>NC_140949.1:40222780-40842780 GCF_014529385.1 Adiantum capillus-veneris | reverse complement strand
TGAGGCACCTTCAAATCTATAAGAAGGTGGTGGTCTTTGATTCTAAGGCATTCAGCTTACAAGACTTCCTCACTGGTCCATACTAGGCCAACCAATTCTACATGGACCTTCCTACTTAGGTTATGCATTAGGGAAAATTTGGACTCTCAAAGGAGCCCTATAAGGACTTTGACTTTCTCTCTTGTCCAAAATGGGTGCACGATAAATTTTTTACAAATAAAATAAAAACTTGTCAGACCTTTTTGTAAAGAAAGAGGATGCAAGAGAGCTACACAAGACAAGCACAAAGCACACAGAGATGGAAAGCTTCTTCTCCTTCGTACAGAAAAGAGAGTACAAAATGACTAAGTGCTAAAACTGAAAAGTAGCACATATGTACATGCGGTCACTAAGTGTGAACTCGCTAGAAGCATACTAGGCTGGCACTATAAGTGTAGTCCATCTGTAGAATCACTGGCAGAGATCCTCCGTGTCGGTCACCTAACGCGCCAGTGAGTAAATGTCATAAGCGGCCAAAACCCGTAGTGGATGCCAGCTCAAGATGTAGAGCTCGACATCTCAACACTCCCCCTCGAGCTCTGCATGTCGCAGAGTCCAAGCATAGTCCGGAAACGTCGAATCTTCTCAGCTCCGAGGGCCTTGGTAAAGATATCTGCTATCTGCTCCTCTGTGCTGACGTAGACCAAGTCGATGTCGCCCGCCAACACTCGCTCTCGAACGTAGTGGTAATAAAACCTCTATGTGCTTGGTCCTGGCATGGAACACTGGGTTCCTAGCCAACTGCATGCTGCTGAGGTTGTCACAATGGATGACAATCTGCTGGTCCACCTGCACTCCCAAGTCCTCAAGTAATGTGCGTAGCCAAGCTACCTCGCACGCCGCAACTGCTGCACCTCTGTACTCAGCCTCTGTGCTCGATAAAGCAACCGTAGGCTGCTTTTTGTTGCTCCAAGTAATAGCAACACTCCCAAAAGAAAACATGAAGCCACTCATAGATCTCCTATCAACAATGCTACCTGCCCAATCTGCATCTGTATACCCATACAATGCTAATGGCGCATCTGCTGCATAGAACAAGGCGTAGTCAAGAGTCCCTTGCACATACCGAAGTGTGCGTCGTAGTCCATCCAAATGTGGCTTCCTCGAAAGCTGCATGAACTGACTCTCCAAGCCTACTGTGTAGCTCAAGTATGGCCTCGTGATAGTCAAGTAGATTAGACTACCCACAATCTTCCTGTACATCTTGACATCCTCAATAACATCACCCTTCTCTACACTCAGCTTTGCATTCACATCCAAGGGAATAGAAATTGGCTTACAATCAGCCATACCATATTTTGACAACATGTCCAAAGTATATTGTCTCTGTGACAACCATACACCCTCTGGAGTCCTGATCACCTCAATGCCAAGAAAGTAGCGCAACTCGCCCAAATATTTCATTTCAAACTCCTGTTTGAGAAGACCCTTCACATGGTCAATCTCCATAGCATTGTCACCCACAATAATAAGGTCATCTACATATATGGTAATGACCACAATCCCCACATCACTCTCACGTACATAGAGTGAATGATCAGCATGAGCTCTCCTAAACCCAATACTGACAAGATACTTGGCAAACCTGTCATACCATGCTCTAGAGCCCTGCTTCAAACCATACAAAGCTTTGAGAAGCGTGCAAACATAATCTGGGTAACCTGGATTGACATAATCAGGTGGCTGATCCATATACGCTTCCTCTTGCAACTCACCATTCAAGAAGGCATTCTTTACATCCATTTGATGCATAATCCATCCTCTAGATGCAGCCACTGCTATGACAGCTCTCACAGTCTTCATCTTTGCCGCTGGAGCAAAGGTCTCCTCATAGTCTATGCCATACGTCTGTGCATAACCCTTTGCGACCAGCCTTGCCTTGTGACGCTCAATGTTACCATCAGCCTTATGCTTAGTTTTATACACCCATTTACAGCCAATAGCTTTCTTGCCACTTGGCAATGGCACCAACTCCCATGTGTCGTTTGCTTCCAATACAGCCATCTCTTCATTCATTGCATCATCCCAATGCACATTTCCAACTGCATCCTCAAAACATGTGGGCTCCACATCCTGTATCACCTTAGCCATGTAGGCTTGGTGATGAGCTAGATACCCATCATAAGTCAATTTTTGAACTGGATTTCTGACTCTGTTAGATCTGCGCGGTCCTAGGTCACTCCTTTGCCCTCTAACATCTTCTTGTACTTTCCTTACACCAGGTGTCCTGACAGCCGGAATTCCAAATTCCTCATCAAGACTTTGTTCAGAACCATCTGAATCCATGTCTACATGTGAAAAACCTGATGATGCATCAGCCATAAGGGGAGGTTCATCAACCTTTTCCTTTCCTTTTTGTGATACATTCCCTGTACCTGTTGGTGGAGTAACCTGCGTACGTAGTCTACCATTCCATGGCTTCTCAATAGAGCCACGAGAAGAGGACTCTTGTGGTCCACTCAAAACCTTTGACTGTGGCCTCACATTTTGTAGAACCACATCATCTTTTACATCAGCCCCAATAGTGCCATGTGCATTACTGTACCAGCTACTCATCTCATCAAAGACTACATCTCTGCTCACTCGTAATTCTCGTGTAGTAGGATTGTAGCACATGTACCCCTTTTGTTCAAGGGAATATCCCAGAAGAATACATTTCTCTGCTTTAGGATCCAATTTCCTACGCAACTCATCTGGTACATGCACGTAAGCTATGCAGCCAAACACTTTCAAGTGTGCCAAATCAGGCTTTGTACCTGTAAACGTTTCCTCAGGTGTTACATCATGCACCATAGCTGTAGGTGTCTTGTTTATAATGTACACAGCTGTACTTATAGCTTCAGCCCAGAAATGATGAGGCATGTTCTTCTCATTCATCAATGCACGTGCAACCTCTGCAATGTGCTTGTTTTTCCTTTCTGTGACCCCATTCTGCTATGGAGTATATCTGCATGTAAACTGCCTGCGTATACCATGCATTCGCATAAAATCTGAAAAATCATTGGAGAAGTACTCTCCCCCTCCATCTGACCTCAATGTCTTGATTTCCATATCTGTCTCCTTCTCAATCATGACTTTGAAGTCTTGAAAGTGACCAAACACTTCACTTTTGTTACGCATGAAGTAGACCCATACTTTCCTTGTATGGTCATCAATGAAAGAGACATAATACCTACAACCATGTATACTTGCAGTATCGGTTGCACCCCAAACATCTGTGTGCACCACCTCAAGTGGCTTTTTACATACATTGCGCTCATGTGGAAATGAGCCCTTTGACTGTTTTCCAAACTGGCATGCTGCACACACTTTATGCATACCATCCACCTTGAATTTGGGCAAACCTTTTACAATCTGTTTTGATTGCATGCTGCGCAATCTCTGATCATTGACATTGCCAATGCGTTTGTGCCAAATGTCAACATCAGCCACAACACCTGTGCCCTGTGCAAATAATTCAGCTTTTACCTCAGGCATGTCTACATTCAGCGTAAACATTCTGCCCACACATTTGCCCTCTGTGATCAGCTTACAGCCATTCTGGAAATCTTCTACATAACAGCCATTTAGATTGAAGCGAACGTGCAAACCCTACTCAACCATTTGTCCAACAGAAACAAGATTCTTTGTAATGTTTGGGACATGAAGTACATCTGCTAAGTACTTTGATTTCTCACTCTTTGTATTTAGAGGTATATCCCCTACATGAGCAATGGGGTGAGCTGTGTCATCTCCTGTCTGCACATAGCCTGACACATCTGGTTTGCGCATATCTCTAAACCACTCTCCACGAGATGTCATGTGATTAGAGGCACCTAAATCCACATACCAAACATCATCTTGGGTGGAATTCTCTGCAGTTATTGTATTCATTACATGCTGCATAACAAACATGCGCTCGTTTTTGCTGTCATCTGCATCTCTGCTAGTAGATGCATAGTTGCCATGTTCTCTCTTTCCACTTGCTTTTCACTTTGGATAGTCACGTGACATGTGACCTCTTTCACCACAAGTCCAATATTCTCTCCTATCTGCAGTATGTTGCTACCTGCTTGATCCTGCACCACGACCTCTTTGACTCCCCCTGCCTTGAGACTGGTTTCCCCTGCCACCTGTATTGTTTTGATTTGATTGACCTTCTTGAAATTGGCCCCTACAACCCCTTTGGCCTCGACCACGACCTCTACCTCTACCTCTGTTGGAGTTAGAATAGAAGGCCTGTTCAGAATTATTTCTGCCATGAGAAGAAGATGTGTCAAGGTTCTTCTCCTCAAGAATAAGCATAGAAATCAAATCTTGGAACACGGGGATGTCGTCTCTTGTATTCATAGAAGACCTGAAATGTACATACTCATCTCCTAGACTATCCAAGCATGCACCGACAATGTCATCGTCTTCCACTGAGACATTAATAGATCCAAGAGCCTCAATGATACTCTTGATCTTCAAGGCATAATCATTGATTGAGAGGTTGTTCCTCTTAACCTGATTTAGCTCCGACTTTAGTTGAAGCTTCCTGGTCTTGGTGTTCACCTCGAACACTCTGCCTAAGTTTTTCCATGCAATGGCGGGGGTTTCAGCATCCTGTAGATAGCCCATCATGCCATCTGTGATGCTCATAGAAAGCCAATACATCACTTTGCTTTGGCCTTGTTGCCAGTCCCTCAAGGCTTTTCTTTGTTCTGTTGTAGCATTTGCCTCGGGAATCTCTGGTTCCTTTTCATTGTCTCCTTCTACATAGTCCCAATAACCTTTTCCTTTTAGCAAAATTAGTTATTCTGAACTTTCATCCAGGGTAGTTATTTTTCTCAAGCTTCTCAGTAACAATCTGACTGAAACCGTCAGACATCTTGAAGCACTAAGACAAAATAGCTACAATCTGCAAAAACCTGCAAATCTGTTGAACCTGCTATCATGGTACCTGTAACGCTTTATACACTCAACGAGTGTCCAAAATCAAGCGTACATACAACCACTGTACTTGTAGAGTAAATCTCTGTGTACTGCACTTTGGAGACCTGTTCAGAAACTGTGTACTGCACTTTGGAGACCTTTGGAGACCTGTTCAGAAACTGTGTATTGCACTTTGGAGACCCAAAATTTTTTCCACTGTGTGGGGCGCCTTCGGCATCTGGTTGTGGATTGCGAACAAAGGAATTGTGATGCTCTTGCTCTCTTAGCCTCTCTTGCCCGCACCAGGCTCTGATACCATGTAAAGAAAGAGGATGCAAGAGAGCTACACAAGACAAGCACAAAGCACACAGAGATGGAAAGCTTCTTCTCCTTCGTACAGAAAAGAGAGTACAAAATGACTAAGTGCTAAAACTGAAAAGTAGCACATATGTACATGCGTTCACTAAGTGTGAACTCGCTAGAAGCGTACTAGGCTGGCACTATAAGTGTAGTCCAGATGTAGAATCACTGGCAGAGATCCTCCGTGTCGGTCACCTAACGCGCCAGTGAGTAAATGTCGTAAGCGGCCAAGACCCGTAGTGGATGCCAGCTCAAGATGTAGAGCTCTACATCTCAACACTTTTGTAATTAGAATGTACTCATTGAGATCTATCCATTGATATATAGCATGCCATCAGATTCTTTATATTCTAGAAGATTCCATTTTTTGATGTGACAACTTCGTTTTATAAATGGAATCTCTCCCCACATCCCAACTTCAATGGGGAGGCCAAAAATTCTACAAATCAACTCCAAATTTGTTAGAGTTTAGGGATTTAGAACCTATTTTCTAAGATCTTTCCAATGATATGTTGGTTGATAGGGTTTTACCAAAGCAATCATGGGCTTCACTTGGTTGTCCACTTTGGACAAACAGACAAAATCAAACATCCTTATAGGGCCCCTTTGAGAGTCAAATTTTCCCTAATGGACAATATGAGTGATTTTTTCTTTTATTTGTGTATAGCAGATAGTGGACATCGATGAAAAGTGCCTCACTTACAAGACACATGTAGTCTATGAGTTTAAGTACTAACTTGTTCTTGTCTCATAATGGATGCAGGTATCATTTGTGGAGCTTGCTATATTCTAGACACATGTTCTCCTAAAAGTATTATGTTGTGTCTACCAACCTTAATGGAAGTTCTTGTACTTTAAAGAATTCGTCTTACTATGCTTGTTATAATTTGATGTCACTATATTGAAATCTACCTACACATACTAATGGTCTTGGTAGCTTACAAGCTGACCAAGATCCATTGTCTAAACTTGATGTGCATATATTACTTTGGATTCACATAATGCAGGATATTGTTTCTATTTGGCATAAAAATCTCATGCGACTAGGGTATTCTGATACTTTACCTATTGTAGCTTCCTTCATACAAGGTTATTGCTTTGCATTGAGGAACCGCTCTTCCACAACACCATCATTGACCATGACCTTTCATGTGTCAATGTGGGGTCAAGGTTTGACACTCTACTCTTAGCCATTACTCTTAGCCATCTTGGATTCACAAGCCATTGAGAAGGTCTGAGAGATGATCACTAGCATCCCAAGTATTATTAGTGAAGATATCCAAGAAAGCAAGGAATTGTGAGAAACTTCTCCTTCCATCATGAGGAGATTTATCGAGATGCATGGTAGAAAGCTATGAAATAGCCCTCTAATTAGACAAAGGAGGAAAATTATGCTTCAAAGGGCACCTATGTTTTCTTTCTCCCCACCATCAAACCCTATGAGCAATCTCATACCAGATAAACTCAAAGATGATGAACAACAAGAAGTCAAGGAGAAATTTTTTGTTGTAGAGGCTCTCTTGGATAAATTATCTAGACCTATGGAAGCTTACATTGACCCTCTCAACCCACATCGACGACTGTAACCCGTGCTACAAGACACCCATCAAAAGGTTTGGGGCTTTGGGAACTATGTGTTAGTGGCTTCCATTAATGAGAAGTTTCTTCTCACCTTGCTAAATGACAAGGATAAAGAAGCAACAAGAATTGGCATGCAACATATTCTTGTGACCAACTCTTCCAATATTAAAGAGCCCTATCTCATTGGGTGCCCATTTCCTGTGGCACATTTTGAGACACAGAGATGCTCTACCAACTTGGTCTATGTTCTTGGGGTAAAATGTTTCATATCCCTCACAAGCCAAGATCCTAGCTACACCACACAGCTGTGGAATATCCACAGACCATTTATGAAATGTGGCTATGAGTTTAATGGCAAAGGTGACACATGTCAAGATGAAAATGTACTCTGGTTTGATCATTCTTTATGCTTGATGATTTTTAAAGTAACCTCGTTTTTTCTAGTTGACTCCTTGAAGAAGAGCACCCTCAAGTTTTTGAAGTGGGTTCCAACTAAAGGGCAAGAAGGAATAAAAGCACTTCTCATTCACTTTATATATGTATTGCAAGAGGCTAACGATATTCATTGAGCAAGTTGCTCTATTCCAACAACTACCCTTAGATGTTAAAAATAATGATCTAGATTCATTCCTCTAGAAGGTTGTATTACCCATCAGAGAGTCTAGCTCAAAGTCTAGACATGGAAAAAGAGGTTGAATGGACCAGGGTGGAGAAAAGCGAAAGAAAAGTCAAAATCCATGATATCTCACTCAAGCTCTACTCCACCTACATGGGGCCCTGTATTTTTCCCTTTTGAGTCTTCAGCTAGTCACCAAGCAGTCTACTACATAAGCTACAAGGACAATCACCCTCCACCTCTTTCTTCAATGAGAATCCTACACCCACCTCTAGAGCCTGCCTTGCAATTACACCTGGTTGTACCCCTAGTGCTAAAAAAAAAATCTACTTTTGAATGGTTGCTGGTTATCGCCAGGGATGAAGTCAGCCAAAGATTATTCTCCCAAACTCAACCACCTAGGAACCACGTTATCTTTCATCTAACCTATCAGAATGCTTCCATGGACTTGAGGTCCATTCAATCCTTTTTTGGGTTATTTTTGTATGGACTTAGCATCAAAACTATTGAAATATGGGACAACCTATGTTTTTCTTGGTCTTTTTGGGATCCCATCAAGCTTATGGTATGCAATGCTAAGGATGATTTTACTTGCCCTATTGTAACTAAATGTCATTGTACTGAATCAATACCCGGTTATCACTCAGACTTTAAACATGTTCCCTTTTTTTTATCTCATGCTTCTTGAGAATAATCTCATAAGAGCCACACTTATGAAGGGATCCAATCATATTCCCAGTCAACCCTTAGTTAGACATATTGCCACCAATGAACTATGGCTTTGTGTTCTAAAAAGCATAAGGAAAGGCATTCTGATCCTGCAATCTCATTTTCATGTGGATCAGGTGAATGTCTCTTTTGGAATTATTGTGATACTTCTCTCCCAACAAAAGTCTCCACTAAAATGATAACCCCCATTGACCTTCACATTGATAAACTACAAATATTTTATTACTTGCTTAGACAAAGCAGCTAACTACCCTGTATTCATCTACCCGTCCTTTTTATTATCCAAGAGGCCTAGAAGAGGTAAGAGGTTAGAAGGAAATGATTTTCTCTCTAGTGATAAATCTATCTCCACCACTCCACAAGAGATTCAATCCTTCCTGATTCAATTTCAAGCTACAAACCATCTCCCTTTCCCTTATCTCATTGCTACTTATAAGGCTCACAAAAAAGGCTTTAGATGGATTACTATTGCGGAAGCGAATCACACCACCCATAACGTGCATGCAACACAACCTAGATAAACATAATGTCAATCGAAGACACAGATGACACATTAGGCACACGGAGGAAATCTTGTTAGCTTGTCAGGCTGAAACCATCCTACACATACAACACTCTGGAAGGCCAACTAAACCACAACTAGAATCTAAATTCTCTCAACTACACCACCTAAGCCACATACACACAAACGGAAGGAAACTCACTAAACCATACCGGAATTGTACGAAACTGAAGGAACACCATCCCCTCACAAGGATACACGTGTCCCTAAGTCTCTACACCCAAAATCCTAGCTCTAAACTCATCTTCAACAATCACGTATAAAGATAATTTTAAAAGTATCCGAAACTGAAATCTGTGAGTACCTATGCCTAGCTTATGTTGCCACGATTCTAAGGACTACTTGCGGGCAGAAAACAAACATCGTTTGATATACTTACAGCCACAAATAGCTTGTAGATGCGCGAGCACGTATGCTCCATTCCACGAGGAATGCTTGGCCTTGTCGCGTAGCTCTTATCGAGGCTACCACAATGGTGCACTCGATTCTCTAGCGTGATGAACAAGCGGGGAATAGTGCCAGGATGAAGCTCACACTCTCTCTCTTCCTCTCTCACACACAATAGACGATAGCTTAAAACTTGATTATGATAAAAGTTCTCTTACAAAATGACCTAGGTACCTTATATACTAAGGTCACCTTAGGTTGAACCTAAAATAGAGTTTGAGGGGTTAAAGGGATTTGTATTTACAATTTGAAAGTGCCATTGCACCTTGGCTTCTGCAACTAGACTACCCTTCGCAAAATTTCATAACTCTCAAAAAATAAGGCTTTGTTGAGTTATGTCTGCGTTGACCCTGTTGTCAACACTTTCCTCCTCAGCATTCATGTCGTCCCTGACATGACCTGGTTGTCGATGTCAGTGCAGGATTTGTTGTCATTTTGCTGATGTAAAGAAATTATAGAATGTAGCCTTTGCACGAGCTCGTCTTGTTCGTCAAATTTGACGTACATAGCCTTCACATGATTTAGGAAAATCATAATTGATGACGAACTTTATGTCCTTCATATCCATGGTCAGATGCAGCATCTGTTTTTGTCATTATAGGTCTATGTTGGACGGATACACCGCGACGAACGTCAGCACAGCGAGAACTCACCTAACATGTAATGTCAGCTAAGGAAGAAGCTCGACCCGTAGGCGCGTGGAAGCAAGCATAAGGTGTCAACCTACACTCGACCGACTCCTAGCTAATTCCTACAGAGGTCTCTACCAATTGTCTAAGTCACAGCCTTCAAGAGTGCAAGAGAGGAAACATCCTACAACGCTTTCTAGAGCCGAACACCCATCAAACAATCTTGAAACACCATAGAACTTGAAGGAGACCCTACTAATACCAATAGGTTGCTCTCCCTAAGGTCTATGAACCAAAATCCTGAGCCAAAACACCTGGTGCAGAAACACGTAGGATGTCTGGCTGAAATCTACAGGTCTTCGTTTCCAAAATCTAAAGTGCCTAATGTGTAGTTCTACTCAATGTGAACATGTGGATATGCTGCAATGCAAAATCGGACAACGTATGCTCACCCAAACAACCGATGAAGCTCGTAGAAGGAGCTCACAAAGCCGCGAACCATACGCGCGCAATGTTGGTATCGACGCGTAGCTCTAGTCGGGGGCAACACGCTGCACTTCTCCGCACTCGATTCCGACCACCGGAGCACACGTAGCGTCAAGATGAAGCTCTCTCTCTCTCTCTCTCTCTCTCTCTCTCTCTCTCTCTCTCTCTCTCTCTCTCTCTCTCTCTCTCTCTCTCTCTCTCTCTCTCTCTCTCTCTCTCTCTCTCTCTCTCTCTCTCTCGTACACAGTACGCTCACTCACAGACTTCAAACTTGTTTTAAAATGACAAAAAGGTTTTCTCATTAAGGTCAAAAAGTGGTATATATATCTTACAACTTCTCAAACCCTAAAGTTCCAAAATCAACCATCTACTCAATCTAACGATCAAAACTGGGATAAAATCTGGAAACTTCTGTAAGTCCCAATATTTACAAGGTGAAAAATCGGGTTTTCCTCATTGAATGATTAATTACAAAAATAATAGTCCTCCGAGTAGCTAGATGCCGTGGGGTGTTTCCAGCTTCTAACATCCCTCCCCTCCTTGTTCATGTCGTCCCCGACATGGCCTTGATCAGCTGCTTCATCTTATCGTTTCCCGCATCTTTAGCAGTGATTCGTACCTGGCGTGTAGGTTCAGCATTGTTGGGCCAAAGATATCTGTATTCATGGTGAAGAACCCTGTATAAAATGCTTCTTCAAAATCCTGGAGGTGATAGATGGTAGAAACATGATTCTTTGATACAGCGCATGTATCACCTCCTTGGAAGGCTGACCTGACAGATCATAAGCACATCTGTATGTATCCTGGAAGAAGAATATGTTGTCGGTCACCTAGCCTGGCTTGAAGGTCTCGAACACTGCTAGGATGGTTCTGCAGATTTTTCTCATCATAATGCATGTAAGGTCAGGTGCGCCAGTGAACAACTTTATGGCGCCCATTAGGGTTTTCACCATGTATTGGACACTTATTCTCTCACCTACCTTCACACCTGACAGCTTTGGGTAATTCAGCCAAGTGGGTTGGCTTCTTTGCAAAATTTCTTGTGCCTTCCACGTCCTAACCCTTGGTAGAGGACAGAAACTGAGGTTGTCTCTGATATGTTTAGGTGCCTCTACCAAGTGGATTAGGTATTGTGGGTACTTGGTAAGCCAAGACTTCCTCCACTTTGGCTGAGAATCCACTATAAGCTTAACTCCTTCTGGCTTGGAGGTGTCTGCATTGTAGAGAGGTTCCGTTGGCTCTTCTCTGATCCGCTTGTTTATTGTTGCTGCCTCATATTTCAGCAATGGATATGGGAGAGAGGGTTGAAGCCACTCGCACCTGATATTGATGGCATCGATCTTCTGAATGGTCATAGGTTTGAATACCCTCTGCTCCTCTTCTCTGATCCGCTTGTTTATTGTTGCTGCCTCATATGTCAGCAATGGATATGGGAGAGAGGGTTGAAGCCACTCGCGCCTGATATTGCTGGCGTCGATCTTCTGAATGGTCATAGATTTGAATACCCTCTGCTCCCATTCCAAGGCTTCCTTTGTGCTTTCTCTTAGCTCTGCCTCTATTGCCTTACGCAATTTTTCCTCCTCTTCTTGTGTTAGATCTTGTGGCTCTTGAGAGGATCCTGCTATGCTTTCCTCTTGCATGTGTGTGTCCACAAGTTCTGCGACATTTTCGAGGTCGATGCCTTCATTGGCAGCTGGCCCTGAGCTTTCTACCTCTCCTCCTTGCTGGCCTTTCAACTCCTCAATTTTCCTGAGGAGTGTTTGCTTTTCCGCTTCACCTTGTCCGCCCATATTCACGAGGAGGTCATTAAGTTCAGCGTTTACTCTTTCCGCCTCCTCGAGCTTTTTCTTTATGCTTTCCACTTCTTCTTGCAGGGCTTTTTGGCCCTCCTCCATTCTTGTTTGCATTACGATAGAACCTTCAGCCATCATTAACCTCTGCTTTTTCTCAAGAGTCAACTCCTTCTGAAGTTTGTGCATTTGCTCTTCATATATTTGACTCTCGGAAATGATTTGAGTCGAGCTTGTAGTTCTAACTCTAGCAGATGATGCTCGCAGCCTCTGGATGGTTTGATCTTTGACTTTTAATTGGTCCTTGAGCTCAAGGATTTCATCCAGGCTTGCTTCTTGTTCTATCTTTGCTTTTTCCTTAGCATTTCTCATGGCCTCTACTTCTTTCGATTCTTCGGCCAGCTGTAGTGTCAGATTATCCCTTTTTCTTTCGGCATCTCGCAATGACTTGCTGAGCTGCAGACACTCTTCTTCAGCTGCTTGCATTCTTTTTGCTGCTGCCTCATTTGCTTCTTTCATTGCTTGGCAGTTTTGTAGAGCCGTTGCCAAGCTGGCCTGGAGGTCAGCTTCTCTCTCTTTTTGCCCTTGGCTTTGTGCCTGCAGAGAATCCCTTTCCATTTTAGTCTTTTCTTCGGCAGCTTTAAGAGTTATCATCTCTTTCTTTAAAGCCATGGATTGTGCTCGCAATTCCGCCTAGTTTTGTCATCACCACGTCCCAGTCATTGGAGGGCGGGTGCAGGTCATCAGTGTCTGTAGCAATTTCTTTTAGTTCCACTAGCCAGATGCCTTGCATCTGTTCTTTATGCCCTATTCTTGCCAAGTCGAATGCGACTGTGGCGGCTTCTTCCTTTGTATAGCCTGCAGCTAGCACGTCCAAAAATGCGTCGTAGGCCTCATCTAATCTTTTTTGCTCAGACTCAGGCTTGGCCTCTTCCTTTGGCTCAGGTTCCTGCCTTTGCTCTTGCTTCTCTTCTTGCCTTTCGTCTTGTTTGTCCTCAGCTGCATTATCTTCTTGTGGAGGGCTGCTGGGAGGTGGTGAGGGCGGTGGAGATGGCTGTGGGCTGGGTTTAGGGCTCTCTGGTAAAGCTGCCGATTTGCCCTTTAAGTCCCTGTCTGCTTTTGTTTTTATTTCTCTTTCTTGGCTTTCCTGTTCATCTAGCAGTTTGTGCCTTATCTGCTCTACTTCCTCCTCTGTGAAAGGGACATGGGGAATGTTTTCCGCTGCAGCATCAAGAATCTCGAAATTCTTGATATAAATTTCAAAGCGGTCCCTTTGCACTCTTCGGGAAGATCCGGACATAGACTCGAGAGATGGCTTCCAGAGTTCGTTTAAATCACCCTTGAGGGCTCTTTCTGCTCGGAAACTCTCCATCAGCCTCTCGAGCCTTGCTGCTTTCTGAGACCTGGTTTCTTTGGCCGGCACTTGAGCAAACTCCTTCTTTCCTTTCTTCTGCTCGGGTTGCTCGTCTTCAACTGGCTCCATCCGTCTCTTCAATATCGTAGCCACCCTTGGTGCCCTTTGCGGCTCATCTTCCTTGTCTTCTTTTACTCTCAGCCAATCATTCTGAGATGGGGGATCAGGCCACCTTCCTTTAGCGTGTAGTGCCCCATATACCACCTTGGTGATCAGTTCTCCTGGCACTATGTAGGTTGGCTTTTTGTTGCTCATCTTTACCAAGCTGTCATGTATGTATGCCGCATAGTTGATTATCTTTGGGGTGCCTTTTGTCATTGCCCAAGTAAACGCTGTGGCAATTGCACCTGGCGGCATCCTGTACTTCTGTGGCCTCTTAGTGAACATGTGGAAGTACTGGTTGTACAACTGGCTCATTATTGCCACCTTTGGGTTGGCAATGTCTTCAAAGGTGTAATTTGCCTTTTTCTCCTTGTACACCTTGACTTCATCCCTTCTTTTTGTTACACTGTCCCCCTCATTGGAGAGGTCAAGTGCATGGGCTACAACCCGCTCCGTGATTATGATCTCTATATCTGGTCTGCCTTGTAAATCTGTCACCTTGGCCACTCCATCCTCTTTGATTCTTGTTACAAACTCCCATACTCTTTTGATGTCCACCCCTGCTGGTATTGCTTCGAAGTAGTTATGGAGGTCAATTTTCTCCAAGTAGCCGGCCATTTTGCTTCGTACAAATTCATTGAGCTCTCTTGGCAGCATTGGCAGCTCTATTACATTGCCTTCATTGTCTTTGAACACTCCTTGGTATATCTTTAGGTTGTTTGACTCTAATAGATCTTCTTGTATCTAGGTGTTGGTGGGCTTTAGTGTTCCCTCTGGAATGAAAAAAGGTTCCACCTCGTCCAGATAATCTTTGATTGTCATTCTTTTCTTCTTTTCCGGTGACTTCGAGGCTGCCATAGATCCTGTTGCACTCAGTAATCCAAAGTTAGCGTTTTTTCCATATTAGCTGCGAAACTGAGTTTTACTTATCCAAATGACTTGAAAATTGAAATTACAGCCTAAAAGGAACTTGTGAAGTTGTGCATGTGCTCACAGTGCAAATCTGGCCAAAATTTTCCATCTAGACATCCTACGCGTAGATTGTCTTTTTCATCAGAATTGGTTCATATTTGACATGCAGGTAGTGTAAGGCTCATGGAACATGGCTATAGGCTTGGATTTGACTTTGGCTATCAAAAAGTGGATTTTTGGACTGATTCAGGCTTTAGGTCACAATTTGGGTAGAATGTCCATCATAGGTAGCAATTGATGTCCAAATGGGTTGAAAGTTGGTATATGGGCTCATTGCACCATGGTATTGGCTCCCATGATGTCATTCTTTGCACAGAAGGCTAAATTTATGCTGAAGACATCCTACGCGTAGGATGTCTTTTTCATCAAAATGACATGAAACTTGTTCTGTGGGTTGTCCTTGGCCTATGGAACATGGCCATGTTCTTGGATTTGAATTTGGACAAGATTTGATGCTTGTAGGGCTCTGTGAGGTGTTTTAGGGCTCAAAAAGTGTATCTTGAATGTGTTGGGGGTCAAAAGTGATTAGAATTGCTTCAGACTTGACATATGGGCTCTTGATGATGAGGTAATTGGATCTGGAATGATGAAACATCCTTTGCAAGCCAAAAAGGTCCATTAGACATCCTCTGCGTAGGATGTCTATTTCATCATTTTTTCTCCCTGACCACACAGATTGTTTGCTGATATGTTGGTGAATGTGTTGTGCAAGTTTCGTGGGATTTGGACAAGATTTGGTAGGTCTTTGGTCCATTATTGCCTCTATGCCATAACTTTGCGTTTTTCCATGCATATGAGGTCAAACTTGGTCCAAATGTGATGAAACTTGGTGTATGGCTTGTAAATGTCATTCAAAACATGTGCATGACAAAAAATGTCGGAGTCTGTGCCAAAAAGTGCCCTTGAGACATCCTACGCGTAGGATGTCTCCTGGTGATTTTTTCAGTGCTGGTGCTCCCAGTGCTTGCCCTTTGCCCCCCTAAGTCCCTTTTGAGCCTAATTTCAACAAAAAGTCAAATGGATAGAGTATAACTCCCTGTGTGGACTTTAGAGCCTCCGAGCCATTTTCTGACTTTTGGAGTGCTTTTTGGCGATGAAATTTCTCGATGTTGGTCTCCATAGCTTCCCGATCCCTTGGGGATCCTTGCCGTATGGTTTTCGTCGACTTTGGCTGCACCGAAGCTCTATTTGGCAATTTGTCGCTCTAGAAGCACCCGTGGTTGCGTTTACATACCTTTGATGATTTGTGGTGGTCTACCACCATAGGACTTGGTTGTTGATGGTCTAGGAAAGCCGCTCGTGAAGTTTGGTGGCAAACGGACTTGCGGTTTGGCCGCAAGTGCATTTTGACGCTTTGTGTGTCTTATGTCGTTTCTGAGGTTTAGTGCTGCTTTGGGTCACTTTTTGGTCATGCGGGTCATATAGACTTGTCGAGCATGTCGAGATGCTCCTACCCATGAATTTTGGTAGCATTTGGTCACCGTTTCACCGATTTCCCATTTGGTGGCCTCTTGCGGGTTTCTGTGAATTAGGGTTTTTCCCGATGGTTTCCCACTGCCTTTGGTTATCCAGGAATGGTCTCCTAGACTAGCGTAAGCTGCCGATGAAGTCTTGTTGCTTTTGGGTTAGCCGTTAGGCTGCCGTCTCTACTTGTAGGTCTCTACCGCTCGCTTTGTGTGTGACCCCTACGCTAGTTTTCGCGACATAATGACAAACATGCGCGAAAAGCTCAAGGTGGTGAGCCTACCTCTCATGTCTGGAGCTGGTCGGGTAGACGTGCGCATCGTAGAATCTGCTGGAAGGTCGATCCGCTCTAGGTGGCAGAAGCTCTCTCCACAAAGTCAGTAGTGAGAATGAGATAAAAATGGGGTGAAAATTTCTTATAATGAGGGTCCCTGAACCACTTTTCATGAAATTTGACATGTGCTCCTATCTTCTTGCGAGATGCGGTTTAGGCTCAAAAATTTCTTGATTTGGACTCCATTTGCTCTGTTTACCAGAAATTTGGCATTTCGGCAAAACACGCTTTCCGCTCCAGTCTCATAATTGCACCCCCATTGTACCATAGGTTGTCCTATAGTCACTGGTCATCCCCATATTTTTTGTTTTTCATTACGACTGTTTTTCACCTGCTTTTTGTAATTTTGAATTTTTTTTGCTGAAAATTAGCAAAATTAAAAGGAAAATAGCAAATAAAACCCAGAAAATCCCCAAAAATCATAATATATCACAAACATCACCGCAACACATTATATACACTCACATGCAATTTTTATGGCCGGATTTCTCCGTTTTACCAATATTTTGCCTGAAAAATGGCTATTTCTACTTATATACACACACCTAGGGGCTTGATTTGGCGTTTGGCCCCATATACCTATAGCTTTATGTTGTATAAGGGCATATGTACTTGGGTTACTCCAAAAAATTTCGCAATCATACAACAACCCTTAAAATAGTCAAAAAGCATTCCCTTTTTTGCTATTTCTGTCACTGTTTCCACATTTGAGAGTGCCTCTAGAATGCCTCCCCCCCTCCTAGACAGAGTCCTCCCGGACGACAAGGTATCACCTCGGAGTAGGTGCCGTGCATAGGTTGAAAAAGTTGTGCTAATGCCTGGCTGATTAATGTGGCCCTACTTTATGCATACTCAGTCAATGCATGGAAAAATTAATGATGTGCAAGAGAAGGGAATAAGCAAGATGCTTATTGGCATTCTCCGTCGAGGTTTCTTGCTTTCTTTGCAAGTAACAGCTGTAACTCTACTGCTCTCTGTTTAATTGTCTTTTTGGCAAGAGACAATTGCTTTGCCGACACTGTTGATGGAGTCGTAGCTGTGTCGAAGGATAGAATTGGTTGGGATGTAATGGCTATGGGCCTTATGGCCTTGGGTTTCCATTGGTATTTTGTTGCTGCCGATTTTTGTAGATGGTTTGGGTCTTTCTTGTTTGCCACTGGTTTGTCTTTCATCCGCATCCACATACGTCGGTTTCCCTTTTTGAAATGCCGCTGTCTGCCTTCCATTGTTGTTTGTACGGCAGGTTGTTCCTTTTGCTTTTGCTTTGGTATCCAAATGTGAGTGACATTTGGATTATTGATAAACATTGTCTTTGGTATCCACATCTGTTTTATGCCCTTGGTTTGGGGTTGAACCATCTGCTTTGTTGGAATCCGTTTGTTACATTGTTGTTTTTCCGCCATTGCATTTCTATCATTCCGCATCCATACTTGTTTACCTTGTTTTGGTAGCCTAGATTTTTGCATTGTGGCCATTGACTTCATCTGTCTGTAAGTAGTATGGTTGGCTTTTACCTGATTTTTGGTCTCGGGTTTCCTGTTGTTCTTTGATGGCATTTGTGCTTTTGGCTTTGTTTCCAGTGATTGCATGGCTTGCAGTTGATCATGCTTGTATTGCTGAGCAAAAGCTATCACCTGTTGTTCATGTTCATGTTGAATCTTGACCGCCTTTGCTTTCCAATCTATCTGCACATTGTATGCTTTTTGCCAAGGTTGCCCTAGCATCATTTGGTGTTGGGTGCTTTCATCTGTCACCACATAGAATTTGTGTGGATAAATATATTGATGTATCTGTACATGCAATATAGTCCATCCCAATGTTTTCAATGGGTGTGATGTGCTACTTTCCAGCACTTGAGGAGTAGGATGAAGTTGACATGTGACTTTGAGCTGTTGGTATAACCCGTAAGAGATCAAATTTGCTTGAGCTCCTGAATCAAGCAATGTTGTTGATTCAACTTGATTGCTGCCCATTTTTACCGTAATTATTGGCTCCACTGTTTCCTCCTCCAGGTGTGTCAGTCGAATGGCATTGATTCGCAATGGTGTCCCACTTGTTGTTGTCGCAGAAGCCGTCTTTTTGCAATGCGTTCTTGTGCTTCGGCTTGAGCTTCCTCCCGTACTCTCTGTTTTTCCTTCGTTCTTTGTTTTCCTTGATGAATTTGTTGGAGCATCTCCTGTGTGAGTGGTAGATAATGCCTCCTCAGTCGACATCCACTAATCCAGTTGGCATTTATTCACCTGCTAATGTAGCAAGCTTAACAGCTCCACTTTGTGATAGATCACTAATCACAAATGGTCCCATCCCTCGCTTTTTAAGTTTCTTGGCATGTTGCTTCAAGGTATAAACCAGTACGTAATCACCTGTTTTGAACTCTTTGGTACGCACATGTTTGTCAAAAAATTCCTTTTGTCTTCTCATTTTAGCATAGATTGAAGCGACAGCTCATAAGCGGAGTTCATCTAGCTTTTCAAGATCATCAATCCTTGAAGAGAGTTCATGCCCTGTCCATTCCAAGCTTGTTTCTACTAGTAGAGTTGGGATTAAAAACTCTACGGGTAGTATAGCATTTAGGCCAAACACCATGTTGTATGGTGTTGTTCCTATTGATGTTTTGTAAGCTACCCTATATACCCATAATGTTGAGTGTAGATGTTGATCCCAATCTGTTCTTGATTCTAACACTATTTTAGTGAGAACCATGCATAGTGTTTTATTTGTGGCCTCAGCTTGCCCATTGGCCTGTGGATGGTATGGTGCTGATTTCCTATGTATGACCATGAATTCCTCTAGCAGATATTCAATGACTTCATTGAGAAAGTGTGTTCCACGGTCAGTGACAATTTCTATTGGTAACCCGTAACGTACAAAAACATTCTCATACAAAAATTGTGCCGTGGTGCGTGCATCAGCTTTTTTTGTTGCTTTGGCTTCGACCCATTTTGTGAGATAGTCCGTAGCCACAATGATATATTGGGTATGGGTGCGATATGTAGGGGGTGATATAGGTCCCACAAAATCAATGTCCCATTTTGCAAATGCTCTTGCCTCCATCATTGGCCGTAATGGCATCTCATCTCTTTTTATTGGTATCTTGGTGCGTTGACATGCATCACAACGCTTTACAAACTCTTCGGCATCCATGTGCAATGTAGGCCACCAAATTCCTACGGTTAAGACAATTTTTGCCGTCTTATCGCCTGAAAAATGGCCTCCACTTATTCTGCTATGTGCATGTTCTAGAATCAGCAGGTATTCTCTTTCACTTGCACAGATTCTAAGTTGATTGTCCTTTCCCCGCTTATAGAGTTGGTTCCCAATTAACTGAAAGTCACGTGCTTCCAGCTTTATAGCTTTTTCCCGTTCTCTTGTGATGTTCTCAAGGAACGTCCTAGTGGTTAAGAAGTCAATGATATATTGACTCCATGCAGGTGCTATGTTTACCTGAAACAAAGTTGCGTGATCCACTGGTCATTTGGCACTACATATAGTACAATTGGTAATATAAGAATGTGTATCCGCATACATAGTTGGCCAATAAACCCCTAACTGTTTCACTCTCTGGTGTGTTTTCACTGTTGAACAATGAAATGCACAACCCTGGACATGTGCCTCTTCAAGGTAGCACTCGAATTCTTCCGGATTTATGCATAATCGTAGGATTAGGTCAGATTCAAGATGATACAGCCGTCCTGCTATCAACTGGAAGTTTTCTGTTTGTCAAATTGTTTTCTGTTGGATCTGTATTCCGTATTATCAAACTCACTTCCGAAGGAAATAATGCTAACAATTTCCTGAGACTATTTGGGTACCATTTCAATGTTGAAAAAGTAAGCATCTGGTATGTCATCATCTACTCCTTCAGGAGCTTCCCCGTTGTGTATCCTTGAAAGATGATCTGCTCGCAAATGGGTTTTACCCTTTTTGACCACCACTGTGAAGTCAAATTCTAGCAATATAATAAATCAGCGTACGATTCTTCCTGTATTGCAAGGTTTATTTACTAGGTACAAAAGAGCTTGATGATGTGTGAAGAACACAAATTTGTTTGCAAGCAAATAATGCCGAAATTTCTTTACAGCATAAATCATTCCTAACCCTTCCCTCTCGGTGGTTGTGTAGTTCTTTTCTGCACTGTTTAACTGTCAGCTCGCATAGCAAACTGGAAAATCCATTGTTCTGTCTTCAGGTTGAGCTAGAATACTTCCAATGGCATATGCTGAAGCATCAATGTGCACATGGAATATCTTTTCCCAATCTGGTGCCTTTAGTACAGGTGCTGATATAAGGTTTTTCTTTAGCTTTTGGAATGAAGTTTCACACTCCTCGGTCCACTCGAAATTGGATGCAAACGATACACAGGTTTTCGATAACCGCATACATGTATATGAATCTTCGATAATATCTGCAGTGTCTCATGAAGGATTGCACTTGTTTTGCATTTAGGACTCGGCAGGTCTACAATGACTTTGACTTTGTCTAGGTCTGTGGTTATGTCATTTCTTGAGACAATGTGTCCTAAGATTCGTCCTTGCTTAACCATAAATACACACTTTTCCGGGTTAAGATAGATTCGATATGTCCTGCACTTTTCAAAGACCTTTTGCAAATGGTCCATATGTTCCTCTCACAGAAGAGAGTGTACACACAAGTCATCCATGTAAATTTCTAAGAATATTCTTAGGTATTCCTTGAAAGCGTGAGTCATTAACCTCTGGAAAGTTGCTGGTGCATTAGTTAAGCCAAATGGCATAACTCGATACGCATAAATCCCCCATTCTGTGGAAAACGCTGTTTTGTGTTGATCCTCCCTTGCTATTACCAGTTGGTTGTATCCTGGAAACCCATCCAGAAAGGAATAAGCCCGTTTCCCGGCCACTCGCTCAAGTACATGTTCTGTAATTGGCAAGGGATAATTATCCCTTATGGTTGCTGCATTCACCTTCTTGAGGTTGACACACACTCACAGTTTTCCATTCTTTTTGGGAACTACCACAATGGGTGACACCCAATCTGTATGTTCAATCTCATAGATGAATTCCGCTTCCATCAGTTTATCAATCTCTTCTTTGATTCGTTTAGCAAATGTGTCATTATATGTATAAGGACGTTGTTTTCTAGGTTTTGCATCCGATTTCAAAGGAATTGTATGTTGGCATATTAATGGATCAACTCCTTTGAGGTCTTTATAGGACCAAGCGAACGCATCTTTATACTTCTTGAGAAGTTGTGTTAGCTGTTCTTCCTCCTCAGGCTCTAAATCATTAGCTATATAGACCAGCTGAGGTTTTTCACCTGGTTCTGCGAGGTCTATCTTTTTTGCATTTTCAGATCCATCGTAAGATTCTTGGTGGGTTCTCTCCCTTATTGGTGGTGTCATGATGATTTTTCTGTCTTGGATAGTAAATTTCCGATAGTGTGATGGTACGTTCATGTTTCCCTTTTCAGACTCCCCTTTACCATCACTATCTTCTTCAGTAGTCCATATCTCTCTCGGAGTCCGTTTCAGTTCTTGGTATTTCTGTTTACGCTCCAGTTTGGTCCACTCTTGGTCTTTTGTTGTTTCTTTTTTTTATTTTTCAGATTTTTGTGATTTTGTTTTGGTTTTAGCTTTTCGTACTTGTTTTATTTCCTCTCGCGTTCGTTCTATTCGATTTTTTTAGAATTTTCCTGATATTTGATCTTTTACACAATCCTCTGCTTTTACAAGCATCAAATAGTGAGTTTTACCTTTTATCCTGGGCATCAGATTCTCTCTCGCTTTGTTTCCTTCTCGTTTCCTCCTATAGCGTTCTTGGCGTCTAGTGTGCTGATTAGCAAAATCATAAAACTTGATATTCTCGGCTTCATTTCCACGCTCACTTGAGGTGTCTGAACACTCATTATCTGCATCATTATTTACTTCCAATTGTTCAGAGGCATTGTAAAACTCTTCTTGTTCTGGAGGTCCTACCGTCTCTTTTTCTGGTACAACGCTTACCATGTAATAGGGTAACACATCATAGCCATCCTTATCGCAAAATTTTGTTGTTGGACTGTCGGTAATGGTACAGACATCCAATGTTGCCGGTATGTGTTCCCATTCTAGAGGTTCCAAGGCATCTTCAGGCCGGAAAGGTTCCGGAATATACCTTGTCCTCAATTGCTCTTTCTAAGACGCATTCCTCTTTTCTTAAGCTTCCACAATGTGAAGCTCTGCACATCCATAGCTCTTTTGGTTGCCCTAACCATGCTGGTAGTTCCGATCCTGCTACTGTAGCCGAATCAAACTTTGCCACTGGTGTTTGGTTTACATCTTTGTAACTATGGTCTTTCAGATGTATTTTAGTTGTTGTCTCGCCATGTCTGAGGTATATGTGGTCATAACCCCAATCTTGGACCATCTTCAGTTGTCGCATGAATGGTCGTCCCAAGATAATCTCATAATTGTTCTTTTTGTCGAAATCGACTATTGCAAATGTGTGCTCATACTCGATTCCACACGAAGTGACAATTACTTTTTCTAAGAGTCCTAGAGGCTTCTCCATGAACCCATCTGCCAATTGCAGTTTCATTATGGTAGCCCTCAAAGCTGGTTTTCCCCATTTTTTCCAAATTTCTTTGGTGGCGATAGCAACTCCCGCTCCATTGTCAAGAATAGCTTTGGAAACTACTCCTTGGAATTCTACTGGTAGCGTAGTGTTTCCGTCTTCTCCCTCACAATATTCTCCAACCTTATTCAATGGGACTAGCCTAGTGTTTAGTTGAGGCCTGTCCAACTCTCTGATCCCTTCTTGTAGCTTCAAGGTGGGGTCTTTCACTCCAAATTTTTCTAGGCATTTTCCTACTGTGGTCCACATGTTTGGCCTTAACCTTAGGAGTTTTGCTAACGTGATTGTGCATGCCACCGGGGTGGATAACAACTCAATCAATCCTTGCGAATCCATCACCTTGTTAGAAGAAAGTCTTTGAGATGGGATTGCTCTCACTTCCGACTTAGCTTCGTACTCTCCCAGGTAAGAGGGTAAAGTTCTCAAAGAGTCTGGTTGGCTGTGCCCCGAACTAATAGATCCTTGGTCTCCCCCTTGTGAATGTATTTCAAAGTTCATCTGCGATCTTGCCTCAAATTCTTCAATAGGAGGTAAGATCACATTCTTTTCTTTTCTCGTGCTATTCAGGTGGTTACTCATCCTATTAGCCTCATTGGCGTCACGGATTTGCTTCCACAGATCGTCTAGACCGTTACAGTCCTTACCTATTTCTGCCAATATTTTAGGCTGGAACCCGTCACTTGCCCCATCGGTGGTATTTGGCACTATGATAGGCTCTCCTCTGGACTCATAGGCATTAGTGAGTCTTTCCTTTGTTTCCACATGTTTCTCTAAAGTTGGTTTGATAGGGGTTGGAGCTGGTGCTTCATGACAATTTGTCGGTTTACCCAACGGGTCTTCCATCAATGATTGAACCGTCTCGATCATCTTTTACACATATCCAACCTCTGTTTTTCTATTTCTGCATATCGATAAGTCATCCACCTTTGCTCCTGGGTTTGGTTCTTTTTAAGTCGAGCTTCATAAGCTTTTAGCAGTGCATCCAACTGCTCTTTTACCTTGTCTGCCAGTACAGATCCTCTTGATCCTGCCCTTTTGGGCTCTGCTATTTCCTTTGGTGCTATGGCTACTGTGGTGTGTGAGCTTAAACTAGCTAGATCCTCTAACCGCTCCAATCTGTTCTTTGTATGTTTTAACTCCTCGGATAGGGCTGTTTGCTCTCGTTCCTTCCTAGCCTTCCTACGCGCCTTTCTAGCTTTCCAGGTGCTTCTCTGATTTTTCGTTTATGAACTTTGAGCATCGGTTTTTGGTTCTTCAACTATGGGTTCATTCATCCTTCTTTGGGCTTGGGCTCGTGTTACCGCCTGAATAGGTATGATTGTTTCGTTTTTCGATCCTCCACTGGAAGGTACTGTGCCTAACATGTTCAAGGTGGTTTTTGCTCCTTTGCTAGGGTTTTTAGGGCAATCAGGAATCAAATGAGTAATTCCACATTCTGGGAAATACGCATTGACTCTAATGATTTCATCATGAGGACAGTCTCTCAGCCAATGGTCTCCACCACACTTGTAACAGGGTCCTTTGGGTTGTTGAGGTGCTCCTTGAGCTCCTCTTTGTTGGTAAGCATGTCTCTATCCGCCCATGCCTCCATTGGCTATGAAAATCAGTGTTCGTTCATCTAAGCTATATCTTCCTTCTCCTGCAGCCTGTGTAGCAGTTGGTGGTCCTTGATTCCCCATCATGCTCCATGGTTCTGGTGTCGAGGCTTCTTCCGGTGGATAATAGACAGGGTTTGCTGCATATCCATTGGGATCGTCATAATATGCATGCATAGACACCAAAGCCTTTTATTCTGATTCAGTTACTGTTGGTGTGTATCTTATACCAACTGGTCGTAATCCTGGTAGGGGTGGTTGTTGCCCCAACACCGGTTGTGGTCTTTCTACACCTACAGGTTCTAGTAAGTTGCCTGCTTGATATCTAGGCATCGGTGGAACTTGAGGGGAAGCTACTAGAGCTTGGGGAGCGTAAGGTCTCTCTCTCACATATCCCTTGTTATAATAACATTCCTCGGTCCCATGGTTTGTCCATTTTTGTTCAATAGCACACCACTTGGGCTGTTTAGCATGGGGTTTGGCGTAAAAGTTGATCTTTTTTAGCACTTCATCTACGAGCTGCTCCTGGTTTACCGCTATTTCTCCTTTCGGTGTTGTGTTGGAAGACTTGCTTCCACTTTGCTGTGAAGATGATTCGTCATCAAGGTCCTTGAACTCCCCTTCTTTGTAGACCGCACAATTGTCCACAAGGTACAGAGCCTCCTTGGTCAACTCATTCAAAGTCGTACTCCTCTTCATATGTAATTCTTTCTGGAGATCTGCATTCCTTAGTCCTTGGATGAATATCAGCATAAGTCTGGACTGAGTTGGCAGTTCTTCAACGGACAGAACTTAACATATATTTTTAGTCTTAGGGCTGCCTTCCGTACAGATTCTCCATCTTTTTGTTTGAATTTATGGATTTGTGGGATGGTATTATGAGCTATTCTTCTTTGAGAGAATTCCTCAATAAACTCGTCAAACACTTACTCCATCGACTCAAAGTCTCTACACTCTACAGAGTCAAACCAAGTGGCAGCATCATCCTCTAGGGTTAGTCCAAACCCTGCAAATTGGGTAGGAAAATCTAACACCTCTTCGGCTCTAATTACACGCACAAAGGCTGCTACATGATCTCTTGGGTCTCTGTTTCCTGTGTATTTCTTGTTTACCCATTTTTGCACTTAAGAAGGTCTAATCCTTTGATGGTCTATAAATCTCATCATTGGATCTCCCCGTCCTAGCCGATACACCTCCTCAGGCCTTCTGTAATAGGTTGGTT
Source organism: Adiantum capillus-veneris (assembly GCF_014529385.1). Classification (NCBI taxonomy): domain Eukaryota; kingdom Viridiplantae; phylum Streptophyta; class Polypodiopsida; order Polypodiales; family Pteridaceae; genus Adiantum; species Adiantum capillus-veneris. The sequence goes on along the minus strand of NC_140949.1, from coordinate 40,816,955 downwards.
CCTCTCCCAATGGTGCTCCTAAGCCATAATTTCTAACGGTTTTCGCTGGAGGTGGTTCTTCTCTTCGAACTCGTTCCATGGGTGGTCCTCCAGGCTCTGTTGACCCTTGTGTTTTTGGCTTACTCTCTGCCTGATACCTTGAATAGAGTGGTGGTTCTTGCAAATCCCTGAGCCCTCGTGTGGCTTGATAACCATCTCGGTTTCGGTCTGGTTCCATTGTTGCACTCTGTCAAAGCCATGCCTGCAATGATGACTGATTTGCTGGCTGGTCTTGGTTGTTGAATGCTTGCGGTCGGGTGGAATGTGAGGTAGTTTCATACTCATATGAAAATGGATTCGTTGACTTGCTTGGGGTGTGGGCGGCTCTCGGCACTTCCTCAGGGGCATATGCTGATGCTCCTAAACCTGTTGCTCTTTCTACTTCCTCTAGGAGAATACGTTGATATTCTCACCCGTATCTATCAACAAAAACTATGCCCTTCCTCGTAGCAGTTTCATAAGAGAATAAGTAAAAAACCTTGTCTTTGCTTAGTTTGTTTATGTATGGTTCTTTGCTGAGAAAGTAAGAGACAATACCCTCGCTCTCATGTTTGTAGATTCCCACATTCTCGTTATAAGTTGGAACCTTGATTGTTTTATTATCATACATAAAAATAGCTCCGGGACGATCAATGTTTGGTGGTGGCTCTTGAGTTTCTGAAACCATTTTCCCTTTCGCCATGTTATCTCCATATCTGTTGTAATCTTCAGGGTTACTAACTATTAAATAGTGGTTCCCTTTTTCGTCTCGGAATCTATCTCCATCATTATACACTCGGATTATCTCCAATCTTTGAGCTGGCCTCTCTTCGATACAAATGCACTTGCGGCCTCGATAGTCATAATAGACTAGGGCCCCTCTCGAGTTTGTTCCCTCTAAGAAGATCACCGTGAGCCTGGAATCATTCAAAGGATTTTGGGAGGTGCTTCCTCCTCGCATAGGTCCATCATTGGTGAAATCTCCTGGCTGTTGACTACCCATCATGAAGAAAGATCTGTCTGACAAAGTGTTAGTATCACTACCTTCCTCAATAATCGATGCTAGCGGATCTAGCCTTGCCTGAGTTACACTCTCTTTAGTGGACACTAAGCTACCTTGGTAACCTGCCACCTTCTGGTCTCTAACAATGTATCTTCCTGATCTTAAATTCATCAAACTTATCAATGCAATTTATCACAAATTCAACCACTCACCTGGCAATGGGTCAGTTTCTGCACAACTTCTTGCTTTGTTGTTGAATATACCTGTACACAAGCGTTTTAATTTCGACAATTGAATCAAAGCATTTATCTGCTAGAGGTTATCTTAGTAATGGTTGGTATAACTTAGAGAGTTAATCTCAACCACTACTGTATTTTATACACTACTGATGCTCTGGATTAGGTTTGCGAATCTGAAACAGTACTTCCCTCTGATGTTGGTCAATTTACGCGAAAAAGTCTGAATTCAGTCTTTGTTTCGTCAAATGGGCAAACAAGGTCCAAATTCACTTCTGAAAGAAGTTCTGTAACCCTTAAGCCAAATGGATCTCACTGTCTATGCCAGGTCAAATTTTCCTTGTAGTATGCCCTAATAGACATCCTACGCGTAAGATGTCTCCTGCTGTGTTTTGCCTGGATATTTGCACTATTGTTCCCTCTTGTTGTGCTGAGCTTACAACTTCTTTTACTTCTTGATTTGGACGCATACTAGCTGGTCAATGAGTCAGAAATCTATTTCGACGGCCTGTTGATGGTATTCATCAGTCTAATCAACTCCAAATTGGACCAAAATTGACTAGGAGGCTTGTCTTAGGCTATATAACACCTTACTATGCTCAAAGTCAAAGTCTGGCTTCAATTTCTTACATTAGACGTCCTACACGTAGGATGTCTTTTTCGTCATAATGGCTTCAAACTCAAAGCCCAAGCTCCCCTTGAGTTGCTGATCACTTTGGTCTACTCAGAATTCAGTTTGGAGTCCCAAATCACTCAGAAGACATCCTACGCGTAGGATGTCTATTTGGCCTGTTTGACCCCAGATTTGTCCCACAGCTTCCCCTTGATGTCAGTAACCCAGTGGTATGCTTAGATTTTGGTTTGGATGTCAAAAGTCCCAAATTTCAGCTGTTTTTGCTTTTTCAATCAAAAGTGCCAAAGTCCGCTTTGAACCCAATTTTCTTACCCAAATGAGGTGAAACCCCTTTCAGTCACTCAATATATCATGCAAGACATGCTCATGCAGCCATCTTATGGTTTTGGTCTCAAAATAATGTTTTGGCACTATTTGGGTAGGATGTCTAGCAATTTCAGTCTATCTGGCCTTATCCTGTCAAGATATGGCCAAATTTCCACTTTCTAGTTGAAATTAGGGTAAACCCTACCTTCTGAACACACTGGTCAACTCAAAATCCCAAAATTCCTCCCAAATTGGCCTGTAGACATCCTACGCGTAGGATGTCTCCTGGCTTAAAATTAAAGTTTTTTCTGACAGGAATGCTCCTGATGCTCTGTAGATCTATCAGAAACACTTACAGTAACTTTTGGACTTCAATTAGGCTTTCAAACACACTTTTGCGTCTTTTTGCTTCTTTTACAAACTTGTAATGATTCTACCAAGCAAGTGTACATGCATGAAATGCTCTAGATCCTGAATCATGATGTCCTACTTACTCTACTCCTACCTATCATGAAGAAATGGTGATAATGGTGTTTTTGGTTGCAGATCTTCGTTTCCGAAATCTAAAGTTCCTAATGTGTAGTTCTACTCAATGTGAACATGTGGATATGCTGCAATGCAAAATCGGACAACGTATGCTCACCCAAACAACCGATGAAGCTCGTAGAAGGAGCTCACAAAGCCGGACCGTATGCACACAATGTTGGTATCGGTGCATAGCTCTAGTTGGGGGCAACATGCTGCACTTCTCCGCACTCGATTCCAACCACCGGAGCACACGTAGCGTCAAGATGAAGCTCACACTCTCTCTCTCTCTCTCTCTCGTACACAGTACGCTCACTCACAGACTTCAAACTTGTTTTAAAATGACAAAAAGGTTTTCTCATTAAGGTCAAAAAGTGGTATATATATCTTACAACTTCTCAAACCCTAAAGTTCCAAAATCAACCATCTACTCAATCTAACTATCAAAATTGGGATACAATCTGGAAACTTCTGTAAGTCCCAATATTTACAAGGTGAAAAATCGGGTTTTCCTCATTGAATGAATAATTACAAAAATAATAGTCCTCCGAGTAGTTAGATGCCGTGGGGTGTGTCCAGCTTCTAACAGTCTATTACCAAATTCTAAATTCAAAAAGAACCCAATCTCGTTCATCTTGACTCTTGGTAGCTCCTGTAGATTTGTCAATTCTGTGTATTTCTCATTCTCAGAAACAACTTCTACAATCTGTCAAATTGAGTGATTGGTTTTCACATCTTGTGAGCCAATGACAACTTTGTAAGGACATTGTAGAAATTGCCTAACTAAACCTTTAACTTCTTTAGGCCAAGTTGCACTTCAACACAAAGTCTGTCTGTCAGGCCAAAGCTGGGAGATAATTTTTTTGATTTGAGGTTCAAGACCCATGTCCAACATTTGACTGCCTCATCAAGGACAATCTTTTGAGATCCTCTGATTACTGTTGTGTGTGCTCTTCTTCATTGGTGACTCCTTTATTCTTGCATCAAGGTGATCAAAGCTGCATTTGCCATTGTTAGCTTTAGTTTACTGTGTAAATCGTTATACTACTTCTACTTGATACATGACTTAATTAAAGCCCAATAAACCCCAATTAATTTCCCAAGTTAGTAACTTGCTTCAAAAGGGCTTCATCCGACTCATTCATCATCGATGGGCTATCATTGTCCTTTTGTCTCCAAAATTCATATACATGATGTACAAGGTATGTAGATGGCTACCATGGCTTTAGATTTGAAAAATTTGCATCTTTGGCTAAGGGTTAGACCTCTTTTTTTTGGGGGGGTAAAACCCTTAGCTTGTACTCTCTATGCATAGCCTCCTGAAAAAGTTTGGATTGATTTGGGCTTGTATTTGGCATGCAAGCTAGCTTTTTGGATTTCAATCTCAAAAATGATTGATGGGCATCTCTGGCACCTTTCGCTACCAAACACATGTAGAACCAGTGATGATGATCAAAGTTGGTCTTGATCGTTGGTTGCTCCTAGAGGCATCTATCATGATAGATGACTGAATTGTCATTTCTACCTCTTTTGTTCTTGTCAGTATTGTTAGTCCCTTTTGTTTGTTTGGCTTCATTACGTCACATACAAGATAGAAGATTACAATATAATGATCTACTTCTTGTATATGGCCTTCTAGTTGCATGAAGTGTCTAATAGGCAACTTTACACTTGATGGTTGCTTTCATTTAGTCGATCACCAACTTTCTTTGTCCTTGTAGGCCATCCTCGAGTTTGATGACCATTCTCAGTCATTTTTGACCTCATGTTGTTGTTGAAGGGTGATCAAAATTCTTTTCTTACCTCTGACATTATCCATTGTGCAGATAGCTGCAGAGACATACCTCGTAAAGTGTCCTCATTTTCTTGGACTTTCTTTGGTTTGTACAGCTTGACATCTCTTCAGTTTTTTCTTCATCTGGATTATGGATTTTTTTCTTTTTTTCCAAGAAAATTTCAAAAACAACTAAAATAAAACAAAAAATCCAACTCAACTCAAAAATCAAAATCAAGTTAAAAGAATTGTAAATGCTATGTACACTGTACAATGTCCCTAGGGGCTCATATATGACTTTTGTCCCCGTACTCCTCTTGTAACTCTACTATGAGGGCATATACTTTGAATTTTGTAAAGAAAACATCACAATCAAACACAAAAAATCAATACAACTCACAAGACATTTCCCTCTAATATTCATAATAGTAGGTACGCATTCAAAATGCCTCCCCCCCTCCTATTTGGAGTCTTCCTTGACAACAGGGTATCACCAAGGGTATGTGTTGTGCTTGGGAAATCAAAAATGTGTCTATGCAGGCCTTGCAATGTAGCCATATTATGTATACACAGTCATTGCATGGAAAAGATTTATATTGTGTAAGATGTGGGTATAAGAAATTTGCTTATTGGCATTTGCTGGCAAAGCTTCCTATTCTAAGCAATGTGATGTTCTTTGAAGCTCCTGTGTCTTTTTCTTGGTTGAAGGTTGTAGAGCTGTGTTGAAGGCTTACTTATCTTCTTGGTGTTTCTTTAGAATCCAGTTTAGCCTTGTGGTTGGTTGTCTTATTTGGTATTGTTCCTCAGAGTGGGTTCTCTTCTAATTGTACTGTAACCGTAGGAGGAATTGAAACAATTCAAGCGGCTGTCTAGTAATAACAGTGTTATTGGTTTTTTTTGGGACCCACTTCTTTGTGATTACCGGATGTTTTGTTGATGTTGCTTGTTTGGGAATCCATACTTGTCCTTGCTCCATTTGTGTTTGTAGAGACTTCTTTGGGATCCACCTTGTCTTTGTGTGAGTCTTAAGTGGTCTTTGCTTTAGCTCTTGTACACTTGGTTGGCGACGAGATTTAGACTGGGAGTTGATACTTTGAGAGTCGACCATGTAACCATTTTGGAATACAAATGAACTCCTGGCCTCTTTGTGCTTGAGTCAACTTCTTTGAAACCCAAATCCGAGTTGTGAAAGATTGTGACTTTGTGATTGTCTTCGTTGTTCTTGTAGGCTTAGACTATTTTTTTGATGGCATTGGATCTTTTGTGATTTTTTATTAGAGATCTTTGTCTTCTTGATCCATACCGTTTTTTTGTCAATTTGGCTCTTTGGTATCCGGATTTGTCAAACTTTTTGGTTCTGACCTGTTGTTCTTTTCTTTTGGCCTTCCTTGGTTGTTACTGAAGCTGCTAGTGATAGTCAAGACCTGAGTTTTTGGTAAGGAATGTCAAAAAATCATCACTATCACTGCTATCCTCAACAAGGTTACATTCTAGCAATTTCCCTTTGTGGTTTGGCTGGGTATAGAAAGTTATTGTTTGCTTGCTCTTTGTTTATTATTTTTGGGATGAATTTTCTATCCGCTTGATTAGCACGTTGTTAGCTCGTTGACATGGTTGTGTTCTTCTTGGTTGAGTTTTTTCTTCATGTATAGGAGCCATGTATGAGGATGCTTGTTGCAGTTGCATTTCCACCGAGGATTTTGGAATTCACTTTTGATGAACTTTATGCTTGTATCAGTGACATTGGTTCTTGGGTCTTTGATCTAGACAATCATAAAACTGTGAATTTGTTAAAGTGTTTTTCATGTCACCTACTGGGTTTTTGTTCTTTGCATCTTCTGAAGCTCCAACTATTCTACGGAGTCGTAGAACTCGTCTTCATTTTCCTGGATCACACTGACTGCAAAGTAAGGAACGATGTCATAGCCATTTTCATCACAAAACTTTGTTGTTGGATCGTCTTGAATAGCGCACACATCCAGAGTAGCCAAGATGTGTTCCCATTCAAGTGGCTCTAATTCTTCCTCAAGAAAGGGTTTTGGGATATAATATGTATCTTCATTTGCCCTTTCTAGTATGCATTCCTCTCGCTTTAAGCTTCCACATTGTGAAGCTCCACACATCCACAGTACTTTAGGCTTACCCAACCATGTTGGAAGGTCTGATCCTGCTACAGTAGCGGAATCAAATTCCTCCATAGGTGTTCTTGTCACATACGTATAACTATGGCCTTTCAAGTTTATCTTTGTCATGGTTTCCATACTTCTTAAGTAGATATGGTCATATCCCCAGTCTTGGACCATTTTCAATTGTCGCATGAATGGTCTTCCTAGAATGATATCATGGTTGTTCTTCTTGCCAAAGTCAGCAATAGCAAAGGTTTGCTCATATTCAATTCCACAAGAAGTAACAATTTCTTTCTCTAGAAGTCCTGTGGACCTTTCCATGTGTCCGTCTGCAAGCTACAGTTTCATCATTGTAGCCCTCACTGCTGGTTTTCTCCATTTTTTCCAAACCTCTTTTGTGGGGATGGAAACACCAGGTCCACTGTCAAGGATTGCGATGGATTTTACACCTTGGAATTCCACGAGAAGAGTGGTGTTTCGATTTTCTCCCTCATGATACTCACCTACCTTGTTTAACAACACTGGCTGTGTGTTTAGCTGAGGCATTTCAAGCTCTTTGATCCCTTCCTCGATTTGAGTCATTGGTTTTTTAACACCAAATTTCTCTTGGTATTTTCCCATAGTAGCCCACATGTTTGGTCGTATTCTTAGCAACTCAAAATCGTACAAGTGATTGGTGTTGACAAAATGTCTATCAATCCTTTTGAATTGATGACCTTGTTGGGAGACAGTCTCTGTGATGGGACTGCAACAACCTCTGACTTGGTCTCGTACTCTTTCATATAGGATGGTAGTCTTCTTAATGAATGGGGCTGACTATCATTAGACTTTACAGATCCTTTGTCTCCCCAATATGATTCCATTTCTAGATTCATTTGAGATCCAGCCTCAAATTCCTCTATTGGTGGAAGAGAAACTCCTCTTCCATTACCCGTTTGGTTTACTCTTCTGCTTACCTCACTTGCTTCATTGGCCTCTCTGACTTGTTTCCACAATTCATCAAGACCATCTATTTCTTTACAACTGTCAGGTATAGCTATGTGAAATCCCTAGAAAGAGTTATCCGTGGTATTCAACACTATCCTTAGTTCTAATGCCGGGTCCTTGAGGTTTTGTCCATACTCATGACTGGAATCTAGCTCTTTTTGTTCTTGGTTTGGTGGGATTATTGGTGTAGGTGGGACAAGGATCACACCCTCAGGTTTTCCAACTTGTGGTTCTACTAAAGCTTGGGTTGTTTGATTCATTTTCTTGCACATTTCTAGCATGTCCTTTTCTAGTTCTGCATATGGATATGTCATCCATCTCTGTTCTTCAGTTTGGTTGTTTTCTAGCCGTGTTTCGTAGGCTTTTAGGAGGGCTTCTAATGGCTCATTAACCTTCTCGACCAACACTGATCCTCCCAAACTAGCACTTCTTGGCTCACTTTCCATTGATGGTTCTTCTAGAGGTTGAGACATCTACATAAGAGAAGGTGCAACCCTTTCCTCATGTTGTCTTATCTTCTCTTCAGCTTGGGTAAGCTTCTCAACTAGGGATTTCTGCTCTCATTTCTTACGTGCTTTCATCCTAGCCTTTCTAGCTATTCCATTTGCTCTTGGTTGTTTGGCTAGGTGCATCGGTATTTGGCTCACTTGTCTCTTGACTTGTGTCAGTTTTTGTTTTCTTTTTCTCTAGGTTCTCAGAAGCTTTCTTTTGAGCTTGCGCTCTTGCAACTACTTGAACTGGTATGATGTTGTCATTTTTTGAGCTACTAGGTAGCTGAACAATTTGTGAGACATTCGTTGTGATCTTTCTGACTCAATTTGGGTTTTTTGGACAGTCGAGGATCAAGTGAATGACACTACAATAGAGACAATAGGCATTCATTTGGGTGATCTCTGTTGTCTGAGGACATTGTTTGACCAAGTGGTTGCCACGACTTTTGTGACACTCTATCTCTGGTTGAGGAGCTTCTTCTTGTAGTTCCTCTTGGCTGTAAACAGGCTTTGACCTTGCTAAGCCTCTATTAGCAATGAAGTGTAATGTCCTTTTGTCCATCTTGTACCTTCTTTCTTTAGGTCAAAACGCAAGAGGTGGAGGTTGTACCGGCCTCACCATTCCATGTGTTTCTCTCATCTTTTGTTGCTTCGAAGGAAAGTACCCACTTTGGTTGTTATAACACATTGCAGCTGGTACTATTGCTTGTTTATTAGATACTTCCATCATTTGCATATATCTCATGTCTATAGGCTTTCTAGCACCTGGCTACAGAGGTTATTGTCTTAAAACAAGTTGTAGCCTTGCAACTCCTACTGGTACCGGTGCATTCTGCGTAGTGTATCTAAGTGGAATAGGTGCTACTGGAAGAGGTTGTACTTACCTCTCCTGAGCATATTCCATTCCATAGTAACACTCTTCTCTCATATGGTTTGTCCATTTTCTCTCAATTGCACACCATAGAGGTTCTTGGAGGTCAAATTTAACTAGAGGAGTAAGTCTCTGAGCTAATCCTTCTATAAGCTTCATTTGCTCATGAGATACCTCCAGCTTTATTGTGGATTGGGTTCTTGTTGAATCCTAATCTGAGAAGATGTGTCACTCTCACTCTCAGTATCATGTCTTCTCAAGGTTTTGCTCTGATTTGGATAGAAGTAAGTTATAGGGGTGGTGATGGTACATATGGTCCTGTTGTGACCGTAATTCCACCTCTATAAAAGTCATGTTCTATGGTTGCATCTGGGTACATCCATGGTCCATTAGACATATTCACTTGAGGAGGCATGGCTGCCATCTCTATGATCATTTCATCTCTTGATATCGCTCTAGAAGGGAATCCAAGTGGCTCCCTTGTTGGAATTCTCGTAGGAATTATCATGCTTGGTGGAGATATATGTGGTCCTTCATTGAAAAATGTCCACCTCTTTCTAGTATATTGTGTGGGTTTGTGTCAAAATGTGGATAGATTGGCATTTCAACACTTTTAGATTGGCTTGTCATACCTCTGGTTATATCTACAAAAAGATTGGTAGATTGTCTTTCCATCCTGATGATCTTAGCTTTTTTAATGTCAAGCCCACTCAAAACTCTCTAGATAGTCCTCAATAAGCCCACCTTGGCTTAGTGAAACTTATCTCTTTTTGCCCTTGATTAGGTCTCTTAGAAGTCAAGAATTTGTGACTCTTTTGGTCTCAGGAAACTAGTTCTAGGTACCCTAAAAGTTTGTATTTAGGAAACCTGGGAAAATTCAGCTTTAAAACCAAAACAACACTCAAAACAGCTTTAGGATCAAGGATTTTTTCTTGTATCTTGACCAAATGTGACCCAAATTTGTTGAAACTTGGTCACTAGGCTTACTTTATAGTGCTTAACACTTCTACAATCTCAATGTCAGTTTTCACCTCCAAATTAGGGCTAGAGACATCATACGCATATAAAGTCTATGTGCTCAGAATTTGAAAAAATTTTGTATGTGAGCTCTCCTTGATGTACTCTACCACCTGCAAGTTTTAGTTTGTGAATTTGACCTTTATTTTGACACTTGAGACATTATACGCGTGTAATGTCTTTTGTGGCAGAATGAGGTGACTTTTGTTTCACTTATTCCTTATCACTCAAGCAACTCTTAGCAAGTTTCTGAATTCAATTTGGATATTTTTTGAGCAAGTTAAGACCAATACAAGCCTGAATCTGCAGTTTTCTGTCTTTTGCTCTTTGCAAGACCAAATGAGCTCCAAATTCAATGAAATTTTGGCTAGGGACTTCTTTTATGCTCTAGGACATTGAGGTATACTCACATGTCTGATTTGACCCAGATCTAGCCACTAAGACATTATACGCGTATAAAGTCTTTTGGCTCAGAATTTACTAAGATTTCTACCCAAGATACTCCTTGATGCATACAACAAGAGTATGTGATTAAATCGAATTTTGGATGTCAAAATTGCTCAAAATCACTACTTTTTCACCTTTACCTTCTTGTATCTACAAATTCTCTTTAAATGCAAAAGTATGTGTCCAAATGAGTTGAAATTTTGCAAGCAAGCTTAGCACATCATTTCCCAACCCCTTATGTGGTCAAAAGTGAAATTTGACTTTCAGATATGGCTTTGAGACTTTATACACGTATAAAGTCTATGTGCTCAAATTTTGACAAAATTTGGTCTGTGAGCTTGTCTTGTGGTGCTTAACACCGTAGTATACTCAGAATTCAATTTTGGTCTCTAAAAGTTGGGTATGATGTTTACTATTCAAAATGAAGTGAACTTTACTCCAAAGGTTTCCTCACTATACTGGCAACTCATAGCAACTTTCAAAACTAAATTTTGACAATTTTTGTGCAAGTTATGGCCAATACAAGCATGAATCTGTCTAGATGCGTCTTATGGTCTTTGCAAGCTCAAAATTGCTTCAAATTTTATGAAATTTGGTCCATATGCTTCCTAAATGTTGTAGATCACAAGGGTACATTCAGATGTAACTTTAGACCTCAGATCTGGTTTTGAGACATTATACACGTATAAAGTCTTTTTGCTCAGATTATAGTTCTATTTCTACTAGAGGTGCCCCTCGGTGTGTAGAACAAGAATATGTGCTCACAACAAACTTTGGATGTCAAAATTACACAAAATCATCAATTTTTAGGTTTAAATCCCCTGAAAGAGTAAAATTCCCCCTAGTTTTCAATCTATAAGGCCAAATGACGTGAGATTTGGTGTATGTGCTTAACACAACATGCAAAAGATGGGTATAATGTCAAAAGTTCAAAATTACTGCCAGAATCACCCTTGAGACATCATACATGTATGATGTCTGCTGATGAATTTGTTGATAGAATTCACTGAAAAGCATCCCCAAGTGTCTAGCACTGGTTTTCAAGCACTGCTACCAGTTTTCATGCAAAAATGTGCTCAAAATCTCAAGTTTCTCTTTTTTCCGTTTCTGACTTTTGTCTTTTGGGGTCAAGAGTTGGTCAAAACTCTAGTTTCAATGTATACTTGGGGTAAAACCCCCCTTCTGAACACACTGGGATAGTCAAAATTTTCAAATTTGGTCTCCATATGCCCCTTGAGATGTTATATGCGTATAAAGTCTAAGTTTACAAAATTACAGTTTTTCTTCACAGAACCCTTGTACATGCCCTCTTATATGCTCAGCACCAATCAGTCATGAAAAACTATCCACAGAAAGATGTTTTTTGCATTTTTACTCTCAAAAGTAGACTTTTCAATGATTTTAAATACAAACAAGCACTTTAGCAAATAGATGAATGATGAATAGCTCTAGATCCAAATCAGATCACTTACCTAAAGCTACTCCTGCAAATCATATGGGGTTTTGCATCTATGAGTAGAAAAATGTTTAAATGCCACACACGGACTAACAAACGCTTTTATCACCTCACAAACCATTCAACCACCAACAACTACTCTAATCTACAAATCCTAACTAAATCTACCTAGTCGCAGACCCTCGGCAAGACACACACTTCTTGGCTATCCACTTGATCTCAAAATAACCTCTTCCGGATCTACTTAAGAAAAATGCTTTCTTTAGCCAAAACTAATGCAAGCAACCATCACATGAGTGCTAGTAGGACTACCTACCTAAGTCCTTGTATCCCCGGCATCGGCGCCAATGTTGCGGGAGCGAATCACAACACCCATAAAATGCATGCAACACAACCTAGATCAACATAATGTCAATCGAGGACATAGATGACACGATAGACACACGGAGGAATATCGTTAGTTGTCAGGTGAGACCATCCTACACATACAACACTCTGGAAGGCCATCTAAATTACAACCTAGGATCTAATTGCTCTCAACTACACCACCTAAGCCACATACACACAAACGGAAGGAAACTCACTAAACCATACAAGAATCGTACGAAACTTAAGGAACACCATCCCCTCACTAGGATACACCTGTCCCTAAGTCTCCCAAAATCCTAGCTCTAGACTCATCTGTGAGAATCATGTATAAAGACAAAACAGAACTTTAAAAGTGTCCGAAATTGGAATCTCTTAGTACCTATGAGTAGCTTATGATTCCACGATTCTAATGACTACTTGCACACAAAAAATAGACATCATTTGATATACTTACAACTGCAAATGGCTCATAGATGCACAAGCACGTATGATCCATTTCACAAGGAATGCAGTGGTGCAGTCGGTTCTACAATGTGATGAATGAGTGGGGAGTAGCGCCATGAGGAAGCTCACACTATCTCTCTTCCTCTCTCACACACAGTAGACTTAAAACTCGATTATGATAAAAGTTCTCTTACAAAATGACCTAGGTACCTTGTATACTAAGGTCACCTTAGGTTAAACCTAAAATAGAGTTTGAGGGGTTGAATGGCTTTGTATTTACAATCTGGAAGTGCCATTGCACCCCGGCTTCTGCAACTAGACTACCTACTTATTACAAATGATGTTTCTAACCATAATCCGCAGCATTTCATAACTCTTAAAAAAATAAGGCTTTGTTGAGTTATGTCGTGCATTGACCCAGCCGTCAACAATCACCTGTGGGTCTAATTGTTGTTTTACTCCTATTAGCATGCATACTAAAAATTTGTATCTTATGTCTACATAGAGTAGCTCATCTTCTAAATCAAAAAGCTCTCCTATGTTTCAACATAAAGTTGCAGTCCTGGTGGGTAATAGATTCCCTATATGAGGTTATCCTCAACCTACCTAATCAAGTCACCTCAGTCTTCTCAACTAATATAAAGAAATTCTATGAAAATATCCCACATCAAGGAGGCATAGGCCTAAGCATGATTATCAACAATTTACTTAGCTATGCCTTTGATCATCAAGGACCTTTCATATCTTTTGAAAGCTTTCCCAACAAATGTATGTGTGGAACCTAGTTGCATCAGTCATACAAGAATAGTTTATGAGTTTAAGTACTAACTTATTCTTGTCTCATAATGGGTGCAGGTATCATTTGTGGAGCTTGCTATATTCTACACACATGTTCTCCTCAAGTCCTGTGTTGTTGTATTTACCAACCTTATAATGGAAGTTCCTATGTTTTGAAGAATTCATCTTATTGTGCTTGTTATTATTTGATGGCACCTGCTCACTAGATTGAAAGGATGCACGTGCATGCGCGTGCACACACACACACCCACCCCACTAAGGGAACAATGAGTTTGGGTGAATGGACTAAGATTTGGGGCTTCATCTCTCTTGAATATTATGGCACCATCTTTTGTCATCTCAAAGGATCTAGAGCACAAGATAGGTGATATTTGAGATGAAGAAAGATGGTGCCATAATCCTTGAGAGAGACGATCCAAACCTTAGTCCACTCACCCAAACCCAAATCCAAACTCACCCCTCCCTTACCAGTGTGAGATCTTGCTTGCACAATTCTTTGCGATTAGTCTAGATGTCTCTTTGATGAATACACCACTATGTGTTGACATGTCTTTGAGATGTTTTTCCAGTGTGAGATCTTGCTTGCACAATTATTTGCGATTAGTCTAGAAGTCTCTTTGAGGAATACACCACTATGTGTTGACATGTCTTTGAGATGTTTTTCCTGCAGATGTTAGGAGGATGTCACATTTTTCTTGGTCCAAAGAGAGCTCCCGTGATTATATTTAAAGTCCAAGCTTAACATGAGGCCTCCTTTTAGATGAGGGAGGTTGTTTATGATACCATACATAAGCAAACAATGAATCATGACAACTACTTCTATGGATATCAAACATTTTGGAGTTTTTTTTAGAGTCACTCTATCAGGGCCTTGGGAAAAGTTGGTTTGGTCATAGAGATGTGCATCTTGGTACCGTTCCTTGGCTTTTGTGGTGGACAATTAGTGGGCACCTCCTGCCTCTCTTACACTATATGTGGATGCATGTTATATCTATACAGCTGCACATGTTCCAGCTACAAAGCTTCTGTCACGAGTAACCAATTAAGTAATTCAATTGTGCTACAAGTATTGAATGGAAAGTTATGGATATTAGCGCGGAAGGCTTATCCCACTAAGTGAGTGACAACACACTCATCCACAATGGTGCCACTCCAAGACTTTTACACACACACACACACACACACAATATAATTCATGACTCTTTGTAGGTAGAGCATGGAATGGGTTCATGTTTTACACAAATTTCTTCAACTCTAACTCTCTCTCTCTCTCTCTCTCATGTAATCACACACATGTGTATGTGTGCACGCCCACACACACACACACACACACAAGGATGCAGGTCCACAAAATTGAACTTTATGCAGCTAACTTGGAGTTTTGAGTCACAAAAGATGCATACAATGGGGTCTTGACCCTTGATGGATGGGATGGTGGCAATCCATTGTTTTCTTTTACTCAACAGTCTCATGTTGCAGTATGGACTACATTAGCAAGGGTCACAATGAAGACATTATCCAGGTTTTCTCTTTATTATTCAAAGATGATACTTTAACTACATTGTTTTACAACGAGGGAACACATAGACACGCACACTCACACACTTTTCTAATAACCTCACATAAAGTAAAATCCTCATCTTATGAAAGTTATTCTTTAATGTAATTTACTCTACATTATCTCTCTCTCTCTCTCTCTCTCTCTCTCTCTCTCTCTCTCTCTCTCTCTCTCTCTCTCTCTCTCACACACACACACACACACACACACACATTACCCTCACACAAAGTCAAATGCTCATCGTATTAAAAGTTAGACTTTAATGGAAATGAATGTGCTCTACATAATCAATTTATGTTATCACTCAGAGAATGTTTTCAATAAAAAATCTAGTTAATGGTGATCCAATCTAAATTGATGTATTCACCTTGTGATAATAGTTGAATTGAGATTTAACTTGATGGATATATGTCAACTTCGGTGGTAACTACTATCAATCTTTTGGACAACATAGGTGCATATACATGTACACACACATATGCATCAATGGCTACGTGTGTGCACACACCAACACACACATTAACCTTTTGGTGATAGTCCAGGAATGATAAATTATATTATCAATAATATGTTGTTTTGAATTTCACATTAGGCTCTTATTTGTAATTGAAAATTGGGAATGCATGTATTATTTGTAATATACATCTCAAGAAATTCTTGCTTGTTTTCTTTGCATTGTTTCCATGAATCTTAGGTTATAAACAGCACATGCATGATGAGCACATGGCACTTTATTGGATTTTTTGAAAAAAAAATCCAAAATACTGTCGAAATACTATCAAATTTTCTTGATTCAAGTGTGAGCAACTAATTTTTATTTTTATTTTTAATTATGCAAGTGTGAACAACGTATTATAATCTTACTTGATCTCTGCTCAGTTGTTAGTTTCTTTGTAATTCTTGACACCGGTAACAAGGGGGAGGGGTCATTGACACCTGTCTTCCCATGTAAATTCTAGTACTGACGTGCTTGTGTTTCTTAGATGGTGGCAGGTAAGAGGTTCCTTCCTTGGGATTACAATAGGAACTACATTGATAGTAGGAGATGTTAGCGGCTCGCCGTGACGGAGGTCTGTAGCATAGCGATTGGGCACTAACATAATGTCAATACTCAGAGAAGTGACTCGAATGGGACGCGGAGACTCTTTGAGATACAATCTCAAGAAGTGAACCTTAACAAGAAAACATAACAAATATACAAGCAAATCAACACTCAATGATCAGAGAAATCTGCCTATGTCCTTTCTCACAATTCTAAGTCATCACACCATTTCGGCACTCGAACGGACTCGAAATGCAATGAAACTTTAGGAGGAGGTTTAGGACATTTAGGGACACTATCCTACCAATTCTGGTTGCAATCCGACAAGGTACCAAAATCACAATCCATCATGAAAAAGGTCTCGAAAACTACAACAGATTAGTCCAGAAAGGTCGCCCTATGGTCTAGGAACACTCACCTATGGTCAAAACAACTATAAACAATGATTTAAGTACTCAAATACGATGATTAGTCTCACTAACGCGTAGTCACAAACCACAACAAAACTGACAATGTTTACACTTGAATTAAAGAGCAAAGAGAGAGGAACACAATGCAAGTTTTGGAATTGAAAATTGATTACCCAATCATTAGAAAATTCAATTACAAGTTGGAGCAGCTTAGTAGCTCGAGCGTATGTATAGCAGAGTTCTTTCTTCTTCTAAAGATAAGTCTCCTTTCACATTAAGGTTATTGACCTTTATACCTAGGGATTTCTAAATGGCCAGTGGCCGGCTCACATGTACCTTTACAATTGTCATGACAGAATTACAACTCAAGGAATTGACTGCTACTTTGGAATTAGGATTTACATAGAGTATCACTACACTAGCTTGGAAAAATAATAAACTACAAATGTGGTGTCCGGCTATGTGTCTGGCTATGTGTCCGACCAGGTGGATGCTCGTTTGTTCTGTCTCTTAACATTCCCCCCTTCCTAATTCGTGTCGTCCCTTTACATGACTTGTGCATTCTTGTCATAGGGTTTTCTTCAGCTTTGTCTTCAAGGTTAGTCTTCAGCTTGGGAAGTGCGTTGTCATTGATGACGCTCCCCTCTTACTTGAGTGATTCATATTTGCCATGTTGTTGATATGTGATTTGATCTTTGATTTTTGAGGCAAATTTTCTTCTTGTTGTGCATTTTCCTCTTTGTTTCCAGTCTTGGCCATCATGAAGAAGGATTTTAATGTTTTGAGTTATAGAATCAACCCTCTCTGCAATAGGTCACCAATGTTGAAGCACTGTGTGAACTACTTTTGATTTTTGTTGATGTTTCTCTTGTAGAATTTGTCATTGCTTGTCGTTGTAGGCCATTCTTTGGCTTGCCATTGTTTGATGGAGTTTTGTTGTTGACGTTGGAGGAGATAAAAGATTCTCTTGTTGATAAGCATTTGGAGACCTATAGTTTTTGCTCCAAGTTGTTGTTGATTAATTTGGGTAGACAGTTTCTTATTGTTATGTAGAAGGAATATACACAAGTCAATGATGAGGGTTCCGAGATTAGGGTCTTAAAACCTAGATGACCAAAGGGAAAAAATCCGGTGGGAAAAAAGTGCCTTTGGTATACGCTCTTATTGGAGTTGAGTATTTGGACTTGAAGTACCTATCATGCAAGGTGAGTGCTTGGGAGAAACAAAGGAAGAGTGTCTAATGCAAGTGACAATAATGGGACACTATTTATGTATACGAGAAATCGTCAGACAAAAGCATGTAGTGTAAGAGATGGAGTTGATGGGTGCTTCAAGGAACAAATGTAGCACATGTGACATCAAAGGACATTTCAATAGCTTCCACGTTTCCAAGAAGGATTTTTGATGTAGAAGCTTCTCCACTCATACCTCACTATGCTAAGTGTGTGAGTGTCTTTTGGACTTCCTCCTTCACTTACCAGTATACTACAATGACTTTGACTCTTATGCTCACCTATACCAGCATGAGCGACACAACATAAATATGCTCAACTCTTCCAGCTTGAGCAGTACCTAGAATAACTAAGACGCTTAGACCACAGAGAATATTACATGACATTTTGGGACTAATGCCTCGCTCATTTAGTGGCTTAGCTACCCGACTCTGACTTTTATGCCATGTATTTTTTATGGCGACTTGAACTTACCTGTTCAATGCCAAAAACCCAATTCCATAAGGTTTGAATTTAGGCCTCTTCCATTGTGCTGGTCTTTGGATGCCACCATTTTGTCTAGTAGGTTGGCATATGTTGGCTCCTCTTGACTTGCTTGTCGAGTGACTGATGTATCCTTTGCTTTATCTCCCATGAGAAGCAATTGTTGATGTGTGATTGTGTTTCCACTAGAAATTTTGGAACCCATCTTTTTTTGGTCTGTGTGTGTTGCCGACTTTTGCATTTTATCTTCTTATATAATCTGATGGAAACTAGGCTTCGGTATCCATATTTGATGATTTCCTTTGTAGAAGCCTTGATTTTGGAGGGTATCCATCTAGAGATTGTAGCAGACTTGGTTGCAATTGGATTTTTCCTGGCTTTTAGTTGTCATTGCTTTTCTTTGGATAGAAGCTTGTGCTGCATTATTTGTCTTGGTTGTTCCAGACTGAGCTACAACTTTTGGTTACCATATTTGAGAGTTACCTTCATAAAATCCTTGTGCTTTGAGTAGCTTCACTGGAATCATTCACTGCTTCACCTGTTTGTGTTGGGTAGCTTCGCCGACGGTTGACTTTGGTACCCAAACTTGTCGCATTGTTTGCTCCTTTGATGTTTTCTTTTCCCTTTTATGGTACTTCTTTCTCCTAATTGAGTTGTTTGTCTTGAGTTTAAAGCTTTTCTTGCTCTTTGTAGAACTCTTTGGTTGAGGTAGGTAGCCCCAGGCTATCACTTTAGGCTTTTTGGCCCAAAAATTAGTGTTGCCTTGGAAGTAGCCCTGAGCAGTGATTGAGTCGTTTGATGCTACCCACCCAATGACCTTTGGTTGTTGATGTCTACCAAGTTTCAGTGCAATTTGACACACAGGTACATGGATCACTATCCATGTTCCTTTGTCACAGATTGATACCAAACTTGCACCATAGCTAGAGGACATGGTGGTTTTCTCAAAACTGAATTTGGATACCCAAAATCAAACCAAACGCCCAGAACTACCAAGTAGTCTTACAAAGTGTCAGAATTGACCTAGCTTTCAATCTAGAGGTCCATTTTCAAAAACAAATTGATACCATATGACCTCCTAATCATGCTAATTCTGATGGTACCATGAGAAGTAAATTTGGGCTCCAAACATGGATCGCGATTCATGTATCCATAGTGGCAGCTTGACCCAAAACTTTTTAGATCATTAGTGCATACACAAGGAAACATATCCCCAAGCCTAGTTGTGAAAAAATTTGAGCAAAATTGGGTCAAAAGGGAGCAAAACATGAGACATACTGAAAATCACAATGCAGATCTAGTGTTGGCCATTTGACCTGTCAAAACAAGTCCAAATCCAAAAAGATTTGAGATTTGGCTTGTTGACATAGCCAAGAACAAACTCCTAAGAGATCAAGTCCAGCGGGTCCCGCGACGGACATCTGCAGAAAGCTTTTTGGTACTAACATAATATCAATACTCAGGGAAGTGACTCTAATGGGGCACGGAGACTCTTTAAGATTTTCAATCTCAAGAAGTGAACCTTAACAAGCAAAGGAAATAACTCTACGACCAAACAAACACTCAACGATTAGGGAAATCTGCCTATGTCCTTTGTCACAGCTCTAGGTCATTACGCCATTTCGACACTCGAATGGACTCGAAATGAAACAAAACTTTGGAAGGAGTTCTAGAACAGCTAGGGGCACTATCCTACCAAGTCTAGTCGCAATCCGACAAGGTACCAAAATCACGATCCATCATGAAAAAGGTCCTAAAAACTGCAACAAAATTGTCCAAAAGTGTCTCCCTATGGTCTAGAAACACTCTCCTATGGTCAAAACGACTAAAAATAGTGATTTAAGCACTCAATCTGATGATTAGGCTCACTAACACGTAGTCGCGAACATCAACAAAACTGACAATGCTTACACTTGAATGAAACAACAAAGAGAGAGGAACACAATGCAAGTTTCAAAACTGAAAATGGATTACCCAATCGTTAGAAAAGTTGATTACAAGTTGGAGCAGCTTCATAGCTTGATCGTACGTTTCAGAGCTCCTTTCTTCTCTAAAAATAAGCCACCTTTCACATTAAGGTTATTGACCTTTATACCTAGGGATTTCTAAATGGTCAGTGGCCGGCTCACATGTACCTTTACAATTTTCATGATAGAATTATGACTCAGGGAATTGACTACTACTCTGGAATTAGGATCTACACAGAGTATCACTACACCTCGACAAAATAATAAACTACAAATGTGGTGTCCGGCTACGTGTCCGGCTAGGTGGGCGCTCATTCGATCTATCTCTTAACAAGAGATCTTCATCCATTACTCAATTTTATTTTTTTAATTTTGTAAACTCTCATAGGATAATTGTATACTCACTCCGTATAATTTCATGCATTTTCTCGGCTCTATCTCTTTATGATTAATATGTAATGTAAACTCTTATGTGATAAGTGTATACTTACATAGTATGATTGCATTCAATTGTATATTCTAAACTTTTCCATATGTAGTACAGGCTTTTCTATGCCTCTACAGTATTTTCTTGTAAAATTTGAGTTGTCTTTAAGTATGTATATTCTATCCGGTCTCTAGTCCCATTGTATGGTTCAATAGTCTTTGAAATCAAACTATTGTTAGGTATTCAATCATAAACATACACAATACACAATACTTGACACATATAAACTCCGAGATAAGAGAGCAATTGAATGATGCAACCATTCTCCCTTAGACTAGCAGGCTATCAAAGAGAGTCAGGACCAAAGTCAATAAAAACTTGCCAAGGGCTTCCACCATCTACCACCAGCCAAAATGAAATCCTGTGAATGGAGAATTGAGCCAATCTAGTCTCCCATTGTCGTCCCCTAGAGGAGGCTAGAGGGGTGACCTCTCCCAAGTTCCAAAAAGATAGGGATTGGCAAGTGAGGGCCACATCTAAAGCAAGCAAGGTAGCCCAGATCCTCACCCCAAAGCTAGATGTCATCCGCCAACACAAGCATACCACCGCCTAGTGAGATTTTCTTGCACCCAGCCCTGCCGTAGACACACTTGTGAGCCTCCTGCTCTTGTGGACTCGCAAGCTGCAGGGCTCTTTTTAATAAAAAAAATTCCACACTCACAATTGGCAGTGGAGGATTTGCATTATCTTAAAAAGGAATGTACAAATATTGTTAAGCACGTGAAGTGCCTTGAGGGATCATAATACACAATTCGAGGCTACATAGTCCCTTATGGATAAGAGCTACTTAGACAGTTACATTTTGGTGGCTCATAGAAACTGAGAGGGCTTTGATTGCTTGATTCTACTCTTTAGAGTTCTTATGTTTTCAAATAGAGATGAATGCTTCCCTACTTGCTTGAATAATCTCTTTGAAGCTAGCCATCGAGTGGTCTTTTTCAAAGATATGTTGGTTCCGAGCCTTCCAAATTTGTATGAAGTAACAAAAACGAACAATTTGTGTAGAGATTGGGATGGCTGGGTTCTTCCAAATCTCAGTCTAAATCTTTTTTTACAAAGCAATATTAAGTGACTATGGGTGGAATTATACCAAACAACAAAAAGAGTACAAGTAAACCTTCTCCATGAACTCAAGCCAGGAAGGAATTCAGCAAAAGACATATCGGAGAGAAGACCATCAACTACACCCCATAGACCAAAAGGATTAGTAAATACATTCACTGAGAAGTGCCTCCACCATAGTGGATGCCACAAAACAAACCCTACGCCACAAGGGAGTGCGCCTCCAACTAGGAAAGACATTTAACTAGGACTAAAATGAGAAACACAAGCATGCCAGAGAAGCGAATGAAGGATGTCCAAAACAAGCTATTCGGGTGAGCCATGCATTACATACCGAGGCCTCTAGGAGAATAGAGGTCACCAAAATGAGAATACCATAGGCCATGGGAGCAAGCCCCATCTCTACTGCGCAAAGCATTGCCACCAACAAATTAGTCCTACCACAACCAGTGTTGTCAAAAATCTATAGTGGACTAGCAAACATGAACACCTTGATACACCACAAGAGGGTGGGTGGAGTGCACTCCACCATTGCTTCCAAAAATCAAAAGATATATAGTGATGCTTTGACAAGGCAAAGAGGGTGCATCATTAGAAAATTTCGGAGGTCATTTGGAGGGCCTTGTAAGAAATTGTATTTCTCTCTCTAGAAACTTTTCTTAAAATGCACTTGCACCTTGTGAGTACGTCCAAAAGGAAAACCAAACACTTTAAAAAGTAGATTTATATTTCCAATCGTCCTTGAAAACGGTCACTTTTTTATTTAATGTGAGAGTCTTTTTCAAGAGGCAGGTGCGGCGCATTCAAGGCAGCTTACGTCATCACTGAAAGTTGAAAAGTCACAAACTGTCAAATAGTGATAGATTTTGAGGCTTTTGACACCACCAATGCGTCAGGAACGCCAAAATACCCTAAAAACGAATGTCTACTTGTCTCATTCCGACATCCGGAGAGGCAAAAAATGTCAAAAAACCCCAAAAAATGGGCTTTTTACTTAAGGCGCGCGAGGAGGTATTCTAAAATGCTAGAATGCCCCTCTGCGCGCCGTTAGTACAAAGCTCCTTTTAGTGATTTTTGGACAATTATATTTCAAGAAAGCCTACCCATGTTTCTCTATTGCACTTTTGCACCATGCTCTCTCTCTCTTTCTCTCTCTCTCTCTCTCTCTCTCTCTCTCTCTCTCTCTCTCTCTCCCTCTCCCTCTCCTTTCTATAGCTTAGCATATTTAAAGAGAGAGAGAGTGACAGACTCCCATTACTAACGGCGCGCGTGGAACATGTTTTGACCTCAAAAAACACCTCCTCGCGCCGTTAGTATAAGGTAACAGAAAGACTCTCTCTCTCTCTCTCTCTTTCCCTCGCCTTACTTCCTCTCTCTATAACACTCACACATACACACATAAACACATACACTGGTGGATGCACAGTACTAAAGGCGCGCATAGAGACATGCACACCAGTTGTGCCTCTCTACGCACACCTATAGTGTATATATATATATATATATATATATATATATATAGAGAGAGAGAGAGAGAGAGAGAGAGAGAGGGGCTCTTTGTGTTTTTGTGTGTGTGTGTGTGTTATATTTGTGTATGTGTGTGTTTGTGTGTGTGTGTGTGCGTCTCTGTATGTGTCTGTGTGTGTATGTTATATTTGTGTCTCTGTGTGTTTGTGTGTATGTTATATTTGTCTGTCTTTGTGTGTGTGTGTATGATCAAAATGCACTTTGTAGAATTGTTACAATGGGTGTGCGTGCTCACTCTTATAGACCCGAAATTATGATCTTTAAGGTTAAGATGATGAAGAAAAAACCTATGTGATAAATGGAGGCCTTTTTAGAGATTTTTGACATTTTCCTCTCAAAAAGCTCTCTAAAAGAGGAAAAAGGGGGCTTTTTACTAACGGTGCGCGATGAGGCATTCCAAAATTCTGGAATGCCCCCTCACGCGCCGTTAGTAAAATGTTCTTTTAGGGGTTTTTGACATTCTTTGCCTCTTTGGATGTCGGAGCTAGGCAATTGGACATTCATTTCTAGGATATTTGGGCGTTACGGACGCATTGACAGTATCAAAAGTTTCAAAACCTTCCACCACTTGATAGTTTTGTAACTTTTTGAATTCTAGTGATGACGTAAGCCGTATCAAATGCACCGCATCTACCTTCTGAAAAAGGTGCTCGCATTAAATGAAAGAGAGTGATCGTCTTCAAGGACCACTAGATTATTAAATGAGGAGAGGGACACCTTTTATATTTTTGTTGATATCAATCTATTTTTCTACGTAACGTAGGCTCTTCTCTCATTGGAGGAGCTTATTTTTCTCTCTCTTCCAAAAGGCCCTCCAAAAGACCTCCGAAATCTCCTAATGAGCCAGGGGCCCTCACCGGAGGCCGGGATCCCTACCCAAAGTCTAAAGGCAGCCTCTATGATGTGCCACCATCCCCACTCAACCCTCCTCCTTCAAGCCTCCCCATCCTTGAGACAGGTGAGTAGGCCGACAATTGCGAGCCAAAGGAGTCAAGAAGCTTCATTATGCAACAATATGCTATGCACAATATCACCTTAAATCTGAAAAGAACTAAAGCATTGTTTATTTTTTTGGAAATGATTAAATATATAATTATTATTACAATGATATTTTAGAATGTATGCAAGATCTGGTGTACCCACCTTGCACAATTGGGTACTAAGTGTGCCATTAGCATGTCCCAAACATTTACTAATGTGCTTGCATCTATACTAATAGATAATGGGGGAGGGGATTCTGGCTCCCCCCCTGACACGTGTCGTAAGGTCAATCATCTGGCACGTGAGCTCTGCGCACAGGCGTCACAGTGAGTGTGTGAGAGAGAGATAGAGAGAGAGCCGTGCATCTATGGCGATTACGGGCGGTGTTATCTGCCGCCCCCGGCTACTCAGGCCTGCGTGATACACACACACACACACACACACACACACACACACACACACACACACACACACACACACACACACACACAGAGCCCGGCTACTCAAGCCTGCCGGCTGCGTGATACATAAAGAGAGAGAGAGAGAGAGAGAGAGAGAGAGAGAGAGAGAGATCGCCCCCGGCTACTCAGGCCTGCCGCCTGCGTGATACACACACACCCACACACACACACACACACACACACACAGAGTCTTAGAGAGAGAGAGACCACCCCCGGCTACTCAAGCCTGCATAATATTCGAGAAAAATCCTTTCATTGAATTTGCCAAGAGAAAATTTTAGAAAATTAAATTTATTTTTTGGGTTTTTACACTATTTTTCTCTATTTGGGGGCAAAATATCTCCTTTCCCCCTTGCCCTCAACCGACATTTTTGAAATTGGCAACGGCATGATATTAAGCTGAGACACATTTTTCCTGAACGCTGGGCCTGCGTGATATATATATATAGAGAGAGAGAGAGAGAGAGAGTCTTGGAGAGAGAGAGAGAGAGAGAGAGAACCAGCATTTTTGAAATTGAAAACGTCGGCTCGATATTAAGTTGAGACACATTTTTCCCGAACACTGGGCTGCGTGATACACACACACAGAGAGAGAGAGAGAGAGAGAGAGAGAGAAGGGGGAGGGGGGGGGGGGGGGGGGGGGGGGGGGGGGGGGGGGGGGACATTGGGGAGATAAGAAAGAAAGAAGAAGAGAGAGTAATTTTCTTGATTTTTTTTTGTGAAATTTATCAAGAGTGAAGAGCTTGAGGGTAAGAGGGGCTATGCCGCCTTCGACGACGGCGGCGTTTTACTAGTGGATAATTATGCTCAAGAGGCTAAGAGGGTAAGAAAAACATTTAGATGCGAAGCGAAGCTTTGAACAACTTAAAAAAAGTAAAAACATTTCAATGACGCAAAAATGTCAAAACCTTAGCTTTGGCAGATTCATTACCCCCTCCCTTTTTTTCCAATGTGATGCTTTGTCAACTAGTTTTAGGAGACTTCGCCCACACATCCACACTCGCATGTTGCAAGGTCTGAACCAGAGTGGACCTCGCCTTTACCACTAGGCCAACTCCTATTAACACATTCATTACCCTCAGATGAACACTATGAGGGAACTAAAAAACGAGATCATTTGAAAAGGTTTAAAGGTGGTCTTAATGTGCTTATTTTCAATCAGTTATTTCTCCATGGACAACTTACACAAAGTACAATAGGATATATGAAAACCATTGGCTAAAACATAATATTGGCAAGAGCAAAAAATTGCACCCAAAGGCATCAAGAAGCCAGAACGACCCAAATCTTCCAAATTTGTGCACTTTGGCAGATTTATACATGTCTGTCTTCAAAAAACTCACTTATGGGCACTTACATTAGTTCAATAGATGGCGCTATGCGAGTGACTTTCCCTGCACGTACATGTGCTTTTTAAAAAAAGTTAAAAAACCCACAAAAAGAAATCCCACACACCCTTTTGGCATCAGGCATCATGTTTATATATACAAATTTACAAGAAACCGGGTGTTCAAAAATGCGTGCAACAACGTATTTCCATCTCCCCATCTTGTTCTTGATCTTCTCCATAACCCAAGAAAATTTTTGCTTATGAGTAATGTCCACCCCCAGAGGGGCTCCCAGGTGCCGAAAAATCTTCCGATTAGATAATATCTCCCCGCTCCATATTGACGGATCAAATGAGTCATTCTTAGAGAGAGAGATCAATCTTGATTTTTCAATGCTACATTTTGATCCTGATGCTAAAGCATACGTTTGCACCATTTCTAGAGTCTTCCTGATAACCTGGGGGCATGCTTTGAGAAAAAGCAGGGAGTCATCCACAAAAAGCTTTGCCAATAGATGGTCATTGTTGGGCAGATTCAAGCCTTGAGTCTCCCCTTTAGCATCACTGTCTTCAAGTAATGTTACCAAGGGATGGGAATGCGCCCACAATTCTCTTATTGAAGAGTATCTCTAACTGGTTACCACCACCAAGGGTGCTGACTAGCCGGCACATTCGTGGCCCAAAACCTAATGTCTTCATGAAATCTTCAATGAATGACCATGTGATCTTTTCATATGCTTTATCTAGGTCCAGTTACAGCAGGATACATTCTTGCTTAGTGAAATCATCATATTCAATGCCGATCATTGCTGCTAGAATGTTATCATAAATGGACCTTCCCTTGATAAATCCATGTTCGTGGGGAATCAGGACCCGGCCCAAGTGGGGGGAGAGTCTCAAGGCTATAGTTTTGGTGATATTTTATAGGCTATCGACATCATTGTTATGGGGCTCCAATGCTTCGACTGGGAGCAATAGACTTGTTTGGGGATAGACCTAATGAGGCCTTTTTTAATGCTTAAGTCCATGACTCCATCAACCAGGGCTCGGTTAGCCATGCGTGTGATAGGGGACTTGAGATCATCATAAAATTCTTTGAAAAATAATGTAGCCAATCCATCCCAACCAGAGGACCTTTCTTTGCCCAATGCCTGTAGTGCAAAAGAGAATTCATCTTCAGTGAAGGATTTCTATAGGAAGTTGGCTTTTGATGCTCCCAAGAATAGTAGCTCTGGCATCGTTTACTTTGCTGGAGCAGACCTCGTGCTGGCCTATGATCTAAGACGTCTCAAGTGGTTAAGCATTAGATGAGCCATTTCATTAGGATCCTTAGTCTCCCTTCCATCCACATCCGTAAGCGAGTGCACGAGGCCCTGATTTCTTTGAAGTTTAAGAGCCCTGAAGAAATGTGCATGGTTGGCCTTCTCTGGCTAGAGAAAGGTTTCTCTGGAGAGGATTCTTGCCTTCCTTACCTCCTCAAACTATGTTCACTTTAGCTTCCTTATGAAAAATATTCATTTCCTTAACTTATCAAACTATTCACGTGCCAAGCAAACTCACAACAATTGTAACAACTAAACGAAAAGCTCATTAAGATTTGCCTTTTCCTTCTTCAACTTTCCCTTTTTCCCCACGCAGCATCTCCTTGCTATTCGGCCTAAACAATGGTTTCAAAATCGTGCCCACATATATTACCTCCAAAAGAGTGCACTTGATTTTTCACATGACCTTCTTTAGTTTAGAAAAGGCTAAAGCTTAGGTACTTGGTATAGCTAATGCAACTGTGTGTCACTCAAGGCTAGACATGAGCTTGAGGTGGATTTGTACATTTCTTGATGGAATTCTTTTTTTTTTGGGGCAAAACCCATAGTATGTCGATGATTATATAATAATAATAAAAAAATTACATCATCGTCTGCACTCGACACGAGCCACGGATACCATCCAAACTATGAGAAACATCAGACCCAACATCAAGAGGATGCCACCAACCCTACCTAGACTACCACTCCGACACAGGATTGCCCTCAAGATGGGAACCACTTACAGACTACAATCACAAATCAATAGACACATACCTGGTTGACAAGGGAGCCACCCTAACACAGAGACCTAGCTGAAGAGGGAGCCACCCTACCGAGAAGAAAGTGAAGTCGACACATAGCAGATCAATCAACAAGGAATTCTTCTATTGCAATCACTCACAATTGTGAATTTTGGGGAAAAAAAAAAGGCTAAAGCGTAGGCTAAGGGAAGCCTTGAAAGGACAAATTTAGAAAAGCCATGAGTGATAGTGATAGACGCATACCTTTTTGCACAATTATAGACATAAACTACCAAAATTCAGTACACTCGATTTTGCACATGTCTTTCTTAGCCTTGAAAGGAAAAATTTAGAAAATCCATGCGTGGAAGTGATAGGCACATAGGATAGAGGAGCCAAAATGGGGACTTCTAACTTGCACATAATGAATCTTCAACATCCATAGATGGTTTTGAGCTACACGGGGTGCAAAAGATGCACAAAGAGCAGAGATTTAAGATGACATAGGTGGTTGTGGGGTTAGTGCTTCATATAGTGTTTACAACAGATGATGATGCAAAAGGAGGTCATCAAGACATTTGAGACACATTGGCGCCTATACTAAGACATGCTGAGTCTAGATACTGAGTCTAGATACAACCCATGTAACTCACAAATAGGAAGAGCCCACATCAACTCACGTACGCCAACAACCCAAGTGCCAATGTGCCATTATTGGGTGGTGATTAATCTCTTTATTGGCCCCTGTGTCACTACTAGCCCTTCTACCCTACGTTTTTGCACAATCATAGACAAGTCATATTGATCGACTCTTATTCAATCAAGATATAATATGGTTGTATGAAATTCAATGGCGTGTGCTATTATAAAATAGTATTTGATAATAAAATTTTACTTGAAATGGGGTCAAACAACATGTGATGATGTGTCTTGAGATTATACATCATATTATTCAAGCATAGAGAGATAAATCTTACAAATTCTTAAATTTTGGAGTAGTCAAATAATGGACAATGCAACTTAGCTATTAAAGCCCCTCCTCATACATGTTCCCCTTAAATCTTCACTAATGCATTTTGTAAGGATGATATATTCACTTGATCAAAAGGTTGATATATTTAACAAGGTGAGGAGGCACCAAGGCCTGCTAAGTTAAGTGGCTGGTGAGATTTATGGACAGTATGCTAAAATGAGCGCCTAAAATCTAATGGATTTTTGTTGTGTTTTAATATAAAATTATATTATTCATTTTACATAAATATTAATCACAAATGGTCTATATGTTAGAAAAAGCATCACTTAAATAATAAGGTGAAAGGTACACACTATCATTTTTTGAAAACGAAATAGAATGAAAAAAAAAACATTACACATTGCACATTATCATTAAAACAAAATGAAAAGGGAAAAAATTAAAAACATATATTGTATTTGGAGGTTTTGCTTGTCAACAAAGTGATGAAAGAGCTTCACAATGTAGTGATGCCAACCTGTGAATCGAAGTTTGACTGGAATACCTGGAAATGGCTCGGAGGCAATCTATTATGGAAACCCCATTCTAAAGGCATATATCATACAATGATGCACAAGAAGATTTGGTCTAGCCCCCTTAACAAGATATGGAAAAAACAATGGCCGGAGGAAAGGTGGGAGCAAGTAATGGAGAACATTTGGAAGCCAAAGGTTCAACAACACAGGAAGGTAATTTGGGGTGCTCTACCGACGGGGGTGAAGATTTAGGAGAGAGGGATTAGGACAGATCGATGCTTGGGGTGCAGGTTGGCTAGTGAAGATCTGGCCCACCTATTCATGGAATGCCCAAATATCAGAGGCAAATATGCAAGTGGGTCCAAAGGACATGGAAAATTGGTTTTTTCAAGACTGATTTATTCCTTGGTAAATCACTTTCTTCGCATTAATCACCAACTTGTGATCTCGTAATGCCTGAAAGACCTTAAGCAGATGTTCTCTATGTTTTGCCTCATCCTTGGAGAAAACAATGATGTTGTCCAAAGAAAGTGCCATCAAATAGTCTGTACTCTCAAAAAATCATGTCCATCCTCCCGTTAAATGTCGCAGGAGCACTGGTTAGGCCAAAAGGCATCACCAAAAACTCAAATAACCCAAAAGTCGTCCAAAAAGTTGTGTCTTCATCGTCTACATCCTTCCCTCCTTTCTTGAGTTTTGGTAAGACTCCAAAATTTCTATAAAAAAATCCACCGTCTGATTCTTTGGAGGTGTTGAGGAACCTCTTTGACTGCTTGCTAGGTTGGCCGATGTTCCTCATGAGTTGGCCTATGTTCCTCATGATAGTACTCTTCTAAAGTTGCTAACTCTCCTGGTATTGCTAACTTTATACCATACTTCATGCTTGTTGAGTGCTTGACACCCCTATAGTTGTAATTTCAAGGATGTCCAGCCAAAGAAAATTCCAACACCTTACTGGGAAAATCCATTGTCTAATTCTGAAATTGGCTGGAAAAATGCACCGTCTGATTCTAAGAATGGCTGGAAAAATCCACCATCGGATTCTGAGATGGAACTACCCATTATCCTTCCACTGAACCCGCTTCCTCTTGCCCTTCGGTCGTGTTGGTGTTTCAGAAGTCCCAATGTCAGCATTTTCCTTCTGGATAAGTCTGTAAATGGCATCCTACTCCAGCTAATCTCGCCTTTTTGTGGTCATTTCAACTTCATAAGACGTGAGAGGATGATAGGTTTTGGTGTCAAGATAATAGAGCGTGCATTTGCCTTTTGTTAGACGAGTTCTGACCAATTTGTGACAGTGTGAAGCTGTATGGATCCATCCTTCTAGAAGAGGCTGATTTGTTTTAATCCTAGCTTGAAAGAGAATCTCAGCTTAAAAGAGAATCTCAGCCATCTCTTTGTACTGTGATCCCAAGCTTGGTTAGCCGTAACATCCTTTTCAGGGATTTTAGAGGACTCCACAGTAAGGTGCAACAGCTAGTTTGTGATCTTGGTGAGACCTCTACGCTGGATTTTCCATTGTCCCATACATAGCTTAACCCTTTGTATCTCCTCCTTTAGTTCCCCAGGATCATTTAATTGAAGAGCATCATTGAGTAGTGTTTGCCAGGTTTTCCATTCTACAGTGGATCGCTCATACCAATCCCCAAGATCATCAGTAATATTATAGAATGTGAGCCGATCTACTGGTTCTGGATGTTGAGGATACAGTGCTAGGAAAAACCTAGGCAGCTCAGCTACTCTAGCTGGTAAAGCATATAGGAGGACTAGGAAATCGGGTACAAATTCCAAAAAATTGAGGACAGCCTGGTTCTCCTACTGCATCATCTTTTTAGTTACTGTGACCATCTGAAACACTCTTCGGAGAGTAGTTGCTTGTTTTCCTACTGTCATTTGAGTTGAAGGCCCTTTACTGGTGGTAGCCTGATCTTCAAGAATAGCTTGTACCCACTGATCTAGAACTCTCCTGGCAATTTGCATTTGCAGTAAAACTTCTTTCAATTGACCTCTAACGTCCTTCATACAGTTATAGGTTGGCATGATCCCCAGCGCAGGAGCTCTAACTCAATGGCTAGGGAATGACAGTTTGCAGTAGACTATCGCTGCCAGTGTGGATTAGCTAGTTTGTCATCAGAGTTTAGTACCCATTCAGGTACTCTTTCTAGCAATTGAATTCTGCTAGGATGCTCAGGTAGTTGGCACACCTCTTAGTCATGGAAAGTAGCTGATTTTTCAATGTTGGACCATTTCTCTGGCGCCGACATATAGTCACTAAAATCATTCAAGATCTGACAGAAGAACAACATCCTCCAGATACATCCTTGTTATAGGAGCTTGTTGATGTCTTAGTCTCTTGTTCAGTGTGATGAGTTGTAACGAATGCTGCTCATCACCTTTTAGAACCTCAGTCATAGCTTTACCTTTCCCTTTCTCATCCGAACTGTGATGTGACTGGTGTACTAGTGAATTCCCAGTGTTGTTGGGTTGTTGATCTCCAGCCTACTGATCACCCGATTGTTGAACCTTATACTAGTCTGGCTGGTCCGTATTGGGTTGATTTCCTCCTGTGGCCCCTGCTCCACCAACACCAGATCTTGAAGGTGGAGATGTAGGAGAGTCATCATCATCATGCCTTTCTTCTGGTTCATCCTCCTTCTCTTCCTCTTCTGATGCTTTATCATCATCCTCAGCGAGGTTGTTTTGTTGTTCAATATAATCCAAGATATCTTGATTTGACAAAGCATTGTTGTATTCATAAAGTTTATCCTGCAAATCACTCAGCATTGTCTCCATAAGCGCTCTCAGATTATCTATATTGAAAACAGCATTCCGCTCTGGATTCAGTATCTTAGCCAAATTATTATAGATATATCTTTCAGTTAAAGTGGCTTTCAATGTAGTGTGGCTAGTCAGCAACGAGTTGAAATCAACTCTCTTCATTCGCAGCATATTTTTGAATCTGTCAGAAGCTCTTTTAGCCTTTGCCGATTCTTCTCTAAGAATCCGCATCTCAGACTCCATCTTGGACAACTTATCTTCTAAATGTTGAATGGTCCTAGCTTATTGATTTTCCAGGATACTATGCCACAATGACTATGTTCCTCTCTCTTGCTCCAACTTCTCAACTTGCTGCTCAGTCTCCCTCAGTTCAGCCTTTAACTTGGTCAATTCATCATTAGACATGGAGGCATCCAACATTTGTTCTATAGCATTCACAATAGTGTTCCAAGATGACTGAATAAGTACTGAACAGCCATCATTCACTGTGGCTGGGTCACAGGCAACTGGCTCATAAACTGTGACAAGAGCCATATATGGTAGTGTAGCATAATCAGATTTGTGCAGGAGTAGGCGTCCTTTGAGAGGATGAGTCTACAGCTATTGTAATCGGTCCTTCTTGGTTAAATGCAAAGCCGCTTCACTACAAGGGATGGAAACCTTACCAAGAGGACTCGAAGGTACTGGTTCTTTTTCCTTATCAGTCTGACCCACTGGCTGCTCAGTACTAGTCCTATCTGACTGGTCTTTTTCTGCACTGTTGGTCGCTGGAATTTACCCTGTTGGCTGGCTGATTCCACCAGTGGTCTGGACGACGGACTAGT
Source organism: Adiantum capillus-veneris (assembly GCF_014529385.1). NCBI lineage: Eukaryota > Viridiplantae > Streptophyta > Polypodiopsida > Polypodiales > Pteridaceae > Adiantum > Adiantum capillus-veneris. The sequence goes on along the minus strand of NC_140949.1, from coordinate 40,783,782 downwards.
TAGCTGAAGTTTGGTCTACTGGAGTCTTTTCAACAGACACTGTTTTGACCTGACTTTCCAGCTGCTTAAGGAAAGCACTGCTTTTGGCCAATGTAGTTTTTGGTCTTTTAGAAGTGCCAGCTTCCTCTTCCGTGGCTTTTCTCTTTTGTCCAGTGAGAGCTAACTGGTTATCTAGTGCTTCTTCATCTAATGATAAATCCACATTGTTAGTTATCGGAAAGGGCTTCTGGCTCGAGGCCATCCTTACCTGGTCATGAGTGTCCGGAGAAGTTGCCCAATAAAGGAACTGCCAAACGTACCAAGCTTTGAAAACATTTTGGGACTTCAACTTAGCAGTCTACTGAAGCACATTATGTGATAGAATTTGACATAGGTTTATTGGAACTGTGGCGTCCAATCTCTTTGCCAGTAACATCGCAAACAGTTTTTCTAACACATAAGTTGGGTTGTTTTTGAGACTCACAGCTTTAGCTACAAAGCAGTAAACAGCAGGAATGTCCAAACCCGCTACTAGAACCCCTTGTGCACTGGCTTTGCATTTATTTTTGGCAGCATCATCTTCTTTCAGAGCTGCACTGATATGTTCTGTTGTTGCTACAAATGGCTTTGGCTCATTTGTCATCTTGAATGCAACAGCAATATTTGCAGGTGTTACCGACACTTTCCTACCATAGACCATAGCACTTCTGTCATCCACATTGAAGGAATGAAGAACCTGTCTAATGATAGATGTGTCAAACTCAATTCTTGTGGCTTGCATAACCACATGCAAATCCCACAGTCAGAGTAATGCCTCGACTTGCTTAGTAAACACATACCGCTGTATTTTATTGTGAGGGATAAGTGGAAGAGAAGATTTTGCAATAGCAATAATAAGTGCTTGGGTTTCCTCTATAGTTTCCTACATCCTTTCGGACATTTTCTTCCTACCCATACACCGTGAAGACGATGAACCAGTAGAGGAAGAAGAAGAGGACTTACTTGAAGCTTCAAATCCGTATCCTGGTGTGGCTGGTAAAGATAAACAGCAATCGGCAGTTTCCTCAGACGAAGAAGTTTGTGGTTGTAGTGACAAAACTTCAGAGCTTGGCAATGGCGAATGGATATAGGCAAACGTCGTGCAGGAGATTTACGAGAAAAAATATTTACTCGCCTTACTGTTATACGCGTTCGTGCCATCAAAGCTCCACTACTTACCGTTCCTAGAGTCCTCTGCACCACAAATTAAGTGGCACACATGCATTGGCTTTTCCTCTCCATCTTCTCTGAAATGATTACTACTAATAGTCCAGCTGACCCTTTTTCCCATAAAAGCTGATATTGGTTTTGACACTTTATTGATTCCGGTACTGCCATGGTGTTGTCGTACTAAGAATTTTCTGACCTTTTGACTGGCTCTAGAACTGGATTTACATGAAAAAGGCTTAAAATAGCTAATTCTGGAATTTCTTGGTCTTCAGTTCCCAGACTACCAGTACCCTTATCCCTGGAAGTCTCTCCGTCTTTTGAATAATACAGCTTGATTTTGGCCCCATTATATACCCCTGGCAACAATAATCTAGATAAATCTTTCAATCTTATTGTGCCATTGGAGAACACCCAATCAACTTCATATGGACCTTCCCAAGCTATCCTTAAGTTCAGTTTTTTAGGGCCTAGTTTTGATTGATATAACATAACCAAATCTCCTTTCTGAAACTCCCTAACTTTGATTCACCTGTCATGCCAGTTTTTCCTTCTTTGTTGAACAATTTCCTGTTCCAGCATAGCCCTCTGCCTTAACTCATCCAATTGTGTTAACTCCTTCGGTCTCTGTTTCAGATTGTAATTAAAATCTAACCCATACTCGACTGCAACAAATCCATAGGCACAACAGCTTCAATGCCATACACAATTCTAAATGGTATCAATCCCGTGGTGACCTTATAAGTTGTCCGATATGCCCAAAGAACAGTTTGAAGTTTCCAATCCCACTGGTGTTGCTCTTTCTGCACAATCTTAGTGAGAATAGTCTTGACAAGTCTTGTTACTGCTTTCGGCTTGCCCATTGCATCTAGGATAATATGGTGTTGATTTCTGATGCTTGACTGAAAGCATATCCATGAGAATGTCCATAGTGTCATTGATAAAATGCGTACCCTGGTCTGACACAATCTCCACAGGACATCCGTATCGACAAACAATATTTTCAAATAGAAACATAGTAGTGGATTTTTCCGTGTTGTCGGAAAGAGCCTTAACTTCTACCCATTTGATCACATAACAATTGGCCATCAATATATACCTATTCTTCCTTGTAGTAATTTTCTTGAAGGGACCGATAAAATCTAGACCCCATTTCATAAAAACACTCAATGGCTAAACCGGTGTGAGAGGAGTCATATCTGCTACCATGGGTCTCCCCATTCTTTGGCATATATCACAAGTTTTACAAAAGCTTCTGACATCAGATATTAAAGTCTGCCACCACAAACCAGCCTGCAGAATCTTTTTGGAAGTGATATCAGTAGGAAAATGTCCCCGAAAATCCCCATTATGTGCCTCTGAAATAACTTTCATTCATCCCTCCATAGGCACACATCTGCGAAGAACCCCGTTGACTCCCAATATGTAAAGTTATCCGCCAATGATGGTGAACTTCAGACTCTTAATAATCAAAGTCTTCTTCTGATTTTGAGTCGAGTTATCTGGGAATTCTCCCGTAGAAAGATGCTGATATACCTCATAAAATTCTAGATCAGTTGATTCTGCAGCTGTTAAGTGAAATAGTTCTGCATCCATTGGCACGTCTCTTAAATACACCTCAGAGTGGCCATCCGTACTCCTGGACAGGAAATCAGCATCACAATGGTTTTTGTCGGGCTTACGCAAAATATGAAATTCAAATTCCAAAAAGGAACATCATCCAGCGTATCAGTCTGCCTTGAATAATGACTTTATTAATCAGAAATAATAAGGCTTGATGAATTACATAAATATGAAATAGCTTGCCCAGTAAATAATGTCTAAATTTGGTAGCACTAAAAACCATCCCTAAGGCTTCTCTTTCAGTAGTTGTATGCCCTTGTTCAGCCTGACTGAACCTGCGACTGGCAAAGTACATTGGATAATCCGTTCTTCCTTCTGGCTGAGCCAGTATTTCTCTCCATCGCCAATCTTGAAGCATCAACATGTTCATGAAAAATGACGTTCCAATTTGGTTGTCGAAGAAGTGACTTACTGATAATAGCATTCTTTAAATTCTGAAAACTCTCCTCACATTCATAGTCCAAGTGAACTTGCTGGTCTTCTTTGTAAGTTCATATGAAGGTAATGCCTGGGAAGCAAACTTGTGCACAAATCGGCTATAAAAATTGATATCTCCCAAGAAAGAGCTTAACTTTGACACATTTCGAGGCGTCGTGGCCTATTGGACACACTGGATCTTGTCATTTGCCATTTCTATACCATTCCTAGACACTACATGTCCCAGTAGTTGTCCTTTCCAGACTAAGAAAACATATTTGAATGGGTTCAAACAGATCCTCTTTTCTTGACAGTGTTGGAAAACCATTTCAAGAAAAAGTAAATGCTGCTCCTCCGTTGAATATATAGTGAAATCATCCATAAATATGGCAAGGAATCGGTGAAGGAATTCACTAAATATTTCCATCATACATCGTTGAAAAGTGGCTGGTGCATTGCAAAGACCGAATGGAATTACTAAATACATAAATGCTCCCCACTCAATAATAAAAGTGGTTTTACTCCGGTCTTCAAAGCAATCTGTAATTGGTTATAGCCACTATAACCATCCATAAAGCTATACATCTCATATCCTGCAATTTCATCAAGCAACATATCCATGAAGGGTAATGGAAAGGGATCCTTATTTGTTTGAGCGTTCAACTTCCTATAATCCACACACACTCTGAGATTTCCATTTTTCTTGGGTACCACCACAATAGGGAACAACCAGTCACTACTAGCTACTTCAATAATGAACCCAACCTTTAGAAGGTTATCAATCTCTTCCTTGACCTTCTTAGCATAATTTGGATTCATTTGGTATCGCTGCAGCCGTACTGGTCTGGCATCTGGTTTCAATGGTATTTGACGTTGACATACCTCTGGATCCACTCCTTTAAGATCAGTATGTTGCCATGCGAACACATTCTTGTACTGTTGGAACATATGTCGGGCCTTCTCTTTCATCTTAGGATTGTTGACTTTGATCAATATAGGATTTTTCTCATATCTTAAATTCCATTCCTCTATTTCATGATCATCTGGAGGTAACCAGTTAGGCCCTCCTCCTTTTCTCTTGGTTGACTCCTCAGCGTAATCCCAGGACGATCCCTTGAGCTCTGAACTACTATTCTGATTTTCACTAACTTCTTCGGAGTGTATTTGTTCAGAATCCACTGGTGTACTGGAATCAACTGGTTCTTCTGGCCTTCTAGTTAGCTGAATTGGCCATTCTCCAAAGTTCTGCTCTGAACTGGTCTGGAAGTTGCTTCTTTTGCTTTTCAGTCTGATCTTTGTCCAGTAACATGTCGTTGAGATCTATCTTGGTTAATGGAAAAATATTCATTGTTGCCAGCATTCTCTCAATTTTCTTCACCTTATACTTCTGGCAAAGCTCTTCAGGTCTCGGCTCCTTTCTCCAGCTCCTAGTGTTGTTCGTCTGAATCTGAATTCTGCTATTGGCACCTTGTATTGTCAGAGTCTGATTAGCATAGTTGTGAACAGCCTGTGCCGTTTGCAGCCATAGGTGCCCCAATAGCATCCCATACGCGCCTTGCACGTCTAATACTAGGAAGCTAGTTTTGAAATTTTTCTTGCCCACTCTTATCTGCATACTCTCTATCATACTAGTTGCTTGCACTACTCGATGGTCCGCCATTCGAACTTTGAAAGGTGCAGGTTTTAGTTTTGTAATTCCCATCCTTTACTGAAGATGTGCCCCCATGATGTTTACCTCTGCTCCTCCATTCAGTATAACACCAGATAGTGGCTCCCATTGTTTCCTAACTTTATAATCTACTTGGATCACCGGCACTTCATCATCTCTGACAGTAGCCAAGTGAATCGTTCTGGCTTCCGCCTCAACCTTCCTTCACTGTCTGATGAAATTCGCTGCTTTAGGCAAAGTTTTTCTAATGTCCTCTAACTCCACTATGAGTTTCTGAATTCTGTCACAAATTTTCACATGAATTTCCTCCCTCTCATGATCAGAGTTATCAGAACTTGAAGAATTGGTAGTATCTGCACAATACCATTCCTTTGTTCTAGTGCTTTCAGCTCCTTGATCAGTCCCTAACTCTTCCATCAGTCCCTGAACTGCAGCCAACATGGTCTCAAGTGTTCCAGACCTTGAGTGATCTAGTTCTGCTTTCTCTGAAGACTTGGCTGGTATCTTCTGAATGACCCAGCATCAGAATTCTTTGGCTACTCTGGCATCTTCTTGGCAAAATCCTTTGTGATTTTTGCCACCAATTCTCTCTGCGCCTACCATTCATCAACCACCTTTTCTTTACCCTTGGCTTTCCACACCTCTCTCTATTGAGCCCATTTGCTACTTTCAGGATTGACTAGTTTCGCTGGGTTATCTAGGATTTCCTCAATAACTACCCCTTTGTTGCTGTAACTACTCGTATAGGAACTGGTTCTAGGACCTTCGCCTCAGTAGCCGCAGTAACAGGTGTTTTTGGAAACTGAACCACAAAATACCCATACTTACCACAAGTATAGCAATTCAAACATCGACTCTGAAAATTACCACGACCCCGGGCCCAGCCAGTACCCCCTTGGTATCTACCACGCCCCGTACCAGCACCATTGATACCTGATTTCTCTTCTTGGGGTACACTGGTAGTCTCCACTGGTTCAGCATTGGTAAATGCCACCACATACAGATCTTTCCCCTTCTTAAAAGGATGAATGCGAATGCCACAATTGTTCTATAGATGGCCATAAGCTTTGCAGTAAGTACACTGTGGACTTTCATTGAAAACATGATCTTTGGATTTACACTTTGAACACCAGGTTTCCACTCTTCTTACTAGTTGTCTAATCTGGCTGATTTTAGCAATCTGTCGGGCCTCTCATCAATCTTTCTAGACCAAGACCCCTTCTTAGCCTTGTCTTTTCTTTTCTCATCCGAGCTACTTTTAGAACTACTAGAGGTCTTACTAGAATCATAATTCTCAGTAGAAGTACTGCTACCACTAGACCTCCTCTTCTTATGACTCCTTTCCTTCTTAGCCTGTTGTTTCAGCTTTAGGGCTCGCTGCACCAGATCATTAAATTTCTTTGTTGGTGCAGGCACCTCTTGTTCCCTAAGCTTCTTACTGCGGAAACCATTTAAAAACCATGCCCGCAACCGTTTTTCTGATGGTGGTTCCTACAGCTGCCTAGTCAGTTCCTTGATTTTCTCAACATAACTTCTGACTGATAATTTCCTTTGCTTTATCTTATCCAGTTCACAGAGGATATCCTCATCTCCTCTGTTATCTAAATATTCCAGTCAAAAAGCTTTGAGTAGTTTGTTATATGATCTGAGTTGGCAAGCTGGGTAATGGTAGTACCATTTCCTTGCTGCCTCCTTTAATGTTTGAGGAAAGTATTCTCCCCAATCATCTTCATCAATATTTTCAACTCAGCATACTGTTCAAAGGCTTGGATATGAACATCTGGGTCATCTTTCTTCCCACCTTTGAACACTGGAAAAGAAATTTTCAATGAAGAGGTGTAATCATGTCGATCAGCATCGTTTCTACCTCTTCTCACCTTAGGAACCTGACTCCTTCTTAAAGATTTCTTGTAATGGTCTGTGTCTGCATCCCAATCAATTTCTTCTTTAGTCTCAATTTCTGTCTCCTCCCTGGCTTTTCTACAGCAACTGTGGAGACTACCTTTATTACCTTTGGCTCCTTCATCCCCATGTGTGGTCCGAGAACTCCTGGCCTTGCGTTCTTTCCTCTCAACCCTTCTTCTTTTGACTGACTGGAGTGCTGAGAGTCCTTAGCCTCATCAGCCTGATTGTGCTCCTCCGGAGCCTTAGTCTCAATCCCCGGTTCAGTCTTAGGATTAGAATCTCTTTCTAACTCCTCAGGGACAGGGTCAACGTGGTAGGATGGTTTACGACCACGACTGGTTTTGGATGTCGTATCTTCAGCTGAAAATTCAAACTCGGAGAAGCGTTCTGGTCAATGAGCAAACAGCTCTAGCCACCTTGATCGCCAAAATGGAATTGGAGCTCATCTCTTTAGATAGCTGATTCCAGTGTTAGAATTTACAGCTACTGATGTCGTCAGTTCAGTCAATGAAATTGGAATGGAATATGGAAACTGAACTGGAATAATTAACTAAACTGAAGTACTCTACTGGGACTAAAAATAGACTGAATGACTGGAAAAGTGTTTCAGGTTCAGATGCAGAGTTTATGAAGAACGAGTACAAGGTATAACAGACTGAAGCCCAATTGCCTATTGTAGTAATGATTACAGAGTAAAATTACAAGTGAAGAGATTGTAACTCAAGAACAGCCTCGGATACTAAAACCAAGAGACTAGGAGTAAGAAGTCAAAAGTACAATCAGCCCGATTACAACGTAATGGGTCCTATTTATAGCCTCTTGAGGTTACTGTGGTAACCGCCGTGGTAATTACTGACTGATCCACTATTCGGCTTCTAGGAGATAGTTCCAGCCTGTTGAGACTGTCTTCGTCGTCTACAAAGGACAAGAGGACAAAGTGTGCAGATGTAAGAAGGCTTTGTATGGGTTGAAGCAATCTCCTTGTGCTTGGTATGAGAAAGTTGACTTCATTTGATCAAACAAGGCTTTCATAACATTCCAACAGAAAGCACATTGTATGTAAAGCGTGAGTGTGATGTACTTCTCATTGTGGTTCTCTATGTAGATGATTTGTTGATCATTGGACCAAAAAAGAGACATATTGCTGAATTCAAGGCTGATCTGAATGCTACTATCAAGATGAAAGATTTGGGACTGTTGCATCATTACTTGGGTATATAGTTTAAGCAGTGTGATGGTGGTATTGACTTGTGTCAGAAGAGTTACATAGAGACATTGCTATGTAAGTTTGGACTTGAGGATTGCAAACCTATTGCCACTCCTATGGAAACAGGTTTGAAGTTGAGTCTACATTATGATGGCGATCTTGCTGATGTCACTCTTTACCAAACTGCTGTTGGATGCCTCATTTATGTATGCAACACGAGGCCAGATATTCAGTTTGCAGTCTCACAGGTTAGCAGATTTATGCATAGCCCAGGGTCTAAGCATTGGCAGGCTGTCAAGAGGATTTTTCGCTACCTTAGTGGCACTTTACATCTTGGCTTGTTTTATCCCAAGGGGGGATCATTGCCGCCAGACTTACATGCTTTTTTGAGCTCAGATTGGGTTGGTTGTTTTGACACGCGAGTTTCTACAAGTGGTTTTTGTTTCATGCTTGACAGTCGTTCATGTATATCATTGTTGAGCAAGAAGCAACCTACTGTGGCCACTTCGAGTTGTGAGACTGAGTACAGGGCAGTCTTCACATCTACAGTTGAGTGTGTATGGCTCAGACGCCTTATAGCTGATTTGGGTGTTGGACACGACACTACCAACACTATCTACACTGATAGTCAGAGCGCATTGGCAATTGTGAGGAACCCAATATTTCATGCTCGCACAAAGCACATTGAGGTGCATTACTACTATGTCAGGGAGAGTCTCTCAGCAGAAGAGATCAGCTTGGTTTATGTGACAACACAGGACAACCTTGCAGATCTTTTCACAAAGGCATTGTCTCGTGAGAAGCTCGAAGCTTTCTGCAAAGCTTTGGGCTTACTCCCCTTTGTGGACTGATCATGTCCTCAGGGCATGGCACTTTCCTTTATTCATGTTCCAGCTCTCGTTCACTGCATCTGTAAGGTCTCAACGTTCAAATTTCACACAAGTTCTATTACGCTTTTGAAATTTTATTTAACCATCACTCCTTATTTAAGATATTCGAGTTCAAATTATGAATCGCAGGTTGAGAAACCTAGAATTTACAATTTACGCTACACATGTTTGGCCATATGAATCACTAACTAACTTATTGCAAGACTTATTTACTGATTGTAGAATTTTCTTTTACTACTGTAAAGTTAATATAAGACTGTAAAGTTTAACTTAAAAATGTAAAGTAAATTATCATTAAGGAAATAAATAAAATAATTATAAAGGCAAAAGAATACACAGGGATGACCAATGAAGGCACATGGACTCACATAGGAGGGGACAAAGTGGGCACACTGTCACATGAAAAGGAGAGGCTAGTCTTGACTAATCTTAATGAGGGGGGGCTGTGTGGCCTTATCTTTTGATGATAATGACAAAGTGGTCAAGCTGATGGGTACCACAAGGGTACCAAAAACGCGGGTATGATTTTTGGAAAAAATAAAAAATAAAAAAAATAAAACTTTTTTACTTTTTTTTTTTTGGAAAAAAAAGTTGGACGTTTTCTTTTCTGCTATAAATAGAGCATCCATGCTCACACTTTAGACATAGAGATTGCCTCTATAGCGCTCACGAAGTGCTGCCACTTCTCTTAGAGAGAAGGTGTCCACAAACCACTAAGAGAGCAAAAACTCTAGTGGACTAATAAGGTGCGTATTAATTGAGCATTCAATTAACTTTAGGAATGATGTATGTGTGCTATCTCTTATTCTAATCTCTCTAATAGATTAGTAAGATTCAATTAGCTTTAAGTAGGATATGTGTGTGTGTGTGTGCTATCTTTTACTCTAATCTCTCTAATAGATTAGTAAGATTCCATTAGCTTTAAGAACGATATGTGTGTGTGTGTGTGCTATCTTTTACTCTAATCTCTCTAATAGATTAATAAGATTCAATTAGCTTAAAGAAGGATGTGTGTGTGTGTGTGTGTGTGTGTGTGCTATCTCTTACTCTAATCTCTAATAGATTAGTAAGATTCAATTAGTTTTAAGAAGGATATGTATGTATGTGTGCTATCTTTTACTCTAATCTCTCTAATAGATTAGTAAGATTCAATTAGCTATGTGTGTGTGTGTGCTATCTCTTACTCTAATCTCTCTAATAGATTAGTAAGAGTCAATTAGCTTTAGAAAAGGATGTGTGTGTGTTCTCTTTTACTCTAATCTTTCTAATGGATTAGTAAGATTCAATTAACTTTAGAAAAGATGCGTGTGTATGTTTTCTCTTACTCTAATCTCTCTAAGTATACCTACTCTCTCTAGTTAGTACATCTTCACTATTAACTTATGCATAGTTAATTGAAAGTTAATACATAAGAGAACTCATCATATTCTTATTATACATGATGAAATTCTCATTCACCAATTTTATTGTCAATTAGATTAAGTAGAATTTTGAATAATACTTAAAATTGATTTAGTTGAAGTATAGAAATGGAAGTTAGAATTGGATTAGAAATGTCATGCATAAAAGTAATGCAGTCCTAAACTTTCACTCGTAGTTTACACACTTAATTTTTGATTAATTACGATTAGCAAATATTTTATGTATAGAAATTAGATGTAGAACAACAACACTAAGTGTGAATCCGATTTGACGAGGGTTCAAATTACAGACTCTCTTTAGAGACAAGGAGATTACTAGGGAAATTGACAAATTTAAAGTTCTAAGTGTATAACATAAGTGTAGTACAAAAAAATGGCTCCAAAGCGTGCTCGAACCCAAGGCGCTAATGATCATGAAGCTGGTACAAGTAACGGTGGAACTCCTACGGAACATGTTATGTCTCCACCAATCGGATCAATCGGAGCTACGGTACAGGTTAGTATTGCAGTTTCAGGTTATGCATCATTGCATATGCGAGAACATAGAAATATATTATTTACCTTATGAAAAGAAAACATGGACCAAAACCACGGGGCTTAACCCCAAGAAACTCGTCATATATTTGACAAGTAGGAAAGATTGTCTGATTAAACTGGTTGCTATAAGAAAGAATGTTTGTCCAAAACCTTCGGTATGGTTTCTCTCAAGTCTCTCTACTTATTAGCGCTGGTATTATGTGGCAGTTGCCGAGGCGTGAGATGACGCCCAGGATGACACCGATGATGCTGTGGTGGGAGTACACCCAGATTAGCCGAGTTGGATACTGTAGTTTTGTTTTGCTGTGACGTGAGGATGACGCCCAGATTGGCACCGTTGTTGCTGTGGCGGGAGTACGCCCAGATTAGCACAATGAGTACTTGTCGAGCGGTATGGGACGCTCATGAGGACAAGGGGTTTTATAAATAATGTATATACCGATCGGACATAATAGCTCGAGTCAAGATTCTTGAGTGAACCTAATCCAAGGGTTATTGATTTAAAATTGGACGACTTCTTGTTTGACTATTTTTTGTAATACTGTTTGAAGGGCTGTTTTAACGAACCAGTATCATAAATAAAGTAAAGGACATGTATGTTTAAACAGTGTGGTAGTAATTAGATAACAAAAGAAGGGTGAGTGTGGTGTGGAAAGTGGGAGAATGATACCCCGACGGTATCATTCTATGGACGGGTGGACCCGATGAGTCGGGTAACTTTCCAACGCTAGAATTTTTTTATTTTTTATTTATTTTTAGTCATAAATCTTAAAAGAGACAAACCTTGGCGGCTGTGCTTCTGAAACATGGGGAAAAAAGCGCACAGGTTGGTCACTCTAAGATTTATACTTTTAGGTATAATTGATTAGATAGTTTTTAGATAGGGTTATGGTGGTCACGGTCCGCCATAGCGAGATAGGACCAATCCTTCACTAACGGTTCATGCCCGTGGCTACGTCGTAGTTAAGGCAATGTCCGTTGGTTTTTCTTTTTTAGGATTGGAGACCTATCAAAGGTACTCCGCTCCTCTCAAAAAGGGGCAGGGACCTCACATCATCCATTAGGAAGGGAATGGGGTCTAAGGGAGCCTCTTTATTTGCCATGGGATTAAAAAGGAGATTATGGAAGGGGCAAATGGGTGGATGCCATGTGGACTAAAATGGTGGGTATGGCAGGGCCTAAAAGTAAGTGGTCAAACTTGTACTCTTTTATAAAATACAAAGAGAAAATCTCTTATAAATTCAAAAAAATGAACTTTTCTCTAAACAGTTAAGTAAAAACCAATCCTTTATCTCTCTACTGGCTGCCAGTTTCTCCCCCATGTCTCTCCTAAAAGGGGTCCCCTCCAAAAACGTGTTGATCTTTCCCTCCCTCTCTCTCTACTGTACTATCTCTCACTTCTCTTCACTGCACGTTGTTTCTCTTTCCTTCCTTTCAGTTTTCCCTCCCAAAAGCTCTACAGCAGAAGTTTGAACCTCCTTTCCCTCCTCAAGCTAACTGCATTCTTGAGGGCTGCATTCTCCTCAGACTGAAGTTCTCCATTACTCCATGGGCTTCGCTAAACACCTCTAGCTAAAGCTGAAGTCTACAGCATATCCTTCTGCTACATCATCCCTCTTTCTTTCCTCAATAGGTTTCTTGCTCCTTCTCCATTAAGCTCTCTAGAGAGGATCTACTTCCCTCTCAAGCTTTGCAACATTTCTTCCACATTAAGACAACAAGCAGGTGGAACAGTATAGAAGTAAGTGGCATCCTTCACCTTTTTGTACCATCAAGATTCTTGCTCTTTATACAGCTAAGAACATGGATGTGCAGTGTCTAATCTAAGTGTTTGTGTGCAGGTTGTGCCACTATTTCCCATGGCATCATCAGGTACTTGACGACCTAGGAGTGTCATTGACTCCATTTCATGCAGCAATGTACAAGACGACAATGGATATTGGGTGACGATGGAGTTAAAATGAATGATTTGGGTGACAATGCAGCCCAGCTCAAGAGGTGCACACAAGGTCTCAAGGAGACACGTGGCTTCTCGAGCACACCATTGGAAGGGAAGAATCATGGAGTTCAAGCAAACACAAGACGGCAAGAGGCTTGCGAAGGTGCAGTATGTGTATGTTGCTTCACAACTGAAGCTAGAGACAGCAGTGGCTCCATTGAGGTTTCCTGCAAATTGTAATTTTTACTCCTCTTGCAAGTTTTTCGGTTATCTATCTAGTATTTCTTCCTTGTGTTTTGCTTTTGATGATTGTAAGATTTCCATTGCTTTTTGTTCATGTTTACAGATGTTTTTCCATCCGATTTTGTAGAGTGGGAGCCAATAGAGTCCTTCACTGGAACTTTTGAGGCCATCCACATTGAGCTTGGCAAATTGCTCTATGTTGGTTGTCAGTCCTCTGAGCTTGCCTCCTGTGTTTTTTTTTTTTTATGATCATACTTATGTCACACCTAGGCGAAATGGATATGGTAATCTATCTCTGGTTCACTCGCCAACCTTGGAGAGTTTGGAATGGCCTAAGCCACACAGTGCCTTGAAACGTGTATACTGGTTTATTCTCATCTTGTTCAAGTTTTCGATTGAAACGTGCAATTTATTTGTTGTGGAGCACAAATGTTTTCAATGTTGGTGTCTTTCATTGCTTTGTCGCGTGATTTTGTTTAAAATAAAAGTTTTAAGTTATTTTGACATTAATTTAAGTGCTTTTAAAAAAGTGACTTTGGGTATATAAGTGACTTTCTAGTTTTTAAACTTCATTTCTCACATTCACAAAACTCTAGCTCTAAGCTCTCTTCGCATCTTCTTCGCGAATGAACCCATGGCAACGTCTACTGATGCACTTCTCACACAATTAGAAAGGGTAGGACTTGCAGATCAAGCACATGAACTACTCAGTGTGTTCGAGGGGACAATTGACATGCAGGTCACTGCCAACCTTCATGCAGAGGCATTTAGAAGCTTTCTTGACTACATGGCGCAGCACATGGAGGAATATGCCATAAGCTTTGAGGGATCCGACACGGCGTGGTTGCCAATGGATTTCTTGAAGCATCTCTATGCGGCTGACAAAAACTTTTGGTTTCGCTTGTTGAAGTTTGTTAAAGGCCTCACGGAACGGGACTTCAAGATAGAGGATCACGATGATCTCATGGATTTGGGCATGGGGTGCATAGGCGCCCAATTTATTTCATGGGACATGGTTCTAACATTACTTGTGCTTGAGGGCATGGACAAGGGAAAATCAAAGGAAAAGGTCAACCAAAAACCTCCTGTGACCATTGTGGAGGAATCAAATGAAGTTATCAAAGAGATAGATGAGCAGGTCGAAGCATCTATGGCACTCGTACTCATGCAAGATCCCAGCGCCACTGAGGAGGAAGATCGAATGATAGAGGGAGATGAGGTGTTGGAAGAGATCCCGGACCTCCAAATTCTCACTTTGCATCCAGTGGTGGTGGATGATCGTTAGTTTCTGTTCCTTGACGACATTGCCAAAACGTTAGGACTCAGACAAGATGAGTCACTTGCAGTGCTTGCTATCTATGCGGGCATGAAGGATCCCAGTGGGAAGGAAGAGAAAGTCAATTTTCAAATGGATTTCAAAGACCAAGATCTCCCAACAAGCCTCTCCTTCCTCCCTAGTGAAAACGAACAACCATTGGGCAAGCAGTAGCAAGTACACTAGTAGAAATAAAATCATATGCCTCTTTCTATGAAAGCGTACCAGAGAGCACATTTCATCCATGCAAACCACTAATTGCAATTGGTAGAGATGATCTATCTAGCATCGATCTTACAAAGAAAAATCTTGAAGAGAGGGATGAAGAAATTGAGGTAAATAAATCTAAACCTGGTAGAATTTCTAGTATTCCTTACTACAAGTGTTAATATCAATTAAAATGCTTTGCAGACCGCTTATCATGTTGATAAGTTCGCAATGCGTACTGGAGGTTCACGCAACGTCTCCACGGGTAGAGATAGTTCTCTTTAGCACTACTGTTGGAATTAGGGTTGCAGAGAAACACACACAGCTTGGAGAAGACGAAGGAAGCTCAAGGCACACAATAGAGAGTGTGTTTCTTAGTGTGCAATGGAAAGATAGATAGCCCTAGAGTGATGGGCGTATATACAATGCACGGGGTAAAAAACCTCCTAAAGAGGGAAAAAATGCCCTGGCGGTCCTAGTGTGTTCACACACATCACTACCACATGTATATGGTAACAAATCCCCCCTGGAGTGATGCGGTGAACAAGAGCTGGCACATGAGTAAAGAGAAGTGCCATGCCCTGAGGACAGGATCAGTCCACAAAGGGGAGTAAGCCCAAAGCTTTGCGAAAATAAGCTTGTCTGCAAGGTTGTCCTGTGTTGGCACATAAGCCAAGCTGATCTCTCCTGCGGAGAGCCTCTCCCTGACATAGTGGTAATGCACCTCAATGTGCTTTGTGCGAGCATCAAAAACTGGGTTCCTCGCAACTGCCAATGCGCTCTGACTGTCAGTGTAGATAGTGTTGGCAATGTCCTATCCAACACCCAAATCAGCCATAAGGCATCTGGGCCATACACACTCAACCGTAGCTATGAAGACTGCCCTGTACTCAGCCTCACAACTCGAAGTGGCCACAGTAGGTTGCTTCTTGCGCAACCATGATATACATGAACTGCCAAGCATGAAACAAAAACCACTTGTGGACACTCGCATGTCAAAACAACCAGCCCAATTTGAGTCCAAAAAAGCATGTAAGTCTGGCAGCAATGATCCCCCCTTAGGATAAAACAAACCAAGATGTAAAGTGCCACTAAGATAGCGGAAAATCCTCTTGAAAACCGGCCAATTCTTAGACCCTAGGCTATGCATAAATCTGTTGACCTGTGAGACTACAAACTAAATATCTGTCCTCGTGTTGCATACATAAATGAGGCAGCCAACAGCAGTTTGGTAAATAGTGACATCAACAGGATTGCCAGCATCATGTAGACTCAACTTCAAACCTGTTTGCAATCCTCAAGTCCAAACTTACATAGCAATGTCTCTATGTAACTTTTTTGAAACAAGGCAATACCACCATCACACTGCTTAAACTGTATACCCAAGTAATGATGTAACAGCCCCAAATCTTTCATCTTGAAAATAGCATTCAAATCAGCCTTAAATTCAGCAATATGTCTCTCATTTGGTCCAGTGATCAGCAAATCATCAACAGAAAGAACCACAATGAGAAGTACATCACCCTCACGCTTTACATACAATGTGCTTTCTGTTGGACTGTTACGAAAGCCTTGTTTGAACAAATGAGTGTCAGCTTTCTCATACCAAGCACGAGGAGATTGCTTCAACCCATACAAAGCCTTGTTACATTTGCACACTTTGTCCTCTTGTCCTTTTATGACAAAACCACGAGGCTGCGTTACATAAACTTCCTCAAATATGTCACCATTCAAGAAAGCAGTAACAATGTCTGATTGATGTACATCCCAACCAAAATGAGCTGCCAATGCACATAGAAAACGCACAATAGTCATACGACAAGTGGGAGCAAAAATCTCTTCATAATCTATGCCTTTTTGCTGTGCATAACCCTTTGCAACAAGTCGAGCCTTATGGCGATTGATCTCACCATCCGGTTTGCGTTTCAACTTGTAAACCCACTTCGTACCAATGGCCTTTTTTCCAGGAGGCAAATCACATAAAGTCCATGTGTCATTCTCTATAAGTGCATCATATTCTGATTGCATGGCAGCCATCCAATTTTCTGAATTTTGTGGTTCATCAAAAGATAGAGGCTCCTCAACATCATGTAAACTAGACACAGCCAAAGCATACCAATCTATACCAATCTGATGCATAAGATGCATGGCAAGAGCCTGGCGAGTATGACTAGACAAAGGTGCATCCAATTTACTGTCACGCAAAGTGTGCACCAACCATTTTGGCATACCTCTAGCCTGCTCATTTTCAGCCCTTTCCTCATCAAGTACATCATGTACATCTGCATCAGTAATAGGCTGATCTAAAACATTTTTAGAAACCCCCATAGGCTGTACATTTGCCTCATTGGAACTTACATTCGTATTTCCACCACTGAAAAGAGGCAACAAAGTGTCATAAATGTCCTGTGATCTTACATTACTGTCTCTAGTACATGACAGCAAGGGCTGAACAGAATCTTTCAGAAACACTACATACCGAGAAACCAGAATACGTTTTTTTTGCGGATGATACAACTTGTAACCTTTGCTTTCAGCACTATAACCAACAAAAATACATTTGACAGCCTTATCATCCAATTTTCTGCGCTGCACTTGTGGCACCAAAGCATATGCCAAACAGCCAAAAACACGCATGTGCTCAATAGAAGGGTTCCTATCATGCCATGCTTCATATGGAGTAATAGACTGCAAAGCTTTTGTAGGACACCTGTTAAGTACATAAGTGGCACACATGATGGCCTCAAGCCAAAAAGAATGCGGTAAAGCTTGACTTTTGACCATACATCGTGCCATTTCTGTCAGTGACCTGCTTTTCCTCTCAGCAACACCATTTTGCTGAGGTGTGTAAGGCACTCTACATTGGTGTTTTATCCCACGACTAGCCAGAAATGCATTAAATTCATGAGACATATACTCCCCCCCTCGATCGGAACGGAGGGTGCCCATAGTACATTTTGAGACATTTTCAGCCATAGCCAAAAAAAAATTGAAGCACATAAAAACTTCGGACTTCGCTTTAAGCGGAAATACCCATGCATGCCTGGAGTAATCATCAATGAAAGTCACGAAGTACAAGTAATTGCCCAAGGACGGAGTTTGCATGGGCCCACAAACATCACTATGCACAAGCTGCAACCTGCATGTGGCCCGAACTGAACCATCCTTTGGAAACTTAGAACGCTGCATCTTACCCAAAATACAGCCTTCACAAACATGTTTGACAGGTGCTTCAAGAGGTGGCAAAGAAGCAACCATGTCAGATTTCTGCAAATGCAGCAAATTGGCAAAATTTAGATGACCAAAACGTGCATGCCAAAGTTTTGCATCTGAAATAGCCCTTGAATCTGCAACAGCATTTGCAAAATTTTGTCCACACTTGTCATACAAAGTGAGCTTGTACAGCCCACGGCACAAAAGCCCAGATGCAACAATTTCATCACCAAAACTGAGATCATGAACTGTACATCTGTCATCCACAAATTTGACTACAAGTCCAAGTCTAGCAAGTGTGGATACAGACAAGAGATTCTTCTTGATCCCAGGTACATAAAGTGCATCAACAAGTGTGAAGGAACTGCCATTAGCAGCAGTGAGCACAATCTTTCCAACTCCCTGAACTAGATAAGAGGCGTTGTTGGCACAAGTGACTGAATTCCCATGAGGGACAGACTCAAGAGAGGTAAACAATTCACGATGTGAGGTAAGGTGCTTTGTAGCACCACTGTCAAAATACCACACATGTGAATCTGCAGCACCAACTGACAAGCATGCATCATGGACAACAGGATTGTAAGTGCACTCTGCGCTAAAAGCCCATTCTGCATCAACATCAGCAACACAGTCTCCTTTCACAGAAGACTCAACAATGGCTGCATTTGTAGTGGAACCAGCATGTGCAGTGGAACCACCCTCTTTCTTCTTAGCCTCTTTGGCCTTCAACTTAGGACACGACTTGATCAAGTGATCATTGGCTTTACAATAATGGCAACGCATCTTCTTTTTGCCCTTATCACCAGAATTGCCAGACGAAGTACTGCCAGCAGAAGCATTAGGAACAGAATTTTTGCCACTCGCAGCAGAACCATAAGAAGTGGCTGCATTACTGTTACCACCCTTTCTTTGAGAAGCAATAAAAGCTTGTTCAACTGCACTCTGTCTAGTCCTGTTTTTTCTAGAAAGTGACTCTTGCAATAGCAATGTGCATAATACATCAAACTTGACAACTTCTGGATTTCCTTGGGTCATAAGTCTCCAAGTACTAGCAAAAGTCTGGTAAGAATCTGGTAAGGCATCAAGAACAGTCTGCACAAGGGAACTATCTGAAATAACTTCACCTGCAAAAATAAGTTGCTCATTGATATCCTTGACACTAGCAAGGAAAGTGTCCATATCATCTTCCTCATGCATAATCTTCGACTCCAGCTCTTTACGCAGCAAAGAAATTTTAGCCTCATTGCGGCTTGCATAAAGACCTGCTAGAATATCCCAAGCCTGTTTTGCAGATTTTGCTGAACGGATGTGAGGAACAATGGTGCGCTTCATAGACAACGCAATCAATGCATGAGCCTGCGCATCCTTAACATCCCAACGAGCTTGTTCTGCCGTAGGCAAAACAACTCTAACAGCTGCAATCCTTGCAGCAAGACCTGCAACATCCTCAACATCGCCTACATCCTCAGAACCAGGACATACATCAATGCCCTGCACAATGTTCGAGACACCCTTTGACACAAGAACATGTTGCATCATATAAGCCCACATAGGGTAGTTGTCCCCATCCAACCTGTCCTCAGCAGCAAACATCTTGAACACATTTGTGTTGTTGTTGTCAGCCATGGTAAATGGTGCACCTGATGTGAAAACTGCTCGAAAATAGGAGAAATGGAGTGGGAACAACCTGTGCTATATAGCACAAACCGTAGTAGACTATAAGGCACCTGTTATGCAGAAAATGGCACTGACAGAAATTCTACACAAAATGACGAAATAGCCTGTGCAGTACTGCCTGTAGTGGAAACGGAGGCCGAAATGAGCCCAAATCAAAATTCTGAGCAGACCAAGCTCTATGAGCTTTCCCAAAAAAAATTGTCGACCTGCGAACGCTCACCAAAGCTCACTAAAATCAGAGAAAGTGAGCGAGCGTGTGCTAGAGCAGCTGGCGACTAAGCCCGGGAGGACGTGACCTGCTCTGATACCAATTGTTGGAATTAGGGTTGCAGAGAAACACACACAGCTTGGAGAAGACGAAGGAAGCTCAAGGCACACAATAGAGTGTGTGTTTCTTAGTGTGCAATGGAAAGATAGATAGCCCTAGAGTGATGGGCGTATATACAATGCACGTGGTAAAAAACCTCCTAAAGAGGGAAAAAATGCCCCGGCGGTCCTAGTGTGTTCACACACATCACTACCACATGTATATGGTAACAACTACTTGAGCCATCTGGGGCCATCGATTCTTAGAGTTGCTCACACAGACTTCTCCAAGAATGGTTCTGCAGAGCTGCTAAAGTGTAAAGCATTAAGTGGCATACTCGCTGAAGATTCTCTCACCTTAAACGCTCACAAATGTATATTGGTGGACCGAGAGGCAGCATTGTATGCCTTTACAGGCAAACACCCAAGCTCGGTCCTCTCCCATTGCGCCTTGAGCCTAGGTCAAGGGTTGACAAACCCAGAGGAAATTGTAAAATCCCTTGGCGTCAAGTCATCCATTCGCCCATTACCCAAACATGTAATTCGTAGAAAAAACCAATCGACCATGATGTAATATTCAAATCAATAAAGAATAAATGTTTTTGTCAATGATTTTTGTCACCATTCAGTACTTGTTTTTTTATTCATATTGTCCAATAATTTCCATTTTCGCCCGCCAAGGCACACACGCGCACAGATGCTCGAACATGCAGGCACCGGGCGGCCGGGGGGGGCGTCTCGGAGGTAATTTTGTGAAACAGGGCGACGGGGGGGGGGGGGGGACGTACGGGGTCAAGAAGGGCATATGACACATCGGCGGCGCCGGGCGGGGTCAGAGGGTAAAGCCCCTGTGCGCCACGACGTGCAGAGAGCAATTCTGGCAAGAATTGCCCACTGCGCATCGTGGCGCACAGGGGATTTTATTGCACCCTCTGACCCCGCCCGGCACCGCCGATGCGTCACATGCCCTTCTTGATATCGTACGCCCCCCCCGGTCGCCCCGTTTTGCAAAATTACCTCCAAGACGCTCCCCCCAGCCAGCCAGTGCCTGCATGTTTGAGGTTCTGTGCACGTGTGTGCCTCGGCGGCAAAAATGGAGCCATGGTGGTTAACTTAAATTTAACATATCCAACAATTCAAATACATATGAAAAACAATGTACAAATTAAATGAACAATTGCTCAAAATGGTAGAAATTTGCCAGTTGATATTATAGAGAAAGATTACAAATCTCATGAAGAGAGAGTACATGGGATAAACTACATCTTATGAAGGCATCCTTTATTTCTTAAATTTAGTGCTAAGGCTAAATCTGTATTTTTTAAAGTTACACGCTTTGCATGCGCCATACAGGAGACGTCATCTTGAAAAAGCTACACCAAAATGTCTTCAATGGCATCCTATAAGGCCAGTAAAGTTGCGCGTTGTATTCTTGTAACGGAATCACTGTATTCATCTATCATCTCTCTCACCACCCGAGAGAAGGCCGCTTTGGGTATGATTGGCTCAGTGCTCTTTTGGTATTTCCTTATCTCACGCAGAGCCACTGGGCCTAGCCTCCATCTCCTCTTTTTCTGTGTTGGTGGTGGTGGTGGTGGAGGAGCCGCCTGCCTAGGCCATTGAGGAGGATCATCTTTGTATTTTTTCCTCCTCTTCTCTTGGGTTTGCTACTCTTCTGGTGTCAACTTGTCCCTTTTTGTTTTTGCACATTGCTTGGCTTTCTGAGGGATTTTTGAAGGCTTTGAGCTCCCAGCCTTTTCTTGTTGGGTTGCTTGAGCTCTATCTTCTGCCGCCTTCTTCTCTGCCTCTTCTCTTGCTTGTAAGTTGGCCAAATGAGCTCTCTCGGCCTTAGCTCTCTGCCTTTCCTCTTGCTCTCTCTGTCTTCTCTGCTCTTTTTGTACTGCCAGGGCTTTCTTTTCAGCTGCCTCTTTCTTTTCCCTCTCCCTTTGTCTTTTCCTCCTCTTGGCCTCTTTTGCTTTAGATACCGGGTCGCATGGTATTACCTTGATTACTCTTTCTTTGATTCGCGGTGGAAACTTTCGCGGCGTAGTATGTGGGGTGGCTTGAGCACCACTGGTTGTGGCAGGAGGCGATGGCGGTGGATTTTGAAGCGGATCTCGATATTCCTCTTCTGTTTCTTGTGTTGCTCTGCGAAGAGGTGAAATCGGTGGGGGATTTGGAAGAGGTGTGCGAGTGACATGGGTTAAATCGTCGAGACCTCCAAATATGTGTCGCATGTTTCTTTGATCATCTGGATTTGATGGTTGGGGAGGCTCTTGGGTGTTTGGAGCAAGCTGGGGCACTGGGTTATCCACTTGTGGTTGAGGATGTGGATTTGAAGCCGTGGATTCTGCATGGATTTCCGGCTACAGATTTTTTGCGGTGTGAGTGGTTGTGGTGGTATTGTGCATAGTGCCAGCTTGCTCGTGTGAATTGTCCATGTGGTGCAAGATGTGAGTGCGTGCGCGTTTGTGCTCGAACAAGAAATGAACTTCAAGTTGTGAGTTTTGACTTATATAGTACTAATTTTTTTAAAAAAAACTTAAAAACTCAATAATACCATTAAAAATCCAAAATAACTTCAAAATTGTCGAAATTTGTTACATGAAACCACTGATTGGGGCGTCAACAAATCACGTGGCATTACAATGTAAGCTTAAAATGGGAATGGTTAGTGTCATAAATTTATTAATTTTCCACCCAACATCTGCCATTTCGTCGCCTTGTCGCCAACCACCGTCAAAATCGATCTTTTGCACTAGAAGCATGATATGATTGCGATCACCTCACGCTAACCACTTTCTCTATTCTGCATTTCAAGCTTCTTTGCACTCTAGTCTTCTTCCTTTCTCTTCCCGCTAAAACTCTGTAGAACCAATTGAACATTTCGTGCAGGGCATTGCTCTTTTTCCTCCCACCTCCATGCCTTGTATTTTCAAAATACACTGCTTTTGCTTGATAATGTGAGCGCTCCATTCCTTGGCTACTCCAGATGCCCAATGAGCCGAATGTGTCGAGAAAAAATGAGCTATGAGCAAAAAGAATATGCTGCAAAAATATAAACCTTTAGTTCAAACACTGATGTTTTTTTAATCCAAAGACAAAGTGTTCAACCCACCATGTAATGTGTTATGTGTGTCTCCCCCCACGCATCCACCATTTGCGTTGTGAAACTATTGATTACAAACTTTAAAGTGGATATCTCAACAGAAGTTTTATTTGCCTTTTCAAGCAAACAAAAAATATCATCTACAAACTGCCACACACAAGCACGCTTAATTCCTAGGGCTACTTCATTACCTCTGTAGGTGGTAATGTCACACACCTTTTTCCACAATTAAAACTCATTGGGACTTTGGGAGTTAGAATAGTTTGAAAGCATATGCTTAGCTTTACTACCACCCATAAATATTTTATTAGGACGATCCTATGTACTTCTAGATGCCTTCCTATCCTTTGATGGCTCTACTGCACCGCCATGAAGGCCAACGCTTGATAGAATAGATTCAAGTTCTCTGATACACTCTTCCCTGCTTTCTGCAAGCTCCATATTCCAAGCATAATTAATATGGAGCATCATCAATTTGTCAAGAATTCGTAGATGGACATGAAGAGTAAACACATACACATTTATCAGAGGAATCGATAGAATAGAATCCCAATTTGGATCATCCATGTCTCGATTAGGGGGTACACTCTGATTACAACTGAGGATACCTTGAAACCATTGTTGGAGTGCTTTACCCACTGTTTGTGTAGTGGTCACACCTTTCACAGAATTGACTACAGCTTTGCCACCCTTATCCTTACCCTTACCCTTACCTTTCACAGAGTTGACTGTAGCTTTGCCACCCTTACCCTTACCCTTGCCCTCAGTTCCTAATGAGACTTTACTGTGGCAGCAATAAATGCATGGAAAGAGGGTCATTGCACCTTGCTTGCATCCTAACATACACTTGAGAGTTTTCAAGTCTCCTGCCAAATGCCACTCCACTTGGAACGTACGCAGGCCTGAAACCTGCAATCGTTGTCCTTCTTGTTGTTGCCGAACGACGTTAATGATTGGGGTGTGATTAAAATACCATTTGAGAGACTCATGTGTCTCATGTGGGAGATAAAAAGTTGCCAACCACCAAATATTTTTCTCGAATTAAACACCTAAACAGGTGTTCCCTTCTCGCTGCCATTTAGCTCAACATCAATGCCCACCAAGGCTTTGTTTATAAGCTTAACGCTTACCCTTTTGAGCCGTTGACCTTTGACAATCTGGCACTCATCAAGCTTCATGACAAATATAACTTTTCCATCACACTCTTCCTATGTCAACCCATAAAATCTGATCATTGACTCCTGGAGCTTCAACAAGTCAACATAGACATTATTGAACTCGTTGTAACAAAAAGATTTATTCTCTTCTAGTGGCAGGACATCCTCCACATATTGAAATCCACCAACAAGCTTGCAACATCATTATTGGCGCACCTTTTGCGACGCTAACATTGTAAGGCGTTGGCAGCAACCTATACAAACCTTTTTCTCTGTGACCTAGTGTGACAAGCCTATACAAAGCTTCGTAGGCCTTGAAACTTTTTCCTGCGGCGCTGTCACACACCTCCATCATCTCCTGAGGTGAAACAATGTTCTTCAGCTCACTGAAATACTTATGACGCAAAATTTTAGCAATGCCAGCATTGGATGGCTCATCCAATAGCTCCACCAACTCCTTTGGTTTGATGATATGCTGCAGCAGAGTATGTCCGATCGTTTCAGCATTGGACTCGATTCCCATCATCGTCCGAGCCAAGTTCCTACACATTGAAATAATATTACAACAACCTACAAAAAATGTACGAAATTAGAAGCTTGCATTTGTATTCCTACCGATTTTGACGTATACGTTTCTTTTGAGATCCACCGCTTGAAGATAGCATAGACATCGCATGTCTCTTGCGCTTGCGAATGTGATAGCCCAATGGAATGTGTGTGAGATGATCGATTCGCCGGTGCATATTACGTGCAGTGTGTTGTAGTTGAACATAATTGTCTAGACGACGCTCTTACTCCATTTTTTGATGCTCTGCCTTTGTAATAAGCTTTGACATCTCGTCATTAAGCTGCTTCGTCTTCTCATTGGCTTCCTCTCTGACTTGCTGAATGTCTTTCACGTACTTCTCTTGCAATGAAGAATAGGCAGCACAGAGATGTTTTTTTGCTTCCCTTTCATTGAAAAAAGTTGAATGTAATCTCCAGCAGTAGCCAAACAGTCCGTCTCTCCCATCTCCAATAAATCGCAGTAGCTGAGCGACATTACGGAAAGGCAGTGATGCATTGGTCATTGGATCACAAGGGTAAATATGTCCATCAACCCATAAGTCGATTGCCTTGCATCCATGGTTCCATTAGCTGGTCTTCAGCATTGGGATTAGATGTGCCAAGTCGCACAGTTGCATACTCCTGCTCTAAATCATCGTTTAATCGATATCGTTTTGATTTGTTAGTAATGTCTTGCAGTGGTGGGGGATTGAAGGACATTGTGTTAGTTAATCAAGCAAATTAGTGAGAATGTGTAATGGTGACTGCTACAAGCAAGTGAAGGTGGCTATGGAGGAAAGAAGTGGAGAGTACTCAGAGTTAAGAGAAAAAGATTATGTTGTGGAGGGAAGAAAGAGAGGGAGTGCAGCTCAATCTCCTTTGAATCCGAATTGTTGATCATGACTGTAGAGAGAGAAATGCTGCAACACACAGAGGTAATGGAGTTTTCCATTGCACTCAGCTGGAGCTCGAGTGGGAGAAGCATGAGAGAGAGAGAGAGAGAGAGAGAGAGAGAGAGAGAGAGAGAGAGAGAGAGAGAGAGAGAGAGAATAAAGGAAGAGAGAGTGGGAGAGAGGACAGATCTACAACCTTGGAGGATCTGAACTTTTTCAGAAAGAGACAGCCAAGAATGTTCCTCAATGATTGGAAGAGGAAGTGACATGAGAGAAAAGGGGAGAGAGAGAGAGAGAGAGAGAGAGAGAGAGAGAGAGAGAGAGAGAGAGTTGGTTTACGTTTTAGAGAGAGAATGTAGTGAGAGAAGGTTAAAAATCTGCTTTTTCTGGCAGGGGGCTAAAAAGTACCTCCTTTAATGAGTTCTAAGTGAGAGAGAGTGTTTTATATGTTAGAGAGAGAAGAGAGGTGGGAAAAAGACATTTGAAAATTTATTTACCCCCCTCTCTTTTGGGTTACTAAATAAACTATTTTCAAATTCAAAATATGGAAATGGCTTTTTTAAAAATCTAAGCATAGGCCTTTTTGCCCTCTCTTTTAGGCTTGGTGAAACTTGGCTTAAGATTTAAGCATTCCCTTAAACTGCCAAATAAAGAGGCCCTCCTATACCCCATTCACTTCCTAATGCACTCCAGGGGGGATTTGTTACCATATACATGTGATAGTGATGTGTGTGAACAGACCAGGACCACTGGGGCATTTTTCCCTCTTTAGGAGGTTTTTCCCCCCGTGCATTGTATATACACTAATCACTCTAGGGCTTTCTATCTTTCCGTTGCACACTAAGTAATACACTCTCTATTGTGTGTCTTGAGCTTCCTTCATCTTCTCCAAGCTGTGTGCATTTCTCTGCAACCCCAATTCCAACATCTCTCTCTCTCTCTCTCTCTCTCTCTCTCTCTCTCTCTCTCTCTCTCTCTCTCTCTCTCGGGGAGTCTACTATGTAAAAATTACATATAGCATGTGCGAACAAGAGGTATTTAAATAATCCCTTATCTATATATTTTCAAGCATTATATGTACCCCTTATGTATGCATTTTTGTAAAAAAACTAACCCTTATGTATACAAATTTTCACTTTTTCAATTAAAAAACCCTTTATGTAAGTACATTTTTCTATAAATGTACCAAATTATAAATCCTTTATTTTGTTCGTACGTGCTATCTTACATATTTTCTAGTGGACACCCTGAGTCTCTCTCTCTGTCTCTCTCTCTCTCTCTCTCTCTCTCTCTCTCACACACACACACACACACACACACACACTCGTATACTGGTCATAAGTCCTTAAAGCCCCCCCCCCCCATTTTTGCATAGTAGTGATACCCTTTTGCCATGCCAATGAAAATTGCCTTATAATGGGACATTACCCCCGCTTAATCAAAGCGTGAAGAAATGAGTGCTAAGATAACATGGGGTAGGCGGCCCATGTCCACTCTCTATCGCCTTCCTCAGGCTATGGCACTTGCAGGCTCTCGCAGTTGAGGGCGGCCGAATGCATTCAACCTACTGGCTCTGGGAGCGTGCACACCATCCTATATAAAGTGAGGTGAGGGCATACTCTGGCCCTCACTTAGCCTTGGATTAGATCTTTTTTCTGCTTATTTTCGCCACTGTCTGAACTTGCTAAAGAAATGGAGCTTGCAGCTCAAGCAACACAGGTGTTATGTTCTACCTTACTACAAGTTTAGGTTTTGGTTTGTTTGTTGTTGTAGTACTATGCATGGTTGGTAAAGATTGATGCCGTCTGATTTATACATTGTTTATTAGTCATAAGCATAAAAAGGATAAACTATTGAGCCATGGCATAAATGGCTTAGGACTTGAGACGATTTATGGTTTTTCTATTGAAGGGAATACCTGCATGTAATCTGGGGGTCGGCTCTGTAAAAAGCCGTTGCAAAACTTCACCCCTGCATAAATTGATATATGGTTGTGTGTGAGTGTATGTAGGTGTGTATATGGAGTTTTACCAAACACCGAGCAAGCTTTCTCGAGCAAAGAAAATATCGAGCAAAGCCACTCAAACAACAAAGTTCAAGGTCTCTTTTGTAGCTATTTCAAAGTTCTAAGAGACAATTAAAACATGTACATACAAATAGATAAATTTGTTTATTATGTAGCTCACATGTACAAAAACGCAATACACAATCACACTGACTTGATGCATTATGAGCTTTATGCCTTAAGTCGATTAGTAATTATTTTTCTGAGCTTTCCTTAAAGAAAATCTTACAAGATTTAGTCTAAACAGGCCCATAAATGCTTCCAATTATGTCTATAAACCAGAAGGATTTTTAAGTATGCACATATTTTCTTTGATTATAAGAAATGTTTTTGGCAAGCCTTGGTCCTACTAGCTCAATTGTTCAATTAAACTACATGATTAAACCACACCTCTCAAAGAGGCGGCCCTTGCTACCCTCTCCTCCCCGACTCTCTCTCTCTCTCTCTCTCTCTCTCTCTACAAAGAAAGATAATTCTCTCATAATAATCAACAAATATAGTAGTACTTGTGGAAATGCTTATTTTCTTCAAACAAGTAGAAGACCACTTCAAGATAAAGCTTCTTCAAAGCCCCCTACCCCTCAAAACCGCTCCTTCATGGTGGTGTGAAGGTTTTGTATTGTAGTTTGCAATGAGAAACACTCTGATAAACCTCTCCTTTAATATTTACAGGTAATTCAAACCTACTCTTCTCTCTTAGAACCGATTGGAGCTTGGTCCTCCTGCCATGTGGCTTGCCATTGCTTCTCATAAACAATGCTTTAAAGTATCAACATCTTCATTCTTCTAGATAGACAACACTTCGACTAAAGATATGAACAATAAAAGCTTGCTTAAAAGTCTATTGGTATGATCTACAAGTATGCAAACAACCGATGACATAACCTACAAGGAAACCAACACTACCATTCAAGGGTTCTCCCTGTGGCGTAAATGAAATCTTTTCACCTAGCTGACCCATCATGGTGGAAAAAACGATGGATCCTTCCTAGTAAAATACGATGGGGTCCTTCTTTGTAGATTCATCAGGTCCACCATGGTGTAAAAGAATGATGCATCCAAGACTTTATAAAGTACGATGGGGTCCATCTTTTATTGTATTCATTACCTCCTGCGATACCTTCCTTTAAATCCCAATGCTAGGATCTCTTTCATCCCTAGTAAAAGATGGGAGAGGAACTCGAGCTCATAACGTCTGATTGATTGCCTCAATGATTGCTTTTGTAGCCAACTTTACATCTTGTCAACGTTGTCGACGTGACAGTCCCACGAATTTTAAAAAAAACTGCTTATTTCTTCTACGCACCAGCGGACGCGCTCGCATCCTGCAGCACCCCAACGGTCGTCCTCGCATCTCACACCCTTCCCGCTCTCTCTCTCTCTCTCTCTCTCTCTCTCTCTCTCTCTCTCTCTCTCTCCGTGAGCGCTGCAATCGGGACCTTCAAGCTTCAACGTGCCTGGTTTTTTTCTGCCCGCATTTGCCAAGATTCGCCATGGTTTTCTTTTTCAAAAATCGTGGGCACATACTTTGTAGATTCCTCAGGACGGATGTCTTCTAAACATTTTCTTGTAATGACCTCTGCATCAATAACGTCAACATCCAATCGAACTTGTCGTGTACCATGAACTGTTGCTTGCTGGCGGAAAGCAGGGTTGTGGCCACCCGCAGGGGATCGTTCCTGGGTGGCGGACAGTTGCAACTGGTATTGCATCACAATAGCGATCGGGTCCTTATTGGCTGCCTTGTTCCCTTTGATGAGAGTGCCCTCGCACGAGACACCTTTCAAGCCACACCTGGCATATCTGCCTCCTCTTCTAAACAACACCACTTGTGCAAATGCGACCACAGATCAATACAACAATGCGCTGCACTTGCTCATGAAGAAGAATTGGATGTGTATATATCATCCAACAGCCAGTTGAAATGGGCGCTGCCGTCGCCCCTCTGCAGCTACAACTGCTGTGCCCACGCCGCCAAATCCACCTCCCCTCCACGATGCCTCCCCTGCGCGAGCTTCCACCCTGGTCTGCAACACCAACCAAGGAACCTAGCTGCACTTGAGCAGCTCAACGTATGTACGACGAGAGAGAGAGAAGGGGGGGGGGGGGGGGGGGGGGTCGCCCCTCTGCAGCTACAACTGCTGTGCCCACGCCGCCAAATCCACCTCCCCTCCACGATGCCTCCCCTGCGCGAGCTTCCACCCTGGTCTGCAACACCAACCAAGGAACCTAGCTGCACTTGAGCAGCTCAACGTATGTACGACGAGAGAGAGAGAGAGAGGGGGGGGGGGGGGGGGGGGCTCAGTGTGCTGCCAAGCCAGAGTGATCTGTATGGTTCTTTGAGTTTGTTGAGTTCCACTGAGTTTTCATTGGAGGGCACACTAAGACGTCACATGAGTTTCTGGAAAACTTACGGTTCCTGGGAGCTGATCCTCCTCCAATGAAGCTCAACTCCAGCTCGTACTACCAGATGTGAGGAAGAGATATCAATATTGATTAAGCCATTGATGTCGAGTTGTTTGACTCTGCTATTGTTGCTAGTTCAGAGACAAACCAACGATAATGAGACCACCCCTATATAATATGGCCACCACCATGGAGGTAACCATTGTTGACTTCAACTCTCTTGTCTTCCTGTCTAACTTAATCTGGTCCTCTTCCTGAACTTTGCATGGCCGCCCCAACTCTACTTTTACTGCACTTGCACTCGGGCTTGAGAGATAGTGCCTTTTCCTATTGCTTACTTTTTGGCCTTTGCCCGAATTATACGCCATGCTCATTACCTCCCATCCGGAGCTCTACAATTTGCCATGCTACGTCGATGGCCAGTCTACTCATCGGCTTATATGCCTTTTACCCGCGGCACTCGTTAGTGACTGATATCTCTCAAGCTGACATCCCAAAATAATAAGGGTGCATGCATGCATGTACTTGATTTCAATTGCCAACCTCTAATCCTCTTATCCTCTAATCCTCTTATGCCCAAAAACAGTCCGCGGCGCCGCGGATTGTTTTGAGTAATTGCCACTCAAGTGTAATACATACATACCGAACATACTGGCAAGAACAAAATGAAATTCCATTAGTCTCAAGGTTCGTTTATTTCCACTTCCTCCCCTCCCTCTCACCATCACCTTCATCATAACCCCCTGGTCCTTGTCTTTACCTCGGTTGCTTTGCCGCCTCATCCATCGTCCACATTGCCCATGCTTGCATTTGTGCCCAAGAATCCGTGTCCCCCATGAGCCTCACCTTTAATTGCTGATCTGTTCTTGTCATCATCCCCTCCTCCCATTGGCAAATGGTGGCATGCTGCTATACACGACTCTACTCCATCTCCTTTACGTTCTTCTAGCCCGCCTTGCAAATCCGCCACAATAGCCATTTGGGTTATGCTTGCCGAGATCAGGTATCACTCTCTCTCTCTCTCTCTCACACCTGATGCCTTTTACCTTGCGACACTCTCTAAGGGACTGATATCTCTCAAACCTCTCAAGCTAACATCCCAAAATAATAAGGCTCATACTTGATTTCTATAATGCCCGAAAATAGTCGGCGGCACCGCGGATTGTTTTGAGGTCTTTTTCATTGCTATCTGGCTCTCCCCTACTATTGGCTCTCGCTTAAAAAAAGCATTAATAAGAAGATTCCTTTTAAAAAAAACCCTTCGTCATCTGCGCCTTCGTCTGCAAAAGCCTGCGCCTCAGCCCGCCTTCGCCATCTTGCGCCCTCGCCTACACTGCCCACCTTCTCCATCCCCCCCATCTCCTTTGGGCCGAGAGGCCTACTCTCTTGCACCTTGCCCACCTTCTCCCTCTCCATGTCTCTACGCAAAGATGTCTCCTCCGCCCATCTCCATTGGTCTGCACAACCTCCTCCCCTGCACCTCGCCCACCTTGTACCTCTCTGCACGAAGATGGCACATACCATACTCGCTTCATTTTGCATTTACCAAAACGAGATCTCTCTCTCTCTCTCTCTCTCTCTCTCTCTCTCTCTCTCTCTCTCTCTCTCTCTCTCTCGTCCCTTCATAGGAAGTACTCATGCACGGACCTCAGTTCTACTCAAAGTTGAGAGCATCTGATTCTCTCTCCCATTTGTTTTTCAAAATGTGTAAAACCTACTCAAGTGTAATACATACATATAACTGGCAAGAAAAAAATGAAATTCCATTAGTCTCAAGATTCTTTTATTTCCCTTCCGACCGTAAACGCTCCCTCCCCTCCCTCTCACCATAACCTTCGACCCAAGTCTTCCTATCCGCCATCAACCTCACCTTGTTGCTTTATTCTTGTCATTGTCCCCTCCTCCCGTGGGCGAATGGATGTGCTCCTACACACAACTGTGCTCCATCTCCCATTCTTCCAGCACTCCTTGCAAATCCACCACCATAGCCATTTGGCTTGTGCTTGTCGAGATGAGGTATCAAGACCTCTCAATCCCTCTGTGTGTGTGTAGCCTCCTACACCAAATTCTGCCCGAGTATCACTACTCCTCCGTTGAGGGAAATTGTGATCTCCACGTGAGTTGTGTCTCACTTAATGCCTAAGCTGTCAATACAAGGTGACAAGGCCTGCACTTACCATATAACTGCTCTCTTTGCATGTTGTTTCCAGAGAGAGATAGATAGATAGATTGATTGATTGATTTATTGTCAGAGAGAGAGAGAGAGAGAGAGAGAGAGAGAGAGAGTCCCTGACACACTTCAAGAGCATTAAGGATTCCAAGGCTTCTATGTGCTCTAGGCAAAGGAAGCTTTGATGAGAGAGAGAGAGAGAGAGAGAGAGAGAGAGAGAGAGCTCCACACGTGGTCGATGCCATGCAGCATAGAGAGAGAGAGAGAGAGAGAGAGAGAGAGCCTTTCCTTCCGAGTAGCTGCTTGGAATTCCAATGACATCATCATCATATGATTCTCATTAATTTTTTATTTTTGAAATGCGTACCATATATTGAAAGCTTAATTTCCTAATGGCTCCAAAAAAAAATAAAGGCTTTCCTAATGGCTCTAATGGCTTGAAAAATATGCTAGAGGAAAGAAAATTAAGAAAAAAAACACAAATGCATAAGGCACATTCGACCATCTTTATTTATATGCACACAAAAAGTCTTTTGACTTTTCACCTCATGGTCTTTTCATTTCCTAAACTCACCCTTCACTTATGCACTCGACATGTTTTGAAATGATTTTATATTTTCCAAGATTGGGGAGGCCTAATCAAGTTTACACATCAAAATAATATCATGCACGTTCTTGGTATCAATTTCCCATTCCCAAAACAGTCCCAAAATAGTCCATGACACTGTAGGGTTTTATGAATCCTAGTCAAAGCTTAGGGGGGTTCAGATTGCTTGCTCAAGTGGACGTGGCAAAACATGATTAGCTCAAACTAAATAGTCTTTTGCCAGATACATTCTTATTTTCCTATTTAAAAAATGAGCATGAAGTAAAATACAAGATTTGACAATCTCATTTTTTCTCTTTCTTCCTTTTCATTTTCTTTTAAATACAATATGGATATGCTTTTGGTCCATGATAAAATTTCCCTTCAAAATACCACACTAAATCTTTTCATGGTTATGGGACAAAGAGCATTCTCTTATGTTGACGATACTTCTAAAATGTATTTACTGATTTATTTTTCTAAAAAAAAGAAGATGTCCTTTATGGATGTGTGGCTAGAATGATTTCCTTAAAATTCATGTTGCAGATTGAGTACTATCAATATATATTGATATAAGAGTTGGAAAGTTTTCATGGATTACTTACTTCAATTGGTTCTTTTTGCTTGATTTCTTCTTCGCTCGAGAAATCTTGCTCGATCTTTGGAAGTCCTCGTGTATATGTATGTGTGAGAGTGATGGTTTGGCTTGGCCTGATGGCCGTTCTCAGCATTTGCTACATCTGGACATGTATATTGCTTGACGGGGAACTGTTTTTTTGTCCCGACTGTGTAAATAGAAGCAACATTTGGTGATGTCTGATTGGTCAAAGGCTCTGATTCTAGCTGCTGCAGGGCTTTGCATAAATCGGCATAATGACTGTTTTTTTCGCAGTTTAACTGGTTTTTTCTTCATAGAGTTATTTGTTGGATGGTTACACAGTATGGAAAAAATAAACTAAATCCTTGCACGAACTTGGTCGGATATTACCTGTCTTTATTTAAAAGGATGCCAGTAGCTGGTATAATGAAATCATAGGTCTATTAATTCTGAAGGTAAGTATAGCTACTTTGGGTTCTTGACATAATAACCGAGCTACTGTTCTTAATCTCTTGGGATACTACTGTTCCGAAAAAGTGGTTAATGACTTATGGATATCTTGGGATGATGAAGGTAAGTATATAGCTGGTTTTTGCAGACTTTGGTATAGCTTGTAAGCTATTGCTCTTAAAAATAAGGTTCCACATTGAGAAGAAGGAGTCTTGCTACTCTGCTGACCGGTTATACTGGTATCTTATTGGTTTTAAAAAAAGCGAGGTAGTCATCACCCTCATCTGATACCTTTGGTTGACAACAAGTAGTCAGATTTCACGTCCCTTTGTCTAAAAGGGGTACCTTTGATACCATGGGATTGCTAAATTTTGCAGGTAAGTATATGGTTACATAGCTACTGAGCTATGGCTCTCGAAATAGTTTGACTCTTAATGGACTTCACCATTTAGAAAGTAGACTGTAACACTCATTTGTGAAGTAATTAGAAAAGATTGCTAAACATACCAGTTCTAATAAATAAATTAGTTTGTCTAAAGTAACTAAAACCTATAAGATGGACATGGATAACAACTGATATGGTCCATTGATACCTGTAAAACACATCCAAAGCTAACTGAATTGTTGTCTTGTTTGGATGGATGCAGGTAAGGACTCTATCCTATCTTGGAGGGTTTTCTTTTCTTTGGCAAGCAACCTTACTTTAATGAAGTACTCACTGAGGAACGGGAAGTTCTTTTACCACTAGTCTTACTGAAAGAGGATATCTTTCCTACAATCATTGTACCTAAATAATTTTGATACTGAGTTATTTTTGTACATATCTGTTCATTATTCCTTGGCCATCTGTCTTTTGAATGTAAAAATTCAATTATGTCTTATTAGTTAAGATTTAAACAGCTGCACACACACACACACACACACACACTCATGAGCAACAAATAGCAAGAACTTGTGAGCTTCACATGTTGTGAATGTTGTTTATCATCTCAGCGATAAGTAGACGTAGGTAAAAATTGGTAGACTATGGCAAACAAATAAGTATACTATAAATAAACAGACAAAGATATCTATTAAAGATACACACACAAATAAAACGCCCATTAAAAAATGGAGACATATGTCACAATTTAAAATGTAAAATTATAATAATATATTTTTTGTGAACAACTATTTTATCGTATTTTATTGATCGAAAAATTTGGTCAATTTAAGTTTCCTATTCATCTATTATTTCAAAAAGTCCAAATTTAAAAGAAATATTTGTCCAAATATGATAACTGAAGACAAACTACGTTAATATTCTTGAGGTACCATCTCCTCACTCAATAATTGCACCCAAAAAGGGTTCAATTACGTTTGTTCTATCTTGCTCCATGTATGTGTGTGTGTGTGTGTGTGTGTGTGTGTGTGTGAGAGAGAGAGAGAGAGAGAGAGAGAGAGAGAGAGAGAGAGAAAGAATTCTCAAAATTACAAGCATATATGACCTTTCATACCATCCCCCCCCCCCCCCCCCCCCCCCCCAAACAAACAGCACAAGGTATTGAATGAAGCATACGTAGTGGGATCGACGGTTGAGAAGCCCACACACGTAAACAGAGGCGCACGAAGACGTCCGATGGAAAAAGGTAAACAAGGACACGAAAAATAAACAAGGACATGGGAGGGGTAAACAAAAGCTAACTTTATAAGCATGTGAACTCACATACCCAGACATGTCCGCATGGTTATTAGCTCACGAAGGTCCCAATGTCGAGGTGCTGGATTCGAATCTTATAACCATGCCACGTGTTGACTTTTTTTGCACCCTTCCCCTGCCTTGCCATCGATCCCACCGCCTTGGGGCATTTAAGACCCTATGGTGTTGAATAGTGTTGAACCCCCCCCCCCCCGCCCCCCCCCCCAACCCAACGTTGGGTACCTTTTATAGATGCTCTAGGTATTTTCTATGTGCTAGTAAATACATATATACATTGTTAAAAAACTATATTACTTCATCTTTTCTTTTTTTAAATACTCACAAATCATGATTGATGCACTACAGCAGCATTGCTCAGACCAAGCCAAGGTCTCCAAGGTTCAAACCAACACGGCGATCGGCTAACATGGGAGCCACTCGAATGCAAAGACCATGATATCATGACCATCGGCTAACAAGGGAGCCACCTTGACACACACAAGTTGGCTAGCCTAAGAGCCACCCAAACGAAGGAAAGCAACAAAAAGATACTATGAAGCCCAAACAGGATGCCACCAAGCTAGGGAGCTTCCACCCCACCCTAGCCTATTGTCTATCGGAGGGCCATACAAAGAGCCGCACTCGAGACCAACAAGGCCAAGTGAAAATCGATTGTAGTGCTCCAAAAGAAACTTGAAGTTGGACCAGTAAGACCACACATTGGGGGCTACCACCCCACCCACACATGTCCATTTTTTCGTTTTCTCCACCTTCAAGTACGGGCTATCGGGGAGTTAGTCGCTCGTGGAAGGGTCACCATGGCAGACAATCGCACTGCATCCACAATATCCATACCCATGCCTTGCAAGGCATAGAGCCTTCCCGCCAAGCTTGGCTGAGCTTGCCATGCTCTACATCACTAGCCCAAAGCGTCATCGTTTCGACCATGTGAGCAGGGGATTGCCTTGCAAAATGATGTTGCTTCATTTTAATTTTTTTGGGCAATATTAACACGAAGTGAGTTGTGATGTTGCTTCATCTTATCTTCAAGGCCGGCTAAGAACGATGAAAGTCATTACATAATGCAAGACTTGTAGTAAAAGAGAGCAATAAGTAGTGTCAATGCATTGAGACACTGTAGTCTAGGCTAGTTCAATGTTTGCCAACTTTGTGTGGTGATAATATATTGCAAGTATGGAGGAGGCAATGACATGAAGTGGCAATGATCTAGTTTTTCTCACAGGTGTGGGGAAAGTACAAGAGAGAAAGCTCTTCATGGCTTGGAAGATTCCACTGAGTCTTTTTGAAGAATCTATGGAGTATGACAAGAGAAAAAGAGGGGAAAGTGGGGCCCGTCATATAGAATAAGAGGGCATGAGACATGAAGTAGGTGTGGAAAATCAAGAGATCAAGGACAGCATGATGCAAGTGCTTCCTACCTTTAGAAAAGGAAATTAGAATATGCCTACAAAATCATGTAAAGGTTGCCTTTGTACATCTTGTCTTTCTTTCCTATGAAGGTTATATAGGCGCCCCCCTCCCTTTCTTTTGTTGTGGGATTCTAGAGGGTCAAGCTACTTTGAGGCGCTTTCAAGCCCTTGTTCTTGTTGAGAAATTGTAGTCAACATGGAAGTGAGCAATCACATCCATTATGGTCGTAGCATCATGTTATCTTTCAACGTTCACAACACATCAAACTTTTTAGGAAATCTCATGGAATCTCTTACCAATTAGCATTGTGCTTTGGGAAGTGATTTATGGGTCCTAGAGTGACTTGAGAGCAATTCCTTCTTTGAAAAATATGCATCTCAAAGTCTCTCTCTCTCTCTCTCTCTCTCTCTCTCTCTTGTGTGTGTGTGCGCGTGTGCACACACACACACACACACACACAAAACAAAGTCTCCTTCCCAATATCTCTCAGCAACCATTCTATTGCTTATCACTCACCAACCGGGCTTGATTGTTCTCATCCATATGTCGGCACTTGCCACGTGGTGTTACAACTATTCAACTAGCTTTTCTCTCTTTCTATACTATGAGCTATAACACCCATCTAAGAACTTTGAGAAAACCGTCCACTAGCAATTGAAACTCTTTTTTGCCAAATTCAATGGAGACAAGTAATCCATAAGAGACATACATACTTTTTGCCAAATTCAATGGAGACAAGTAATCCATAAGAGGCATATACTCTTTATGCCAAATTCAATGGAGACAAGTAATCAATAAGAGACACATAGCCATATATAAAGAGACCCACCTAAAATGTGCAAAAGTCTTCATTCTTTTTTAAGCATATGTGTATGATGATAATTCTAAAATTCCTATATTCAAGAATATATTCTCAAGAATCATGAAATATTTCTTGTGAATTTGTCACACAAAAGTCACTCATTGTTCATTGAGCAATCCTCTAGAGCGAGCTTCACCTTGCATGTAATTGTTTTGCAATCGATTCGTTGATGAATATTAAAAAAAGAAAAACCATTAGTGTATGGAAATGTATTAGGAGAGAACAAAAAAATTATAACTGTCACCGAATCGAGTGGGTCCGGTTAGCAGAGTTCACATCTAACATTGATGAACATTTTAATCATGTGAATTTCATTTTCCCACACCTTAGCGAGTTATTGGTTGATGTTGCAAGCAAGACAAAATCGTGATCAAGTTTTCTAATTTGTGTTTTCAAAGAATCCAACCACAACAATGAGTCATTGGCATTAGGCATCTTTGTCCACATTGAATAAGGACTTATAATCAAAGTTTGATCACTTCTGTCTAAAGTTTTGAAGGTGGCATTAAAGGGGGATCACACTCTTAAGGGGATACCCACACGAAGGGGGGTAATTACCCCCTCCCTCCCTTAACTGCATCTCAAAAGGGTGTAGCTAGAAATGGGCTTCTTACTCCGCCCTCCCCCCCATTCCACGTGTGCGTATGTGAGTCATCTCATCAATAGTTTTTTCAACCTTTTTTTTTGGTGCAAAACTCACAATTGTGAGTGAATTATATTAATCAACCCATAGAATTACAATGTCTTGCCATGGTCGTGTTGAGTCATGACATCATCCAGGGACCATAATTACATCGGCTATCAGGGCAACCATTCCAATCTTACCTCTTACCCCCTCCAGTGTGGGGGTAACCTAAGACTTGTATATGTAGAAGAAGTAATGATGAGTGAAAATGAACATGAGATCCTCCATTGCACGATTTTATCTTGTCAAAATTATAAAAATTGCATTTTGATTATGGTCATAATTTCTATTTATTTTAGCATAATCAAAACCTTCTATTGTTATTGCACATATATTTTGTAGTGATTGTTCCCATTCAAATAAAAGAACTAAAGCGCTTCTTTGTAAATGGATACTTCACTGTCTATTTTAACATGTCCTACTATCTTCTCCACCTAGCATACTCGTGCACTCCTATCGTCTTCATGTTGAATCTTCAACACACCATTCCCCACGGAAACACTACCCCTATCCATCCAAGCTTCAACCTCCTCAAAGAGAGGAAACAGTAGAGGTGGGACTTCTCTTTGCTCTATGTTTGTAACTAATTTATTGGCAGCCATGCGTCTCGCTTGCACACATACCATTTAATCT
This sequence comes from Adiantum capillus-veneris, assembly GCF_014529385.1. Taxonomy (NCBI): domain Eukaryota; kingdom Viridiplantae; phylum Streptophyta; class Polypodiopsida; order Polypodiales; family Pteridaceae; genus Adiantum; species Adiantum capillus-veneris. The sequence goes on along the minus strand of NC_140949.1, from coordinate 40,744,759 downwards.
CATCTCAAATCAGATGCTTCACATTGCTATAATTGCAACATTTACTTTGCAACTGTTCTTTCTTCAACACAACAGGCACACTTGAAAGCTCATACCCGTTTGAAAAAAAAAAAAGTACATCTCCATATAGAAGAAATACCTGAAAGTTTTATCTCTTGGGTTAACATCTTTGTATAGGAGAAGTTACATGAAACTCTCATTTCTTGGGATATGACTACCCATGACACCAAGTAGCACTCCACATTTACGAAGGGGCACATCACGGACCCCCAACACTATCTACAACAACAGGGTCCTTAATGAAGACCCCTTCATAAGATTGATGGAGTACAATTCCGTGGAAGTCCCTTGTTTTTTAGGGTGGGAGGTGGCTCAATAATGTGGTGGATCTAGAACATGATCTTGTTTGTTCCAACCATTGTGCAGATGTTGTCTTGATTTCATCTTTCAACCTCATTACGCCTACACCTAATGGCTTAAGCTGCTGTTCCCATTTACTCGCTGACCCATTATGCAAAAGGTACACCTCCGCAAGTCCGAACCTAAGCTGAGACTGAAGTTTCTGGACCTAACCTCATACTTACGAACCTAACTAGTTAACCACATACTCAAGAGGAGTTGAGTGGCACTCTCAACTTGAGTCTAGAGGAGAGGAGAGGGCTCTTGATTGCCTTCCATTTTTGGTGCTAATGATTGAGGTTGTCTCGTGATGGCATGATGCATCACCTTCTTCAAAAGGCATTGATGGGGTCCTTATAAGGACCTAAATAAAATATTGAAGCTCTTGTCTTTAATAGAAGGACAGCATATTCGCCGCGCGTATTCTTGCGGCTTGCGGGCATTTTTTCGTGGACGCGCACAAACTACATTTTGCTCTCTCGGCTTCTGCAGGTGTCCGCGTCGATCGACCAGCTACCAGCAGCTTGTGTTACGGCATCTCTGCATCTTTATCTGCATGCCTGCGTTGCCCTCTTCATCTCCGCACCCTTGGCTTCCTTTGAAACCCGCAGCTATTGGAACTCGTCATTGCCATTTGCTCAGGAAACAGGTGAACTTGCGCTTCTACCTGATCAGCTTGGGTTTTGTGATCTTAGGAAAGGAAGGAAGGAGAGAGAGAGAGAGAGAGAGAGAGAGAGAGAGAGAGAGAGAGAGAGAAATCGATTGCTGGCAAGCACGGTGGCCATACATTCATCATCCCCAGATGGTTCAAATCTCTGACAAGAAATTGCTGCTTTTTAGCAAAGTAAGACAAACCCGGGCTGCTAGTCAATACCCCATCCCATGACCTCACTGCAAAAAAACATTGTATAGAGAGAGGCGCATGCATATTTAGGTATGTTTGCGGTAATTTCATGGCTGGATGCGTTGCCTTCAGTTCCTATGCTGACATTGTGGATCAAGGTGCATATGCTTATTTAGGCAGCAGCTTTGGCATTAGTGAATCGACTTAAAGGAATGGTTCTGAATTGTGAACGGGCTTAAGCTTTTCAGTTACAAGAAATAAATCGTGCCTGATGAAAGCTTAACTGATCTATCTTTGTTAGAGTGAGACTAGCTTGCCTCCTGCTTGCGGGGTCGTTTCTTCTGTTGTCATTGCAACTTGAAATTCGGTGGCTTTGACACATGAAATTCATTTTCCTATATGCTTGGCAGGATCCAGAAAAAGCTCAAGTTCCCCTATATTTGACAAAATCTTGGTAGAGGTGAGGGGTTTAAAGAAAACCTATTCTCTGCCAGCCATAACATGTAAATCTTTGCACTTTGAGCGCAGAAGCAGTTTTGTTTCTGAGCATGCAGCTGAATGTCTGGTAGAGAAACTTATTAGTTGGCTTGCAGGAAGCACCTTGGCAATTATTGAACTAGGCCCTCCTAGCCTGCGACCGATCCCATATCAACACCCATAAACCTCCACATGGCGGCTTCATGTGATTTGCCTAGCACTTCATGTACCTTGCAAAGATCTCAGCTTCTCCTCAGTCTAAACATAATGTTAAAAAGAAGTTATCTGTTTTGCTTCTCAGTGATTATCTGAATACACAACTATGCCTAACTAATGTCTGATTTATAATGGGTGAAGTTATGAAGGCAAAGTCACTTTCTTTGTACCATCAAATATCCATTGTCTTTTTTCTCTACATTTTTGGGATGCGATTTTAGCAGGGTTGCTGACTCTTGTATGCTTTCAATGCAGATGAATGGTATGGATACATGCCAACATGTGACTGGGCCTTTTTGTCCTCCTCATCTCACGAAACCACTGGCAACACAAATGCCTTCAGCTATCAATTCAGAAGGTGGGGCATTTTTTCTCTCAACAGACCCCAAGCCGCGGCTTCGTTGGACAGCTGAGCTCCATGAGCGATTTGTAGATGCAGTTGATCAGCTTGGAGGAGCGGAAAGTATGAGAATGGTTTTTTGTTGGAATTGGGTTAAAATTTACTGGCTTTTTGGAGGCTGAGTAAGAACAACTAAATTGGCAGAGGCTACGCCCAAGTTGGTTATGAAGCTTATGAACGTAAAAGGTCTCACGCTGTATCACTTGAAAAGCCATCTTCAGGTATTATGGTAATGTTATCTGGGTGTAATATTTTACTTTTTGAATGTTGTTGACCTTAAATGTCATCAACAGAGTTTGCCTGATATTTTTTTCTTGACATGTCACCAGAAATATCGGTTGGGAAAGCATTCAATTAAAGATGGCCACCTGGGCGGAGGACAAGCCAGTAAGAATGTAGTCCTTTTACGTACATATGGCTGGATTAAACTTCGTATTCGCTTGAAATGTGCTTCTTTTCATTTGATTAGTACTTGCAGGAGCTTCAGAGCTACCATCAATGCCCTTGTCAAACCAAGCAGGACCTCAGTAAGTGAATTTCCGACACCCATTGTTTTGAATACAAGCAGCCACGCCTTAATTGAAAGCTAGCTCTTTTGTCTTTCAGCAAGATGCCTATTACGGAGGCGCTACATATCCAGGTAGAAGTACAGAGAAAGTTACAAGAGCAGCTTGAGGTACCAAATATCTCTGTTAACTCTATGACTACTCTAGTGAAAAGTGTATTGAGTGAACTTTTTATGCGTAGGTTCAAAGACGCTTACAGGTACGCATCGAGGCTCAAGGAAGGTATCTACAATCCATACTTGAAAAAGCGCAGGAAACTTTAGCCGGTCAGCCAATCTCAAGCATGGAACTTGGAATAGCTCAAGCAGAGCTGTCGGAGTTGGCAGCGAAAGTCTGTGTTGATATCCCAACAGGCACCCTAGGAAGGCATGACACAACGGAAGAATGTGACTCCGGTGCCATGGCAGAGTGCTCATTTGAAAGCTGTCTTACAAATATGGCCCAGAGGGAGAGGCTTGAATGTGCTGATCATGGGGACTCACATTGGTTCAGTAAGAAGAGATCTAGGTTATTTGTTACAGATGTTGGATCGGATGAGCATCTCAAAGGTTTGAATGACTTGCAACAAGACAACAATATGAACACACCAGGCTGCCTAAGTTTGCGGATGTCACAAACCGAGGGTCTAGGTCATCATCCTCATAAGAGGGTTCTAGTAGACACAGCAGAGGATGCCAAGTATGGAGAGGAGAGGCCACTCTTCTCCAAAGCCCCTGTCAATGTGGGAACTTTTGATATGAAGAATGAGTTTAGAGGGAGGGTAAGTGAGGCAATGAATGACTCAAAAGGGATCTCGACGTGCACAATGGCCGGACGTGGATTGGACCTGAATATTGTTGATAATGCAAGTGGGGGTATTGATGAGGAGACCCTCGTAAATTGCTAGGGTTAGACACATGTGGATATGGCTTGGTATGATGATCAGGAGATTGTCATCTCTGTTTGCTGCCATTTGTCATAGTTTAGCAAACCTATGCAGATCCGGTGCATGATGCAAAGTGACTCGAAGCGAGTACTTTGCATATCTGCAAATCAAGCCTATCTGTAAAGTTAGAGCTGTGCATTTGGTATGCCTTTTAGAGATCCAAGGGGGGAATTTTTCATAGCAGATTGGTTTTTGCAACATAAGTTGTGTAGGAAGGAAATGCATGCGGTTGTTTCCTATATGGTTCATTCAAATATCGCTTGCCCAAGGAGTGTGTCTTCATATAAAATGGAACGAAGATGGTAGAAGGGTGGGTGATAATGTCTCTTCGTCTTTCTTGATAGAGCATGATCGTTGTACCATGGCTGGAGACTTTACACTTCTTTTGGAAGAATGCTGTATTGTTGAGCACAACTACACCAATATGCCCCTCATTGGCAGATTGTTTTGTAAAGCTTCTACTGTGTTCAAAGTTTCCTTTTCATGCAGAAATGTGCACCAAAATGAGTCTCTTAAATATCTTCATAGCAATTCAAGCTCCTCTAATCCTTATCAAAGATGAAGATAGTTGCTATCCCCCATGCATGAGCTCTTCCTTCTCTTCCTTCTACAAAGGAATTGGGTATAGTTTCGAAGATGGGGCTGTGGTATTGGGACAGTTTTTGTGAATTGTAAGTTGTGAAGTTGTCATCGTCACTTGTTAGCATGTACTCTCCGGGGCGGGAAGGGAGGGGTCACTAAAATTATGTAAGATAGAATGGGGGTTCAACATAAGGGTCAATTTGTTTCTTGAAGAGTTACTAAATTTTTTCTTGCTTTAGGGGATTTTAATTTGAAATAGTGCATAATTTGATACATAAGGGATGCTTTTATTATAAAAACTGTTTTAAGATAGTTTACAAGCAAATAGGTTTCCTTTAAAGTTTTATGTCAGGTCATAAGTAAGTGGAAGCTAGTGCTCACATGTCTTGGTATGTAGTATGCTTTTCCTTGTTGAAAATGAAAAATTCCAATTGTAATTTCATTGAAACTTATCATTTAAGGGCCAAAATGGGGCATCTAAGTTCTGAATCCTTGAGACTTTACATTTTGGCACAATCCTGATTGTCTCATTAGTATGACAATAAAAATCAAGGCCATGAAAATGTTTTTTTTATAAAAAAATTGGTGGAATACTGTAGCATAGGTATGGAAGACCAGTTGTAAAATATAAATTTTATGTTGGATATGTAGCCTCTTGAGCTAACTTGAGAGAGAAGAAGAATAGAGAGCGAGGCAGTAGAAGACTTGAAGTGTGTATCGAGTCTTTTAGTTTCTATGTGGGCAAATATGCAAACCCAAAACTGAAAGCAAGACTTGCTGTCTTCATCCACTTTCCTCATCCAATGAATGTGAAATGCATGCATATGCGCTTGCGTGGAATATATATCGGTTTTTTTCTTTTCCTGTGCATGTTGCCACCACTCTTTCAACACCGTTATAATTATAAGTTGATTGGATTAGAAAGCGGCATAGATTGATTAGTACATGTATTAGTTGATAGATTAATTAACATATGTTATCTTTCTTAGCCAGCTTGTGTGCATTGTTGAAAGGAGCTCATTAAGTTGGAAATGTATCTATTACTTTTGTGTGTGTGTGTTTGAGGGTATAAAGATGAGGTGCAAAGCCAATTCATGGCTTCTTCCTCACTAGCTACTTTATTAGTGATGAGCTCTCACTTTCAGTCACCAAAATTGTTCTTTTCCTTTGTAAATTTTCTTCATGTTATCTCCATTTGGAGCATGCTCATTGAGGGCTACATAAGGAGAAGAGAGATGGATGAAAGGTTGGTAAGCCTAATAACTTCATATGGCAGACTAAGAATGATACAAGACAAAAGATAGAGAGCCCCCTAGGCCACATGTATAGTGAGCCAGGGTAATGTCGGGCATATATCTCTGTCAAATACCACGACCAAAAATAAAAACCTCATTCCAAAAATAATAAACAGGCCTAAAACGGGCAAAGTACTGGTCCAAACCCTAAAATGCACCTCGAATCTTGTCAAACAGTGGTATCGGGAGCCAACCCACATCCATGGGCTAGTGCATGTGTGATGAGAAGCACATGATGTGAAAATTGTAAGCAAGAGGAATAACATTTGGAAGGTGAACATAATTCTCTTACGTCCCTTCTCACCAATAGATGTGGAAAAGTTGCTAAGGAAAATATAGGAATCTCGGCAAGTCTAGAGAAGAAGAAAATCCCAAAGGAATGGGAATCAAAACCACAAAACGACGACCCATACAACACCAATGCGACCAAAGCAATGATGAGCGAGGTTGAGATGACACCGATCAAATCACACAAGATGTTGATGGAGTGTCCAACTATAAAACAAGTCGTTTTAAAGTTATAGAGGAAGAGACAAAACTAAGGATTCAATAGTTGATCATTGATGATCACCACTGAGATAGAGAAACCTGGTTTAGTAGTTTGAGATAAGACGAGGAGATTCCCCTGGAAAAGGAGGGAGGAGGCTGTCTTTAGGAAGCATAAGGTGCAAAACAAAGACGTACCCATAATACAAGACACTAGTAAGAGGATATTTTGGCTAAGTCTCCACCTATGAGAGCAAGCCCACCAACTGGGTCATGGAAAAATAACTATGAGAGATTCCATTAGGAAATATTTGGACTTTGAAGGGGGTCTTTGGTTTAGGGAAAGGTTAAGAACTAGCCAATGAGAGGAGGGTGGGTGATATCACTTATTACCTAGGAAATGGTAGGGGGACCAAGCAAATCACCTGGATTGAGTATCATGGAGTACAACCAGCAAATAGTGTAAGGGTGGGTTCTACAAGAAATGAAAAAAGGTAGTGCCAAAGACGGCACAAAGTGATGCAACCCCTTCTAGGCATGCTTAAAGGTGCATTTCTTTAGTCGAATATTGGCACAAATAAGGTACTATAAAAAGAGTACAGAGTTGCTCATTCACAAAGCCCCACTTTCCCATACAGTCAAAGAGATGCTCAATAGCTATCAATGCGAGTTTAGAATGTGGGCAAAAAAACTAAACTTTTCTCTAAATACTTCACTAGAAACCAATCCTTTCTCTCTCTAGTCGTTGCCAGTTTCTCCCCCCCTCTCTCCTTAAAGGGGGTCCCTCCAAAAACGTGCTAATTATTCCCTCCCTCTCTCTCTCTCTCTCTACTGTACCATCTGTCACTCCTCTTCACTTCACCTTGCAAATTGCTTCTCTTTCCTTCCTTTCAGTTTTTCCTCCTGACAGCTCTGCAGCAGAGGTTCCTCCTTTCCCTCCTCAAGCTTACTGCATTCTCCTCAAGTTGAAGTTCTCCATTTCTCCATGGGCCTCACTAAACACCTCTAGCTAAAGCTCAAGATCTGCAACATATCCTTCTGCTAGATCATCCCTCTTTCTTTCCTCAACAGGTTTCTTGCTCCTTCTCCATTAAGCTCTCTAGAGAGGATCTGCTTCCTCTCAAGCTTTGTAACATTATCTTCCCCATTAAGCCAACAAGGAGGTGGAGCAATATAGCAATAAGTGGCATCCTTCACCTTTGTGTACCATCAAGAATCTTGCTCTTTATACAGCTGAGAACATGGATGTGCAATGTCTAATCATAAGTGTTTGTCTGTAGGTTGTGCCACTATTCCCCATGGCATCATCAGGTACTCGATGACTTAGAAGTGTCATTGACTCTATTTCATGCAGCAATGTACAAGATGACAATGGATATTGGGTGACGATGGAGTTCAAACGAATGATGTGGGTGACAATGCAGCCGAGCTCAAGAGGTGCGCACAAGGTCTCAAGGAGACACATGGCTTCTTGAGCACACCATTGGAAGGGAAGAATCATGGAGTTCAAGCAAATACGAGACGACACATTAGGAAGAGAATGGGGTCTAGGAGGACCTCTTTATTTGGCAGTTTAAGGAAGTCAAACCTTTAGTATAAGAAAGTAATCAAAGGAGAGCTTTTGAATTCAAATAGGCAAAACGGTTTATTTGAATTAAAACTTTCTCCCCAAAATGGAATTTGAAATCTAGCGGGTAAAACCATATCATGTAGCATATCTATGGAAAGAGCTTGACGCATGGATTACAAATCTATAATATCCACTTAAATTGAAGATCATGTGTGGAGTTATGGAAGGCCGAAAATCATAAAATTGTCCACCTCCTTTTTGGGAGGAAAAGTGCATCCTTTGACTACTCTTACACATCTCTTAAACATCCACCATTCTTGCATACATGGCATACACCTATTCGTCCAAATGTTAATCACCTCCATAAGCTCATGGAAAATAAAGAGGCCCTCCTAGACCCCATCCTCTTCCTAATGAGAGGATTGCGAAGGTGCAACATGTGTATGTTGCTTCACAACTGAAGCTAGAGACAACAGTGGCTCCATCAAGGTTTCCTGCAAATTGTAATTTTACTCCTATTTCAAGTTTTTCGATCGTCTATTTAGTATTTTTTCCTTGTGTGTTGCTTTTGATGATTGTAAGATTTCCATTGCTTGCAGATGTTTTTCCATCTAATTTTGTAGAGTGGGAGCCAATAGAGTCCTTCACAGAAACTTTTGAGGCCATCCACACTAAGCTTGGCAAGCTGCTGTCGTGCAGCTCCGCTTTCATGGAAAGAAAAAGAGCAGAAAAATGCAAGCTAAGCTTCTTTGAAGCCTACACATTTAGTGAGCAGTGATCAGGGTTTGATAATAGGTCAAGTTTAATGATTAATGTATGCCAGATGTGGCTTAAAAAGGCCAACTGATGTCTTAATGATGCTAAAAAGGACTATGTTTGAAGCGACCACAGATGGGATATTATGATCTAGAAATGTAGTGCTTGAAGTGCTCTATCGGCCTGTCTTTACGGCTTGTCGATTGGAGCTACGGTGAAGAAGTTATGGCATATTGAAGTTCGAGTCGATTGCAAATCCGTACCGGATTGGGCAACTGTAGCTGAGGTGACGAAAATGAAATGAATGCACGGACCTGAAGTGCTCACTTTGTGGAGCGCATCGGTCTTTTCAGATTAGCAATCGGAGTTCCGGTTGCCAAGTTATTGGCCGTTAAAGATTCACCGGGGCCCGGTTTCGTACCAATCCAGTCCGCTCGATTGGAGTGCCATTTGGGAATTTTGACCTGCTGCCAAGGTTTTGGAATGCAATGACTGTGGGGAATGCCTAACACGGCTGCGGTAAGAAGCTTTGGGCTATTTTCATAGAGTGACAAGGAAATTCCTTTCGGCAAAAACAATCACCTATACTTGCATTTTAAAGGCATGTGGCATTATACGAGATGTTGGAGAGGGAAAGAAAATTCACGATGATATTGTTAGTCAAGGACTACTGAAGGAAGATGTTGTGCTTGGCGATGCTTTAGTCGGTATGTATGCCAAATGGGGTGTACCAAGGTTGTCGAGTGCTTGGTATTGCTTGTGCAGCGTGTATGCTTAATGTGGTGCCGCTACGAAAACACGAAAAGCTCTTGATGATCTCATTGTTGAAATGTCGTCTCATGGAGTGTAATGATTTCCGACATGTATACCAAATGTGGCACCCTTGCTGGCCGGCATGTATGCCCACTATGGAGAAGCCTCCCATATTCTCAAACGGGCATGGCCGCCCAAGCAACTTAAATGGCCAGCCAAGCAACTTAAGTGGCCACCCTCATTTTAATAAGGGTGTGAAGCCAAGGGGAGGAACAAAGGGATGGCGGGCTGTATCAAAGCCCGACGCTTTTCATGCTGCCCATCCAATTCAATGCCACGTCAACAGGGGAGGCTTCATGTGCCACATCACCGACGGCGCCGTCGGTGGGTAAAAGAGGGAGTTTTTTCTTTTCAAGAGGCAAGAACGAGGAAGGTCAGAGGCATGGGGGAGTAGGGTTACGAAGAGGAGTGGAGAACGTAGGTTGTGGGGAGACTTGGAGTGTGAGGGCAGAAGGAGGAAGTCTCTCTCTCTCTCTCTCTCTCTCTCTCTCTCTCTCTCTCTCTCTCTCTCTCTCTCGGGACCTTGAAGCAATAAGGAAGAGAAGAAGCTTGGGAGGAGGAGCACATAACGAGGTCGAGGTCAAAGCAAGCTAATTCGAGACAAGCAAAGGACACTGAGGAGAGGAAGAAGGTTTTTGGGCTCTCTTTCTCTCGCTCTCGGCTCATCGTCGACTACTACAAAGCATCGAGAGGCAAGGCAAAGACTATACTCTCTCTCTCTCTCTCTCTCTCTCTTTCTCTCTCTCTCTCTCTCTCTCTCTCTCTCTCTCTCTCTACCTTAGCAAGCAAGAAGCATCGAAGGGCAATTAACAAAAGTTGAACGAGGGTAATAGGGTAACGTTAGCGAAGGCAAGGAAGTGGAACAAAGGATGCTTGAAAAGAGGTAATCAAAGGTATACAGAGCCTGACGGAAATCAAGGTAAGTCAATTAGAGGAGACAGAAAAATTTGTGAGCGGAAATTAAGCAAGTGCAAAGGATAAGGAGCAAGAAGCTGCGGAATATTTGATAATAACTGAAGCTTGATGATCGAGGCAGTGAACTGAATTGAAGATTGCAGAATCCACGGGCAATCGAAGTAGATAAAGCGACATGAGGGAGTTACCATCATCGTCATCGACTAGAGATTGATTAAATCATTGTTAAGCCCCGGTGTCGTTAACGGCCCAGTTAATACTGTAAAGCGGGAGCTTAAACTCTTGGTTAGCAGATGATCCAAGTGACGGCGCTGTTAACAGCCCGCCTTGGCTAAGGATAAATTGTACTCAAAGTAATATTCAATTAATTGATGATTGCGGTGATTGGCAGAGCTGTCATTGTCTCTTGTTCTCTCTCTTTCACACCTCCGAGTAATATTCAATTAATTGATGATTGCAGTGATTGGCAGAGCTGTCATTGTCTCTTGTTCTCTCTCTTTCACACCTCCCACAGCCAGAGGCCCGACGCCTGCCCGGCTCACGTAGCGCCCGGGGCGGTCACTTATCATAAGCTTCCTATATCACATGCGTTCAAGAGGTTATTAATAATACCTCAATATACATACTATATTTACACTACGTGCCTATTTAAAGAACCCCCACCCCCCTCTGTATGTATACATTTTGATAAATTTTGATCTTTTAATAATCCTCTCAGGTTAACTCACGTGATAGCATACACATTCTAAAAAGTGACCACCGCCCTGGGACGTAGCGAATACATATCCCTCGACATCTTTGGTGAACCCAATGCGAAACGAGCCAGGGTGGGAGGTAAAGATGGAGAATTTAGAGCAGATGATGAAGATGATTTGCAAACGGTTTTGATGATAAGTCAACAGTTCCAGATTTTTCGAAGATGCTTCAATTGGTTCAAGGATCGTTGCTTGAAATAGAGACCGTAAAGAAGAAAAATCAGATGGATGAAGCTTTGGATGCAGCTTTAGATGCAGTGTACGACGAAAGACGACTCTTTGATGGATACGATCCAGAGGGCTACCTAGAGTGCTATGAGCTGGAGACCAAGGTAAGAGGGATACCAGAAGAATTGATGATCGAATCTTTTGTGCAGTTACTGAGTCCATATGTGAAGGAGAGGATTCAAGAAGTTACCAAAGCTTGCAAGGAAAACTGGGAGTATTTCAAAGAAGCTATTGTGCAAGTACGTTATGAGCACTATGAAAGCTATCAAGAACAGACCTCAAGTCTACCAGACTATGCAGATATCCGAGGACAAGTATGATCAAAGTTAGAAGCTGTGATTGATGAGTTTATTGTGCAGGATGCTACTTTCTTACAAGGCTAATGATGAAGACATAGTCAAAGCTGTGTATGCAAGGTTGGGTTTTGCAGATGCCGTGCATGAAGTAGAAGTCCTTGAGGGTGAGTCTCTATAGCCTCAAACTACACAAGGTGAATTTTGCAAAGAACATATACCTGTAGTACAAGAGGAAAAGAAATCATGGGATCAAAACAACGAAGTGGCAAAAGCTCAGGAAGAAATTGTGTAGGTGAATGAGTGCAGCCATATTCAAGTAGACATGCGGGAAGATTCAATTACAACTGATACATTTGCTACTAACTCAGAATCAGAGCAAAATTTTTCCGGTACAGCCATAGAGGTGATTGATGATACTAGTACAGGTTTTTCCAAAGAGTTAAATAATGATACATATGTCGTTGATCAAAGTAGGGCTATTGTTGAGAGCAACAAGACCATGGATTTTGGTATACCAGATTTATTGAATTTGGATGTGCCAGATTTTGAGGACTTGGCTAAGCAAGAGTATGTGCTTGAAGATCTGCAAAATGCTGATTCAGAGGGGGAGCAGACTCCTTCATTGACAAGTTTTTGTGAAGCACAGCTACAAAAGTGGAAAATTGGTCTTGAATGTGATGATAATGAATCAGAGGGGGTGCAGACTTCTTCTTTGAAAAGTTTCTATGACCTAGAGCTACCGATCTGACAGACTGATCTTGGATTGCTGATGGTGATTTAGAAGGGAGCAAACTTCTTCTCTATCGAGAATTTGTGACACAGGGCTCACACTATGGCAGAAAGATCATGAAATTGATGATGCTGATTCAGAGGGGGTGCATAGTGAAGTGCAATCTCTTGTTGATGAATATGATTGGTTTCATTGTGCCGATGATACAGACAGGGCAGTAGATGAAATTTTCAATGTGCATGCTGAACTTTGTGCTACAGAATGCAAAGATATTTGGATGAGGATGAAAGACTTAAAGAGCAGTTTACTGCGGATGCGTTTAGTATGCATGTCATATGTGGAAATCTTAGTTTACTGCAGCAACCTGAGATGTGCAAGATCAAGGAACCTTCTCTAGCGGTGGACCTAGACCTTATGTGCTTATTGGACGAAGATTTGGAAGGGTTCTCGAATACAGATGCTAAAGATACCAATCAATTCAGAATCATGCATGAGCAAGTTTGTTCAGATGCAGCTGATGATGAACTTATGCAGCTATTGGATGATGCTCTACTTGATTTTAAGCCTCTACAAGATAGATAATTGTTTTCAGATGCATCCTTTGAGCCTAATGAAGAGGATTTTACTAGAGACTTGATGTATTCAGATATGCATGATCGGAATTTCAATACTAGTGAGAGTGAATGTGCACTGCCAATGCTTTTACCTGTGATTGATGTTGGACAATTAGATCAGCCAATTGCACAGGGGATATGGTAGTATCTGATGCTACCTGATGCCATATGGGATTTGATGTTACCCTATGATGTAGAGGATTTTGAGCTAGCTTTTGACCCAGGAGGTGACAGGTATATGCATGGTCCGGGGCAATTGACTTATATGCCATATGATCCATGCGGTGTGTATGAAGATTTGTGGGCTAATTTATGTTTATGCTATACTGATTGGAAATTCTTGTATTTTCCTTATGATCCTGGAGGATGGTGCAAAATTTTTAAAGGAATGCTCACAGTGGGGAAACTGATTGGTTTCCCGTTTGATCCCGGGAGCTACTAAAGTGCCAGTTGCAGATTTGAAGAGTACCAGCTATCTGATGTAGCAGGTTGCATGGTACAAGGTTTTGTTTTCTAGATTTATGCTAAGTCAGAAGAGTTTTTTTTTGTTATGCGGTCAATAAGCTTACATGGTTGGCTTCCAGTTGATTTCTTTGAATGATTGATAAAGTATCTTCACATATTTTGAGTTGGTTCTACTACCAGAACTTGAGGTAAAGGACTTGACGACCATTTCATGTGCAGACAGAGTAAGGCATACTTGAGCTGACAGGGTTCCCTTAAGAGAGCTTAATGGTCAAGCCGTGTGCAGCATTAACTGGAGCACTTGAGTCTGGCGGGGTTCACTAAACAGGTTATCCATAATTGAATGCTTTGAAGATACGACAGATACAGTTCAGAGATTTTTGATGGGCAGCTATCTAATAATTAAGCTAGAACATTGATGATAGGGTATAAGCCTTATTTCATTGATGATAGGGTATAAGCCTTATTTCATTTTTTTCATATGTTTACCGGTTACGTGAGTCTGATGATGGGTAAGGAGCTTAAGGTACCTATAGCCGATGCAGATTGAAGTGCAGTTGGCACAGACCGGAGGCTGTGCAGGCTCAGAGGGGGTGGATGTCGTGCATCTCCGCTTTCATGGAAAGAAAAAGAGCAGCAAAATGAAAGCTAAGCTTCTTTGAAGCCTACACATTTAGTGAGCAGTGATCAGGGTTTGATAACAGGTCAAGTTTAATGATTAATGTATGCCAAATGTGGCTTAAAAGAGCCAACTGATGTCTTAATGATGCTAAAAAGGACTATGCTTGAAGTGAGCACATATGGGATATTATGGTCTAGAATTGTAGTGCTTGAAGTCCACTACCAGCCTGTCTTTACGGCTTGTCGATTGGAGCTACGGTGAAGAAGTTATGGCATATTGAAGTTTGAGTCGATTGCAGATCCGTACCGGATTGGGCAACTATAGCTGAGGTGAAGAAAATGAAATGAATGCACGGACCTGAAGTCCTCACTTTGTGGAGCGTGTCGGTCTTTTCAAATTAGCAATCGGAGTTTCGGTTGCCAAGTTATTGGCCATTAAAGATTCGTCGGGGGCCGGCTCTGTACCAGTTCGGTCCGCTCGATCGGAGTGCCGTCTGGGATTTTTATAGCCTCAATGGGGTTTATATGAATTTTATGCAGTTTGAGAGGTCTACAGGGATTTACGGCTCGTTAGATAGAGTCCGGCTTGATCAGATAATACGGCTTGAGGCCGATGACAATTGCTAGCACTGCTGAGCTGAATAATTTCGGCATTATCTGAGAAGCTGATACAAGAAATTAACAACCAAGTGAAAAAGAGAATGCCTTTTGGCAAATGCAATCACCTAAACGTATAACTTAGAAGCATGTGGCATTGTACGAGATTCTGATACGGGCAGTTAAAGTAATGATGATATTGTCAGAATAGGACTAATGAGAGCCTTAACGCCGGCATGTATGCCAAATATGGTTGTGTATGCTGTTAGTTACGAAGTACAAAAAGTTCATGATGAACTGTTTATCCGAAATGTCGGCTCATGGGGTATATTGATTGCGGGATATGCTTTGAGAGCTACCCGGAGATGTCATGCTTGACATTGAATTGACCGGCAAGTGTATCAAATGGGGTGGGTCCGCAATTGAGATGGCCACCATAAATGAAATGGGGTGCCCTAGTGGCCGCCCGCCATTGAGGAAGGTCTGCCCAACTAAAAGGGGCATGGCCGCCCACTCAAACCCAAAAGGCCGCCCAAAGCCATAAGCTAAAAGGCCCTCCATTTAAACCCTATGGGGTGTGAACGAAAGAAGATAAAAAAAAACTCATGGCGTCGTGCAGGAGCGCAGCGACAGCGTAGAGAGAAGAGAGTTGCTCGCGTAGGCCGGATTGAGCCTCGGACGGCTTGGGCCATGAAGGAAAATTTGTAGCTCTCGCCATGGCGCCCTGATTTGGCCCTGGCCTCGCCAATTTTGGTGCTGGTCGGAAAATTTTCGCTGCCACATCATCAGGAGGGGGTTTTTACGCCTCCCTTGCAATGATGGCGCCGTCGTTGCTAAGGGAGGGAGGGATTTATAAATAGATCTCTTTTGCCTGAGGGTTTTGTCGAAGCAAGCAAAGCAAAGAAGAAAGAGCGTGAACTTTGGTCGAAGGAGCAAGAAGCCCGGAGGAGCTTGGACGAAGGAGAAAAGCAAGAAAGGAAGCTTGGTCGGGAGCAAGAATGTAGAGAAGGATTGAGAGGGCTTAGAAAGGAGGACTCTCTCTCTCTCTCTCTCTCTCTCTCTCTCTCTCTCTCTCTCTCTCTCTCTCTCTCTCTCTCTCTCTCTCTCTCTCTCTCTCTCTCTCGTTCTCGAGCTAAGGACGAGGCCGAAGGAGCTTGGATGAGGAAGCTTGTCGAAGCAAGCAAAGCAAAGAAGAAAGAGCGTGAACTTTGGTCAAAGGAGCAAGAAGCCCGGAGGAACTTAAGCAAGAGAGCTTGAGCAAAAAGCTTGTTAAGGCTTAAGAAAGCCGAGGCAAGAAGACATTCCAAGCGAGGCTAGAGCAAACCAAAGAGGAGAAGGCAGATCAAGGTCCAGGCTTGAGCAGGCAAAGGCGAGAAGGAGATTTACAAGCAAACGGGAAACTTGAAGTAAGCAAGCAGGCTTGAGATCGCGAGCTGGGTCTTGAACCAAAGCAAGAGAAGAAAGCAGGAGAAGGCATGCACTTTGGTAATAATTGAAGCTTGATGATTGAGGCAGTGAGCTACATTGAAACTTGCAGAATCTGCGAGGTATTTGAAGTAGATAAAGCGACATAAGAAAATTTCCATCACCAACATCAGTCCAAAGTTGATTAAGCATTTTGTTAAGTCTGGTGTCGCTAACAGCTAGGTTAATCTTGTAAATGGGAGCTTAAGCTCCTAGTTAGCAGATGATCCAAGTGATGGTGCTGTTAACAACCTGCCTTGGCTAAGGATTAAGTTGTACTCAAGCGTTAGTCAATTAATTGATGATTACGGTGATTTCCAGATTCATTTTGTTGTTCTTGTTCTCTCTCTTTCACACCTCCCACAACCAGAGGCCCGACGCCTGCCCGGCCCACGTAGCGAACACATATCCCCCGACACTGCTCTATGCTAGCTGTCCATCCTTTGAGCTTGCCTCACGTGACATTTTTTATTATAATCATACTTATTTCATACCTAGGCAAAATGGGTATGGTAATCTTTCTCCGGTTCACTCGTCAACCTTAGAGAGTTTGGAATGGCCTAAGCCAGACAGTGCCTTAATCACAACAACCAAGAGGAGAATCAAGGTGGATGTGCAAGCAGCAATCTGAGTGCACCTATGGTTCCCACAAAGCCACAATAACATGGTTTATGTCTCTTCATGTGTTTGTGTTTATATTTAGACTTCAGAGTGTTCACATGACACCAACAAAGTGGACTTGCAAAGGGGGAGGTGCGATTAACGGATTCCTTGTAGCTAAAATGGGAAACTAAGGTGGTCAACCACCAGGGAGATAGAATCAAGTGCTCTGTAGTTGCTGACAATGTGTTGTTCAGATACCATATTGCGAAGCAAAGCTTGTCGATGGTCTTTCCCTATAGAAGATGGAAGCTGACAATGGGAGAATGAGAGGTACTAGACTCTGATGTTGCTGCTAGAGAATCAATTGACCTGCAAATATGCCTCCACGATGATGTAGTGCACCACATTACAATGAATAATGGTTGGCACCTCAGTCACCTTCGTGAGTATCTTAATCTCAAATATACCTTGCCCAAGCAATATCTCTTTGTAATCAATGAAAAGGTTGTTCGCTCCAGAAAAGAGAAGAGCTTTTTGTGTGAGAGCGTTCCGTTTTCGCGATGTATTTTTATAAAAACTTGTAACTAACAGGGATTTTTCTCCCATTAATACATACGGTGTTTTGAGTTATGTTTCTGCGCATACTTGTTTATTCTCAACTTGTTCAAATTTTCGATTGAAATTGTTGGGATGCAAGGTTTTGTTGCATCTCTTGTGTGAACAACCTCTTCCATCTCATGTGTCAAGCCATGTGAACAACCAGCCACATCTTATACCCATGTGTCAAAAGGTTGTCTATTTATATAAACCTATATAGAGGCACATTCTACTGAATAATATCAAGCTTTATCATTTGCAATTATACTTTATTGTATTGTGAAATAGTCTCTCTCTCAAGTTCTACACTAACCTTTCCAAGCATGCCACTAGCATGAATGGCACACTAACACATCCACCATAACCCTACAACTCGTATCATAGCGGTTAGTTAGATTAGTATTTCCTAATCTATATTAGATCCTAAGCATCTTTACTATGCTAGATTGCGGTGGCTTTCTCTCCCTTAGCCATTACAATTGATAATTCAATACCCCTTTGCATTGTATATTCATCATGGCGTTAATCACATCGTTAATTTTTCTTCTTTTGAAGTCCTTTGGTAATGGGATATGTACAATTCGTACCACTACCCATACCAATTGATCACAAAGAAAATTTAACGATTTTTCATATTTGCATCGTGATTAGTGAATTATAAGTATCATTAGTTATATTGATTTTATGTATTTCATGTGGATATTAATTTTGAATTCATTGCAAAATATAAAAGGCCTCATTTTGATTGATGTGTGCTTGCGTCCTCTACACAAGCTTCGGTTAAAGCTCTTGTTTGTCAAATTTGTCCATAATTAGTCATCGCTAATTATCTTTGACAAATTTATGTGTGTATGAGAGATAAAGAAAGTAGTGTGTGTGTGTGTGTGTGTCTCTTAGAAGCCAAAGACGAAAGGTTGCTTGGTTGGCTACCTAGAAGCTGCCATATCATCAGTATATGCATTATATAAGCATTTTGGCGAGCACTTTCAAGTGCCGGTAAGCTCTCTTGAGAGCATTGTACCACAGTGGCAACATGACAGACGTGGAGTGGGAGTGGGCAATCCAAGAGAAGAGCGATCAAGCTGCGACGGGCTCATCATATAGACAACAACACGAGGCCCGCGCAAGACAAACTCCCACGCACTATGGCTCAGGAGGCAAGGGAGCTTGGAAGGATAAATATGTAAGATTATTTGAATTATAATGTTGATCGTTGATTATAAAGATTGTAGTTGATAATTTGGTATTGTTATTGCTGACTTAGGAAAATGTCACTCTCTCTCGACCAACCAAAGACATGGTCAAGTATCAGGAGCAACATACATAATTTGATCCTTGGCGATGGTTGTTTGAAAACAACCACATCTCTCGCGAGCAATTCGACGTGGCGGTTGGACCACTACAAGCGGTAAGTTTAAACAAGTAATTTTGTATCAATTGTTTTGAGCTGTGGATAATTGTTTAATTTGGTTTGGGTTTATGTAGAGTCAAAGTGATCCAATATACGTGCCTCTAGACGACGATGAGGATTAGATAAAAAAATGTTTTGTCAAAACTTTCGTAAAGTCCCAATGTGGCACAATGTATATACAACTATTTACTTTTTATTGTAACTTTTTTAAATAGTTGATCTTCTACATTTTTACTTGTCAAGGTAAAGTAAATTCAATTTCAGTTCTTTGGTAATTTTTATACTCTTCCAAAAAACAATTGACGTCTTATTGTTTTATGCAGGTAAAAAATAAAGGTGCTCATTTGGGCCACCCAAATTTGGGTGGCCCAAATGAGCACCTTTATTTTTGAATTGGCGTTTAGCGGTAATATACGTGGTAATAGTAGCGGCAAAGGTCGCGGTAATAGCAGCGGGTATATTGCCATGACTATTACCGTGCTTATTGTTGATAATAAACCACTATCACGTTCATAGCCGTGGTTATTGCCGCCCACACAAGTTTTTCTCTCTCCTTTTTCCTTGGCAATGTTAGCGGTTATAGACAACTCCTCATATAGTGGCTTGCAGCTTTTGGCACTGTCCAATGCATGCTACAAACACCTCAGCCTCCCGCCATCACACCCTGTCCTACTCTTGCCCTCATCGTACACAGCGAGCCGCCTTCTCGCTTCTTTTCCCATTTCATACTTAGCAGTGTGCCTATTTGCCTCAAGATAGTGGGCCTTCCCACAGATGCTACTGCTCTTGGTGCTATTATCCCCATCGCCTACACCAACATGCGCACACTGCTTCATCATCATTACCTGCAAAACTCGAGCCTCACCTGCTCCCCCGCAACGTGACCTGGTTGTCGTGACTCGTAGAGTCAATTTTTAATTTTGAAGTCAAGCTCGTCTAAGGAGGCCATTCCCACACGTCAAATATTATGCTTGGCATCCCTCACGACCTCGAGAAAATTTGCATCTTCAATGGTTTGTAAAAGCACTTGCAGCAAGGCTATTCACATCAAGATAGAAGGCACTTTGTAGTAAGTTTCTTCAACAAAGTCATCACAAAGCAAATGTCTCTATTTATAAGCACTAATAAAATCTTTCCACATGCATTAGTCACGTGTGATGCACTACATGTGACTAGGATGAACAACACAAATCCAAAATGACCACCACTATTACAATGTCCGTGTATTTTAGTCCATTCTCCATGGAGATTTCATCTTTGTTAGAACGGGCCAACAACATGCATGAAGAAGATCAACATCAACATCAAAATGATGAAGAAAGCATCGCCACATGACAAAGCTCACGACATCAAGGCGAAGGGATACCAGTTGAGGGACATTGTCCAACACATTCAATATAATTTCAAAGTCTTTTTGCATAACATAAATAATTTGAGGGCTTTTTCCCACGTGATTTTTTCCTCTATTGCACATATATGTGCATTGTGTCTTCCTTTGCATTCTGCATTGGATCAAAATATCGACAACAACAGCATCACAATGTGACATAACAAGGATGACATTACAACAAGTTCTACACTATGTGGGGGGAAAAATCCTCCAACAAACAACAAATGACATGTGTTGAGCATTCCCTCAATTGTACCTTATCCTCTATTTGTGCCAGAGAAGTCTTGTGTGTACCTACACCCTGATGTTTTGTATACCTACACCTTTTATGTCTAGGGGAGGCAACTTTGTGCTCAAGGGGAGGCTTGTGAATTGTGTGCCTCACCCTAGTGTGTTTTAAGGGTAGGATTGTGTGAGTGATATGTAACTAAAACCCACATAGAGGAGGATTGTTGGGATGTGAGGTTTTGTTGCATCCTGAAAAACCTCTTTCACCTCATGTGTCAAGCCATGTGAAGAACCAACCACATCTTACACCCATGTGTCAAAAGATGTCTATTTGTATAAGCCTATATAGAGGCACATTCTGCTGAATAATATCAAGCTTTATCATTTGCAATTATACCCTATTGTATTGAGCAATAGTCTCTCTCTCAAGTTCTACACTAACCTCTCCAAGCATGCCACTAGCATGAATGGGACACTAACACATCCACCATAACTCTACAGAAACGTGCATTTCTTTGATGTGGAGCACAAATGTTTTCAATGTTGGTGTCTTTCAATGCTTTGTCGCATGATTTTGTTTAGAATTATACATTTAAGTTATTTTGACGTTAATTTTAAGTGCTTTTTAAAAAGTGACTTTGGGTACATAAGTGACTTTCTAGGTTTTAAACTTCATTTCTCACATTCACAAAACTCTATCTCTAAGCTCTCTTCACATCTTCTTCGCAAACGAACCCATGGCAACGTGTATTGGTGCACTTCTCGAACAATTAGAAAAGGTAGGACTTGAATTTTGAGCACATGAACTATTTAGTGTGTTCGAGGGGACAATTGACATGCACGCCACTGTAAACCTTCATGCAGATGCATTCAAAATCTTTCTTGGCTACATGGCGCAGCACATGGAAGAATATGCCATAATCGTTGAGGGATCCGACATGGCGTTGTTGCCAATGGATTTCCTCAAGCATCTCTATGCGGGTGACAAAAGATTTTGCTTTCGCTTGTTGAGGTTAATTAAAGGCCTCACGGAATGGGACTACAGGTTAGAGGATGAAGATGATCTCATAGATTTGGGCATGGGGTGCATAAGCACCCACTTCATTTCTTGGGACATGGTTCTGATCTTACTTGTGCTTGTGCTTGAGGGCATGGATAAGGGAAAATCAAAGGAAAAGGTCAACCAAAGACCACATGTGATCATTGTGGAGGAATCAAATGAAGTTATCGAAGAGATTGATGAGCAGACTGAAGCATCTATGGCACTCGTCCTCTTGCAAGGTCCTAGCTCCACTGAGGAGGAAGATCGGATGATAGAGGGAGATGAGGTGTTGGAGGAGGCCTAGACCTCCAAATTCTTACTTTGCATGCAGTGGTGGTAATTGATCGTCACTTTCTGTTCCTTGACGACATTGCCAAAACATTAGGACTTAGAGAAGATGAGTCGCTTGCAGTGTTGCTTGTTATCTATGTGAGCATGAAGGATCCCAATGGAAAGGAAGAGAAAGTCAATTTTCAAATTTTCTTTGAAGATCAAGGTCTCCCAACAAGCCTCTCTTTCCTCCCCAATGAAAATGAAAAGAAGTTGGTGCAAATAGTAGAAAGTACACTTGTGGAAATCAAATCATGTGCCTCTTTCTACGAAAGCGTACCAGAAAGCGCTTTTCATCCACACAAACCATTGGTCACGATTGGTCGCGATCTAGCATCGATCTTACAAAGAAAAATCTTGAAGAGAAGCATGAGGAAACTGAGGTAAACATATCCTAACTTGGTAGATTGTCCATCTTTTCTTACTACAAGTGTTAAAGTCATTTAAAATGCTTTGGAGACGGCATACCGTGTTGATAAGTTTTCAATGCATACTGGAGGTTCACACAACGTGCCCATGGATAGGGATAGCTTGCTTTGGCACTACCTGAGCCACCTGCGGCCATCGATTCTTAGAGTTGCTCACACAGAGTTCTCCAAGATCAATGGTTCTGCGGAGCTACTAAAGTGCAAGGCATTAAGTGCCATACTCATTGAAGATTCCCTCACCCTAAATGATCACAAATGTATATTGGTGGACCAAGAGACAGCATTGTACGCCTTTACAGGAAAGCACTCAGGCTCAATCCTCTCCCGCTGCGCCTTGAGCCTAGGTCAAGGGTTGAGAAATCCAAAGGAAAGTGTAAATTCCCTTGGCGTCAAGTCAACCATTCTCCCCATACCCATACATGTAATTCGTAGTAAAACTAATCGACCATGATGTAATATCCCAATCAATACATAATACTTGTTTTTGTCAACGATTTCTATCAACATTTGGTACTTGTTTTTTAAATGATTC
The DNA here is from genome assembly GCF_014529385.1 of Adiantum capillus-veneris. Lineage (NCBI taxonomy): Eukaryota > Viridiplantae > Streptophyta > Polypodiopsida > Polypodiales > Pteridaceae > Adiantum > Adiantum capillus-veneris. The sequence continues at coordinate 40,722,184 of NC_140949.1, read as the reverse complement.
ATTTTCTTTCTGCAACACATCCACAAAACCTCGAACATGCAGCTAACCGTCCAGCCGGGGGGCACATCTCCGTGATTCTTTTGCAAAACGGGGCGACAGGGGGAGACGTACGGAGTCAATCGGACTACATATGAGCACTACAACGCCTGAGGAGATCGAATGGGGCAAAAAAAAACCAGTACGCGACAGCGTGCAGGTACACGTCGTGGCACACAGGGGCTTTTTTTGCCCCGTTCGACCCCGCCGGGCACCGCCGTACTCATATGTGGTCCGGTTGACCCCGTATACCCCCCTCCCCTAGTCGCTTTGTTTTCGCAAAAGAATCACTGAGAAGTGTCCCCCGACCGACGGGTGGCTGAATGTTCAAGGTTCTGTGCATGTCGACACCGCCGGATGAGCCGTGTGCCGTTATGGTCAGCTTAAATTTAACATACCCAACAATTCAAATACTTATAAAAAACAATGTACAAAATCAAGTCGAACAATTGCACGGAATGGTAGAAATTTGACATTTGATATTATATGAAAAGATTACAGATCTCATCAAGAGAGAATACATGGGATAAACTATTTTTGATGAAGGAATCCTTCATTTTGTAAATTGATTGCTAAAGCTAAATCCGTATATTTCAATGTTACACTCTTAGCATGCACCATACATGAAACACTATCCTGAAACAACTGCACCAGAATGTCTTCCATAGCATCCTGTAGGGCCAGTAAAGCTGCACGGCGTTGTATACATGTAATAGAGTCGCTATATTCGTCCATTGTCTCTCTCACCACCCGAGAGAAGGCCGCTTTGGGTATGATTGGCCCAGTGCTCTTTTGATATTTTCTAATCTCCTGCAATGCAATTGTGCTTCGCTTTCGTATGTGCTTTTTCTGTGTTGTTGGTGGTGGTGGTGGTGGAGGAGCTGCCTACCTAGCCCATTGAGGAGGATTATCTTTATACTTTTTCCTCCTCTCCTCTTGGGAGTGTTGTTCTTCATGCGTCACCTTGTCCTTTTTTCTCTTTGCACATTGCTTAGCTCTTTGAGGGAATTTTGAAGGCCTTGAGATCTCAGCCTTTACTTGATGGGTTGCTTGAGCTCTATCCTTTGCCGCCTTTCTCTCTACCTCTGCTCGTGCTTGTAAGTTTGACAAATGAGCTCTCACGACCTTGGCTCTCTGCCATTCCTCTTGCTCTCTCTGTCTTCTTTGCTCTTCTTGCTCTCTTTGTGCTTCCTTCTCAGCTGCCTCTTCTTTTCCATCTCCCTCATTATTTTCCTCCTCTTAGCCTCTTGTGATTCAGAAACCGGGCCTCTTGGTATTACCTTGATTACTCTTTGTTTGATTCGTGGTGGAAATTTTTGTGGAGTGATTTCCGCGGTGGCCTGAGCACCAGTTGTTGTGACAGCAGGCAGCTGATGTGACAGCAGGCGAGGGCTCCGGATTTTGAAGCGGACCTCGGTATTCTTCTTTTGTTGCTCTTGTAACTTACTTGGATCTGTGTAGAGATGAAAATTGGTGGGGGATCTGGCAGAGGTGTGCGGTTGGCATGGTTGTCGCATGGTGGTTAAATCACCTGGATTCCATGGTTGGAGAGGCTATTGGGTGTCTGGAGTGGGTTGGGACGTTGGGTTATCCACTTATGGTTGGGAATGTGATTTGAAGCCATAGATTCTGCTTAGGGTTCTTGCTACAAATTTTTTATGGTGTGAGTGACTGTGGTGGTATTGATGTATGTAGTGCCAGTCTGCTCGTGTGAATCGTCTTTGTGGTGCAAGATATGAGTGTGTGCATGTTTGTGCTCGAGAGGATCTTCTAGAATGTGCAAACAAAAAATGAACTTCAAGTTGTGAGTTTTGACTTATGTAGTACTAATTTTTTTGAGAAAACTTAGAAACTCAATAATACTAATAAATTAAAAAAACTCCAAAATAGACAAAATTTGACCCATGGAACCGTTGATTGGGGCGTCAACAAATCACGTGGCATTTACAATGCATGTTTTCAATAGAAGTGGTTAGTGTCAAAAATTTATTGGTTTTCCATCCAACACCTGCCATTTCATCGCCTTATCTCCAACCATCGTCGGAATCAATCTTTTGCATTAGAAGCATGATATGATTTTGATCGCCTTAAGCTAATCACTTTCTCTATTCTGCATTTCAAACTTCTTTGCACTCTAGTCTTCTTCCTTTCTCTCCCCGCCGCTAAAACTCTGTAGAACCAATTGAACATTTTGTGTAGGGCATTTCTCTTTTTTCTCCCACCTCCATGCCATGTATTTTTAAAATACATTGCTTTTGCGTGATAGTGTGAGCACTCCATTCCTTGGCTACTCCATATGCCCAAGGAACCAAATGTGTCGAGAAAAAATGAGCTATGAGCAAAAAGAATGTGCTGAAAAATTAAAAAAAATTTAGTTCAAACACTGATGTTTTCTGACTGCAAAGACAAAGTGTTCAACCCACCATCTAATGTGTTATGTGTGTCTCCCCCCCAGGCATCCACCATTTTCATTGTGAAACTATTAATTACAAACTTTAAGGTGGATATTTCAACACAGGTTAGCTTTGCCTTTTCAAGCAAATGAAAATTTTTATCTACAGACTGCCACACACGAGCACGCTTAATTCCCAGCGCTGCTTGATTATCTCTGTAGGTGGTAATGTCCCGCACCTTTTCCCACAATTGAAACTCATTGGGACTTTGGGAGTCAGAATAGTCTGAAATCATATGCCTAGCTTTACTACCACCCATACATATTTTATTAAAAGGATCCTGTGTACTTCCAGATGTCTTCTTATCCTTTGATAACTCTACTGCACCACCATGTAGGTCAACACTTGATAGAATAGATTCGAGTTCTCTGATACACTCTTCTCTTCTTTCTGCAGGCTCCATACTCCAGGCATAAATAATATGGAGCATAATCAACTTATCAAGAATTTGTAGACGGACATGAAGAGTGCCCACATGTGCACACATGCACATTTATCAAAGAAATTGGTAGAATAGGATCCCAATTTGGATCGTCCATGTCTCAATTAGGGGTACACTCTGGTTACAATTGAGAATACCTCCCATTGTTGTAGTGCTTTACCCACTATTTGTGTAGTGGACACACCTTTTGTAGAGTTGACTGTAGCTTCGCCACCCTTACCCTTACCGCCCTTTGACTTGCTAGCCTTTGAACCCTTGCCCTCACTAATGAGACTTTATTGTGACAGCAATAAATGCATGGAAAGAGGGTCATTGCACCTTGATTTCACCCTAACATACACTTGAGAGTTTTCAAGTATCATACCAAATGCCACTCCACTTGGAACGTACCCAGACTTGAAACCTGCAATCATTGTCCTTCTTGTTGTTTCCGAATGACATCAACAATTGCAGTGTGATTAAAATACCATTTGAGGGACTCATGTGTCTCGTGTGGGAGATGAAAAGCTGCTAGCCATCAAATATTATTCTCGGATTGAATACCTAAACAAGTGTTTCCCTTATCGTTGGCATTTAGCTCAACATCGACGCCCACCAAGGCTCTGTTCATAAGCGTAACGCTTACCCTTTCGAGCCGTTGACCTTTGACAATCTGGCACTCATCAAGCTTCATCACTAATATAACTTTGCTATCACACTCTTCCTGTGTCAACCCATAAAATCTGATCATTGACTCTTGGAGATTCAACAAGTCAATATAGACATTATTAAACTCGTTGGAACAGAAGTATCTTCTCTCTTCTAATGGTAGACTATCCTCCATATATTGAAATCCACCCAACAAGCTTGCAACATCATTATTGGTGCACCTTTTTGCAACGCTGACACTATAAGGTGTTGGAAGCAACCTAAACAAAACTTTTGCTCTATGACCTAGTGTGACAAGTCTATACAAAGATTCAGAGGCCTTGAAACTTATTCATGTGCTGTCACACACCTCCATCATCTCCTAAGGTGACACAACGCTCTTTAGCTCACTGAAATACTTTCGGTGCAAAACATTAGCAATGCCAGCGTTGGATGGATCATCCAATAGCTCCACCAACTCCTTGATACATTTTCAGTCATAGCCCGAAATTATTTGAAGCACATAAAAACTTCGGACTTCGCTTTAAGCGAAAATACCCATGCATGCCTGGAGTAATCATCAATAAAAGTCACAAAGTACAGGTAATTGCCCAAGGACAAAGTTTGCATGGGCCCACAAATATCACTATGCACAAGCTGCAATCTAGATGTGGCCCTAACTGAACCATCCTTTAGAAACTTAGAACGCTGCATTTTACCCAAAATACAGCCTTCACAAACATGTTTGATAGGTGCTTCAAGAGGCGGCAAAGAAGCAACCATATCAGATTTTTGCAAAGCAGCAAACTGGAAAAATTCAAATTCTCAAAACATGCATGCCAAAGTTTTGCATCACAAATAGCCCTTGAATCTGCAACTGCATTTGAAAATGTTTTTCCACACTTGTCATACAAAGTGAGCTTATACAGCCCACGGCACAAAAGGCCAGATGCAACAATTTCATCACCAAAACCGAGATCATGAACTGTACATCTGTCATCCGCAAATTTGACTACAAGTCCAAGTCTAGCAAGTGCGGATACAGACAAAAGATTCTTCTTGATCGCACGTACATAAAGTGCATCAACAAGTGTGAAAGAACTGCCATTTCCAACCCCCTGAACCAGATAAGAGGCATTGTTGACACAAGTGACTAAATTTCCATGAGGGACAGACTCAAGAGAGGTGAGCAATTCACGATGTGAGGTAATGTGCTTTGTAGCACCGCTGTCAAAATACCACACATGTGAATCTGTAGCAACTGACAAGCATGCATCATGGACAGCAGGATTGTAAGTGCACTCTGCACTAAAAGCCCATTGTGCATCAACATCAACATCACAGTCTCCTTTTACAGAAGACTCAATAATGGCTACATTTGTAGTGGAACTAGCATTTGCAGTGGAACCACCCTCTTTCTTCTAAGCCTCTTTGGCCTTCAACTTAGGACACTGCTTGATCAAATGATCAATAGCTCTACAATAATGGCAACGCGTCTTCTTTTTTCCTTTATCACCAGAATTTCCAGACGAATTGCTGCAAGCAGAAGCATTAGGAACAGAATTTTTGCCACCATAAGAAATGGTTGCATTTTTGTTACCACCCTTTCTTTGAGAAGCAATAAAAGCATGTTCAACTGCATGCTGCCTAGTCCTGTTTTTTCTGGAAAGTGACTCTTGCAATAGAAATGTGCATATAATGCATCAAACTTGACAACTTCAGGATTTCCTTGGGTCATTAGTCTCCAAGTACTAGCAAAAGTCTGGTATGAATCTGGTAAGGCATCAAGAACAATCTACACAAGGAAACTGTCTTAAATAACTTCACCTGTAGAAATAAGTTTCTCATTGATATCCTTGACACGAGCAAGGAAAGTGTCCATATCATCTTCCTCATGCATAATCTTTGATTCCATCTCTTTACACAGCAAAGCAATTTTAGCTTCATTGCGGCTTGCATAAAGACCTGCTAGAATATCCCAAGCCTGTTTTGCAAATTTTGTTGAACGAATGTGAGGAACAATGGTGCACTTCACAGACAATGCAATCAACGCATGAGCCTACGCATCCTTTACATCCCAACGAGCTTGTTTTGCCGTAGGCAAAACAACTCTAATAGCAGCAATCCTTGCAGCAAGACCTGCAACAACCTCAACATCGCCTACATCCTCAGAACCAAGACATACATCACTGCCCTGCACAATATTCCAAATGCCCTTTGACACAAGAACATGCTGCATCATGTAAGCTCACATAGGGTAATTGTCCTCATCCAACCCGTCCTCGGTAGCAAACATCTTGAACACATTTGTGTTGTTGTCAGCCATGGTAAATGTTGCACCTGATGTGAAAACTGCCCGAAAAGAGGAGAATCAAAGCGGGAACAACACGTGCTATATAGCACAAACCGTAGAAGACTGTAAGGAACCTATTATGCAGAAAATGGTACTAACAAAATTTTTGCACAAAATGATGAAATAGCCTCTGCAGTACTGCATGTAGCGGAAATGGAGGTCAAAACAAGCCCGAATTGGAATCTGAGCAGACTAAGCTCTACAAACTTACCCAAAAATTTTATTGACCTGCGAACGCTCACTGAAATGGGAGAAACTGAGCAGGTGTGTGCTAGAGATGTTGGTGACTAAGCCCGGGAGGACGCAAGCTACTCTGATACCAATTGTTGGAATTAGGGTTGCAGAGAAACGAACACAGATTGGAGAAGATGAAGGAAGATCATGGCACACAATAGAGAGTGTGTTACTTAGTGTGCAATGGAAAGATGGATAGCCCTAGAGTGATGGGCGTATATACAATGCTCGGGGAAAAAAACCTCCTAAAGAGGGAAAAAGAAATGCCCCGGCTGTCCTAGTGTGTTTACACACATCACTACCACATGTATATGGTAACAGTTTGGCCTCAATCCGAAGACCTCAAACACCTTCAAAGGTGAAGAGAGCTAGCGGGGAGTGAGAATGGAGAAGAAGAAGAAGAAGTATTCTTACTAGTGATAGCCGTTTTTCGGCTCTCCGTAATTGCCATAGTGAGTTAACCCACTCTACCAAAATAATCCAAACACTGTGGCTATCCCTACCATTTCACTGTATATAGGTGTGTGTGAGTCAGGGGACTTTTCCCATATCTTCTTAAAAACCCTTAATTAGCTAGTCACTGGGCTAGTTGAGCCAAAACAATAAAAAATATAAGTATATTATGGCCCATTTGTGTGTAAATATTTTATTATATATAGGGCCTAAATAAAATGATTTTTCATAATTATTTTGGTATTTATTTAAATATTTATACTTAGGTGTGTGTTGTTTATGCTATGTACATTGACTCATCATAACCATATTTTTTCTTACCATTTTGCATACTCTTTATTCCATATAAAAATAATTTCATGCAAGCTTCTCTTATTTTTGGTGTAACTCAATCCCAATAAAAATCCAAAAAAACTAGTTTTATTTATGTGTATATTTTTTCACTATTGTCATTTTTTCCTTCCTACATCTATTCTCTATTACTCTCATAAATTAGACCACAAACAATATTCATCTTTTTATGGTAGACTTATAATGAGAGAGATTTATTTTGACCCCTTTATATTTTTTCCACCTATATTGTTTATATTTGACATGTACATATTTTTTTAGACCCCTCAGTATTTGATTTTCTTAGTTGTACTATTCACTTATATCATGATCTCAATAATATCTTCAATTATAGACCTACCAAATAAGGTCAAGGGTATGTGGCATGCATGCATGCACCATGGGGAGCTCACTCTTGGAGGTATTCAAAAGAATCATCCAAAGAAGGACCTCACAAGGACCTTATGCAGTGAAAAAAACAGTCGGTTTTGCTGAATTTTTAAAGATCACATGCTCCCCAATTTTGGAAAGGTGATCCAAACAAAAGTTGTAGCTCGTGAGCTGAAATTTCACCTCAAAGTTTTTCATATTTTTTTGAGCTACGAGCTGTGAGCTATGATTTTATTGGTGGACCCCAGTTTGCCCATGCTATGCAGCCACACTCCCTCTTCCACTTTATCATTTTCCTCTTTCACACACACTCCTCCCTCTCCTTCCCACTCCCAAACCTGCAACCCCCATGTCCTAATTCACCCTCTTCACCATTGCCACATCTCTCACACCTCCATAGCCTTCATCCTCCATTTCTACACCCTATGTGTCCCCCTTTCTCTCTACATATATGTCCATATTATCATACTCTCTTCAACTTTGTAAAGAACTTCAAAAAATCAGCAAAAATCCAAAGATAACCTCTGCAAATGAAGGCTTTTATCATGAATTTTCCAAGGTTTGCAATAACATATCTTCATCGACACGTGCTGCTTCGCCATGCTGACTGCTTCTTCTTTCGGTGCTGTAAAGAGGTGAATGTCAACTTCTCCAAAGCTTCAACCTCTCTTTACAAGCTCATCCCTTCTCTAACTTTTCTCATCATATATCTCACCATTTGGTGAATGATTTTGTAAATATTTTTTAGTGATAATTACTAACTACTAACCACTAACCTTATTGTAAAATGCACCCTCTACTAGAGTAGGCACTCCCAAATTATTCACTCAATCCTCTCTCCTATCATCCTCAATAATTCTCTTCCCTTGAGCCCACATCCATGTGACTCAAAGGACAAGACAGACCCACCCTCATTAAAGAAAAAAAAAATGCATAATCTTTTATTCCTTCAAATAAACTTGATTAGACCTAATCCTAATTGGGGCTTCTAAAACCTATAAATAGAGCCCTTCTCTCCCTTGTAAATCATCCCATGATCACACTACACCACACCATTCTCAACACATAACACACCACTCTTCAAGCCTAGTTGTGTAGAGTGTGTGCATTGTGAGTGCTCTATTCCATCACTACACATAGGTGCATGGAGAAGCTTGAAGTTAGTTATGCCATTAAGAGGAGTGGAGTGATACTATACTCTGCAATCACACTTGTAGCCTACTCTTGTCCATAAATAAGATTCATAGTTTTGGGTGCAATTGTATGCTGCAACTACGACTCTTCTCTCCAAATTGACTTGATAAGTTGGCTCATCAGGTGGTTGAAGGTATATTGTCCTTGAAGTTTGTTGTGCCATTTCATGCTTAGTGGTTTGAGGGCTTGTTGAATTGTTTGCCAAAAGTTTCAATTGTAAGAGGGTGCTCGGTGAGAGGGCTCCCGTGACCCTAAGACAATTTGTGTATTGGCAACAAGGTCAAGTTTTGTGTTGTCTCTCTATTTCTCATCAAGCTTTGTGTGCATCTAGTCTTTATGGCTAAGAATGAGTTGCTCAAGTTGATTTGTGCGCTTTACCTCTCTCTAACATGGTGAATGTTTGTGTTTGGTGTGTGTGGCGATCTTGCATTCCCCTCTCTTTGTGCGTTTGAGTACAAGGAGATATCACGTGTGTCCAGTTCGCATCTACAACTAGGTGGTGCCCCTTTTCTTGTTTGGTTTCTGGATGTGGGTTGTTGTTGTCTCTGATTGTGCTTGCCCAAGCTCTAATTGAGCATCACGGGAGCTTTGAAGGGTGTTTAGAGGCCGCTCTTCTTGTTTCCCGCCCCGGACCGCCTCAAATTGGTGCCCCCACTGAGGACGGCTTGTGTATGTTTTGTGTAGGCTCAACCTTTAGCATAATCAAGTAGCTTGCATGAATCACGAGAATTTGTATGATCCCTTCATTCCCATTGCAAGGCAAAAGGTACACATAATTGTTAGTGCTAAGTTGCAATTTCAACGTGTAATTCTTAGAATTTTAGGTCCTCTTAGGTTGGCAGAGATAAACGCATCAAGAAATCCTTTTATTTTGCCTCTCATTAGGTACCACCTTAGTTTGGACGTCTATATTTTTGTTTTGTTTTAAGCATAAGGTCATACATAGACAATGGATAATGGCCCAAGAATAGAGGTTTTCCCCTTTTATTTCACTTCACACATTAGAATAAACATTGCAATTAGTAGAAAAAGCCATTTTCAACAACGTATGGTGTTCATGTTTGGTGCCCAAAGAGTAGGAGAAATTCTTGTATCACCAAACCCTGTCATCCTGCCTCTTATTGATTATCATAGGTCATTTGATGTGAATATTTTTATTTTGTTGTAGAATAGATTGCAATTTAGAAAACATTATTGTGTAAATTTTTTTAAGAAAGAAAAACAAAAACGTGTTGTCACTTTGAAACCGATTCAATGGAGGCCCAACGCCAAATGTCCGGATATCCTCTTTTCTTTGTAGAGCCTGGAGAGGATGCAGAATTATTTTTAGCAAATTTCAAGATGTCTTGTCGTATCAAGAGGATAGTAACTGATCAAGAATGCGTAGAGATGTTTAAAGTGATCCTTAGGAAAGATGCTGGCACTTGGTTTGACTCTTTGCCTGAGAAAGTTAAAGGGAATTACACGGAAGTTGTGAATCATTTCAAGAGATACTTCTTTGATCCCCAAAACACTCAAAAGCTATGGCAAGCCATTGTTTCTCATAAGCAAAAAGACGTAGATGACTACTACTTGTACAAGCAAGAGTTTCTACGTCTTTGGGCTGTATGGGTGAGAAATGTTGCTAACCCTGGTGATGGTGTAGAGTTCCTAAAGAAGGAGAGGTTCATAGCCGGACTCTTTTCTGACCTTAAGATAAAAGTTGAGGCCGGTGCACCTGCTACCTTTGAAGCAGCTGAAACTAGGGCTGCTGAGAAATATAGGAAACTCAAGTGCTTAAGGGGGGAAGTTCCAATAGAAGGTCTTAGACTGTAGGTCCAAAGGGACAAGCAAAGAAGTCTGAAGAGCGAGATTCACGACCTAGGAGAGTCTTGCAATGTTGGAATTGCGGTGAGTCTGGACATGGGATGTATAATTGTCCTTTGCCCCGTGGCGAGCCAGGGAGACCTAACTTGAATTACCCAGTGATGAATGCAGGTGAAGGAACTAGTCAGCAACCACGGCTTCTACAAAGGCCAAATGGAGCAAGACCACGTCCACAAGGAGTGGAAGGAGTTCCACCTTTACCAGACCCAAATGTGCATGTGGTAGAGGTGACAAACTCAAAAGAGGTTGACATGGAAGCAAATGGCATTAAGCGTGGCTGTGGAAAAGGGAAGGAGAAAGAAGGAATCACGTCACAAAGTGATCATGGATGAGAAAAGAAGGAAAAGGAGACCAAGGAAACTAAGAGGACTCGACGTCGTATCAATCTCCAAGACGTCCCTCTTGGACATGGTATGGGGCTCCATACAACCTATTGGAAGACATGAGAGATAAGGGTCCTGATATCTCATGGCCTCAGTTTCTTGCATTATGCCCACAAGTTAGGAGGGTTTTAACAAAGGCAGTTAGCACTATGAGAAAGGTAAAAGAGAGTGTGCCTGTTTTAAAAATTGCACATGCTGAAATGAATGAGGATATTACACCTGTGCTAGATTGTTACATCAAAGGAAGATTGGTTAGGAAAGGTCTAGTGGATGGGGGTGCACAAATTTGCATCATGATAGAGGGACTCATGCAAAAACTAGGCATGCACATCCATGAGACACCTGAAATTAAAGTCAAGATGGCAAACAATAGCAAAGCTAAGTGTGTAGGCATTTGTAAAAATGTTTTTGTAGAGGCCTTTGGCATTAAGAAGGCGGTGGATTTTAATGTTACGTCGACCAAGGGAAATGGTTACCCATTTATCCTAGGGAGACCATGGCTAATGAAAATGTGAGCTTTGTAGGATTGGGAGAGTGGAAAGCTAATTTGCAGGAATGACAATCATAAGAAGCTTGTCTTTGACATGAAGGAGCAACGCCAAGAGGAGCTCCATGAAGAATCATCTCAAAGTGAGACGGAGGAAGGCTGGACCGATAGCACTTCAGAAGGAGAAAGTAGCGGCAGCATTACTGAAGAGGAGTCTTCCATCGAAGTCATGGGGGTAAGGTTTAAGCCAAACAACCAAGAGACCTCTTGCCAAGGTTTGGAAGAGGTAGGTTCCCAAGAAAACCAAAAAGTGGAAGATGAAAGAATGCTAGAAGGTATGTTATCTACAACACTTACAAAGGATGAAAGAGAGGAGCTCAAAGGTGTGTTAAGGAAATTTCCTAGGCTTTTCGCATAAGACTACACCGATGTGCGTTGAGTAGATGCTGTTCAACACAAAATTGAGTTGAAGCCAGAGGCCACACCTAAGGCTCAAAAGCTACGAAGGCTAGGAGTCATCAAGGAGCAGGCTTTACTCAAGGAGGTAAGAAAGCTTCTAGCAGCAGGTTTCATTTATCCAGTGGAGAATTCAGAGTGGGTCTCTCCCATTGTTGTCACTCCTAAGAAAAATGGCAAGTGGAGGGTGTGTGTGGATTACCGTCCACTCAATGAGGCAACAAAAAGAGATCACTTTCCCCTCCCATTTCAGGATGAGATACTAAATGAGGTAGCTGGTCATGAGAAGTACACTGTGTGTGATGGCTACTCAGGTTACTTTCAAATAGGTATCGCATTGGAAGATCAGTTAAAAACAACCTTCATCACTCCTTGGGGTTGTTATGCTTTTAGAGTCATGCCATTTGGTCTGACAAATGCTCTTGCAACATTCCAACATTTCATGAACATGGTGTTTCAAGCATTCTTTGGAAAGTCAATTAAGGTGTTCATTGATGATGTTTGCATTTATAGCTCAAAATCATTGCATCTACAAAGGGTAGAAGAAGGTTTAAAGAAGCTCTACGACATGGGAGGTCAACTCAACCCCGACAAATGTCACATAGGTGAGGATGAAGTGATCTTGCTTGGTCACAAGGTTTCCTATAAAGGCATTGAGGTGGATCCTTCAAAGGCAAAGGCTCTTATTGAGCTCCCATCACCCAAGAATCTCAAAGAGGTCATCTCATTCATTCAAAAGGTGAAGTATATGTCATGCTTTATTCACTTAGCTTCGGAGTTCCTTCATCCTTTGCAAAAGTTGACACAACAAGTAGAATTTGCATGGTCTGATGAGTTTGAAGAGTACTTTTGTAACATTAAAGTCATCTTGTCAGAACTACCAACACTCATGCCTCCTTGTTGGGAGTACACATTCTTTGTTAGCTCTAGTGTTGGGAAAGAAACAATTGGAGCGGTTTTGCTACAACAAGATCCCCATAGTAGCCAGATGCGACCCATCTACTTTGCTAGTAGGGTCATGAATACTTTGGAGAGAGGCTACACGGAGGCAGAACTCATGATGATTTCTCTCATGTTTGTGGTGAGAAAGTTTAGATCCTACTTGCTACCAAAACCTTTTGTAATTCTCACTGCAGAAAATTTGTTTCCTTGGGTGTCATCTCAAATAAATCTTAGCACTAGGATCTCAAAGTGGATTATGGAATTGCAAGAGTTCCAATACTCTTTCAAGGTAGAAGATAGTGTGCGTGCACAATTGGCAAGGATCCTTACTTATAGGGTACATGAGAAGGAGATTAAGGTGCCTGAAGTAAAGACCCTACCATTGCCACCACCTAAAAGTATTCCTAATGCTTTTACCTTGTTCTTTGATGGAGATTTTCGAGGAGCCACAGGAAAAGAAGGGGGAAGGCTAGTATTGCTCAACCCAAGTGGGGAGGTGGTCATGCAAGAGAAGGTCAATCTACCAGGTTCAACTAGCAACAATGAAGCAGAATATGACACACTACTTCATGGTTTAAAGATATGCATTGGCCAAGGTATACAACGTCTCATGGTAAAAGGGGATGCACTTCTCATCGTGAAGCAAATTTTAGGCATTTGGGCATGCAAGAATGAAAGCCTAAGGACAAAAGTTCATGCCATTCGTAGATTGTTTAATCAATTTGAAGAAGTGCAACTATATCATATTCCTAGGAAACAGAATGAAGATGCCGATTTACTTGCACAACAAGCAGTTACATGTGTTGAGAAAGAAGTGCAGGTCATCATGGTGGCATCAACTGTCAAGAAACCGAGATACCAGGGATTGGAGTCATTGACTCCCATTATTAGCTACATTTTGGAGGGTGAGTTTCCACAAGACTTCACGAAGGCTCAGAAGAGGAGACTCATGAAAAAGGCAAGCATGTATCTCTTTCTAGAAGGATCCCTTTATCAAAGAGAGAAGGATCAAGTGTGCAGAAGAGTACCAACTATTGAGGAAATTCCAGCCATTCTAAAAGGTTTGCATGAGGAAGCGTGTGGTGGTCATTTTGCACAGGAACTCACTGCAAAAAAGATTTTTCTTGCCGGATATGTTTGGCCAAGCTTGCACATTGATGTTCAACATTGGTGTAAAATCTGTCACAATTGTCAGATTAATGGAAACAAGCGTCTGTTACATGGTCCACGGCAGCTAGTCCTTGCAAATGGTCCGTTTGAAAAATGGGGCATTGATGCTATGGGTCCATTGCCCAGCACTAAAAATGAAAAATTGTATATCTTGGTGGGCATAGACTACATGACTAGGTGGGTAGAAGCTCAAAGTGTGGCAAGAGTGAATGAGAAGACAGTTAGCAAGTTTGTGTACACTCACATTTGTTGCAGATTTGGCACACCTTTGGAGATTGTTTCTGATAATGGTCCAGGGTTTAGAAAGGGCTTGCTCACAGAAGTCTGTGAAGAACTTCACATTCTACATCGTCATAGTACACCCTACTATCCCCAATCAAATGGTTTGGTAGAAAAAGCTAATGGTGTCATTGCAGGCATCATTAGAAAGATGGTGAAAAACAAGACAAAGTTGTGGGATGACTTCTTGGATGGTGCCTTGCGGGCATATCGAACCACATATAGGTAAGCCACGGAGTTCACACCATTTTACTTGGTCTATGGTCAAGAGGCTTTACAACCAATTGAGCTCAACATTCCAACAATGCGACTTCATGGCAAAGCAGCACAAGATGATCAAGAAGCATGTATGGATCGACTTCTTACCTTAGCTGAGCTTGAGTGGAAAAGAGAAGTAGCATACGAGTGCTACAAAAGGAAAGCTACACAGGGGAAGGAGAAGCTTGACAAGAAACTAAAGGACAAATACATCAATGAAGGAGATCTTGTGCTAAGGTATGACAATCGACTCGATAATCGTTTTGATGCCAAATTTGAAACTAGATGGCAGGGGCCATACATAGCTAAGAAGGCTTTCAATTCAAGTTACTATCAACTTATGGACTTGAATGGAAAAGAGCACTCTAGGAAGGTAAATGGTTATCACTTGAAGTCCTATTTGAGTTGCCTTCTACCAAAGGATCTACCAAAGATCTGTCAAAGGGCAGTTGTCTCATGTAAGTATTGTTACATGAAGCATGAGTGTGACTCGAGCCAAAATGTGCAGCGGCCAAACAATGAAGATCTTGTCAAGGACTCTGAAGCACTCTCTTTGGAAAAGATGCTCTATGATGGTACATGAATATACCATCATCCTGGGGGAGGGCTAATGATAGCCGTTTTTCGGCTCTCCGTAATTTCCATAGTGAGTTAACCCACCCTACCAAAATCATCCAAACACTGTGGCTATCCCTACCATTTCACTGTATATAGGTGTGTGTGAGTCAGGGGACTTTTCCCATATCTTCTTAAAAACCCTTAATTAGCTAGTCACTGGGCTAGTTGAGCCAAAAAAATAAAAAATATATAAAAATATAAGTATATTATGGCCCATTTGTATGTAAATATTTTATTATATATAGGTCCTGAATAAAATGATTTTTTATAATTATTTTGGTATTTATTTAAATATTTATACTTAGGTGTGTGTTATTTATGCTATGTACATTGACTCATCATTACCATATTTTTTCTTACCATTTGCATACTCTTTATTCCATATAAAAATAATTTCATGCAAGCTTCTCTTATTTTTGGTGTAACTCCATCCCAATAAAAATCCAAAAAAACTAGTTTTATTTATGTGTATATTTTTTCACTATTATCATTTTTTCCTTCCTGCATCTATTCTCTATTACTCTCATAAATTAGACCACAAAAAATATTCATCTTTTTATGGTAGACTTATAATGAGAGAGATTTATTTTGACCCCTTTATATTTTTTCCACCTATATTGTTTATATTTGACATGTACATATTTTTTTAGACCCCTCAATATTTGATTTTCTTAGTTGTACTATTCACTTATATCATGATCTCAATAATATCTTCAATTATAGACCTACCAAATAAGGTCAAGGGTATGTGGCATGCATGCATGCACCATGGGAAGCTCACTCTTGGAGGTATTCAAAAGAATCATCCAAAGAAGGACCTCACAAGGACTTTGTGCAGTGGAAAAAACAGTCAGTTTTGCTGAATTTTTAAAGATCACATGCTCCCCGAATTTGGAAAGTTGATACAAACAAAAGTTGTAGCTCGTGAGCTGAACTTTCACCTCAAATGTTTCATATTTTTTTGAGCTACGAGCTGTGAGCTATGATTTTATTGGTGGACCCCAGTTTGCCCATGCTATGCAGCCACACTCCCTCTTCCACTTTATCATTTTCCTCTTTCACACACACTCCTCCCTCTCCTTCCCACTCCCAAACCTGTAACTCCCATGTCCTAATTCACCCTCTTCACCATTGCCACATCTCTCACACCTCCATAGCCTTCATCCTCCATTTCTACACCCTATGTGTCCCCCTTTCTCTCTACATATATGTCCATATTATCATACTCTCTTCAACTTTGTAAAGAACTTCAAAAAATCAGCAAAAATCCAAAGATAACCTCTACAAATGAAGGCTTTTATCATGAATTTTCCAAGGTTTGAAATAACATAGCTTCATCGACACGCGCTGCTTCCCCATGCTGACTGCTTCTTCTTCCGGTGCTGTAAAGAGGTGAATGTCAACTTCTCCAAAGCTTCAACCTCTCTTTACAAGCTCATCCCTTCTCTAACTTTTCTCATCATATATCTCACCATTTGGTGAATGATTTTGTAAATATTTTTTAGTTATAATTACTAACTACTAACCACTAACCTTATTGTAAAATGCACCCTCTACTAGAGTAGGCACTTCCAAATTATTCACTCAATCCTCTCTCCTATCATCCTCAATAATTCTCTTCCCTTGAGCCCACATCCATGTGACTCAAAGGACAAGAGAGACCCACCCTCATTAAAAAAAATAAAATGCATAATCTTTTATTCCTTCAAATAAACTTGATTAGACCTAATCCTAATCGGGGCTTCTAAAACCTATAAATAGAGCCCTTCTCTCCCTTGTAAATCATCCCATGATCACACTACACCACACCATTCTCAACACATAACACACCACTCTTCAAGCCTAGTTGTGTAGAGTGTGTGCATTGTGAGTGCTCTATTCCATCACTACACATAGGTGCATGGAGAAGCTTGAAGTTAGTTATGCCATCTAGAAGAGTGGAGTGATACTATACTCTGCAATCACACTTGTAGCCTACTCTTGTCCATAAATAAGATTCATAGTTTTGGGTGCAATTGTATGCTGCAACTACGACTCTTCTCTCCAAATTGACTTGATAAGTTGGCTCATCAGGTGGTTGAAGGTATATTGTCCTTGAAGTTTGTTGTGCCATTTCATGCTTAGTGGTTTGAGGGATTGTTCAATTGTTTGCCTAAACTTTCAATTGTAAGAGTTGTTAGGAAATAAGACGTAGCTAAATAGATAATTGAGTAGATTACTTAATGGAGAGAGACAGATTTATATACACGAGATTATAGAGTAGAGAGAGAGAGAGAGAGAGTACACAAGATATACGTGGTTCACCCAATGTGGGCTACGTCCACGGGAAAGCAGCCACTCAATGGCTTTAGTACTTCAAAACAAGAAGTAGTTTACAAAGGGATTATATCCTTAATGGAGCTCCCGCCTTGCTTCACTCTCACCACCTCACACTCACCTTGTTGCATCAACTTAAGACTATGAAATGTGTGTAGAAATGGCCTCCTTTTATAGGCCAAAAGGGCTGCCCTCTCTTATGAGAGACAGCCATGTGTAGCCGCCCTTGTGCGAATAAGTCCAAATCGGACCCTCCAATCCGCCCATGTGTGGCCGCCCTTGAGAAGACAAGTCCGCTTTTGAATTCGGACACCGGCCACCGGCCATTGACTTCCGACCACCGGCCATTGGCCATTGACTACCGTCCAACCGACTGGTTGTTTTCCAACCACTTTCCGGCCACCGTCCGGCCATAATATTCCCGCGAAAAAGAATATTCCGGAGAAAAAAAGTCTCGGGGGCCTCCGCCCCCGAGGCCTTTAAAGTTGCCCCTGATTCTTGTCCGTGAAAATTTTGGTTTCCAGTGAGTGATTTTCCTTCACGCACGATGGCTTCTCCTCATAATGGGGGCCTTACAAATGTGCGCTTTTACCACAGAAAATTACAAGGGTAAATCGGGCTCCATACTTAACAAGAGGGTGCTCGGTGAGAGGGCTCCCGTGACCCTAAGACAATTTGTGTATTGGCAACAAGGTCAAGTTTTGTGTTGTCTCTCTATTTCTCATCAAGCTTTGTGTGCATCTAGTCTTTAAGGCTAAGAATGAGTTTCTCAAGTTGATTTGTGCGCTTTAGCTCTCTCTGGCATGGTGAATGTTTGTGTTTGGTGTGTGTGGCTATCTTGCATTCCCCTCTCTTTGTGAGTTGGAGTACAAGGAGATATCACGTGCGTCCTAGTTCGCATCTACAACTAGGTGGTGCCCCTTTTCTTGTTTGGTTTCTGACTATGGGTTGTTGTTGTCTCTGATTGTGCTTGCCCCGCCCCAATTGAGCAGCACGGGAGCCTCGAAGGGTGTTTAGAGGCCGCTCTTCTTGTTGCCCGCCCCGGACTGCCTCACTAGAAACAAGTATTCTTCTCACATTAGTTCACTCATAGAGCATAGCATAGCTTAATAATGGAGATGGAGGAGAAGATGAGCATTCTTGGAGCTTGGCACTTGCTTGGATTTGCATTCCATATGTTGGTGTAGGCTTCTCCACTTCTCCCACACACGAGAAGGAGGCTTTCACTTTGTGATTGTGATTGTGCTTGTATGAGGTGCAAGAGTGAGTATTCTCTTTTATTTTTCCAAGAATACACTAGCTTGAATGCTATTAGTCCATGCCTAGGGCTAGCCAATGAATGGCTTTCTTCATATCTAGCAAGATGGTTAGTTGTGTGACAAGCGTCCTTTATTCCCTCTTTGAAAAGAGAGATTAATTCTTGAATTGAATGAATCTAAATTCTTATTGTCTCTTAAGGTAGGCTATCCAATGAAATTTAAGCTAGCTCATGGGATGCTCAATTCTCATTGGTTCCCCTAGTAGTCTATCCAATGGGATCAAGGGTAGCTCATGTGGGGTTCAATTCTTACTGGTTCTCTTTGTGGGATATTCAATGAGAATTAAGCTTGCTTTACTAAAAAATTAATTCTCATTGGTTCTTTGTATTGGCTATTCAATAGGATTCCAGCTTGGTTGTGTGGGAAACATAGCCAAGTGCCTAACATGTGTCCTTTATGCCCTATATGAAAAAGGTGACTTTCCTAGAGTGTGTGTGTATTCTCTCCCATCTCCCTACATCTAGGGCTTGCCCAATGCAAGTGGGGGGTGCAACTTGGCTCACTTGGGGTCCTTGGTAACCTTAGTGTCAATATTAAATGGTATAGAATACCTTGAGGTGGCATTAGTCTTTCGATTAATCCTAGGCGCAATGGAATTTAACACTTATCCTTTGGAGGCTTAAGGAATCTTACTCTAAGGTCATTCAAGATTCATTGGGTTCACATTTCTCTTTGATGTACTATGTCTCCTCTTGGTCCCCTACTGAGATAAAACTATCTCTCCTCTTGGTC
Organism: Adiantum capillus-veneris; assembly: GCF_014529385.1. NCBI lineage: Eukaryota > Viridiplantae > Streptophyta > Polypodiopsida > Polypodiales > Pteridaceae > Adiantum > Adiantum capillus-veneris. Next base: position 40,702,846 of record NC_140949.1, on the reverse strand, counting down.
CTCTGCTGAGATAAGTCCAGTAGCACAAATTAATATTTTAACTATTGCTCCCTTTATCTTTCCATTTTAAATGGCCAATAAAATCATTTAGGAAAGTTAGAGATGAGATTTTATGACATTACCTCGCCCTTGAAATCATAGTCGTTCTCGATTATGAGGTATGAAAGAAAAAGAATAGTCATTAGTCCATGGTTTTCTAGTGGGTACAAGATCCCTTTCTACCCACCAGCAACATCTTTCCAAAATGGATGACTAGTCTCTTTGGTGATTGGGAGACTTAGTTGCCACAAGCATGTCTACTCTATAGTGCACATCAATAATTTGAAGTAGATTGACAAGTTCTACTTGGTGCTTGGGAGACATAGTCACCACAAACATGATCATAATCATTGTGCACAATAAGAGAAAGAGACTCACATAAGACAAAAACAATTATATACATTTACATGTGCTCACTCAAGTGAGTCATTGTAAGCCTTGACAAGGTGCATACTATCCATAAGTTGGATTCTTTGCATCCATCTAGCATCTTCAAAAGGATAATTTTTTACTTTGGTAAGATACTGTTAGATAATCTTACCATATTGCAAGACCTTGTCTTCATGTTGGAGGATAGATTCGGGTTGGAGTACCTCTTCTTGACCTTCAGATTTTGGAGGATCTTCAATGATGGCTTCTTGAGGTGGCTCTCCTATTGCAAACCAAGGAGCACGACCACCTATGGTCAAGCCAATGCCCGAACCAAAAAATGAAAATTGTTATAATTGTGGAGCGGATGACCATTGGAAAAATGAATGTCCTGAATTGCATACGAACATAAGACCTATAGGGGCATATCTAGGAAACAAAGGGAAAACTACCATAAATATAGTTCAAGTTGTGATGAGTAGTTCATCAGAAGAAGAAACAATAATTCATGTTTGAGTGATGATTAGGGCACAAACCAAGGGGAACAAACCAAAAAATGAAAATGGATCTGGTGAATCCATTCCTCCAAAAACTCAAGAAGGAAAAATGAAAAAGATTCAAGAGGCAAAAATAGCGAAAGGAGATCGAAGGAAAGATAAGAAAGGAAATAGAAGAAAACATGCACTCTTTCAACAAATTTCAAGGAACACGAAACAAAATCAGGAGTAGTATTGGTTGATAAAATTTACAAACCAATCAACGTAGCTTTCCAAGCTTTTAAAGATGGGTTAAAAGCCGGTCAAATGTTGAAAAACCAATGGAAAAACTATCCAACAGCTGAAACGGAAGTAGCTAAATTAGAATCTTACATAAACCTGGTGCAAATCACGCAAACCTTGATGGAAAAACAAATTCCTCAGCGGGAAATCATAGAAAAACTAGCAGAAGTTGAGACCAAAACCATGAGAAAAAAAGCTCAAGAAAAGGGTGGGTCAAAAAACTAGGGAAACGATGATACACAACCACATAAACTAGAAGCTCTTGATAGTGAAAAAGGATGGGACGGTGTGCCAATAGTTGAAGACGATTGACCAAACTATCTATGGGAACGATTTAGGAAAGCGAAAGATGGGAGTCTGACTTTGAAATCAGCACAGATTGAAGAGGTTTGGTTTGATAGACCACCCATGAAACTATATGAGTAGTCATTATATAAAGATTGGGGATCAAAGTAGTTAGGCTCTACAAAAGCTGAAACCTTGCGAACACTACCGTCTTACCTAGGAGAGAATGAAGAGAAATTGATGGTCTACAAAACAACAAAACTAAAAAGTCCAAAACAAACTTTGGATGTGGCTAATCTACAATCCATTATGTCAACACCAATTCAGTGCACAATCACTTTGGGTGAGCTACTGAAGTTGAGACCACATCTATGGGGAGATAGACAAACCACCATGGAGAGTATGGGAATAAAAGGAGCACCTCAAATGAGCCTAGAAAAATTGCAAAATGAGGGGATACATACTAGACTTTTCAAGTCTGTACCTATGAACAAGATCGAGGACTATTGTGAAGGGAATGAGGGAAACACAACCTTTCCTGTACAACCAATGATGAAACGACTATGGATATTTTAGACAGTGGAGTAGGCATTACCATAGCAACCACAAAGACATCTGGGAAGCTTGGAGAAAGCCAACAATCAGGCAAACAAGAATGAAATTGCAATTGCAGATGGACACATAGAGAAACCAATCGGCATACTAAAGAAGGTGATAGTCAACTCCTATGGGATTGACTACCAGCACACTTTTGCCATTGTAGAATTTGGAAAGAAACTTAATTATGAAATCATCTTGAAGACCGTTTATGAGACAGATACAATTAATCCAAGATTGGGGCAATGATTATCTCTACATGAAACAAGTAGGGGCAATTACTCGAGTGAACTTGAAGGACCATTCTTACAAGGATGTCCTGAGGAAACCAATATAGGAATTGAACTCGGAGACCTACGTAGAGACTAAATTGCCATCATGGATACATAAAAACACTCCAATTTAGATGTGTGGGGCTTCTCAATTGGGTAGTTTATGAAGGGAAGATTGTGTTTTAGACAAAGAAGAAAATGATGCACATTACATACAAGAACCATTCCTTGGACATTTGTTCAAACCCTTTGAATGGACTCTGATCTTGGCCACAATGGATGTATGTGTTAATGAATCTACACCTACACACTTTTTTGACAAAGAGGGCTATGATATACTCCCAATCCATCTGGTATTTATTGAGATGATCAAGGAGAAACATGTCTTCTTTGATCACTATTATGATGCTACGGACGAGTTGGAAGAAGAACCAATGACAACAAAGGAATCAGACTCTCAAAAAGAGCAGGTAGGAGCCTAACTTTTACTCAGAGGAGGGGAATAAATATTTTTTGAGTTGCCAAACCAACACTAAAGACGCCAACAAAGATATCAAGAGAAAGGAGACAATAACTTAAGAAAGAAAACTACAAAATGGCCAATGGACATCAAAACTCAATTCTTAATGAAAGTGAACGCGCAGACTGCATAAGAGACAAGATAACTCTAAGTTATCTAGACATGGAGCATTCAAAGAGACAAAACCAAACAAAATCAAAGTCAATCAAGCCTGATAAGACCCAAGGAATAGAACCTCTGATGACAAAAACGAAGCGTAAAGCAAAATACAAAGAAAAGAAATGGACTTTGAAAGAAGTGTGGAGCATAGAAATGGAAGCGGATAATGACAAACCGGGAAAAATCAATGTTCCAACTCATTATAAAATATACACTTTGTAAGATCACAGGATCATTGTAGAGAAACCCTTGCGACAATCAACCAAACCGGGGAAATCCTATGACCAGCTAGAGAAGAGTCGGAGAATGCCAAGCAAATTGAGCTTGTAGAGCCCAGAGAAGAGCCAAAACCTGCATACATAGCTATGGATCTATCGCAAGAAGAAGAAGTGATTCTCATAAGAACGCTAAAAGCATATAGGGATATTTTTGCATGGTCATACAAAGATCTCAAAGGAGTGGATCCTGCCATATGCCAACACACTATCCCTATGAGTGATGATGCTAAGCCAAGCAGACAAAGACCATACACATATAATCTACCTTTGCCAAAAATATCAAGGAAAGAGATAGAGAAACTCAAGGAGACCGAGTTTATCTATGAAGTAAAACACATTGATTGGGTATCCCCAATTATTGTGGTGCCTTAAAAGAATGAAAAACTTAGAGTGTGTGTAAATCTCAAAAAGGTAAACTCCACCACTACACGAGATAACTATCTTCTTCCCATCACAGATCATGTGCTAGAACGAGTAGCAGGCAAGGAAGCTTATAGCTTTTTGGATGGCTTCTCTGGGTACAACCAATTGACTATAGATCCCAAAGACCAACATAAAACGGCCTTCACCATGGAATAGGGAATTTTTGCTTATCAAGTAATGCTTTTTATTTTAACCAATGCATCGGCAACATTCCAAAGGCTAGTGAGCCATGCCTTTAAGGAATATCTGTGGAATTTCTTGGAAGTATATATGGACAATCTTTGTGTGCACTCCACAAAACAAGAAAGTCACTTCGAACATTTACGATGTGTCTTTGAGAAATGTTGTCTATATAGGATTTTCTTAAATCCTAAAAAATGTGTTTTTATGGTTAGACAAGGCAAAGTGCTTGGACATATTGTGTCAAAAAATGGTTAGCCACAGACATGGAGAAGGTGGTAGTGATTGTTGAAATGCCTAGGCCAACATCAGTCAAAGAAGTGCAGACATTTATGGGACATTGTGGTTACTGTCGTAGATTTATCTACATGTATGAAGTAATTTTTAGGCCCATATATAGCCTTATCACTCACTTTGAATGGACTTATGAATGTGAGGAATCCTTCCAAAAGCTTAGGCAAACCTTGACCTCAGCACCAATACTGAAAGCTCCAAACTGGAACAAAGTGTTCCATGTACATGTCGATGCTTCAAGTTATGCGCTTGGCTACATCTTAGCCCAGCTAAGAGAGGGAACCATGGATTTTCCTATCTCCTATGCTAGTCGACAATTAAACCTATTGAAAAAGGACTATATAGCCACGGAAAGAGAAGGTATTGGTATGGTGTATTCTGTCTAGAAATTCTGACACTACTTGTTAGCTAACAAGTTTGTCATTTTTGTAGACCATCAAGCCTTACTCTATTTGGTGAATAAATCATGCAATACAGGTCGGATAGTAAGATGGTTTATCATCCTACTTGAATTTGACTTCACAGTTGGTTAAAAAAGGCACTACTCACCTGTGGGTAGATCATCTGTCAAGACTCACCACTGGGAAAGAACCTAAAGGGGTAGATGATGACTTACCCGATGCATATCTGTTCTCTATGGAAATGATTACAAGATGGTCAAAAGATCTTGTGTTCTTAATGACTATAGCACAAGTGGATTCTCAAATACCAATTCCTATTACATCACGATTGATTGAGCAATTTGTCCTATATCAATTGCTGGCTGGAAGATTGTATCGCAAAAACAAGGATGGAATCTTGCTCTTGTGCATTAATCCTGAGGAATAAGAAGCCTATTTGAGTCAAGCTCAAACCACAATTGTAGGTTTACATTTTACACAAGGTCCTTACAAAAATTAACTTGGTTGGGTGTTTACTAGCCTACCATAAAGAGAGACGTTAATCATTACGTGAATGATTTCTCTCAATGTAAAGAAAAGGCCACCATATCCCATGCCACATTATTCCACATTTCAATGACACCACAATGGAGTGGATACATGGTAGAGTATCTGACTGATAGATTATTCCCAGAAGACATGAGTAAAAGATAAAAAGGACTAATAGAAACTGAGGCAACCAACTATACAATGATTGGTAACTAGCTCTATCGATGAGAGAAAGACAACCAGCTCAGACTGTGCACCAATGAAGAGGAGTATCTTACTATTTTGGAACAACCATACGCAGGTCTAGCAGGGGGTCACTTCTCTCATGAAACCACAACCAAAGCTATATTGATGGTAGACATTTTGTGGCCAACTTTGTTTGCCGATGCAAGAGAATTTGTTCAATGATGTGATGCATGTCAACGAGCAAAAATGCCAATGAGAATGGATAATATGCCACTGTGACCTATGATGGGAGCATGAACATTTGCTAAATGGGGTATAGATTTTGTGGTTTCAGTACAACCACCAGCTTACAAAACTCAAGAATAATATATTATTGTGGCCGTAGATTACTTAACCAAATGGGTTGAGGCACGAGTCACTAGGAAGAACGATGCTAGAACCACTGATGCATTCCTGTACGAATACATATTTACTAGATATGGACTTCCTATTGAGCTTGTGAGTGATCGTGAATCGCATTTCCTTAATGTGGTGATATAATATTTACTAGATGAGTTCATGGTAATCCATAAAATCTACACCCTATCATCCTCAAGCAAATGACCAAGCATAACATACAATTAATATTGTGAGCTTTGTACTAACCAAAATTGTTAGTTCAGGTAGAACACACTAAAAAATGCATCTTCATTCTGCCTTGTGGGCTTATTGAGTTTCCTCCAAAACAGATTTGAACACAACTCCTTTTAATTTGGTATAATTGTCTTGGATGCAATATTGCCAATGGAATTCTTGCTACCCACTCTTAAAGTTGCAACTGAGTTGGAGTGGAAAGGGCACGAGTTGTCAGAATGACTCAAGGACTTAGAATGCTTAGATGAACAACGTTTAGCAGTCATTGTCACATATATGCACAAAAACAAAAACAAAAACATTTCTTTGAATCACATTTGCTGACTAAAGTTTTTAAACCAAGGGATTTAGTCCTAGTATACTCGTTGAAACAACATATATCCAAGTTCAAGAAAAAAGGACATGGTCCTTTTGTCATTGAAGATGTTTCACCAAGTGGGTCCATCAAGTTAGCCATCTTAGATAGGAAAATAATGGAAAATTGAATTAGTGGATGTTGAGTTCACAAATACAACCTTCCCTTGACTAATGAACTTCTGCAGAGAATGCATGCATCCAAGGAAAGGAATCTTAAAAGAAAATAGGTTATTGAAGAGGTTCAAGAGGAGACACGCATTTGGGTTTTGAAACAAAAGGTTGCAAGAAGACAACCTGTACCCCAAGCTGTACCGCTCAGTACTCTCCAAATTCAACCCTTAGCAGAGGATGAGGTCAAAACTGATGATGAGTGGATGGATGTTCTTGATATGCAAATCATCGTGAACCTGAATGAGGATTACAAAATCAAGGTTTTAGTAGATACATGATCCTAATTCAATGTGGTCAGCTATTCTACTTCAAAGCAACTACTCAACCACTTGAGTATTGTCGAGCCACTGTCAAGGGATGCAACAAGAGAGTCACTCCAACTCTAGGAAAAATCAACTTGAATATTATGGTTCATGGATTCTCTTTCCCGCATACTTTCATATGTATAGCGGATGAACATATAAATGAGGACCTATATTAGGTGTTCCTTGGATGAGAACCTATAAAGCAATCCAAGATTGGAATGCCAAAATTATAGAGCTTACACTTAAAGGAGGACAACTAAAAATACCGTTTGCATACATCGAGGAATGGAAAGAAGCTCTCGATGATTTCCAATCAAAGAATCATGAGTCATCAGCCACAATTACAACTACTACTCTACTAAGGACTTCTTCTACTCAACTTATGCAAGGAACCGGGAAAGTTTGGATACCCAAAAGTCAGCTCGTCGATTGACCGCAACAAATGGGTGCCCAAAAGGTTGGTATACACTGCCAACAACCGTAAGGTAAAGCCAACACATCCACCTTCTCAATAGAAACCACCATTACTAAAGATGAAATGAATATAGAAACCAAAGAAGAAATATACAGCTAAGAGTACAAGACGAACTACCCAAAGCAAACAAGTCAAACAATGGGTACCAAAGATCCTACTGCAACTTAAACCAACCTCAATCAGGTATACGTGGGTACCTAAATCAAACCACCAACACAATTGTGACCATTTTTTTCAACCATCACATAGAGGACAATGCATATTGTACCATAAAAGAACAAGCTCAATTGCTACATGACTTACTCTTCAAGAGAGTTCAATCACAACATACCTCGCCATTGGAAACCCTTGAGTACAATACTCTCTTTCACAACATAGTGTGTTCAATTGCATTGACATCAACAACATTATAAGGCCAATCACGGCCATGCATAGACACAACTTTATAACCTATGCACTGCACGATCAGGGAACTCAGTCGTCCCAGAGGATTGAAGCAAGGAGGGGGGAGACAATCTGAATACGGACAGAAGCATTGAATTTGGAAGAGAGAAGGGCAATGTTTTAAAGTAATTGTTTGTTAACGTAGGAAAACCAATCTTTCTATGAAGATTTACAAAAAAAAAGGTTTTTAGAGATGGTTGTGAGGTTAATTAGGGGTATTTTGGTAGAATTGAAGGGTATTTTGGACAAATATGAGGGGTACTTTGGGAATTTTTCAAATTTGATGGGTATTTTGGAAATTTCCACAATTTACAAGGATATTTGGTAATTTTCCTAGAATCACGCTTTAAACTCTCTCTCTCTCTCTCTCTCTCGCCAAGAAACTCACCATTAGATAACAGACCCCTTAGTTGATGACAACATCAAACAAAACAAAAAAAAAGACCACTAGATAGTGGACCCGTCGGAGATCCTGGTTTAGAAACTGCATCATGCGCCCATTGAATGTGTGGCTTGAGCTACAGACCGATTGTCTGCGCGCTACTCAGTAGCTTAGCTTCACCTCTGCACGATCGAACTTTCCTATCAGTATAGTTGAGAGAGAGAGAGAGAGAGAGAGAGAGAGAGAGAGAGAGAGAGGGAGAGAGAGATTGGAATGCCCATTCAATAGCAAAAAAACGTTTGAAATTTGTGCGCAAAGAATCTAGGCCACAATTTTGGTCCTTGTCTCTGTGCAGGTTTGGTTTTTTCTCCACACACTATTTATTTTTCATGACTTCGATAATCGTATCCATAAAAAGGGTTGATTTCCTCATTATAGATAAGATTTCAAATCTCTGTGGACTGTGCTGTAACACATTTGGTATGCACTTTCCATCCCATACTCACACTTCCTTTGTTACCTAATTACTACCACAATGGTTGTTCAACATATAAGTTCTTTGTTTATTTTTCCGATTCACAAGTTCTTTAATACAGCCCTTCAACCAGTATTGCAAAGCGGCACCAAGACAATAATTCTAGTAAAAATTCACTCAAAAACTCATTCATTTAAAGTTCCAATGTTCTGAGGGTACAAAATCCCTCCCCTAGCGAGAATTTACTCCTCTTGTTGTCGCCTAGTTGCCCATACAACTAGGTTGTCCACCGCTTAACCAGCACTTGTGGACTTCCACCGCTTAACCAACAGTCGTGGATATCGACCGCTTAACCAGCAGTCGTGGATTCAAGAGCCCTTAACAAGGAACTCTAGCTCCTGCGAATAACTACGCGAGCTGCCTCCTGTGATCAAGAGGGGGTTCGGACTAGATCAACATTGGAATTGAAAATGAACTAGCTCAGCTAAATTTTCCCTAGCAAACATTCTTTCCTAGCTCAAATAGTATATCCAACAATCATTCTTTCCTACTTGGAGATTAATATACATTTCAATTCCGTGATCTCCGTTGGATTTCTCCTACATGTTTAGGGATATGTTCTTTCCTAACTTATCGGATACAATGTTAACTTAAACAAAACTTGAATTAAAAATGTGATCTACCTCCACAATTTCCTCGTCATTGCTCTACGAGTTGGCCGGTACTTGGTCGACCATGGGAGCCTTTCACTTCCCATTCATGTTTCTTGTCCCAGCCTCGTGGTCATGGGAACCACCGAAACGAGTTCTCTTTACCGGGCCCATTTTATACTCAGTATTGAAATTGACAACTTGGAAAAAAAAAGAGCTAATATTCGAGAGCAACATACGACCAAAATGACAGATTAGTTTCAATAAGAAAATCCCTTTATACGAGAGGTTTGATTACTTCAAGACATAGAGATTTTTGATAGCACCTTACTTGTTCTATGGGAATTGGCCCTAAGGTTAATTATTTGGCCTAGATAGTTAAGAATTTCAGGTTTCTTCTCAATCTATTTACTAGAGATGAATTCGGCATGCTTAATCACCTCCTACTGGAAGTAGAGGTTTGCAGTTTTATCGTATGCATAGGTGAGAGGGTTTCTCCCTTCCTAGTGATTAATGATGGATTAATTTCACTAATTAAATCCTAATCTATGAGCTAATTGATTCTAATTTAGTTGTTTAAACATTGTGTGGCAATAGAAAGCAGTTGACCATCTCTACCTGAATGTCGACTTGTTCTTAATTACAATGGTGACTAGCGGTTGATTCCTTAATCATGCATTAATCTATGATTAAGAGAGAATACCTTCTTGCATAATTACTAATTAGATTAATATTTCTACAATAGATCAATGATACAGAGAATTAGAGAGTATCCATTGAGTAATTTAGCTAGGGTTATGCACAATAGATACGGGATTAAGAGAATATTGGAGAGAATTGCAACAAGCATGAATTAAATTGGATATTACCGAGATTAGGCTGAATTCCTCTCAAAATTCTGATGCAATGGACTCCTCGAGACGAGAAACGGGCAGCACTTTCCTCCTTAGCTCTTCTTCCAAAGACTATGTCTACCGGCAGCACCTCCCCAAGGTGTGTGTGTGTGTGTGTGTGTGTGTGTGTGTGTGTGTGTGTGTGTGTGTGTGTGTGTGTGTAGGAGTGTGTGTGTGTGTGTACTTAGTGTGTGTGTGAGCATATATGTGTGCTTGTGTGTGTGTGAGCATACTCTTATATAGGCTCACAAGCTGAAAAATTCGAATTTGCCTGCTATATGCATCTGGAGGAGTACTCACTTCATGCATGGCAGCTCTAGTTGCATACTTACCAAGTGTCCCAACCTGCTCAAGAGCTTACTTAGTCTCTCTCTCTCTCTCTCTCTCTCTCTCTCTCTCTCTCTCTCTCTCTCTTGCATGGAAAGTAGCCCACGAGCCATGTGAGTGTGTGAGGGCGCACTCTTACTGCCAAACTCAGTCTGCAGTGGCCTGGAGCCAGTTCCCACACAGCCCGCGAGTCCCGGTGCCTCCCCGCACAACTTTAGGAAAATTTAATTTTAACCTAAGACGGGCAATACGAATCAGAATTTAATGCCGAAACTTGCTATACTAAGCTCTAACTAAGGTGTATTAACCTGGGTACCTACCATATTTAGCAGCCCCCGACGTCCAAAAATGCATTTTTTTTCCAAATTTGGGGTACGGGTGTAGTTTTTCGAGACGATCAAAACTGACGGGTCGGGTGACCAAAAACTTACTATTTTGGAAAATTTCCACAAAAATTATTTTAATTCACTTTTGGAAGCTTTATGACATTCTAAACATCATGGCATCGACAGATTTTGGAAAACTTCTAAAAATAGTAACGTTTTCCATTATGATTGTTTCATGGTACAATAGTGTTCTTTTAGCTCGGGGTCGGAGACTTACAACCTCAATCATCACCCTGCCAGCTTGAGAGAGTTGAGTGAAAACTGGCTATCTCCGAAATTGTTACGCAAACAAAAAAATTATATGATTGTTTGGGACATGGCTCTAACCCATACCGCATCGGCGCAAGATAGTTAAGTCCAATGTCCCATGCTTTGTTTACATTTCAAAATGTCACAAGGTTTCTAGAGTAGGGATTGTTTTTAGGATGGGACATTGTCGTAAATGATTTTTGCATCATTAATCTGATGGGACATGGCCCTAGTCCACATCGCGTCGGTGTGGGACATTTAGGGCTAGAGATAGTGCTGCAAAACCGAAGTGCAGTGTGCTTGCTGTTATAACGTCAAGACATGCTCCTAATTAGTACCTCATCCCGGTGCATAGGGTAAAGATAGAAAACCTACTCCCTTAGGTTTATCAAAATTAACAATGTGTATTAAACAACTTAGTGAAAGCATTGAAAGGCTCAAGAAATGTAACCCTCATGCCACTGCTAGTTTTATGGAACATGCACACAACACAGACCGGGGATGATAATTTTGCGAGCATAATCCCACGAACAAGACGAGTAATGGAAAAAAAAGTAACATAATTTAAAAAAACCCCAAAAACACAAACATTATGCTTGATGTATTTCACTAAGAAACACTTGATAAAAATCAAACATAGCTTTGCATCTGATCAGTAAACAATCTTGTTAAGAAAAGGTAGATCGATGCTAGATCAATGCTACATGTTGCGAACTCCCTTTACAATATGTATGAGCATTATAGTATCAATACCTTTGATATAGATTATTCTATTCAACAAACAAATTAGTGAGAATAATTTTGTTTTGCAATTTCATTTTGATTTAACTCATAGAAATTGCACATAGCAGCGGTGGTTTTATTCGAGAAACATTTCCAAGAATCACAAGACCATATGCAAATTGAATCTTTATGCATTGTAAATGGATCACTAGAAAAACGATAAATCACACTTTGTTAAGATCTACCTTAGTTAGCTCTCTACCTTTTTGAATGCCTAATTGTGGAATGTATATAATAGTAGCCAAGGATACATGCTCATTTTAGGCATTATAGTCCATTTGCAAGGTTTTAAAGACTATATATAGAAGCTAAAAATATATTCTCAAAAGTGGCCTAGAGCATATAGAAATGTATATATGAGCAATCACATAATGTATACAAATACAACAATTGCACATGGTAGTTTGATACAATCGCATATGGTAATGTGATTGAGCAGCTATACATAGACAACATTTTCCAAAAATATGCAAGGTAATATAAAATCTATGACAAAAAACCTTTGATGAAACACATCTAACCCAAGCTTTTCTGTGTAGACAAAATAAAGATGCTTGCAAGGCATACATTCTTTACCCTCTTGTAAATGTTTTTGGAAATCCTCACAAGTGCAAGAAGGAAAAGTGGACACTACCACCAAATAGCTCTCCTCATTTTGCTCGCTTGCACTGGTTGCCAAAGTAAATTCCACATGCTCATTTTGAACTCACCACACATTGGCCATGAATTGTGCAAATCAACTCTGCAGCTCTATTGATCCTTGCCTCCATCTCTTTTGTTATGACCCTAGTGACCACCACTACCCTACCATCACGGTGTTTAGGGTGCACATCAGCATCATCTGCATTGTGCACCAAATTTGCATTTTGTTGTGATGTAGTTTCAATATTCTGCAAGTCAAATCCTGCAGCCCACAATGCTTCTATTTCTGTATAATCTAAGGATGTTTCTTTTGCAATTGGCCATATAGTAGGATAGCTTGTTGGTCTCTCCTTCACAATTTCTGGTGGCTCCCATGTTCCTTTTGCAATTGGCCATATAGTAGGATAGCTTGCTGGTCTCTCCTTCACAATTTCTGGTGGCTCCCATGTATGATCAATGTTGTTGCCACAAAACCATACAAATTGTTTTCTTAGACCTGAAGGAATTTCAATGAGACCCTCAAAACAAGGGGTAGGCACCCCTAATAATCCTCCTCTACCCTTCCTATCAGTTAGCTCATTGCAATTTTTGTTTCTATGTCATAAGTACCCTTGGCATCACACTTCACTCCCTATATTTGTCCTTCGAATAGCCCATCGTGTGTGGTGAACATCCACCTCAATAGTGCTTTGTATTCCAATTGAGGCTATGGGTAGGTCGAGTTGAGCGATCTGCAGGTTGTGTACCATACTCAAATTCAAGCCGATGTGAATCTCTATCTCTAATTGGATTATTGTGTCTGCCTTGTTGTCGTCACCTCACTATCCTTGAATCACCATCTGCCAAGAAGTTTCTACTGGCAGCAGCATTAAGCTCAATTACTGCCTAATTAGTTAGGTCCACCACTTCTATAGGTATTGGGAGGGTTGCACTAGATGAAGCTCATATTTTTTTAATTTTCTCAATTCCAGGGCCACATCCAAGGTGTTCACCCTTAAGAAAACATGGCATATTTTGACTGCTGGAATAGAACAGTACAAAGATCACCATAGCAAGCACTGTATAGAGAAATATATTTAAACCCATCATTGGAAGTTAACCAGCTCCCATGCACGGACTCCGCTAAGTTTGCATGTGGTACTAGTTATCTGTCACTCCCCTCCAAAGCCTGAAATAAATTTAGAACATTTAAACTTGCAATTATTTTATCTACTCTAAATATTTAACAATGACTCACCTTGACCATGTATTCACCCCAATGTGCAACTCTGGCATGCCACCAGACAAGCCATGTCGCGAGAATTGAAATCTTAGTCTTTTCTAAATGTCCTTTTCTCAACCAGATACGTAGATTGCTTAATGCTTTTTCGGCAACCTCTTCAGAAGGTGCAATCCTCCATGCTCTACACCTTTGTTTAAACTCTTCTTGACTGTGGGGAAGGATACATTTTCTTGCATGTTGTTGCATACTCTGTTCCCAATGAAATGAGCATGATCTTTCCTATCCATCCATAACACTACTAGGGACCCCATTAAAAAATGCCCCCCTCACAACTCGCCAATTTGCCTGAGCCTCATCAACCATAAATTCTTTGAATTGAGCCTGCATCACTCGATTCAGTAGCAGCCAGAAAAGAGTTTGAGCTTTAGTATCTTCCACTTTAAAATCTCCAATAGCTATAATTTGCATTTCGTGAACATAAGGGTTATATACATGGCATGCCATAGTTGTCCATTCTTCCCAACAACTTTCCAATTCACCAACAGGACGCATTTTATTAACCAAATCAACACCATTGCCAGGTCCTTGGGTTGACATTTTAAAAATGTCACATACATCAAAGCCAGAGAACTCTAGCTGACCAGGAAAGGCCATGCTTTGAAAAGAGTCAAAAAGCAAGAGCTTCTTCAAACTAAAAATGGAATCATAGCCAGTAGTGGGTTGGTCAACCTCCTCTTGTGCTTCTTTCCTCTACCGTGACAATCTTCTTTTGTCAAGTGTAGGTGCAAGTTTAGCAAGGGCGTCACCTAAGTCCTTGTCAGAAAGCATTGCCTTAGCAGAGTGGTCTTTAAAAAGTGATGATTGCAGTATTATTTTCTTTGCCAATTTTTGTTTGAGAGACCTTGGCCTACCCACAAAATCTTTAGATATCATGTCCTTCACTTTGACTTTAACATCCACCATTGCTTGTTTTGCAACACCCTCAGCAAACTGGGTGTAAGTGACAACCCATGTGAAGAATCACTCTCGTTATTCTCTTACCAGGGATCTCCGAGGGCAAGCAAAGAATGAGCTTACAAGGGCATTCAAAGATGCAAGTTGCGGGAAGATTACAATAAAAGCATTTTAGGCTTCCATAGTTTCCTATTGTGGATCCTGAGGGACAGACTTTTGACAAACGCCATGTCCAAAACTTTTCGTTCATTCTTTTGATCTTTGCACTTTTGAACATATATTGTTTAGGCACATTAAGTGTCCACCACATTTTTTGAATCTGACAATCCGATCAAATCCAACGATATTGCTTGTTACTGCATTTGTCCAAACATGTCCATCAAATTTGTCATTTGCTCTTGTTGTCCTATTAGGGTATGCATATGGAAGCTCAAACATGATGTTTCCATCATATCTTTGTGGTACCTCATCAATCTTTCTTATCTCGCAAACTAGCTCAAAGTTTTCTCTTAAAGAGTTCTTTTGTGGTAGATTTCTAAGCATCTCAACTATGCTATGTGTAGTGGTAGTTTCCAAGCTAGCATTTTCTGTTGCTTTTGGCTCACCTTTCTCCTCCACTGCCTATTGTATTGAACACTCTTCCTCAATTTCTATAATAGGAGCTTTTCTTGATAGCTGCTTGCCATGAAAACAAATGTCCTCTCAAATTGAATATCCAACTGAAACACAGTATTCTCTCCTCTGTGAATATTTGGCGCCTCAAAAGAAATACCTTCATTCTGCTCACAAATATTGTATTCTCTACTAATCTATAACCTGCACTTAACTCATGGCGTGAGATCTCCACAACACTATTTTGAGCTGCAAGCTCTATCTGTTTAGTGTTGCTCTCATCTTGTATAATTGCAGTATTCATATTTGCAGAAAGTAGAAGGCGAAAAGCAAAAGCGGCAAAAGACAGTGTTAAACAAAAAATAGGACTTGTATATATGATGGTATGAGAGTGAAAGAAAAAGCACAAGATGTTTTTTTTAAAAAGATGATTGGCGGTATTCAATGCAGACTATCTTACTTTAGATATGAATCACGCATTATTATCATTTTTATTATTTATCTTGTATTATCATTTTTATAGTTTCCACACTACATATATTCAATAAATTAGAAAATAGATTTAAAATAGATTCATCCTACACGCTGTGGTCTTAGATTGTGTGGACTACTTGAAAATGAAACTCTGTATCCTACTCTGTGATCCCTATAGCATACAATGAAATGGTGCAACCAGCAAAAACGTGATCAGGTACTCCTCTCTCTCAGCTTCCTATCAGCATAGGTTGTTTATTAGCAAAAACGTGACCAAGTCCTGGAGGGGTTTTGGCGGTAAAACTCCTCTGTTTCTAAACAAATCGATTTTGGGAGCGCGTACTGGTAATACCAAAACATAGTCCCAGGTATACCATCAAAATGCAGAGGACAAGGGTTGGGGCAGTCGGGTGCCCCCTCTCCTCAGGGCAGCCTGTTGACGGGCGAGCGTCAATGACATGCATTATGCTTCCATTGGTGTGTACACATATGTGTATGCATATATTTTTTGTATTTACGGGCTCCACAGTGCGTTCCAAGTTGTACATTGATGATTAGATGAGCCTAGATACCTGCAAGATGTTATACATTTTTTGGCTGGCCGCCCATTTTTAAAAGCCCTTGTATATAAGTCAATTCACAAGATGTGAAAGGGCATTCTTAGAGAAGGGAGTGTAAGGGAGTGTGGAGAAGAAGAAGAGGAGTGGCTATGGAGCTTGGATCTTCCACATCATATGTAGTGGTCATTGGGATTAATGGAAGCTAAGTTCTCTCTACTTTCTCTTGTCTTTCAAGCTTATGTGTGTTAATGGTGTATGATTAGTATTAATCTTCTCTTCTCTCTCAAGTTTTCCCTCTTGTTTGAGCATTCTTGCTTCACATGTGTGCTAGATTAGAGTGTGTGTGTATGTGGGCTGCATACATTTCTCTCATTAGGCTTCTTTGTGTATGCTTAATGTGTGATTAAGTGTGTGTGCTTGAGATTAGAGCAAAGGGATACACCATTGTCTGCATGATTAGAGAGTTAGAGTGTAGATTGAGAGTGTGTGTACATAGATCTTGCTTCATCGGCTTTCTCTCTTCTCCTCTCTTGCTTTACCCCTCTTCCTAGAGTCCTCATTCCGTCACATTAGGTGCATCCATGCCTCCATGCACTAGCCGGGTTCCAATCCACCGGATTGACATTATGTCGGTGGTTTGTGCGCTGTGTTATGACCGCCAACATTGGCGCCGTTGCCGGGGATCGAGCGCCTAAGCTAGAGGATCACCCGTGTGATGGTTTGAGTTTCTAATTTTCATTAGGATTAGGTATTGGTGATGGTGAATGGTTGATTTGTGATGAGATTTTGTTAAAAAAGTTGTGTGTAATTTTCATGTTTTCTCTTCAATTTCACTAATTGATCACTAATTTACGACTAATCCGCTAACAATTGGAGTGTTTTACATGTTTATGTGCCTAATTAGAGGCTTGTACATCACTCTTACGGGTTGAAATTCATCAATTTTTCATGATTTGAGTGATTAGAAAGTGTGTAATTATGGGTGACTTATTCTAATTTTGATGTCTAATTACTCACTAATCTTGTGTGTTAATGGTGCTATACATGAATGAATCTCTAATTGAATGTTTTGCCTTCATGACTATGTGTTTGATTTGAAGAAAAATGATGCTACACATCATGCTTTGTGATTGGTGCTTGTAGGTGGAGATGTGGTGAAGCGGTTGCCTACACCCACACGTGTGTAATCATCAATTGGAGTGGAGAAATCGACGCGATTCTTGTTGTAATGTGAGTGCATTAACCCACTTTACAATCTGAAATTAAAGTGCAGGTTTGAGAATTGATTAGGTGCACTTAATCGGTGCAAATCTATATGCACTAGTGTATGCCAACGTGAGGGAAAATGTGGACAAATTGGTGCTTGTTTTTTGGCAATTTTGATGCTAATGTGTTTGATGCAAAACCATTGATTGATTATGGTCATTATGTTGATAGGTTTATGGTTTTCGATTGCCAATTTTGCACCGAAATACTGCCCAATTTTTGCTAGATTGTGTGCATTGATTAGCGACTAGTGCTTGATTATGCTTGTGTGTGCACACTTAATTGGACTTGTAATTGATTACAAATTGATGTCAAATTGGATAAATTGAAAAGTTCAAAGTGTGATGATCAATTGTATATGCTTAATTTTGCTTAATTCTATTGCTAATTATGCTAATTTTTAGTCAAAATTAGGCAAAAAGAGAAGCAAAAATCGACCTAATTTGGATGCAAAATGCATTAAAAAATTGATTTTGGGTGTGATTTTGAAGTGTTAATTGCAAAAAAATCTTCACCAAATTGAGAGCGTACGCACTTCACGACCTATTTTTAGCTTTGCATGCGCATAGGTCTCACTTCTCGGAACAGTGTGTGCATTTACTTGATTTAGGTGTGTGTGCATTTACTTAAATTGGGTGTGTATGTGCACTTACTTGATTTAAGTGTGTGCATCATTTAAGAAGGGTGGGTACCATCCTCAATTTGGGTGTGTGGAAAGTGTAGTGCACAAGCAAACCAAGGGGGTGGGGGGTCAAGCACATGTGCATGCTTGTTTTTAGGTGTGTGGAAAGGGAGTAAAGTCAACAAAAGACAAGGCATGTGAGGAAAGAATCTAAGTGAGAGAGAGGGAAACAAAGGCAACAAAGATAATAAAAAGAGTGTGAAAGCACAAGAAAACAAAATTTGATTTGCATGGGTGTCCGAATTTAAAAGGCCTGAAAATATAAAAAAATTAAATTCAAAAAAATTAAAAAATTAAAAAAGAGATTTTTTTTCTTTCTTTCTTTGCTTCTCACACATATTCCACACGCATCACACGTCCCACATACTCGGTGCTCGCGTGCATGTACACACGATTAGACACATTTAGAGCAGATACGTTCGAGAGTTAGGTTTTGCCAAATTTTGCTAGATTTGAGTCCGATTGTATGCATAAACCTCGATATAGTGCAGATTTTGATTTTAGTCTACATTCGATGAGTTGACGAGGTTTAGAGGTCTATCACACGTCGAGAGCGCACATATTATGGCCATGACCACTTCGTGCTCTGAGTACACATTGCTCACACTTGTAGGCGAGCACAAAGGCCGGCCCTTTTACACGGACACATATGGACGTTTCTTTGTCCAGTGCTGCGCCTCCTTTGGCCCCACACAGACCCTCCAAGTAGTGCGAGTCCTTCCCGATGACACGCGGGATGGCACATTTAGAGATGACTATCGCACCACGTATGTGATCGACCATTTGATTAGGCTAGAGGAGATAGAGCTAGTACACGCAGATGATTGCCTTGAGGCCTTCGACCATCCCATGCAGGTTACATTACAGCGGGTAGGTCCTTGAGTGATCTATATAGATAGTGCTCAACGCATATATCAATTAGAGTGTCACACTTCTAGTAGAAACCTATCCACAGATGTTGTGACACTAGTTGGCGAGCCTAAAGATAGATGCTACATGAGCACCACAGGCACTCAACTTTACTTTTTGACTTGTGGATTGCCGTACGATCCTCAACCGACCCAGCACCCTACTTCGAGAAGGAGTGCCTTACCTCCTTAAGACACAGTGCCACCACCCACATCACTCAGGAAACCACCGCCAGGATTCTCCTCACCTAGACTTGATATGCCGCCAAGCGTTTCGAGCTATCACGAGTCTAGAGAGATGTACACGGCGATTGCTAACACTTTGTGTACCACTCAAAGTGAGCCACAGATAGAGATCTAGAGCCTTCGAGACATGTACTTTAGAGAGTCTCAACCTTGACACCTTGCACCATCTAGAGACCCATGCCAGCCTTTGATGACACAGGTTAGAGAGCATACGAGAGAGTCTATGACGACAACATCACCCCAGTTGAGAGCACCAGAGGTAGGGCCCGATAGATCACCCATTGTAGATATGAGTGCCCCTAGACCATTGACCCCCACCCTTCAGACACTGTCTGAGACTAGAGAGACTAGGGATAGCATGAGAGATATGGACGGTCAGATCTTGCATATAGTAGGCCGATCTCCACGAGGGGTTGCATATTATGTTGACACTTATGATCACCCCTTTGTGAGGCTAGCCACCCCACAGCGCATGATGTCTACACCTAGGCAGATTGTGAGAGCCTACCCACAGGCCGATAGAGCAATTTTTATTGATGAGCTCGGAGAGCAGTATCTCTTGATTGAGACCCTTGATTTTGATGACATTGAGCGAGCACACCCAGATGATAGCCTAGACACACAGACACATCCTAGGCTAGTGGACCTTCAGAGAGTTCAACAGACTGTGACCTATCTAGATGAGCTTAGTCATAGGTACAAACGCCTGACAAGTGGTGGATCCAGAGATCCTTCAACCCGCCTTCTTGCATATTTGATAGGAGATCCACGTGAGCGAGTTTATAGGGATGTCGATCATGCAGTATATGTTTTGACTATAGGTCTACCCTACTCCCCTCAACTTAGACATGATGATTTATGTTTACCCACGACGACCACACTATCTCCACAGCTACCGAGGGCTCCGAGTCCTCGAGAGACACCACTAGAGAGATCACCTCCTAGGCTTCTTTTGTCACGTCGTATTCTACCACCTTGGGAGATGGCAGATGAGGATGATAGTGTGCCACGAGAGATAGCTCCAGCACCTAGCCTCCCAAACAGGTAGAGCCCCTGAGACTAGAGCCCAGTCAGAGTATTGTTAGGGAGCCTACACCACCTACCACACTTATCCACGAGACTTCCAGCACACAGCGAGAGATCTCACAGAGTCATAGAGTGAGTGACTCCGATGGCTTTGTTATAGATGAGACCACTCCATAGATTCTAGCTGCCCTTGAGCATCCTTGTTTAGATCTGACGACCTCACAGAGGCCCTTAGTGATAGCTGTTGAGCTAGAGCCATCTACGAGAGTAGATCCCCCTATGAGAGAAGATGCAGAGCCGACAACATCGCTATCCCAGTCTTTTAGCTTGCATAGCGGTGTCATGGCCAGTGAGTCACAGAGAGAGCAGCCACTACATATAGATGTTGCCCTAGTGCCATCTACAAGTGCCGATTCATGATCAGATCACCCGATTGAGCGGAGACCAGCCACGAGCCGTACTTTTCTAGATCAGGTTCCTAGAAACCACATTACTGACACCACAGAGATAGAGGTTACACCACAGGTACATGGACATACACGGACTAGAGTGACCTCTACTAACACCCTATGTAGGGATACGATAGAGCCTGCTAGACTTGTTTGGAGACCACGTACATAGGCATCTTAGCCATGTGTAGAGCCTTCTCTAGGCAGAGGCTCTACGACAATGAGTAGTGCCACTGAGGAGCAACACACGATAGATCAGGCACGTAGCTCTCCACGTAGAGCTTCCAGGACAACCCAACAAGTTTTTGTTCCCCGTGACGAGATACATGCTAGATTTTTACCTTGTGATGACACGATCATATTTCTGAAGAGCCATATGACCGAAGACGGACTTTCACATGGTTGGCTCACATCTAGACGGTCACTTGAGGCACAGGATTAATTTGAGGGACAAAGACATGTTTGGGTACCTAGGCCACGAGCGGTAGCACACCCAGCGCATACAAGATCATACCCTAGAGTGAGACCTCCATGAGCCAGATGTCGAGAGATGAGACTACCCCTAGAGAGGTCGGTACCTTCATAGCAGATAGTATGTCCTAGATCTAGATGCACACGTAGACACGCTAGGAGAGCTCAGATTGACATCCCTATGAGAGCGTGAGCATTGCAGATTTGGCTACCGAAGAGCCTTCCACAGACTATTCGAGTAGAGGCTGATGCCCACCCTACGACCATTCCTTGTGCTGTTGAGCAGACTTTACATATGGAGCCATGTGTTAGCCAACCCTTGACTATTAGAGATCGAGCTAAGAGATTTCAGATCATGCTTCATGGTGAGAGCTCTCTCTTGACTCCTAGTTGCACGAGATTTGAGATTTGTACACATTGATATGTGCACTAGATTTATGTGCATATACGAGAGGTACTTTTTTCCCTTTTGGGTTTTTTCCCTCTGGATATCCAGGTTTTAGACCCTAGCTTAGATGTTTTATTTTATTATTCTGTTACTTTTGTTATTTTATCTTGCTGCTGACATACCTCTTGGAGGTACAGTGCTTTTGTTGATCTTTTGATGCAGCACGTAGACAGACATTAGCTTGCCCATGGAGATTGGACGACCATGTAAACATGATGTATCTCCAGAGACGAGGAGCTTCCATGACATCGACCT
The DNA here is from genome assembly GCF_014529385.1 of Adiantum capillus-veneris. Taxonomy (NCBI): domain Eukaryota; kingdom Viridiplantae; phylum Streptophyta; class Polypodiopsida; order Polypodiales; family Pteridaceae; genus Adiantum; species Adiantum capillus-veneris. The sequence goes on along the minus strand of NC_140949.1, from coordinate 40,680,791 downwards.
CTTCATCGAGCCCATGCACAGGTGTACTCCTTCCTATGCTATATGGTTTTGTACATTTATATTTGTTGATTGTGGCTTCTTCTTGGTTTGATTAAGTGCATTCAATTATGTTTTGTTATCGCCATTAAAGATGTATAAACTTGTCCTTTCTTTAGTTAATTGACTTAGAGTTTAGTTTTATTGATGAGCCTTGAGGTTAGGAGGCCGTGAATTTAGGTTAACTCATTTACTTGACTACTAGTCCTAGTTGGTAAAATTATTTGAGTATTTGAAACCTTAGGAGTGTTTTAAGCATAGAGAGGCTTTCTCACCCAAACAACAAAGAACACTAGTGAAAATACAAAGGAAATGGAAGAAAAACAAAAGTGCCACAAGTGTAAAAGCTTAAGCTGGAAGAGAAATCCTGGCTTGATTTGGTACTTCATGCACATGTATTGCCTATGGTACTAGAGCCCTAGAGGTTCCCAGTGTGGGTGCTTTTCTTTGAGAAGCAAAAAGCCCCCGATATACAAATAAGCACACACGTCAAATGATTTTGCAATGTGAAAAATAACAAATGAAAAGCAAGAAAAATGAAATGAGAAAGACTTCCATTGAGCTTCAAGTAAAAAAAAAATTCAAGCTTTTGTTTCGAGTTGTGAGAGTTAGTTAGCTAATCTATGACAGACATAATTAGGGAATCTTGCATTGGGATAAATTTACTAACTTAGCTAGTAGTAGAGTAAATGTTTTAACCCTTAGTCGTAGCTAACTAATTGATAGACTCATTCATAAGACCAAAAATCTTGATTAATTAATTTCAGCAAGTGCAATTTATTTTTCCTTAATGGCAGTGTAACATTTCATAATTCTTAGCATTTACTCATTACTACATGTGCTTTGCCTTTTCCTTATGCCTTATCACCATATATTTGAGCTTGCTACCTCATCCACCTTTTTCTTTTTGCAGGCACATTCTTTCTTAAGCATCTACCACGACATGGCTTTGTCGGGGACAACAAAGCTTTGGGAGGGGAGAGTGTTGACGGGCGAGCGTCAACGACATGCATTATGCTTCCATTGGTGTGTACACATATGTGTATGCATATATTTTTTGTATTTACGGGCTCCACAGTGTGTTCCAAGTTGTACATTGATGATTAGATGAGCCTAGATACCTGCAAGATGTTATAAATTTTTTGGCCGGCCGCCCATTTTTAAAAGCCCTTGTATATAAGTCAATTCACAAGATGTGAAAGGGCATTCTTAGAGAAGAGAGTGTGAGGGAGTGTGGAGAAGGAGAAGAGGAGTGGCTATGGACCTTGGATCTTCCACATCATATGTAGTGGTCATTGGGATTAATGGAAGCTAAGTTCTCTCTACTTTCTCTTGTCTTTCAAGCTTATGTGTGTTAATGGTGTATGATTAGTGTTAATCTTCTCTTCTCTCTCAAGTTTTCCCTCTTGTTTGAGCATTCTTGCTTCACATGTGTGCTAGATTAGAGTGTGTGTGTGTACGTGGGCTGCATACATTTCTCTCATTAGGCTTCTTTGTGTATGCTTAATGTGTGATTAGAGTGTGTGTGCTTGAGATCAAAGCAAAGGGATACACCATTGTCTGCATGATTAGAGAGTTAGAGTGTAGATTGAGAGTGTGTGTACATAGATCTTGCTTCATCGGCTTTCCCTCTTATCCTCTCTTGCTTTACCCCTCTTCCTAGAGTCCTCATTCCGTCACATTAGGTGCATCCATGCCTCCATGCACTAGCCGGGTTCCGATCCAGTGGATTGACATTATGTCGGTGGGTTTTGTGTTGTGCTATGACCGCCAACACATCCCCTATCCCTCAAGGCCTAAGGCTTGACCCTCGCACACAGTACCAGGCTGTGTAGCTCGACTTTCTCTTGGGAAAACCGGATGTGAGACCTCCAGACGGCCCTTCTAAAGGGGTCCCCACCCACTGAGCAAATTGTTGAAGCTAACCTATACCCACATTAACACTAGTTTGGTACCAAAACAGGACACATGTCCTTTTTTTTTACAAATTTAAATTAAATTCTACTTGCATTAGATAGTTTATTTAAGAAAACCCTCTTGCTATTCTAAAATATGTTAGCTAGGGGGTCTTTTAAAAATATAACCTTGCATTTTAGAATTTACCATGATCAAGAACTATACTCATCAAGTTGACCCTCGTAAGACTACGATTGATGGTTTTAAGAAATCAACTTTTTAAGCTCAAGAAAAAATAAAGCAACCTTGTAGAAAATTTTAGGTGTCTTTTCCACATCTTTGCTATAGATAATTGAAAGTTTCATGAGCAAAAAAATTGATTTGGGAGTATATAAAATAATGGAAAGTTCTATGAGTTTGATATAGCCATTTCAATCATATTGTTGTATACAAAGAAAAATATGTTTTTGATGTATTTGTGAGTTTTAGAAAGTGATGCATTGCTTACCCTTTCCATCTAGGACTGAAGGTGGCAAATAGAAGGGCTTTGGTACGCAACAATTATTGGATTATTTTAAATATTCAAAATAGCATCAGAGAGAACTTTGATATTTTCATTCTTGAGACATAAGCATTCAAAACCTCAAATAATATCAAACTTTCTATGTAGATCAACTAAATGTATCAAAGTACATGGTAAATACACAATTGGGGTGCCCAAAACCTTGGTTTTAACGTCATTATGGAGAACTCAAGATTTTCAAGAGTTTTTCCACGATAAAAAATTCAAGATAGAGTTCAAGCAACGAGATTTAATTGAGTTAGAGTGCCCAAAAAATACGTAGTTTCTTGGTTTCAACATATAAAGTCATTTGTAGTTGTCAAATTTCACTAGAATAGCCCCAATTTCATGAGGGGAGCTTTGGAAGACCAAAATTATGCTCTAATTCAACACGTGCTCAAGTATGAAATTATGTCTATAACATGCGTGTGACTTGGAAATTTATCTTTAAAGTGCATTCCATTGCTTTGTAACACTAAATGCTAACACTTGGCTTTTATAAACATAAAAAGGGCCATCTCTACAAAAAGATATAAGAATTTTATGATTTTTTTTGCAAAACAGCTTGAAATTTTACTAAAATTTATGACTTAGAACTTACCAGAATTCTATCCATACGGATTGTATTTTGACATGGAGAAAAATCGAGTGTTTTCTTTCCCTCATAACCAACCTATGGTAGAAGCAATGTATATAGAACTTCTTTCTAGCTTGACAAATAAATTGCCAAAACTTGGAAGGAAAACAGGACACTTTAGTGTCCAATTACAGAACTAGTGTTAAGAGCATCACAGCGTGCACGAGCACCAAAGTAGCAAATGCAAGTAGCAGTTTTCCTTGATTTTCCAAAAGATAAAAACACGTGACTAGGTACTGGAGGGGTTTCAACGCTGAAACTCCTTCAGCATAGATTCGGCTGCCAAACTTTATAGCTTGAAATGAGCAGATGGCTGAGAGATCTTGGGATGATTCCATGGCAATGACTGAGCAGGTGGCTGGGAGCTCTTGTGATGATGTCAGATCCAGCATGTGAGCTCTTGGGATGTTGACTAAGCAGGATTGGAGTGTGCCATTCTAGGGGTTTTGCCGGAAAAATCCCTGTGAGGATATAGATTCTAGACCAACATGGAGGATTTGTAAGCATATGTATGGGACTAGCTAGCCAAGAGGGCTTGGGCTTGTTCCTCATATTGGAAGTTAATTGAGGATACGTAAGAGCCATCATCACTAAAGACAAAAATTCCAGGAAGCTTCCCATTGGCCTTGAGCCGTTGACAAGCTGAGAGTTGTCTTCCCACCCCACCTGTGCTAAAGCTCGCCAGCACCTTGGCCCCACCCCCATAATTTGTCGTTGCCCTATTGTACAAGCTCACATACTGAGATGCACTGATGCTCCTACCAGAAGAGTAGAATTGAAAATTTACAAGGTCTATCACAGAGTTGTATTGCCCCCACAATGCTGTGTATTGGCTTTCCACACCATCAAAAGGGGCTATGGATGCCACACTTATTACCCCTTTGACCTTCAACTGTGTTATGAGTTGTCGAATGCATGACACAAAGGTCTACGTCAAGACCCCATCAAAATGCTTTTGAAGTATACCACATATGCCATACATATCTCTTGGGGACTGTTCAATACTCTAGAAGCATACTTCCCTTTTTGTAGCTGCCTTTTCCTGATAGAAATTGGTATCCGTACAACACCAGAAAGCAAGGCATAGCACAAAACTGTAGAAGCTAATCTGCCATTGGAATCTAACAACCCCTCCCTACAACTCAAGAGACAACCCTTCCCCTCCCGAGAGAAATCCCTGTGAGGACGTAGATTCTAGACCAACATGAAGGATTTGTAAGCATATGTATGGTACTAGCTAGCCAAGAGGGCTTGGGCTTGTTCCTCATATTGGAAGTTAATTGAGGATGCGTAAGAGCCATCATCACTAAAGACAAAAATTCCATGAAGCTTCCCACTAGCCTTGAGCTGTTGACAAGCCGAGAGTTGTCTTCCCACCTCACCTGTGCTAAAGCTCGCCAGCACCTTGGCCCCACCCCATACTTTGCCGTTTCCGTATTGTACAAGCTCATACTAAGATGAAGTGATTCTCCTACAATAAGAGTAGAATTGAAAATTCACAAGGTCTATAACAGAGCTGTATTGCCCCCACAATGTTGTGTATTGGCTTTCCACACTATCAAAAGCGGCTATGGATGCCACACTTATTACCCCTTTGACCTTCAACTGTGTTATGATCTACCCAATGCATGACACAAAGGTCTGCATCGAGACCCCATCAAAATGCTTTTGAAGTATACCACATATGGCATACATATCTCTTGGGGATTGCTCAATACTCTAGAAGCATACTTCCCTTTCTATAGCTGCCTTTTCCTTATAGAAATTGGTATCGGTATAGCACCAGAAAGCAAGGCATAGCACAAAACTTTGGAAACTAATCTGCCATCGGAATCTGAGAACCCCTCCCTACAACTCAAGAGACGACCCTTCCCCTCCCGGCAACTCAAGAGACGACCCTTTTGCAATTGCCATGATCTTCTGTCGGTAGCCTTTGTGACCTCCCAAGGCAAACTTGATCACGGAGGCGTAGACAACAGATTATTCATTGTCATCCATGTCAGTCAAGCCATAAGATGAGGAAAGGTAGTTTCAACACAGCTCCATGCCAGGGGTTTCGTCGGCGGAACCCTTGTGAAAATTTAGAATGATGTATGGAAGAGAGCATGCGCGCGCACACACACACACACACACACACACACACACACACACACACACACACACACACACATGATGCATGTGATGGCGGATTTTGACAATGCATATTCTTAGGTTTTGAATTTTAAATTTGGCCCATAAATAAGCATCTTGTTTTGAAGAAATTTTAAATGTATGTAAGTTTAATATTTTTGTTGATATTCGTTTATTTGTTCTTTATGAAAGGCTTCTAGCTTTGGAAAGAGGACAAAAGGTTCACCCAAAGTCATACACAAGAAGAGGAAATATGTTGCTAGCAGCAAGGGTAGCGAGAAATCAGTTGATAAAGCTGAAAATGCTCAGGCTAATCAACCTCGGGGGGTTCACTATGTGTAAAGCTACCATATCACGTGCGTTCAAGACATGTTTGTAAAACCCCTTATCTGTGAATTTTGTTAAGAATATAATGTACCCTTTTCTTTTAAAATCTGTAAGTTTTTTTCAAATTTGAAAAAATAATACCCTTCTGTATATATATTTCTATAAACTTCAAGAACTTTAAATACCCTTCTGTTGAACTCACGCGATATGTTACATTGTTATTAGGTGACCTTCCCGGGTAATCAACAATTAGAAGACATTCAAGATGATCAAGGAGATAAAGAGGTCACCAATGATAAGGATGTAGATGGGGGTATCAAGGACAATGAGAAGGTGACAGATGACAAAGAGGTTGAAAAGGTCATCCCACAAGCTATTATCAAACCTCAAGGCTCCGAGTTTATAGACACTTTAACCCTGAATAAAGGATGTATACCCCCTATGATTCCTCTTTGTAGGTGTTTGATATATGAGAGAGTACAAGAGCTTAGAAGGGACCTTTCTCTACTTAAAGAAGGTTTTTGAAGAAGAAGGGTACCTTAAGATAAAAGGTATGTTCATCTTATCCATAAATCTTCCATATGGTTCAACTAGAGATGTTAATGAGGACATTACAAAAACTTGGGAAAAGTATTGGCATATGGTTAGCAAAGAGATTGAGGATGAGCTTGAAAAAATGATCAATGGTCCAGGTTGAAGGGAAAGATGTTCTTTGGCCGGGAAGGGAATCATTGAGCGGCCTCTTGGATGGAGAGCATAAGCGAGGTCTCATGTAATGACAAGAAGAAACATGTGAGGGTTTTGGCACAATTTATTGTCCCTACCCAGCAAGAGGAGTTGAGATTGATTGCTGCTCTTCAAAGATTGAACATGTAAGTCTTATTTGTACATTAAATTTTGCTTTGTCTTTGTTTTAATCATACGTCTTGAGGTAAATTTTTTATGGTTTATTGTTTATGTAGAATGAACGAAGAAGCAATCATTAAGACCAACCTCAAAGACTACTTGTATCATACAAGTACCATTTGTTCTTTCGATAGGTCTCAAATCACTGAAAATTTTACTGAGGCTGAATGAGTGTCAATGGAGAAAGCAAGGGCTCAAGAAGCACAATCAAGAAAGAGGGTTTGGTATCCTCTTACTCAGTCTATCCTTGGTCCCATGGTTTATGGGGTATGTACTTAAATTGATAAGGTTTGGTAAGATTCTAATAATCTTTTTGGTTCTTGATACATTTTATTGAAATGGTGTATGCAAAATAAATGGAAGTCTAATTTACAGGTGGCATCAAATAAGATACCTCTTACTTTGTCACAAGATGAGCGTGTGAGGGATGAGGTTCAAGCAAAGAGGAATGTTGCTAAAGCTTACAATAGGCGCATGACTCGAGTGAGTACTACACTCTATTAAAAGTATAATAAAAAGATCTTTTTGTTTATTTTGTTTGGTTATTGTAGAATCTATCCGTGTGAATCTTGCTAATGGAGAAGAATGGTTTCTAATTTTATGGAATCTTCCTTTTGAGGATGAAAAATTCAAGATTAAAATAGAAAAACTCTACTCTATATCTTGTGCTACATGTTCTCAAGAGCTAAAGATAAAAATGCTAAAGCTTTTGGGAGAAGATGAGAACTTTCGCCAAAGTTTTGGAATGCCTTTGAGAGATCATTTCTATATCCCTTGGTTGGCCAAGGAATTATGGATGGATCAAGTCTTGGAAGATTCAAGAAGGCTTTTGCAACAGGTTGTAGATTCCACACATGGAGTTCACAAGGTGGTTTTGCCTTTAGATGTTCACTTGGAGTCATATTTTGAAGACATTGTTAGTAGATATAGAGGAGTACTTTTTTACAAATTTCAAAAGGATATTAATGTGGCTACTCCACCATCAAATAATGTGGACTTGAAAAATTCTTCCCATCGATTGGTCTATAGGTAATTCCTATGTTATGCATTTTTCTAAGTGACTATTGTTGTATATATAAGTTTGTCTTATTTAAGGTTTATGTAATCATATTGTTGTAGGCTCTTGATGTATCTCATAAGAAGTAAGAAGATCACTTGCATGCCTGACATATGTAAAGCATGGCCAATTATGTGTCCTCCTACATATAGTATGTACACCTCCACTATCTTCAGAGAGAACAATGATTCTGGTGGAGCCTTTCTTCTCACAGATTGGGAGCGTAAGCACTACCCTTGGTGGATTGATATGAACAAAGGTGAGTGTGTAGAAGACGAGAAGGAGAATTATCTTCGTCATCTGAAGGTTGAATGCAAGTCCGAATCAGGGTCATTAGGAGAGATGACCATTGAGCAAAGGAAGAAGATGGAGGAAGAGTTGAAAGCTCTCAAAGAAAAAGAAGATCAAGAAAGACAAGAGCAAGGCAAGAATTCTGGAGGCCGTCCACCATCAAGCAAGGGTGGAATGTCAATCAAGGGTAAGTAAGCTAAATTGTTGGTGGGAACAATATGTTCTTGCTATTCTTTCTTTTGTTATGTCTTATGCTAATCATTACGGCATCGATTGATTTGACAAAAATGTGTAAGTTTTTTGGCTATTATTAGATACAAGAAACTTAGGAAGTTCTCATACCCAAAAGAATGTTGGAAAAGGAGCTTTGACTCATGCACCTTTGGCTAGTTTCCATTCCATTCAAAAGAAAGGAAACATAAAACACTCAAAGGTTTGGATTTATGATAACATTGAGCTTGGCAAGGAGTTCACTGCAAGAAACTTCAAGGATGGTTTTATGGTGATGCGAGAGTTTTTTTTTTGCTTGGGTGAATTTTGTAAGGTCTCTGACCCCGATCAAAAGAGCACCATTGTACCATGAAATGAACATAATGGAATAAGTTACTATTTTTAGCAGTTTTCCAAATTTTGTCAGTGCCATGATGTTTAGAATGTTTTAAAGCTTCGAAATGTGAATTAAAATAATTTTTGTAAAAAAAATTCCAAAAATGGCAAGTTTTTGGTCACCCGACCCGTCCAGTTTTGATCGTCTCGAAAAACTACACCCGTACCCCGAATTTCAAAAAAATGCATTTTCGGACCCCGGGGGCTACTAAATATGGCAAGTACTCGGTCCAGTACGTCTTAGTTAGAGCTCCGTATAGCAATTTCCGGCATCAAAATCCGACTCGTATGACCCATTTTAGCCAAAAACAATTTTTCCAAAAATTGAGCAGGGAGGCACCGGAGCCCGGGACTGTGTGGGAACAGGTCCCAGGCCACTCCAGACCAGCTTTAGCAGCTAGGGGGCGCCTGCTTGCCTTGTGGGAGTCTTTGGGAAGTTTCCAAGCTTGCAACTAAGTGTGAGAACCAGTTAACTAAACCAATTGGACACTTGGTGGGTAGGGGAACTGAACTTGCCAATGCAGTGAACTGAGTGCTCCTCCAGATGCTAATAGCAGGGCTGGTCGATTTTCAGCCTGTAGGAGCCTATTTGAAGGCCTACTCACACACACACACACACACACACACACACACACACACATATGCTCATACACACACACACAGTGCATACACACACCTACACACACTGGGAAGGTGTTGCCGATTCACACACCTTTTGAAGGAGAAGCAAGGTGGAAGGTGCTGCCGAATTCTCGTCTCAAGAAGCTCGATTAGATCAGAAAATTGAGAAGATTATCAGCCCTTAATCACGGTAACCACGGTTTAATTAATGCCATCTGTAAATTCCTTTCTCTACCATCTAAATTTCTCGTCTATTATGCTTATTCTTAGTCGTAATTCTCTATAATTACTCTCTAAATTCTCCTTAACCATATTCTATTATGTAATCATCATCCCATAGCTGAATTATCATCCATTCATCACTCTTAATTAATGATTAGTGCACGATTATTAGAATTTTCTCTCTCTAGGTAGCATAGAAATTAATCGGTAAGCTGGTAATTGTGTAGATTGATGAGAATCACTCTTTCTATCACGCATTAATATTGTAGCTGATTTAGATTCATTTCGGTTATGCATTAAGATATAATTAAGGTAAGATTAATCTGTCATTAAGTCTCTAAGAGGTGGTTTTTCTCACACCTATGCATGCGGTGATTATGCACCCTCTAATTGCTAGGAAAGAGATTAATCGTGCTTAATTCATCTTTCTAGTGATTCCATTAGTGAAATCCTATTATTCTTAATCATGTAAGCCGAGTAATTATCTTTAGAGCCGGCTCCCATAGGATTATGTGTCATCCATAATGATTGTTATATGGAAAAATCTAAACCTCTCATGTAGCAGGCATTGTTTGATGTTGCTAATCTATCATTTGGCTTGTTATGACGCTTGCGGACATTAGCTCTTTTCTCCAAGTTAATTATTTAAAGTAGTGAGTTTAAAATGGCCCCGGTTAAGAGGACTCGCTTTGGTGGAGCCCACGACCACGAGGCAGGAATGAGCAAGGTGAACGGGAAGGGAAAAGCCCATGGAGGAACAAATACCGGCCATCTCACGGGCCATCGACGAAGAAATGGAAGAGGTAGATCATAATTTCATTCAAGTTGTTTAATTTAACATTGCACACGTTTAGTTAGGAATGAAAATATCCCCAAACATGTTGGAGAAATCCGACGGAAACCTCGGCATTGAATTCATTGTACACTAAGTTCTAAAGTAGGAAGGAAATGATTGATGGGTATGCTGGTTGCAATTAGGAAAGAATGTCTGCTAGGGAAAATTTAGCTCGACATGTTCATTTTATTTCCAATGTTGAATCAGTCCTGACCCCCCTACTGATCGCAGGGGGCAGAGTTCCTCGTTAAGGGCTCTTGAATCCATGACTTGCTTTTTATGCGGTGGATACCCACGACTTGCTTTCTATGCAGTGGGAACCCACATCTTGCTTTCTATGCGGTGAGAGTGTCCATGACGTGCTTTCTATGCGGTGGACATACCTAGTTGTATGGGCAGCTAGGCGACAACGGGAGGAGTGAACTCTCGCTGGAGGGGGGATGTTGTACCTCCAGAACATTGGAATTTTAATGAATAAGTTTAAATAGAATTTTTACTAGAATTCTGTCTTGGTGTTGTTTGCAATACTGGTTGAAGGGCTGTCTTAAGGAACAATGTGCTTCGGAATTAAAACAAGGAATGTTTATGTTGAACAACCTTTGTGGTAGTAATTAGGTCACACAAGGAAGTGTGAGTGTGGGGGTGGAAAGTGGGGGCTTGGCTCAGGTTGCCAATGCCTATGAGATGGGTGGTCCCGATTGGTCGAGAACTCTCTGTCTCCATAATGCTTGCTTCGATATTAGTAATACCCATTGCACCTAGAGCGGTGAAATCTCAAGAGTACGTGCCTCTGAAACATGGGGAAAAAGGCACTCGGGGTTTCTCTCCTCTTGGAAGGTGGGTCTTAGGATCGCTAGATAGTTCAAGTACGCTTCCCCTGCGAGGTGGAGCTAGATCTCCCTGCTAGTAGGCTCGAACTCGACTCACTTTGTGATGAGAGATCGTCCGTTAGTCGAACCCTGAACCATTTTGTTTGCTTCCGCAATAGATCTAGTGGCCACTAGGTTCACCATCAAATCCGTTGGTTGATACGGCGGGGTGGGGACCTCACACCTGGTATCAGAGCCTAGGTTAGAGAGCCTAAGTTAGGCTAGGAAATAAAGTCGTATTGTTTGAACATTTAAAAGGAACTGAAAGTATATAGGTAGTTGATCCAAATTCCTTGCATTGGTGTTGCAGGAAGACCGCGTGCTCGAATATCGGAAGTTCAAGGTGTTTGAGCTTATTTATGAGCAAGCTCAAAGATCCCCAGTTTACCAGTTCATGCGAGATGTCATGGAGATACTGTTGAAGGCTTATACGCCACACTCCACTCGCATTGATAGAGGATGGGAACTTGATTGGACATTTCCAGGAGGGGTTTACTACATCAACGCTCGGAAGCTAGGATGCCTGGCTACGGACTTGAAGAAGATACGTTGGGGAGAAGAGTTGAGGGTAATAGAGATATTCTACTTGGTGCCTACACGATTGGACCAGACTGTTTCACACAACTCCAATCAAACCATCAACGAGTGGCTCTTGGAGAAGGTCACCAATGTGATCCCAGCGAACCGAGTCAAAACCTTTGGATTACTGAAAGTGGAGCTCCGGCTTGATATCTTAGTTTATTATCCACTCAAGAATGAGTATAGAAACTATTACACGAATGAAGTAGTGCATCATGTGAATACCATCTCCTATGAGTATTTAATACGCAATCCATAAAGCCATGTAATAAGCTGATCATTAGGTATCCTAAACCTTGAGGGGTTTCAATTGTAATAAATTTTCATCAATAAAGTGCTTTTTGTCTCTGAATCTCTGTCTCTTGATAAAGTAGAATCTTGAATTTTATTTAAAGTCTCATGTCTATTTTGAAATCCAAGTAATGTATCAAGAATTCGTATAATCCATGTAGGTACCGCCTGTTGCTCTATACTCGGCAACGCAAGATAAAAGGCTCCTCCTTAAGCAAGCCCAACCTCCGATCTTTAAGGGCGAGGGGGCAAATGTGGAGAGAGATGCGGAAGTATGGATGGAATCCATGGACGATTACTTTGAAGTTGAGGGAACCCAACCCATAAATCAGACCATGCTTGCGATGTTCCGCTTGACTGGCGATGCCAAGATATGGTGGAAGCAACATTGCAGAGACATGGATATTAAGGGATCTTCCGAATCATGGGAAGACATCAAAGCTGCAATAATGGGACGTTATTTACCACCTGCCTATAGAACCTTGAGGATGAATGAATTCTTTTCACTTCGGCAGCTGAATTCATCTGTCGAAGCATACTATGCAAAGTTTGTCACTCTTCGGAGATATGCTCCTAAGATGACCTTGGAACAACAGGTGGCAAGGACTTGCCAAGGACTAATCGATCCCCTGAATACTCGGTTGGAAGCTCTCAGGCCGACGACGCTACAAGATGCCTTGTTAAGGGCCAAACCTCTAGCTCTCGAAGTACAAAGGGCTAATCAGAACAGGAGGAATCATTGGGCAAAGAGGGCAAGGACCACTGCTTGGGATAACAGGCCAGCCAACCAATCGTATAACCAACGCCCTATTGTGGCTACCACCACAACCATGGAGTTCCCTGATGTCCGATGCTATGGCTGCGGCGAGCATGGGCATTACAGATCCAATTTCCCCAGGAACATTCAGGCAACCAATGCCAATGCCATACCCTTGAATACTCGTGGGTGTGGCCAAGCTAATGGAAGAGGAGGACGTGGAAGGATGAACAGAGGGTGAGGACGTGGAGCTACCGCCAGAGTGAATGCCGCAGTGGTACAACCAACTCTGGGCGACGAAGCAGTGGAGAGAGCAACCCTACATGCTGCAATTGACAATCCCAATGGTTGGAAGCAATACGCAGTCATTCATACGCCAGGATCTCTCAGAGGTGAACAAGTTAACTTCCTTTTAGATTGTGGTAGTACTCTTTCATTTCTTTCACCCAGATGCATGAGGAAGCTAAAGCTAGATAAGTATCCAACAAGCAAGCTAGTTGTGGAGTTAGCAAACGGCAAGGAAGTAGTATCTCAACATTCTGCAGGAAAAATCGACTTTGATTTAGGGGGACACCCAACTTCTGCCCAATTTCGAGCCTTACCCTTAGGATTCTTTGATGGGATACTAGGGATGGACTGGCTAAAGAAAAATAGGGCCCACATACATTGTGCACAAGGGAATTTTACCTTTACAGATAACTTGGGTAATGAAGCCTTAATCTAGGGGGGGAATGGGAGACCTAAGGCTACTCTAGTTAAGGCCAACAAACTTTTGAAGGGACTAAGGAAGGGTCAGCAAATTTATGCAGTAAAACTCAACAAGGTGGACCAATCAGATACCTCATTTCGGCCAAACTGGTTGAGGGAGTATGATGATGTATTCCCTGAAGACCTTACGAATCTTCCGCCGCACAGAGAGGTAGAACATGAGATCAAGACTATCCCTGGATGTGAACCTATCTCAAAAAGACCTTATAAAATGTCACTTCCAGAGGCTATCGAACTCAAGGAACAACTTAGACAACTCATTGAGCAAGGATTCATTCGACCCAGTACTTCTCCTTGGGGTGCTCCAGTTCTTTTTCAAAAAAAGAAGGATGGGACCTTAAGGCTATGCATAGACTACAGGGGACTGAACCAGGTAACTGTCAAGAACAAGTATCCAATTCCAAGGATTGATGAACTCTTGGACAGGCTCCACGGTGCCAAAATATTTACAAAGATAGATCTAAGGTCAGGATATTACCAAATCAGAATCAAGGAATCGGATATTCCAAAGACGGCTTTCAATACTAGGTATGGGCACTACGAGTTCAAAGTAATGTCTTTTGGTCTAACAAATGCTCCTGCAAGCTTCAATCGACTTATGCAGGATATTTTTAGACCTTACCTGGATGATTTTGTCTTTGTTTTCTTTGATGACATTCTGATCTACTCTAAGAAAGAGGCAGATCACGAAGAACATGTTCGCAAAGCACTTGATCTTCTTCGAAAACACCAACTTTACGCTAAAGAGAGCAAGTGCACTTTTTGCTCACCAAAAGTCAACTATCTTGGATTTGTCATATCGGCTGAGGGGATTTCAGTGGACCCAGACAAGGTCAAGGACATTGTTGATTGGCCTCAACCATCCACTTTCAGCAAAGTAAGAGGATTTCTTGGAATAACGGGATGGTACAGGATTTTTGTCAAGGACTATGCACGTATTGCTGCACCTTTGACGGAAATCCTAAAGAAGGGAATGAGGATCGAATGGAAGACCGAGCAGAGTCTAGCTTTGATAAAATAAAAGAGTTCTTGGTCTCAGCTCCTATTTTAAAGCTTCCAGATTTCAGTAAGGAATTTGAAGTAGCGACCGACGCTAGCAACTTTGTTCTAGGAAGAGTTCTTACTCAAGAAGGAATACCAGTGGCGTATACTTCGCGAAAGCTGAGAGATCATGAGAAGAATTATCCTACTCATGATTTGGAACTTTTAGCAGTTATTCATGCGCTGAAGTTATGGAGACATTATCTTCTCGGACGCAAGTTTCAGCTGGTGACAGACTACAAGAGCTTAAAATGGATTTTTACTCAACCTATTCTCAATATGCGACAACGGCGATGGATAGAGCTATTATAGGAATATGACCTTGACATAAAGTATAGACCAGGAAAGGAAAATGCAGTTGTAGATGGTCTTAGCCGAAAATCCTTTCTCGGAGATATCTCTATTCCAAATAACCCTATCTGGGATAGAATCAAAGAAGCATCTTTAGTAGATCCAGAATACCAGCGTATAGTATCTCTAGTCCAGCAGAATAAGATGCATGAAGCTAAAGATTACTCTCTTATGGGAGGATGTCTTTACTACAGGCATAGACTCTGTGTACCCAGAGATCCAGCGTTAAAGAAGACCATTTTGTATGAAGCTCACGATAGCCCTACATCCGGACATCCAGGCTATGCTAAGACTCTTCACGCTGTCAGGAGGAGTTATTTTTGGTCTGGGATGAAAGGAGACATACTTCGCTATGTGAGGCAATGTCTTTCTTGTCAGCGGATAAAGGCCGAAAGAATCAAGTTACCAGGGAAACTTCAACCTCTTGACATACCCCAAATGAAATGGGAATGCATCAGTATGGATTTTGTTACAGGATTACCTTCTACAGGAGGTTATGATTCTGTTTTCGTGGTTGTTGATATGCTCACAAAAGTGTCTCATCTAATACCCGTAAAGACAACCTTTACTGCTTCAGATGTTAGTCGGGTATTCATCAAGGAGATTTTTAGGTTACATGGTCTGCCCAAGCGTATCGTCAGTGATAGAGATGCCAAGTTCACATCAAAATTTTGGACTTCTCTTTTCCAATCTATTGGGTCACAATTAGCCTTCAGTACAGCGTATCATCCGCAGACAGATGGGCAAACTGAGAGAGTTAATCAAGTCATCGAGGACATTCTCAGAGCCTATTGTTCACAAGAGCCAAAGAAGTGGTTACAATATCTACCTTTGGTGGAGTATGCTTATAATTCTTCCGAACACAGAAGCATTGGAAAGTCACCTTTCAAAGCTCTTTATGGACAGGACTGCTTACCACCACTGAACTTCTCAGATCCAACCATCAGGGTAGAAGCATCTAGGAAGATGTTAGAAGATATGGAAGCACAGACTAGAGCTATTCGCCAGGACATTCAGGCCGCTCAGGATAGACAGAAGCACTATGCAGATAAGAACCGATCAGAAAGAACCTTCAAAGAAGGGGATAAGGTTTTTCTGAGAGTCCGACCAAAGAAAAGAAACTTATCACTAGGAAGATATAAGAAGCTTAGCCCAAGGTATTGTGGACCATTCGAGATCGTTAAGGTTGTGAGTGACCAAGCCTACAAGCTAAAGTTACCTGCAAACTTGAAGGTTCACGATGTGTTCCACGTCAGCTTACTCAAACCCTATATTCCTAACCCTGATCAATTCTTGGACTCAGATCAGATAGTCATGCCAGCACAAGGAGTACTCGAGCTCCAACCTGACTACGTACTGGAAACAAGGGAAAGGAAGTTACGCAACAGAACTATCACGGAGCATCTGGTAAAGTGGAAGGATTACCCTGAAGAAGATGCAACTTGGGAGGACGAACCAACACTCATAAAGGATTACCCAAACAAATTCTTGAGATGAGGACATCTCAAATTTTTCACATTGGGAAGGTTGTAATCTCTCTGACCCCGATCAAAAGAGCACCATTGTACCATGAAATGAACATAATGGAATACGTTACTATTTTTAGCAGTTTTGCAAATTCTGTCAGTGCCATGATGTTTAGAATGTTTTAAAGCTTCGAAATGTGAATTAAAATATTTTTTGTAAAAAATTTCCAAAAATAGCAAGTTTTTGGTCACCCGACCCGTCCAGTTTTGATCGTCTCAAAAAACTACACCCGTATCCCGAATTTCAAAAAAATGCATTTTCGGACCCCGAGGGCTGCTAAATATGGCAGGTACTCAGTCCAGTACGTCTTAGTTAGAGCTCTGTATAGCAATTTACAGCATCAAAATCCGACTCGTATGACCCATTTTAGCCAAAAATCAATTTTTCCAAAAATTGAGCAGGGAGGCACCGGAGCCCGGGACTGTGTGGGAACAGGTCCCAGGCCACTCCAGACCAGCTTTAGCAGCTAGGGGGCGCCCTCTTGCCTTGTGGGAATCTTTGGGAAGTTTCCAAGCTTGCAACTAAGTGTGAGAACCAGTTAACTAAACCAATTGGACACTTGGTGGGTAGGGGAACTGAACTTGCCAATGCAGTGAACTGAGTGCTCCTCCAGATGCTAATAGCAGGGCTGGTCGATTTTCAGCCTGTAGGAGCCTATTTGAAGGCCTACTCACACACACACACACACACACACACACACACACACACACACACACACACACACACACACACATATGCTCATACACATACACAATGCATACACACACCTACACACACTGGGAAGGTGTTGCCGATTCACACACCTTTTGAAGGAGAAGCAAGGCGGAAGGTGCTGCCGAATTCTCGTCTCAAGAAGCTCGATTAGATCAGAAAATTGAGAAGATTATCAGCCCTTAATCACGGTAACCACGGTTTAATTAATGCCATCTGTAAATTCCTTTCTCTACCATCTAAATTTCTCGTCTATTATGCTTATTCTTAGTCGTAATTCTCTATAATTACTCTCTAAATTCTTCTTAACCATATTCTATTATGTAATCATCATCCCATAGCTGAATTATCATCCATTCATCACTCTTAATTAATGATTAGTGCACGATTATTAGAATTTTCTCTCTCTAGGTAGCATAGAAATTAATCGGTAAGCTGGTAATTGTGTAGATTGATAAGAATCACTCTTTCTATCACGCATTAATATTGTAGCTGATTTAGATTCATTTCGGTTATGCATTAAGATATAATTAAGGTAAGATTAATCTGTCATTAAGTCTCTAAGAGGTGGTTTTTCTCACACCTATGCATGCGGTAATTCTGCACCCTCTAATTGCTAGGAAAGAGATTAATCGTGCTTAATTCATCTCTCTGGTAATTCCATTAGTGAAATCCTATTATTCTTAATCATGTAAGCCGAGTAATTATCTTTAGAGCCGGCTCCCATAGGATTATGTGTCATCCATAATGATTGTTATATGGAAAAATCTAAACCTCTCATGTAGCAGGCATTGTTTGATGTTGCTAATCTATCATTTGGCTTGTTATGACGCTTGCGGACATTAGCTCTTTTCTCCAAGTTAATTATTTAAAGTAGTGAGTTTAAAATGGCCCCGATTAAGAGGACTCGCTTTGGTGGAGCCCACGACCACGAGGCAGGAACGAGCAAGGTGAACGGGAAGGGAAAAGCTTCCATGGAGGAACAAATACCGGCCATCTCACGGGCCATCGACGAAGAAATGGAAGAGGTAGATCATAAGTTCATTCAAGTTGTTTAATTTAACATTGCACACGTTTAGGTAGGAATGAAAATATCCCCAAACATGTTGGAGAAATCCGACGGAAACCTCGGCATTGAATTCATTGTACACTAAGTTCTAAAGTAGGAAGGAAATGATTGATGGGTATGCTGGTTGCAATTAGGAAAGAATGTCTGCTAGGGAAAATTTAGCTCGACATGTTCATTTTATTTCCAATGTTGAATCAGTCCTGACCCCCCTACTGATCGCAGGGGGCAGAGTTCCTCGTTAAGGGCTCTTGAATCCATGACTTGCTTTTTATGCGGTGGATACCCACGACTTGCTTTCTATGCAGTGGGAACCCACATCTTGCTTTCTATGCGGTGAGAGTGTCCATGACGTGCTTTCTATGCGGTGGACATACCTAGTTGTATGGGCAGCTAGGCGACAACGGGAGGAGTGAACTCTCGCTGGAGGGGGGATGTTGTACCTCCAGAACATTGGAATTTTAATGAATAAGTTTAAATAGAATTTTTACTAGAATTCTGTCTTGGTGTTGTTTGCAATACTGGTTGAAGGGCTGTCTTAAGGAACAATGTGCTTCGGAATTAAAACAAGGAATGTTTATGTTGAACAACCTTTGTGGTAGTAATTAGGTCACACAAGGAAGTGTGAGTGTGGGGGTGGAAAGTGGGGGCTTGGCTCAGGTTGCCAATGCCTACGAGATGGGTGGTCCCGATTGGTCGGGAACTCTCTGTCCCCATAATGCTTGCTTCGATATTAGTAATACCCATTGCACCTAGAGCGGTGACATCTCAAGAGTACGTGCCTATGAAACATGGGGAAAAAGGCACTCGGGGTTTCTCTCCTCTTGGAAGGTGGGTCTTAGGATCACTAGATAGTTCAAGTATGCTTCCCCTGCGAGGTGGAGCTAGATCTCCTTGCTAGTAGGCTCGAACTCGACTCACTTTGTGATGAGAGATCGTCCACTAGTCGAACCCTGAACCATTTTGTTTGCTTCCGCAATAGATCTAGTGGCCACTAGGTTCACCATCAAATCCGCTGGTTGATACGGCGGGGTGGGGACCTCACAAATGTGATAAGATAATAAATGGAAAACCTGGTGCATGGAGGGTTGATCTTACTGTTATTGATCTTCCTACTGGTAAGGGAATTTTCAATGCTATCTTATATACACCATGCATATACTTAGCTCAAATTCTTAACACTCAAATACAATAATTTTGCTTGTAGGTGGGCTTGTTCAAGGTCTTGATGGCATTCCTACACGGAATGAGCTAACGGATGACCATGCCAAGTTTTCATTGGTGGGTACATCTACAACGATGGATGACATGGATTGGGTGCTTGTTATTTGTCCTAGCACCGCTCTTAGTCTTGTGGAGCACTTGGCCACACAGACAAGCCTAGAGCTGATTTTTAGTTGGATCATGGAGAGCTCTAAGCCATTTGCATCACAAACAAAGAATGGGCATACACAAAAGGTAATAAAGCATCCTTCAAAAAACATGAATAATTCTTTAAAAGAAATTTGATACATGCAAAATTGACTTTTTTATTTGTTGTGTCTATGGCTATGATAGATGAATGTATTCTATGCTTTGGCATTTCATAAGGCAGGAAGTACTCCCTTATTTGATCATGAGAGTGCTCAAAAGGTTTGTGTGTCATTGTTTATTATTCAATGTGATTGTTTTTGCACTAAAATTCTTAAATGTTCATGCATAGTTGCCTCATTTTCTTGTATGGTAGGTGGGGAGAGTCTTCCAACAAGATCTCTCAATGGAGATTATCAGACCACTACTTGCCATCGTCTGCTCACAGAACATGTAATGGCAAGAGTGCTTGGGTGGAGAGGCATGTTAGAGAGGAGTGTTGCCCATATGCTATTGTTTGTAGAGGCCTTGTGCCCTAAAATAGGTACATGTTTGGATCTTGGTGGTGGTACAGGGCATTTATTAAAGGCAGCTATGTACACTTCTCGTGGTTTCTTGGTCATGGAGAGTGATCTAGAGATATGTGAGGGATACTTGTCTCCTTTTGTACAGGAGTATTATGGTGCTATGTAGGGGGTGCTATCACTTAACGAGCGATGAAAAGCGAGCAAGGGACAAAAAGAGAGCAAAGAAAAGAGAAGGGTGGGTACATGGACCAAAGAAAAGAAAAGGGTGGGTATATAAATCAGATTTAAAGGTTTTAGAAAAAAAATTAACTCTAAAATTATGTGCATCATGTGGAGAACCTATAAGTTGCACATGTTCTATATGTAAAAATTATCTTTGTTTTACACTTAGGGTAAAGGGGCCAATATAAGGCTAGCTAAGCGGGAAGAGAGGTTGCAGAGCCCTGACTTCACAGATTTGAGCATTCACAGGTGCAAAGTGATGATCAAGATTTTCTCTACCAATAACAAAAGTCTTGGGGTGATCATCGTTACACAAACGACGAACAACGGCGACACATTTTTTGTGTGTAACAAAATGTGGTGTTTGTAAGAAACCACTCAGGGGGTAATTAGAGCCCTTACACCAATAGGATCTGAACTTGGAATTTGACAGTGAAGATTTTATTATGGCCGCACTAAGCACTCCACTTGTGTCCTATGACTGGTGCAAAATTACACAAAAAGCTGATGCAAATTAGTCCTCCTTCTGGGGGTTGGCTTTTTAATGGCCCCTTTACCTAGCACTTAATGTACTTATCATACTATTATGTTCATCACGGAATACAAAAAAAAAATCATATTGGACTTTGTACTTTTTACTATGCTATTGCAAATATAGTCTACCGTTTTTTGTTACACTATCACAAAAAAAAAATATTAAAAGGGGTAAGAACTCATGAGCTTATTCATTGAGGTCATTGAGGAGGAAAACCTATTTGACTCTAAACTTTTCTCCACAAACACTTCAATGTAGTTCAAACAAAAGGGAGGAGACTCAAGATTGTTGAGACTTTTTTATTGGCACAAACAGGGCCAACTATGTGGTTAGCAACACTCAAAGATAGTCTCTAGTCGCTAAAGGGGGTGGAGTGTGTAAACAACACTTTGTAGGTCCTGGCCTTAATAATGACAACCAAGGCTTGGTAGGCATGGGGCTTGATGACAACACATATTCATGAGTGGCTTGCATGCTTAATAGTAGGAGGAGCAAAGACGTTTGAAAGTATTTGTCTTTTGTTTACATGATCTTAGAGACAATTTTTGTTTACATTATCACAAAAAAAATACTTCCTTGAATGACTACCATCGAGAGGCTATCTTTGAGCACCTCTGAGTGCAAAGTTGAGCCAATAAAAACTCAGCAATCTTGAATCCTAAAAGTGTCCCTCTAACTTGAGTTCGTAAAACAAGTTTGATTGGCTAGGTTGGATTGTGTTGTTGGACTTATTTGAGCCAATAAAAACTCAGCGGTCTTGAATCCTAAAAGTGTCCCTCCAACTTGAGTTCGTAAACACAAGTTTGATTGGCTAGGTTGGATTGTGTTGCTTAATGAGGGCTAAACTTTAAATGACCAAAAGTGTATTGACAATATCTAGCAGTGGGACAGTGTTGCAAGACAAACACAGGGTTGCTGTAGGTAATAACAGGTTAAATTGGCACACTAGATCGAAACACTACTATTTCATATGGTTGCAAATGGTCTTTATTTTACAACTAGCTTTGGGGGCTCTTTTCTTTGAATAAGCATCCAACCATTGCAATGTCACCTATGTTGGATGGTTTGGGCCTATTCTGCTTGATATATTTGCTACTGCAATAGTGGACCATTGAATGTGCATTTTGACTGCAAAAGTCATGATTTGCCCATTTATTTTCCTATTATACACAAGGATTTGGAGGATATCCTTGCCCATGGAGATGGCACAAAAAATGTATTGTAGACGGCTTGGAAACTACTCTAAAAGAGGCAAAGATGACCAAAATATGCAAGCAAATTGAAGCAAGGGAAAGGAAATTATCAAGAGAGAGGGAGGGATATCCAACGATAGAGGGTAGCTGAGAAGGAGAGCTAGAAGTTGGAACCACTCCCATGTGACCCGGCCTAACAAAAGCTTATTAAATTTTTCTTTCAAAACAATAGTGGTGATCTGCATTTGAAGATGCTAGTCTTTTCACTCATGGGTCCATATCAAGTTTCATTTTGGAACACCACAAGAGGAGGATATTTTTGGCTAGGTTATTCACATCCTCTCACGAGCCCTTGTTAAGTTGCATTTCGAAATGCTAGTGCAAACCCCCCCTCCCCTCAACCCAAATAGAAAATTTGATTGTGAATAAGCTCCACACCAACCCTTAATAAGTTGTGTTTCCAAACGCAGCTCAAAACATCGTGGTGAGCTCCCCCTTTTTTTGCTTTCTTTGGTTGTAAATGATTTCCATGCCAACCCCCAATAAGTTGCAGTTCCAAATGACACTCAATACATTATGGTGAGCTCCCTCGTTGTGAATAAGCTACACACCAGGCCCCAATAAGTTGCGTTTCCAAATGCAACTCTAAACATCATGGTGAGACCCCCTTTTTTTGTTTTCTTTGGTTATGAATAATCGCCACTCCAAGCCCCAATAATTGGCGTTTCCAAACGCAACTCTAAACATCATGGTGAGACCCTTTTTGTTTTCTTTTTCTCTTCTCTTGGGGCATCTTTTCAAAGTTGGTTGTCACTATGAAAGTATATTCTTCCATTGGCCTATATACTTGACTTTCCTTTCACAATTGAACTGCTTTTGTAAGCCTTTTCCTTGTCTAGAAACCCTTCTTTATCTCAAGCATGTCACACACATTAGAGTTAAATTGTGCAAATCACAAGCATCACCCTGAGGATTGGTCTAGGACTACTTGTGCCTTGTTGTCAATAGACGGAATACCTGGGACGGGGGCAAACCTTGGCCATCGGTAGGAGTGGCTGCCCTAATAGCCGTTGTAATTATGCTTCCTAGATGTTGTCATGACTTAACATGAGCATGACAAAACCTTGTAATTTTTTCGACTGCTCAATATAATTCACTCACAATTGTGAGTTTTGCTATTAAAAAAAAAAAGTGCAAATCAATGTAAATTTGTTGATTGGAGGCATTCTCAAGCCAGATCTAACTTGCACAAGTCAGTGTGACTCTTAAATTTTGCAAACTTATATCTACCGCCGCCGCCATGTCTAAGCATGCATGCAAATAACACTATAGCTGCCATGAACATCACCCTTATCCAATTATGTTTCCAAATGCTATTCAAAATTCCATGGTGCTCCCTCCACCCCCTTTCATGTTGATGAATAAAATTACATAATATTGTTTTTCCAACCATCACGTCAAGCACCATAACCATAATCCATTGTACACCAACCATTACATTCTTCCTGTGTTCAGCTTGCTATGCAACATGATAATTTGATTGCAATATTTTAGTAAAGGATCGTATCATTCCAAGGTTTTGGGAGTGTCTACATTCAATATTAGTCTAGAATTTTGATAAGGAATCAACACAAGAGCTCTACAAAAGTATGTCCCTCTAATTTTGCAAGGAGGTCAAATTAGAGGGTATCTCATGAGATACCCTCCAAAAACTAAAGCAAAAGGAAAGTGCCAGAGAGCCGCATGTTAGTAGGTCTCTGAGAGGCAGTGATTTTTTTTGTAGGTATCGTAGGGGAGGAGTTTTGTCGATTTCGTGCAGTCGAGCGACAGGCGGACGGCGGCAACGAGCCATGAGATGTGCATCGGCTCACGTAGAGCATGGAGCGGAAGACGGACTGGGAGCGTCTCTCTCTGTCTCTCTCTCTCTCTCTCTCTCTCTCTCTCTCTTTGGAGCCGACATTTCTTTGTGACTTTCTCATCTTGCCTGGCGTTTTGCGTATCAATATTTTCGTGGTTGGAGGTGTATTGCAGCCAGGACAAGGGTCTTTTCTGAGGGTTGCAGGTGATGGTGATAAGGCTATGAATGGAGTGTAAGCGAGGCACGGCCAATCGATGGGTGGAGTATATGGCACATAGATGCAGCTACAACACGAAATTGAACAATTTTCTGCCAGGGCCAGGATTGAGGGCATTGCAGACATGCTGAAAGCCATGTGCAAGGGTGGAAGGCGCATGTTAGTATCCCGTTCAAATTGCTGCCAGGGCGAGGATTGAGGGGGATGCAAATAGGCTGGAAGCTGTGCGCAAGTGTAGAAGGCTACTCTGTGTCGTGAGTGGGAATGCGAACGTGGAGGACCACATGCAAATAGAAGGAAGCGTGTGCATTGTCTGCAACCAGGAGACTATTGTTGAGAGTTAAGATATTGACGGAAACTGCAAAGGAAATTAATTAATGAGTGTACAAGAGACCCAGTATGTAGTGAAATATCTCACTAGAATTTTTTTTTTCTCTGCCAAATATGAGAATGGGTTTTGGGATTATAATGCCACAATTTGGAGCTTGATAAGGAATTATCACATGAAAAGAGATGTGCAAATGCTTAGGAGGTGTCCGTCACTAATAAAGATATCCCTCACTAATTCTTAGGAGGTGTCTCTCAGTAATAAAGATATCATTTTTTTACCTATATACTCAAAAAATACTCATTAACTCTATACATGTTCTCTTCACACAACTTGCAATAGCTAGTCTCTTCTCTTCACTAGCTAGTTACTTTTGCTTCTCTTTGAGTAGATCTTCATCCTCTCACTAGGCCAAATCAAGTAGAATCTCGGAAGGCTAGTTTGTAGCCTATTGTAAACTCAACCTCCAACTGGTCAATCTCTAAATACCACCTCTTGAGTAGCTACTCGTCATCTTAACCGAGCATTGGAAGGCCTATTTTGTAGGACAATTAGCGAGGATATTAACAGCTCATCTCAAACCTTTTCAAAGAGAAGTGCAACTTTGCAACTTAGAAAAACATTGGAACAAATGACCACTTGTGTGTGTGTGTGTGTGTGTGTGTGTGTGTGTGTGTGTGTGTGTGTGTGTGTGTGAGTGAGTGAGTGAGAGAGAGAGAGAGAGAGAGAGAGAGTCCAACCTACACATATAAATACAAATAGACGTGCACATGTTTTTGGTATTGGCATCTCATCTTCGCCTAAACACACATATACATACATGCATGTGTGTAGCTTGGACTCACAAAAAGAAAAATGATGAGGTTTTATAGGCTCTCATCCATGACCCCTCCATGACATGCAAGAAAATTCAACCTAGATGGAAAAGGGGACTTCATTGTTGGTCTACAAATGACCTTCACAAAATTTCCTATGAGATTATTAAGGAAATAACCTCTCTCTTGTACACAACATGAGTGAGGAGATCCATCCAGGCTTCTTGTTTGTGATTGCTAGAGAGGGTACCCATAACCTTGAGTGTCGTTCTGAGTGTCAAAATATTATGCACCAAGAAATGCTCTTTTCGTGATTAAGTTGGCCATAGAAACTAGACACATGTATTGGAGATGTTGTTAAAATGCCTAGGTCAAAAATGGGCTTACTTAATGTGATACAGAAATGCATATACAAGGATGCATTATAGTCACTACTGCAACGGCGCCGCCTACCAAGGTAGTGCCAAGCACGACATTTTCTTTCAATTACCCCTGACTAACAATTATATAATCGCAAATTCTTTTGCCTATATCAGCATCTTGTGTAATGCCACATTCCTTCAAGGTGCAAGTCTATGTGATTGCATTTGGAGAGATGCCCTCTCTCCCCAATTATCGAAAACAGTGCAGAGCTTCCTAACCCCGACTCTTGCCTTCGAGTTGAGAGCATATGTGATTTCATCTAGAGAGACACCCTTGCTTCGCATTCGCCGAAAACATCTCAGAGCTTCTTCGGCTTGTCCAATTTGGGCATATCCCTCAATCAATACATCCCAAGAGATGACATCCCCGATAAGAAGCTCCTCAAGCACAAAGTGTACGTGATTGCATTTGGAGAGATTCCCTCTCTCCCCATCTATCAAAAACAGTGCAGAGCTTCGGCGGCGGCATGGCCCCTCTTACCCTTAAGCTGTAGTGTTGTCCGACTATCTAGTATAGCCGCCCTCTTCTGGTGCCCCTCTCTCTCTCCCTCTCTCTCTCCCTCTCTCTCTCGCAGTCATCAAGGCTATAGGGCACTCTTTCAAATTTAAAATGTAGAGGTAAATCTCAAATTTTGTAGGTGGGATTACACTAAACCTTGGTTTTTTTTTAGCATGTTCCTTTGTCTACATACTGGGTGGATTCTCTCTCTCTCTCTCTCTCTCTCTCTCTCTCTCTCTCTCTCTCTCTGTTGTCTAGCTAGAGAGAGAGATAGAGCTCTCTCTCTCTCCTTTCCTCTCTCTCTCTCTCTCTCATGCTTGATGAGAGAGAGAGAGAGCGGTACTGTGTGTGTTTGAAATTTATAAGATGGACAACATGAAAACCTTTATGCATCAACCTAAACAAAAGTCATCACAACATATTTTCAAACTAAATTTGCACTAACATATATATAGTAAGTGATATTTCCCATGTCAAAAAAAATAACATGCGTAGAGACTTAAGATTTATACGCTCAAAAACGTAGTCTACGACATGCCCTGCTGCGGTATCGAGCCACCCATGGCCCACGATGTAAAACACATCTACCAATCACTGGAGGAAGAGATCCTAACACAAAAACACATAGGAACCAAGCACCGAGACTAAGATTCTGAGCAAACATAGCATTAATTGGACGGGTTCTACCTAACTCTGCAATGGTGACACGTGCTCTGAATCCTCTCTGAATAGCAACTTGAATGTAGCACAGTAAGCTCAAATCATATGAAGCATGATATATACCCACCATTAAAAATTCTGGGTAATACTGTGATCTATAGCCAAACAAAAAGCTATTAGTATAGACACTTATTTTGATACACAAAAGCTATTACTTTACTATATCAACATCAACATTGTTACCTTGCTACATCCAAGTCCTCGAGTAGATGAATCACCTGCATGGCTGTGATTGGACCCCTCCATAATGGTGGATCTAATACATAATCGTTGACTGTGAGATTTAAATTCTTTAAAGTATCGAAATGTCACAAACACACATATACAATATTTTACCTCGGACGTGTCGAGGTCATCTCCCTAGTGTGTAAGTCACAGAGGCGTTAGGATACATATACATATACATAAAGGATTAGAAATTCATGAAAAATCACATGAAGCATAAATCTCTCAACACTAATAAATCTTAGTCAATTGTTTTAGCGAATATACCTTGCTTGAGGCTACACCGTGTTTCATAAGAAGATACTAAGCTTGTAAATGACAAAGAAATAGTTGCGAGAGTCATCGTGCTTTTTTACTGGATGAAACATATCCAGCCACGTTAAACCCCATAGCAAGGGGGTGGCAGGGGGCAGGTCAATTGCAACACGTCTTTGTAGACAATGTTAGAAGTGTATGTTCTTTGATCTCCATGTCTACTAATGCTTGTTAAGTGACTATCACCAACCACAGCCTTGATGGCAGAAGAGGATCTCACGTGAGACATTGCCACCTATAGTTGACCATGGGTGAAAACAGGTGTTGGGAGATACAATCCAAGAACTCCCAATGTTTGGCCTTGCGCCTTGTTGATTGTCATCCCAAAATCACAACGTAGGGGAAATTGGTGGCGTCTCAGATCAAAAGGGAGACCTTCTCTAGATCCCATGAGAAAATCAATCCTTAGAATGAACACTGCATTTCCTTCATGTGACCCTGTAATGATTTTTGCTTCAATCACTTTGTTGTGGAATTGCTTACAAATCAAGTGTGTCCCATTGCAAAGACCACTTCTTGGATCCAAATTGCGAAGCAACATAACTGGAGCATTCTGTTTCAATTGTAAAACATGCGGTGGAAAGCCTCCCCCAAGATCTAAACTATTTACAAACTCACTTGTGAATAAAATGCTATCACAATTTGATTCACACACTAAGTCCACACTGACATATTCCTTATAAGTACGAGGAAATTGCTGCAAGCCCAAATTGTTTATAGTATCCACCTCCTTGTTCCGTGGAGCCAAAATTGCTCTATCCTTGAAAAAAGATGCATGGCAAGTCTGTGTTTCAAGGTCTCTATATATGCAAGCAACCAATGCTTGCAAATTATTTTGTGGTAGCATCATGCAGGCCGACAGGGCCACATTATCAAGTATGTCCCCATCACAAACATCGCCATTACCAATATCAAGTGTCCATTGCACAAACTCTCTTTCAATAACATTACTTAAACAATTGACCACTCGCATATTCTGTGTTAGATGCATGATTTTTGTATGTTGCCAAATGTATGAGTGGCACAAAGATGCATTAACAATGTCTTCTCTTCCCCCTTTGCGCACAACAGGTAATATCTGTCTGAAATCACCACCAAGGAGGAGAACCTTTCCACCAAACAACATGTCATTTTTCATGACATCTTTTAGTGTCTTATCAAGAACCTCAAAAGCGTGTCTATGAGCCATGGGGGCTTCATCCCATATGATCAATGAACTCATTCGCAACAGCTCAGCAAGCTGGCTGTTTACTTTGATGTTACATGTGGACTCAGAAGTTATATCAATAGGGATCTTGAATCTAGAGTGTGCGGTCCTTCCGTTGTCGAGAAGCTGTGCTGCAATCCTGGATGATGCACATGCCAAAGCAACTTTGGACTCTCCGCGTATCCGAGAGAGCAAAGCATTGTAGAGATCCTTCCCTCAGGAAATTCATTGCATCGATTCACGTTTATCAAATGCTGGCAATCTTTCCAGCGAGGCACATCAATCTCACCCAGAGAACGTCGAACTCTATCTCGCACTGCTGCACGTCGCGTAGCTCGAGAGGCTTGACATATCCTACTATGTCTTGCATGTCCAGGAGACAACACCTTTGGACCAATAGCCATCTGTCCAAAAAAGAACTCTTATAAGTACTCACAGGTATATACAGGTTAGTATCTAGAGAATTAAGAAGAGAGTATGGAGAAGAAAGGATTTCCCAACTATGCCTATCTTTCTTTGAGAGAGTCAGTGAGAGGAGGCTTGCCAACCCACATGGTAAATGTCTATATACTTCTATATATGTATCTCTATATCTCATCTGGCTACTACTTAGGATATAGTTGTGGGAGCGAGTCCATCCGATTAGCCCACCGACGATTGTCGGTTAAGTTTTAGCCGGGAGTTTTCCGCATTGGTTACAATGCGCTAGTCTGCACGTCAACCGGATTCTCGCCCGCCCGAGGTCCCCTGACCCTTGAGGAGTCACCATGTTAACCCATTATTGACCATTGGAAACCTTTGCTCAATCAAGACGGATTCAAAGGTGCATCCAAATCAGCCCCAAAGTGCTTCATTATGAAGAGTTACCATGATGATAGGTCCCCATTTGAGTTGGTAGAGTTGCATTGAGGCTTGGGTTGTTGTGTACATTCCGTTTATGCAATCAAAATCAAATACCACATCGGCAATGGTGTGCATGTGATTACATTAGGAGAGACACTCTTGCTTTGCATCTGCCAAAAATAGCCCAGAGCTTCTTGACCCTACCCAAATTGGGCATATCTGGCAATCAATGCATTCAAAGAGACGGCATCCTATATAGGAAGCTCTCTCCCACTTTTTGTGCTTTATAAAGTGCTTCACATTTGTCATACCTAGAAAGAAGTCAGACATTGCACACACCTAGAATACTTTTTGTGTGTGTATGTGTGTGTGTGTGCGTGTGAGAGAGAGAGAGAGAGAGAGAGAGAGAGAAAGAGTTTCACTGCAACATAACTTGAGAGAAAGAGAGAAACAGAGAGAGAGAGAGAGAGAGAGGGCGAGGGGGGGCGGGGAACGGGAGGTGTGACCCAAAAGACACAGTGGCAACAAAAATACTACAATTATGGAGATCCTCTGAGAATGTAGTATCCAAAGAAGACAACCAAGAGTCGTGAGCAAATTGGTATCCACTACATACATAAGCCTCCCCCAAAATGTAGTCAATATCCCCAAAGCCACCAAAATATAGATCCGCTAAGTCTATAATGAGAAAGAAGTGAGTATTACTATCGATTACATAATTCACTTCTTGCAAGGGTTGGCATGCTTTGAACTGGATGGAACATCTCCAACGGCATTAATCCCCTTCTTGGGCCAATGGGTCGTTACCAATCAATGGAGCTTGTTTGAGATAGATCTAACTTCGGAGACACCTGTTGTATGTTGTACTGCTACGGCGGTCAATTTGTTGCTAGTACTTCGTAATTCAAGAACAATTCTTTTGAAATCAATGCTATCCTTGTCAAGAACGGACCTCTCCAAGAGACTCATGATTTTTGCCTGGTTGCTTTCTATGCGAGAAAGTTGTCCTTTCATTGAGCTCTGTTGCTGCAAAATACCATTAATTTGTAGCTGCATCCGCTCCTCTAGATGATGAAGATAAACCCCTTGCTCATATTGTGAATGGCTCAACCAGTGAATGCTCTCTCTATAGGAAACCTATGATGCCTCTGCTCTGTCACATGAGGCTTGAATTTTGGAGCATACTATGTGGATGATACCTAGTCCATCTACAATTTGCTTCTTTGCAGGTCCATCGCCACCTCGGGCAACACGCTTGGCATTTCGTAAATTGTTGCTTGGGTCTCTCTCTGGGGTAGAAAATATCACCTCCGAAGAATCTCCTCCAGAGGTAAGCACGTGCTCCATCTCTGTAAGAAAGAATAAGATATATATTTAGCACCGTGTTATACATGTTTTTCTCTCTATCTATTTCTATCTCTATTTTTCCCCTATATCCACCTCTCTATACCTACCTCCCTCTCTATGGCGCAAGGTGGAAATAGAGAGAGCAATATCCAAAGCCTGTGTGTAGGATGTAGTCTCTTGGAGTGCACTGATTGTGGGATATGACTAACTTGGTTAGGGCCAAGAGAGCGGCTGCCCCATCCCTCTCTCTCTCTCTGTGTGTGTCTCTCTATCTCTTTCTTCTCTCTCTCTCTCTCTCTCTCTCTCTCTCTCTCTCATGTGTATGCATATCCCACAATGAGTGCACTCCAAGTCTCAATCTCACAGACTCAATCTCACGTGGAGAGGACAGGTATCAAATGAAACAGCTTGAAATGTTATATTAAACGTCTTCAAAGGGCCAAGGTCTATGAGACCTATTTTTTGTAACTGTTGGTAGACTTTGGAAAACCAAGCACCAAATGGAGGGGATTCCAACCTAAAATTTTAGCGTTTCAAAAAGTGTAGATCACACCACCAAGAGGTCTTTCAGGGTGATATCCGTTGCCATATCGCTACTGCAGTAGCCGGGAGGATGAAGGAAGGCTGCAATGGCGAGCCTGTGTGAGAGTCGATGGTCAACACCGCGCCATGCTGTGAGCTGTGAGGGGCGGGTGCAGGGGAGCCCGCATGCACTACTGCAGACGCCGGCTCAGATGGCGATGAGCCCACAAAAATTACGATGGCGATGCGAAGCGATGACAGCCCGCGTGCGCTGCTACAGTAGCCCGGAGGAGGATGGCGTGCGCTGCTGCAGTAGCCAGGAGGATGAAGGAAGGCTGCAATGGCGAGCCTGTGTGAGAGTCGATGGTCAACATCGCGCCATGCTGAGAGCTGTGAGGGGCGGGTGCGGGGGCCTGAGGTTCTGTGGTCACCGCTGCATGCCGAATACCCTCGGACATTGATGATGATAACCCACAGTCTCAATCTCACGTGGAAAGGATGGAGCTGAAATGAAATGTTATATTGGCCACTTCAAGCTGGACATTTCCCGCAATCAGTGCATTCCGTCGGCGGCTACCGTAACAGAGAATATACGTATGTCCTCGGGCATTGATGATGATAACATGATGTCTCAATCTCACGTGGAGAGGAGGGAGCTGAAATGAAATTTTATATTGTCCACTTCAAGCTAGACATTTCTCGCAATCAGTGCATTCCGTCAGCGGCTACCGTAACAGAGAATATACGTATGTTTTCATGCGATAAAGGAGGATAGTGGCAACACTAATACATGTGGCAAGGCATTCTCGATCACGGTGTGGGCCGTGATGGGGGACTTCGTGGGAATCCACAAATACTGGCTGCAATCAGTGGTTCAAAGCTTATTGGCCACTTCAAGCTCAC
Organism: Adiantum capillus-veneris; assembly: GCF_014529385.1. Taxonomy (NCBI): domain Eukaryota; kingdom Viridiplantae; phylum Streptophyta; class Polypodiopsida; order Polypodiales; family Pteridaceae; genus Adiantum; species Adiantum capillus-veneris. The sequence goes on along the minus strand of NC_140949.1, from coordinate 40,648,657 downwards.
ACACTCAATCTCACGTGGAGAGGAGGGAGATGAAATGAAATGTTATATTAAACGTCTTCAAAGGGCCAAGGTCTATGAGAGTCCGCAGAGATGACGATGACGTTTCCCACGTACGCTACTGCAGTAGCCGGCTCAGATGGCGATGAGCCCACAAAAATGACGATGGCGATGAGAAGCAATGACAGCCCGCGTGCGCTACTACAGTAGCCTGGAGGAGGATGGCGTGCACTGCTATAGTAGCCGGGAGGATGAAGGAAGGCTGCAATGGAGAGCCTGCGTGAGAGTCGATGGTCAACACCGCGCCATGCTGAGAGCTGTGAGGGGCGGGTGCGGGGGAGCCCGCGTGCGCTACTGCAGTAGCCGGCTCAGATGGCGATGAGCCCACAAAAATGACGATGGCGATGAGAAGCGATGACAGCCCGCGTGCGCTGCTACAGTAGCCCGGAGGAGGATTGCGTGCGCTGCTGCAGTAGCCGGGAGGATGAAGGAAGGCTGCAATGGCGAGCCTGCATGAGAGTTGATGCTCAACACCGCGCCATGCTGAGAGCTGTGAGGAGCGGGTGCGGGGGCATGACGTTCTGTGGTCACCGCTGCATACCGAATACCCTCGGGCATTGATGATGATAACTCACAGTCTCAATCTCACGTGGAGAGGAGGGAGCTGAAATGAAATGTTATATTGGCCACTTCAAGCTGGACATTTCCAGCAATCAGTGCATTCCGTCGGCGGCTAACGTAACAGAGAATATACGTATGTCCTCGGGCATTGATGATGATAACATGATGTCTCAATCTCACGTGGATGTCTCAATCTCGCGCCATGCTGAGAGCCGTGATGGGGGACTTCGTGGGCATCCACAAATACTGGCATGAGGTTCTGTGGTCACCGCCGCATGCCGAATACCCTCGGGCATTGATGATGATAACTCAGAGTCTGAATCTCATGTGGAGAGGAGGGAGCTGAAATGAAATGTTATATTGGCCACTTCAAGCTGGACATTTCCCGCAATCACTACATTCCGTCGGCGGCTACCGTAACAGAGAATATACGTATGTCTGCATGTGATAAAGGAGGATAGTGGCAACACTAATACATGTGGCAAGTCATTCTCGATCACGGTGTGGGCCGTGATGGGGGACTTCGTGGGCATCCACAAATACTGGATGCAATCAGTGGTTCAAAGCTTATTGGCCACTTCAAGCTCACATACTCAATCTCACGTGGAGAGGAGGGAGATGAAATGAAATGTTATATTAAACGTCTTCAAAGGGCCAAGGTCTATGAGAGCCCGGCTAGATGATGATGACGTTGCCCGCGTGCGCTACTGCAGTAGCCGCCTCAGGTGGCAATGAGTCCACAAAAATGACAATGGTGATGAGAAGCGATGACAGCCCGCGTCGCTGCTACAGTAGCCCGGAGGAGGATGGCATGCGCTGCTACAGTAGCCGGGAGGATGAACGAAGGCTGCAATGGCGAGCCTGCGTGAGACTCGATGGTCAACACCGCGCCATGCTGAGAGCTGTGAGGGGCGGGTGCAGGGGAGCCCACGTGCGCTACTGTAGTAGCCGGCTCAAATGGCGATGAACCCACAAAAATGATGATGGCGATGAGAAGTGATGACAACCCGCGCGCGCTGCTACAGTAGCCCAGAGGAGGATGGCATGCACTGCTACAGTAGCCGGGAGGATGAAGGAAGGCTACAATGGCGAGCCTGCGTGAGAGTCAATGGTCAACACCGCGCCATGCTGAAAGCTGTGAGGGGCGGGTGCAGGGGCATGAGGTTCTGTGGTCACCGCTGCATGCCGAATACCCTCAGGCATTGATGATGATAACTCACAGTCTCAATCTCACGTGGAGAGGAGGGAGCTGAAATGAAATGTTATATTGGCCACTTCAAGCTGGACATTTCCCACAATCAGTGCATTTCGTCGGTGGCTACCATAACAGAGAATATACGTATGTCTGCATGCGATAAAGGAGGATAATGGCAACACTAATACGTGTGGCAAGGCATTCTCGATCACGGTGTGGGCCCTGATGGGGGACTTCGTGGGCATCCACAAATACTGGCTGCAATCAGTGGTTCAAAGCTTATTGGCCACTTCAAGCTCACACTCAATCTCACGTGGAGAGAAGGGAGATGAAATAAAATGTTATATTAAACGTCTTCAAAGGGCCAAGGTCTATGCAAGCCCGGCTAGATGACGATGACGTTGCCCGCGTGCGCTACTGCAGTAGCCGCCTCAGGTGGCGATGAGCCCACAAAAATGGCGATGGTGATGAGAAGCGATGACAGCCCGCCTGCGCTGCTACAGTATCCCGAAGGAGGATGGCGTGCGTTGCTGCAGTAGCCGTGAGGATGAAGGAAGGCTGCAATGGCGAGCCTGCGTGAGAGTCGATGGTCAACACCGCGCCATGCTGAGAGCTATGAGGGGCGGGTGTGGGGGAGCCCGCGTGCGCTACTGCAGTAGCCGGCTCAGATGGCAATGAGCCCACAAAAATGATGATGGCGATGAGAAGCGATGACAGCCCGCGTACGCTGCTACAGTAGCCCAGAGGAGGATGGCGTGCGATGCTGCAGTAGAGCCGAGAGGATGAAGGAAGGCTGCAATGGCGAGCCTGCGTGAGAGTCGATGGTCAACACCGCGCCATGCTGAGAACTGTGAGGGGCGGGTGCGGGGGCATGAGGTTCTGTGGTCACCGCTGCATGTCGAATACCCTCGGGCATCTGAAGCAACACCCTCGCTTCGCATCAGCCGAAAACAACCCAAAGCTTCTTTGCATATGTGGGTTGAGCCTGCAACTTTAAAACCTGTCTTCTTCTTCTTCTACTTCTCTCTATAGTTCTACAACATCTGTGACGTAGCACTCATACATGTACCCATCATTGTCTGTGCGAGAGTAGCACCCAACATCGAGATGGAGTTCTGTCTAATGTTTTGAAGAGAAGTAGGAGGAAAACCTCTTTGGGTTACTGAAGGGGCATTCAGTCGGCGGCTACCGCAACACAGAATATATGTATGTCTGCATACGATAAAGGAGGATAGTGGCAACACTAATACATGTGGCAAGGCATTCGAGATCACGGTGTGGGCCGTGATGGGGGACTTCGTGGGCATCCACAAATACTGGCTGCAATCAGTGGTTCAAAGCTCCCATCCAGTGGATGGCCAACTCCAAAAATTAGGCTGTGTGGAAAAGGCCACCATGACCTCCACAGCAACACCCTACCCCTTCATATCCGAGAAGCTTCTAGAAATGGACCAGCTCCATCATCGCTACTCCTACACCATCCTTAATACCACCCTCCCACGCTTCTCTTATGGACGACTAAGCACCTTCACGCTCTTTCCCATCCCCAACCCTTGCGATCCTCAAGATGGACCCAACACCCTCCTACATTGAAGCTTCACCTATAACCCCACTTCATCCATCTCCCCAGAGAATGCTCTCTCTACCATCTTCTCCTTGTGTATCTAGCTTAGAACTCAGCTCTCCTTGATTGTTGACGATTGTGAGTAGCCAAGGATGTTGAAGAGGGGAAAGAGGAAAATCTCTTTAGGGTTCTTTGGTGGTCATTTAGCCGGCGGCTACCACAACAGAGAATATACGTACGCCTACGGGCTATAGAGGAGGGTAGTGGCAACGCTAATACATATGGCAAGGCATTCGAGTGGAATATCAAGGGCATTGACACGCAGTAGGTGTGGGCCGTGACTAGCAACTTCATGGGCGCCCGCAAATATTGGCTTAGTGAATTCCCCCAATCAGTGCATTCCAAGAGACGACATCCTAGGTAGGAATCTTCGAAGGGCCAAGGTCTATAAATGACCCCTCTTAAAATAGCTCAAAGCTTCCTGACCCTGCTATTGGACATCAATGCACCCTTGCGAGAGGTGATCGCATCAAAAAACAACACACCTACTTCTCTCTCTCTCTCTCTCTCTCTCTCTCTCTCTCTCTCTCTCTCTCTCTCTCTCTCTCTCTCTCTCTCTCTCTCTCTCTCTCTCTCTCTCTCTCTCCCCCCCCCTTGACATCTCGGACAGGAAGCTCCTCAAGCACTTTTTGTGCTAATTCCCAAAATACCCCTTAAATTTCAAAATCCCCGAAAGTACCCTTGTATCTATTTTCTAGATCCGTTTTTTAGTGCTTAGCAATTCATCTCCAAAGCCTACATAACCAACACAAATTCTAGTTTTAGCATATTGTATCTTCTATACAAATATTTTTTTGCATCAATAGAATCACGTAAAATAATGAAGCAATTCATCTCCAACGCCTACATAACCAACACAAATTCTAGTTTTAGCCTATTATATCTATACAAAAAAAATTTGCATCTCTGGAATCACGTAAACTAATCTATTTTCTAGATCCGTTTTTTAGTGCTTAGCAATTCATCTCCAAAAGCCTTCATAACCAACACAAATTCTAGTTTTAGCATATTGTATCTTCTAAACAAATATTTTTTTGCATCTCTAGAATAATGTAAAATAATGAAGCAATTCATCTCCAAAGCCTACATAACCAACACAAATTCTAGTTTTAGCATATTGTATCTGTACAAATATTTCTTTGCATCTCTGGAACCACGTAAAATAATGAAGCAATTCATCTCCAAAGCCTGCATAGCCTACATACTCTTAAAGTAATTTGTCATTCCTACCATTCCCAGGCGCAGGTCGCAGAGAGAAGGGGGGGGGGGGGGGGGGGGGGGGGGGGGGGGTTTCGTGCAAGGTGACCACGGCGGCAGCTCTTGCCTAAGGCGACGCAAGGCGCAAGGAATGAGAGAGAGAGAGAGAGAGAGAGAGAGAGAGAGAGAGAGAGAGAGAGAGAGAGAGAGAGAGAGAGAGTGCTACTACCTGCAGGCCGCCGGTGGTGTAGTAGTCGCGAGAGGAAAAGCAAGCCGGGGAGCAATAGCAGCCGCAGTAGCTCCTGCGATTGGTGACCACGGCGACAGACCCTCTCAGGACCAAGGTGACCACGGCCATGGCGGCAGACCGTCTCAGGAGCAAGGTGACCACGGCGGCAGCAGCCCCTCTCTCTCTCTCTCTACCGGCAAGAGCTCGCACAGATTGGCTGACAGGAGGTCGTGGCTCTCTCTCTCTCTCTCTCTCTCTCTCTCTCTCTCTCTCTCTCTCTCTCTCTCTCTCTGCCAGAGCCCTGAGCCTCTTCTCTCGCTCCCTTGTTAGCAAACACTAATGCAGACGGGCTGATGGAAACACTCTCTCTGGTAATGCAGCCGGGTTGATGGCGAGACGGGATGATGGTGACTCAGAGAGCCGATGTAGCCCTCTCTCTCTGGAGCAGCGTATGAGCAGCGGCAGTGGGCAGCGACAGACCACTCTCTATGAGGACCTCTCTCTCTCTCTCTTGACGTGAGGAAAGCAGGAGCAAGACCTCCACTCTCTCTCTCTCCCGCCCGCATTGAACACCTCGCATCGCCGGGCGCGTCAACTTGAGTAGGCGGCTGACGATGATGGGTTTTTTTGAAGGCTTTTTTTTTTAAATGCCCGCCTGAACGTCCATGAGTCTCCTAGAGTGGCCACGTGGAAGGGGGGGGGGGGGGGGAATCCCCTCCCCTTTTATCTATTAGTATAGATATTCATAAAGTGAGGCTTACTTAATGTGATGCATAAATGCATACACAAGGATGCATCACAATTATATTCATCAACAAGTGAGGCTATGGTGCACACTATGAGGCGAGCCTTATTACTTAATGAGCAAAGATCGAGCACCAAAACTCCATCGAGGGAAAAATTCAAGCGAAATCACAATTTGGTTAGCCTTAACTATTATTCTTCGTGAGTTTATTGCACATTTCCATTAGGGCGTTCTCAAATTTAATGATGATTTAGGTTGAGACTCATTAAGCAGGAACAATAAAGCCAAAATTACGTATACCAAACTACAGGGACATATGTATCATAATAAGAAATAATTTTTTTCATTAGAAATGTCGTAAAGAGTATATTTATCAACTACCTACTTAGATCTCATCCCCCCCCCCCCCCCCCCCCCCCCCGCCCCCTTTTTTCTAACCAAAAAAGAGCAACTTTAGGTTATTTTAAAATAGTGAAATAGTGAAGATAAACACCTAATGTAATGTATGCAAAATTTTCCATTGCAATTTATGTGGATGCAGCAAACAGACTATGTCACATTTCCTTCTTCATTAACATTTAGACCTCCATATCATTTCTCATTCACATTTCTTTGCTCGCTTTTTATCTCTCGCTCGCTTTTCATCGCTCATTAAATGATAGCACTCCCATATAGGTTGCGCAGCTTGGAGATAGTGATGATAGCATCGATGATGTGGGGAATGATTTGGTTGTTAATGATGTGCCTTCAGACTAGTGAGTTTGCTTTTTTCATTATTTTATAGCACCTAATTTTTAATTTTTATGACATTATTATCTCATTGTGATTGATAGTGAGCTACCTTGCTATGCAGAGGCAATGGCAAGGCACATGTCGACCACCTATTCATATGACCAATCACTCGTGAGCGAGAGGTGAAGGTGAAGCTGTATCTTCATTGATGACCACGCAGATTTGGAGTAGTCTTCTTTAGAGTGGATCTTATTTTGCATGATCACTTAGCTTCTTTATGGGTGTGCAAAAACTTGATTCTAGCCATGCAATCACTATTGTCTTTTAGTTTTATCAACTTTTAAACTTTGAGAAATTGTATTGGGGCAAAACATTGCCTAGACTTTTGGACGACATTAAGCTTTTTTTGTCTATGCAAACACTTGGTTATGGGCTTGCCATATGCTATTGTCATTTGGTGTAGAGAGATGTTTTCTTTTAAGCCTCATGAAGACGTTACATATATGGGCATAACAATGCCAAGACTAGTGGACAATATCGTTATTGTCAATCTTCTTGTCATTCATTGATGATTGCTCAATATTAAGATGACACTAGCTTATTATTTATTGCAATATGTACTTTTTTCTTGTGACTCATTATTGAGTACTGAAAATTGGGATGACATTAGGGTCTACTTCAAATAAATTAGAAGTATTGTCTGTGTGTGCACGGGTGCATATTTCTCCTCAAAAATGCCTCCTTCCATTCTCGGCCTCTTTTTATAATATCACGCTTACAGTCGTGTAAAATTCATTCGTAATGTGTGGGTATAGCATGGGCTTCATGAACTCATGGCCTTGTAACACTAGATGTCAAATTGAAAAGACATATCTAGTTAAATTTTCATGACAGGTGGAAACTTCTTGAAATTGTATGATTGCTTCAAAATCCTCATGTGATATCTCTCATAAGGAGATGATGTTTTTTGTAAAATAGTCTGTTATACAAACAAGAATCTAGCCGCCGTTATACAAACAAGAATTTTTTGGCCGATTTTTTAAAGGAAAATACATGAATTTGAAATAGTGCTTAGATAGGGCTACACACACATATGCAAGGTGGAGTGGTGACCCCTTGATCCTAGTGATTAGTAAGTATATGAACACATGAAAGTTTGTTCTGACATATACACATGCATATATATTGGATTAGTTGTACATGTGATGTCTATGAGGTTTACTAAAAATTGTTGATTTGTCTCATCATTTCATTCTACAATTCCCTCCATGAGTTAGTCAGTCCACTTATAAAGATGTCTAATTATGCGTATCAAAATAATTATCCACATCAAGTTGGAGCGGTGATCCCTTGATGATTTGATCATTTGAGCATTTGATGCTAGTGATCCTTGCAAGATATAGAACTCTAAATTATGTAGAACTTTTAAATAAAAAAACATTGTTTAAGCTCACTACAAGTTAAGAAATACTCACGCACACATGCACATAAATGCGTGCACACACACACAAACACACTTACACTCACACATAGATATATATTTTCATATAGAAAGGTACATAAATTGTTCACTTTTATATATTGCTTGAGTAATTCTCTTGCTCGTGTTGCTCATGAAATTATGCTCGCATGATTGACGTACTCACACAGACCCATCATTAAAATTTAGAGGAGTAGAGAAGAAAACTAAGCATCAAGTGGTATTTGGCCCTACTCAGTACTGCGTCGCCATGGGAGGGATAAGGGTAAAAAACATGCAATTTATTGAGGTTACAAAGAAAAATTAGCATCACATGGAACATTGCCTCAAACAGCATCGTATCGGCGTGGGAGAGTTAAGTGCACAAAATTGGTTATCTGCGGAATAGTAAAGCAAACAAAAGATTTTCATAATTGCTTTGGGATGTGGCTCTAAGCCATATTGCGTTGGCGCGGGATAGGTAAGTTCAATCTCTTGCTCTATTAACAATCTCTTGAACTGCTCAACCTTTATTGCATTTGTGGCCTTGTTTGCATTTCAAGTGCCATAAAGTTTTGAGAGTAAGGATCCATTTTCAGGACGAGACATTTTCATAAATGCTTTTGTGGTGACACAATATGGTTGAGGAGGATGCATGTCTTGGTGCATAGATGTAATGTAGATCGTAGGTTTTAGAGTCTTTCTCAATGGCCATCCTTCCTTAAGACCTTTGCTCCGGAGAGATAAAAGGAAGAAACACGAGACAAGTGTTGCACCTGACATGACAAGTGTGGGCTTATGAATCTTACGAGGGTTTCCATTGATGTCTATGTTGTTTATGTATCGTCTTTTCAACATATAGTCTATAATTTACTATGCAACACTTTAGATAAGGTTTATGTACTTAAGATATTTTGAAAGGCTTAGAGTTTGCTTATGCACTCATGGATTCTAGGCTTGCATGGTACGTATGCATGCAATGTAGCTTTTCTTTCATTGCTTCTCTCTCTCTCTCTCTCTCTCTCTCTCTCTCTCTCTCTCTCTCTCTTTGTCTAGATTTCACTCGGTTTTTTGTTTGCTTGGTAAATTTTGCTCAGTGCTTGGTAAGACTCTCATTTTAGGGGGACCATTTATGCATCAACTCAAATCGGTACAAGATTGGGGATACAATCACAACTACTTGAGGCACAAATAGATTACGATAAATAAGGATCAGTGTAAAAGATCGTAGCTACAGAGATGATAGTAGGACTCCTATGGAGGAATATGACTCACCAACGGTCAGTGAGCAACAGACATCTACATGGCTAGTAGAGAATAAGGATTATATCTCAAAACCATTTCTTGAGGAATTGTTTGAGCCTTTTGGTTGGAATCAAACCCTGGCTACTCTAGATGTATGTGTAAATGAGGTAATCCCAACTAAATTTTGTGACAAAGAGGGCTATGATATAGCACCCTTCCAAATGGTGAGTGTTATCAAGGATTCACAGTCAGAGACCGATCACTTGGATACAAAGGAGACTATTGATTGTAAATGGATAGTTGATAGATTTCTATTAGGGATTTGAGAGACAAAAATGAGAAAGAATTCTAGGATGCAAAGATGACAACACAATTATTGTATGAGAATATCTTTACCAGGTATGGGCTACCAATTGAGATAGTTAGCAACATAGAGACTCATTTTATAAGTGAAGTAATAGAAGTTTTGCTAGATGAATTCATGGTAGTTCATTGCAAATCAGCACCCTATCACCATCAAGTTAATGGAAAAGTGGAGAGCACAAACAAAGTCTTATGCACAGTTCTTACAAAGATAGTAAGTGAATCAAGAGCAGATTGGGACCAAAAGCTACATTGAGCTTTATTGGCCTATAGAGTATCTTACAAAATATCAATTGAAATGCGGCATTTCAATATGATGTTTGGTCTTACTACCATATTGCCCATAAGCTCTTTGATTCCAACACTTGAAGTAGCCAAAGATTTAGATTGGACACCTCATGAGCTATCTAAGAGGTTAGATATTCTTGAGAATCTAGATAAGACATGCTTAAGAGCTTTCATGGGCATGTATGCTCAAAAAAGTAGCATGAATGAATTTCGTGATCAAGATTAATAAGGAGTTCAAAAGGGGAGACTATGTGTTATTCTACACCTTGAAACAACACTACAAGAGATTAAAGTAGCAAGGTAATGGCCCATTTGTGGTTCATGACATAACACCTAGTGGAGCCATAAAGCTTTCTACATTAGAGGGAGAATAGATTCTCAATTGGATAAATGGATACAAGCAAAAGAAATATCATTTCCCACTAACCACCAAAATGCTAGAGAAGATCTACAAAGCTACTAAAAGGAAGAAACAAGCCAAGGCTAATAAAGCACACGCTTAAAAGGAAGCTAACCTATGAATTTTAAAGTGCAAAGAACAAAAAAACAACTTTTGCAAATTCGGCCACAACCAAAAACATCACCTCCTCAAACAGAAACTGTTTAGATGGAGCATAATTGGCTTGGAGTCATGGATGTATGCATCAAAATACAACTTCTTGATGGATCAATAAAATGAGCACTTGTGGACACAGGAGCAAGAGCCTATGTCATCAATTACTCTATATACTGGAAGATGACAAATACACCACTATCAAAAAATCAGATGGAACTAAAAGGTGCAAACCGTGGAAAGATTGTGAGGTTAAGCCAATTAACTTTGCCAATCACTTTTGATGGCTGTCAATGCCCAAATCAATTTTATGTTATGACAAATACAGATATCAAAATGAGGGAGTCATCGTAGGTGTTCCTTGGGTGTGGACATACAAAGCAGCTCCAAATTGGCAAGAAGATGTATTAAAGTTCATACTTAACCATACCTCTTATGTCACTCCACTGTCACAAAGCGATCACTTGTGGGAGGTTCAGCCCATTGTTGCATATCCACAACAAGTGATGAAACCTACACCTGAAGGACATTTTAACGAACAATCAACAAGGCCATTATGGGTAAAGAAATCAGTTATGACCATATTATGCTAAGTTTTTAGATTGATGAGGGAACATGGATCACAATCCATGTCTCCTTGGGTCATTCACAGCTAGCTTAGTGTACATACAGGCTAGGGGCATCAAGAGTGTCAAAGACTAGGGTTTTTAAGGAAAAACTTTGAATTTAGAACTTTAGAAGCTTTTACATGATGTATCCAGAAAATTCTTAACACGAACATCAAACTTGGCATCATTGGTAAAAGATTAAATTAGAGTCAGATTTTGTCATGAAAATCAACAAACGGGTGTAGATACGGGTGTTTTTCATCATCAAGGCATCAGATCACAGAATGCTAACACCTACTAACACAAGATTGCAACAATAGAGGCTCAAAAAATCAGTTTGGTCAAAGTCGTAGATATATGGCCATAAGTTGGAAATTTGTGCTTAGTGAATTTTGATTAAAATTTGAAAATATTTTCATTACTGTGCTGGGATTTTCTATCAGGACACCATCCCCAAATCTTAGCTCACTCTGTGACCAAACATGGATCGCATGCCATGGCTCCCTTCTAGACTTCTAAAGCAGCACCTAACCATCATGGCCTACATGCTGATTATAGCCCAACCCTAAAGTTTCAAGCCGTTTGGATACTGAAATCCTTGTGAAAATTTTAGTTTATGGTCAATTTTATGCTAAAGCGGGATTTTTGACAAGTTTATGACCAAATTCTTGGTGCTAAAGTGATGTATTTTGTTACCCTAAATCCTTAAATACATGTGCCAAAAGAGTGGGGAGTTGCACATTACAAGGTGGTAGATATTTCATCAAATGAGAAGGCACACATCAAGGATGAAAACCTAGAGTAATACTATCAAACATCTTCATCGGCAAATTTCAAGTTGTTGATGGAACAAAGGTTAAGGAAACCATATTCCCCAAGGAGTAATGGACTCTCCACCAAAAGCTTTAAGTAATTGGTAGTTCCATATGTATGCTAACGGAAAGCTTCTTTTGCTTACTACCATAGGGCACAAATTTCCAAAGAGCACATGAGCTGATGTCTATCATCTAATACAATAGTAAGGCGACCTTGATTGACAAAAATGGAGCTACAGTGTAGGTGAAGATCACAGGTGAAATAATTTGCAAAGCACTTCACTTATTGTCAACACTACAAGAGGCTATTCATATTAGCGACGCTCACACAGCGACGCCCAAAAAAAAAAAATCCCGGCGTCGCTATGAGCGTCGCAAATTTCTTTGGAAATTTGCGACGCTCATAGCGACGCCGACTATGCTAAAAAAATAACAGAGCGCGCCCAAAAACTCAGATCTCAGATCTGAGTTTTTCGGCGCCCTCAAGCAAAGAGCAGGTAACGCTCTCCCTCTCTCTCTCTCTCTCTCTCTCTCTCTCTCTCTTTTTCTTCTCCACACACACACACACACACAAACACACACACACACACATGAGGAGAGGAAGGAGAGCCAGGTATGCTCCTTCCCTCTCCTCACTCTCATGTTCCCTTCCCCTCTTTCTCTCTCCCTCTCTCTCTCTCTCACACACACACATAGTGTTTTTGAGAGAGAGAGAGAGAGAGAGAGAGAAAGTACAAACATAAACAAAAACGCACACACACATACATAAACAAAGAATGCACACACACATTGAGAGAGGAAAAGAGAGAGAGAGTATGCATAAACAAAAAACGCACGCATTGAGAGAGGAAAAGAGAGAGAGAACATGCATAAACAAAAAACGCACACATTGAGAGAGGAAAAGAGAGAGAAAACATGCATACGATCCAAAAAAACGCACACACATTGAGAGAGAAAGAGAGAGAAACTAATTTAACGTCGTAGGAAACTAATTAAAATTAAAAGACCTAAAGATCTAGCCGACGAGGAGTTGAACTCAAGACCTATTATTCAAGAGGGAAATGGCATAACCAATCTATCATACTTGGCATGGGTGATAGAAAGGTTATACCATTTATCTCTTTTTATTGGCACACACATCCACACACGCGCACACACACAAGAAGAAGAGAGTTATAACGTCGTAGGAAACTATCCTAAAAGACGTTAAAGATTAGGTTAGATGTAGACTTACGTTAAATTAGATTTAAGTTTATTTAAGTTAAATTAGATTAGATTTAGGTTTATTTTTAATTAGATTTACGTTTATTTATGCTAGATTTAGATTTACGTTATATTAGATTAGATTTAGGTCTCCATAGACTACAATGCCTGCATGAAGCGGGTGAAGAAAGCCCTCAATGGAATATAGGGTATTGCTGCCTTCACTCATGGTGGGCTCCGTCGATCCAAAAGTACTGGTGAAATGTCTTCAGAAGATAGGGAAGAAGGTGGATCTTCAGGGCGGCAAGAGTCACTACATCCCCGACACAATGACCATCTAGACAACCTCTAGTCATTCAACAGCAACTTCAAAGTTAGTAACAAGAGCAAGAACGGTCTAAAGGGCCAATTGTTGTCGTCAGATGTGGATGGAGATGAGGCAGCGTCATCGCCGGAAGTTAACTCTCACATCTTTAGTGATGAGAATGCCAACTCTTGCCGAGTTATGTGAAAAATTATGTGTTAAATCAGTTTTAAGGTTCTTATAATCCCTGTTAGTTTAGTTCTTTGTTTTTAATATAACATAATTTACGTTAGATTTAGATTTATGTTATATTAGATTAGACTTAGGTTTATTTAGGTTTACCCACACACACACACACACACACACACACACAAGAAGAAGAGAGTTTTAATGTCATAGGAAACTATCCCAAAAGACGTTAAAGATTAGGTTAGATGTAGACTTACGTTAAATTAGATTTAGGTTTATTTTTAGTTAGATTTACGCTTATTTACGTTAGATCGAGTCCACGCAAGAATTACTTACGGTTTAGGGTTTAGAGTTAGACGAACAGTGAAAAGATCTACTGTGAAAAGATGTTAAGATGCTGTGAAGTGCTACAGCTAGAGAAGAGGCAAAGGGGTTTTTTCCACTACATGCAGTATCATGTAGACGTGGGTCTGTAGATTTCTTGTACCCACAAATATAGGTATTGACCAATAAAGACGAGATTATAACCCGGTGGTTCTGATCTCCGTGCACCTCTAGACCGAGGTGTGCGGGGATTGGACATGACTAGAGAATGTGAGGTAAAGAGAGAGAGAGAGAGAGATAAGACAAAGAATTCCAATAGAATATTAAATTTGTTGTCCAGGTTATAAGATTTTTATCCTCATTATGAGTAGTGACGAGGATGTGGGACCGTCCAACCGAAACACCTATCTCTCAACGAGGGTCTTATGTCCTTGTAATCAATGCAAGCATGCTGTGCGACGGACAAGACGTGTTTCTTTGCAGCACGTTCGCGAATTTGGTGAGTTCGATCCATCTATTATAGATCGAGTTGTTGCCAATTATAACTCGTCGGACTCTGACGCTGGCCAACAAGCAGCAATCTTGCAACCCAATAGACGTGTTCGCAGGCGCTTTGGTCAAGCAGCATATGTGAGGCCACAAGATGTAGCCTCTGACAGCTCGGGGGATGATCATGCATAGCACATTCCCAACGAGACAATGTTTGAGCCCGAGATTGATGAAATGATCGAGACGATCATGGATTCAGAAAGGCTCATCTATGATGATATGAAAAGTGAAGTCGATACGCCATTGTATAATGGAGCACGTATGTCTAGATTGAAAGCACTCCTGGTTCTTCTCAACATGCATGCAAAGTTTGGATGGAGTGACACTAGCGTCACAGCGCTTTTCAGGTGATCTATTACAATTATTTTACTTTAATAAAACTCTAAATGTATAATGATCTGATAGATTTTTACACGACTGTATCGTATTTTTATGTTGTGTAGATTGCTTAAAGAGCGCATACTACCAGCTGACAATGTGATGCCAGATTCCCGAGATGAAGTAAGAAAGATTTTGCGAAACTTGGGGATGGATTACAATTCTATCCACGCTTGTCCTAATGACTGCATTCTTTTTAGAGGGGAATACATAGACATGGAGAAGTGTCTGAAATGTGATTCCGAAAGATATCGAGTAGATCTCCACGGGACAAAAATTCCACAAAAGGTTTTGCAACATTTTCCTCTGCTTCCTCGCATCAAGCATTTCTTCGAATGTAAGTCCATGGCCGCCCTAGCATCATGGCATGAGGAGAATAAATCTTCGGATGGTGTGCTACGAATTCCTGCAGATTGCGCAGCCTGGAAACATATAGATGGAACATGGTCAGATTTTGCCAGGGAAGCTCGAAATTTGCGCTTAGGCCTGGCTATGGATGGCGTAAATCCATTTGGTCAAAGATCAACATCTTACAGTGTATGGCCCGTTGTCATCGTCAACTACAACATTCCCCCGTGGTTGACTACGAAGAAGGGGCACCTATGGCTAAGCTTGATTGTGCCAGGGCAATATAAAGTGGAGAATATGGATGTGTATCTTCGTCCACTATTGGAAGAGCTACAACAATTGTGGATTGGCATAGAGGTGGTGGATATGAGCCGACACACAGGACGACGGAATGCTTTGATCAGAGGCATTCTAATGTGGACCATGCATGACTATCCCGGGCTAACAGAATGCTCAGGTGATCAATTGACACTCCTCACTCAGACACTGTAAATCTTGTTTTTTCCCATAGTTGATCTATTATCATGTGTATACATGCAGGGCTTCAAACAAGCGGATACAGAGCATGTGTCACATGTGGACCTAGACTGAATGCACGTAGGGCGCCCTCACTGAAGAAGCAAATCTACGAAGGTCATCAAGCGTATCTTCCAGAGAATCATGTGTTACGCGACGGCTTTTTGGGAAGAGAGCCACCAAGGATGTCTGCACAAGCATGGTTAGAGCAGAAGGAGATGTGCGATGACGGATTGCCTCCAGGGATGAAGAGACTATCTCTATGGTATGAGTTACCATACTGGCCCCGACTCATGATCAATCACTTGCTCGATCCAATGCACATATTCAAGAATGTGGGTAATCTACTATGGGACCATCTGACCGGCAAGAAAGATACATTGGGAGCCAGAGTTGACCTTAGAAATGTGGATCGTATGGAGCAATATTGGCCGCAATTTGTTGCCTCAACTGTAAGGGTAATGATGGACAAACAGCGTCTGATGGATCGATAAAACTCCCTAAAGCACCATGGATTTCCACAGGAGCCCAAGAACGCAAAGTAAAAGAGACCATTCGATCTTTGTGGACCCCCACTGGCGTAATGCACTCGCTCCGAACGTGTTTTACTAAAGACGGAAAGCTTACCGGTTTGAAGTCACACGATTGGCATAAAATGTGTCAGGTACGTTCATAGTGGACTTTAATATCATTGCATAAAATGTGGACTTTAATATCATTGCTGCACATACTTTACAGTTTATTTTACCGGTTGCCATTGAGGGATGTTTGTCTCTCGACATCCGTAACACAATCTACAAACTTGCAAAGCTGGTGCAATGGATCTCACAAAAGGAGATCAACGTAGACTCCATACCATTCGCCAAACTAAATGCTGCGGAGCTTGTGTGCATGTTTGAGAAACATTTTCCTACTACCATGCTAACCATTCAGGTGCATCTTCTTGTTCACATAGTTGATGAGGTGGAAATAGCTGGCACAGTTCATTCCAGATGGATGTTCTTCTTAGAACGTTTCATGAAAACGCTTAAGGGATATGTGTGTCAAAAGGCACGTCCGGAGGGTAGCATGGCAGAAGGTTGGTTGGTATCAGAGTCCCTAGTGTACATTGGAGAGTGGCTAGACGGATTTGATAAAGCCCGAGACACGCTATGGCGAACCATAGATGATGAGCGCATATCTGGGATTGTCATGTGCAATCTCGGTGTTGAGAAGAAGATGACGGAAGATCTAGAGGCTAAAATCAACCGATTTTGCATGCTTCACAATCCATTGATGCAAAAGTGGATTTCACAATATGAGGATGCAAAGCAAGAGCGACGCCCAGACGCCGGTGGAGACACCTGACGTCCGTACCCCCATCGACACGCCGCTAGAGACCCCTGCCGGGACACCCAGGTTCACGCGTCACCGGCCAGAGGGCTTGCCTTACTCTGTCGACTTCAGCGGTGGCATCATCATGGATGATGACGGCAAGAAGGTGATCTCGTGCATGCGTGGTCTTTGCTCTCAGCTGTTTAGACACTACATACTAAACAAATGGAGTGAAGTACCAAGTGATTTAAAAAACAGAGTCATCAGCATACTTCATGATGAGTTTCCCGTTCCAACACGGGATCAGCGCTTCAATGAAGACCTGATGAAGATTCGAATGCGCGAATACTGCAAACACAAGCGTTCCGAAGTGCAAAAAGCAATCAAGAATGGGTGGAACAGGCCAGATTGGCTGGCCAAAGAAGATTGGAAGAATGCGAAGAAAGCAGCGCGCGAGAATCCCGACAAGTGGAAGCAACAAAAGGATGCAGCCAGAGCGCGAGTAGAGGCAGGGAGCTCGCACCACTTGGGGAGCGGTGGATGGGCATCATTTGAGGCCGATTTTGTAAATGTTTTCGCATTGCTCTTTATGTTCGATAGTTTAGGGTTTATGAGTTTTTTAATTCTAACATAATGAAATCTTTGTATGTTTTGACAGTGGTCGATGACAGGACGTGATCTCACACCGTACGAGCGCGAGTACGCAGGCAGGAAGGGCTTAAACGCCCTGATGGACATTCTCAGTTCTCGCGGCGGCATGGTTAGTATTAGGGTTTACTCTTTTCTATTTTTTGTATTGTTTTATAAATGTCTTTATATGTTTATACTTACTGAAAGCTGTCTTATTGTCTTTTTTTGCAGAATCCGACTGATACGCCGCTTGGACGCGATGAGACGTCTGACTAGACGGCGTCAGTTTAGCCGTAGCTAGATAGCATTAGTTTAGGGTTTCTCATAGCTTATGTATCATGAGACGGATTTTATACGTCTTTTTGAACCATGTATATTATTATATTTGTCACCGCAGTTCCTTTTGCCAATCAATTCTTTATGCCTATGATGTTGTACAATTGTCATTATTACATTTGCCAATCAATTCATTTTGCCTATGATGTGTACAATTGTCAATTTTACGCTTGTCAATTTTGCAAACAATGCGTCTTGTGGGTGACTATTTTGGGTCTATTATCTACCCTTGCACTTTTTTTAAAAAGTGAATCAAGTACAATATGGTTGATGGGTGGCAGGGCATTCAATGCCCTATCACTAAAAAAAAAATCTCTCGGGCGTCGCTATAACCGTCGCTATTTATGGCTCTGTAGTGTCGCTATGAGCGTCGCTATAGTCTTCTGTGTAAACGTCGCTATATACGTCGCTATACGCGTCGCTATATAGCGACGCTCATAGCGACGCCTATAGCGACGGTTATAGCGACGCTCTCATAGCGACGCTACTAGCGACGTCGGTTTTAGCGACGCCGGGGGTTATAAAAACCCAGTGTATTTTCGTCGCTAACAGCGTCACAAGAGCACACAACCTCTTGTAGTGAAGGCCACAAATTTACTTACAAATATCTTATCTATGCAAAAATGGAGCTTCCATTGTAGCTAATTTCACAGCATATCAAAGTACGTTGCTCAACAATGGTTAGGGTAAGCCCACACTTGTGGCACCACATGGGAAAGATCCCTTGTCTACTATGATGGATGAGATAATGACATGGTCCAATTGGAATAAGGATGCAACCTCTCTAGCCAATGGATGTAAACTACCAAGCCTATTTGAGAGGCTCTTTTCTAATCATCAATATTTGCACTATGAGCTATCATCATTGTGTCTATACTCTACCTTTATGCATTTTGCCTTAAGCTAAATCCTACCCCTAATTTCCACTGCTCTAACCCTAACCCTAGAATCATGGTGAGCTTAAGGCTTCATCCACCATATCCTAGCTCACTAATGATGCTTAGGGTAGAGTAGATGACGCTGCCACTCCCCAACTCTAACAAGTGGTATCAGAGCTGACGATTTCATACTTAGTCTTATCTCTTTACTAATTTTTATTGCATTGGTGTTCACAATAATTCCACTTTCTAATCACCACTTGGGCACGAGCATGCTCCACTACCCTTTGGTGATTAGGTGAGGAGGAATTTGCATTTAGAATTTGTCTCTTGCATTGGTTGTGTGTGCAATTTTTTGTTTTTTATTTTGTTTATTATCATCCCATTTTGCATTATCATTGCTCTCATTGTATTGTGCATTTTCTTTTGTGGTTTATGTGTGTGCATAGTACACTTCACAAGCTTTCTAACACATAAACCATGCTCAAATTTCCTTGAGGATCATTGATTAATCACTTGATTAAATTGACTAATTATTGAGCTCATTTCTGTCAACTCTCTGTTGAAAAATTAGCCCTTATTAATCATATCCTAATTGCACTTAATTTGCATGTGTGTGTGTGGGGTGTGTGTGTGTGTGTGTGTGTGTGTGTGTGTGTGTGTGTGTGTGTGCGTGTGTGTGTGTGTGTGTGTGTGTGTGTGTGTGTGTGTGTGTGTGTGTGTGTGTGAGTGAGAGAGAGAGAGAGATTAGTGTGTGTGTGTGTGTGTGCACGCGCGCGTGCATGCGCGCACGCACTTGTGTGTCTTGTGGGAGTCGGCTCTTGAATAGAGACAAAAATATTTTCCTTTCATAAAGATACCCAAGGTCTGCATACAACAACCCTCAAATGGTAGCACTCGCTCTTCAACTGTCTCTGGCCCCATCTCATCTCACAAAATCAGCTATGGTTTATTCTAGGAGTGCATAAACAATTGCATGTGCCTACATTTTTTGCTCTTCAATAGGTTGCTAACTCGGTAATGACCCTGCAGGAAATCCGACTCAACAAAACACATTGTTGCTACTCCTGTTGACCATCAAGCTTTAGCCCACCTTGCAAGCCCATAAATCTATCAACTCCTACCCCCTTTGCCTATCGGCTCCTTTTCCAATCAACCAAAAGACTCACCTTGTGCTCCTTGTGATTATTTGATACCCCTTGTGTCAGGTGGGATCAATGGTCCCTATTAATTGAGGGTGGTGGGATTGTTTTTGTGTCGTTTGATGGCGGTTTAATCCCCCAAGTGTTTGTCATGTGATCACAATTGAAGTAAACCCCAAGGAAACTCAATATGAACATGAAGTAATTGCCAAGTGATTCTTGTGTGATTCCCAATTGAGATGTGATCACCTTTTGAACCTACCTATTCCAAAGTGATCACCATGTGACCTCAACCATTCCAAAGTGATCTCCAAGTGAACACCTAATGATCCCCAGCCCGTCACTTTTGCCATATTATGCTATGTTCTCACCCTCATTTCAAGTGGTGCGTGATAGCTTATTGGGAGAGTCAATGCCTCTGGTGCAAGAGGTGGTGGGTTCAAGTCACGGAGGCAAACGGCGGCCGGTGTCCAAAATATTTTTATTCTTGGGAATAAACGGAAGGTCCACGTCATCTAGAGATCATGGACCATCAATCTCACCTAACAAGGGGGTGTCAAATAGTCCTGTGGCATTGTGTTGGTTCCATTCACCACATCCTCAACACCCAAGTGACTCAACAACACCTTTGTCCTTGATAGTTTTTGTTTGCATTTACTTCTTGACAACATACATCACTTGCATCATAGCATCTACTACCGATTGGTTGTTGTATTTCTCAGTTTTCACTTTCACCTTAGCTTCCTTGCTCCTGATGTCCAGCAACTACATGCTTACACTGTGCATCCCTCATCAAGTGAATAAGGTTTCTGCCCCTTCCCCACTCGCATGTGCCACACTGCAAAGCAAAATTTTCCCTCATCCAATGTTACCAGAGTTTCCTAGAAATTAGTCACTTCCCACATGGCCCTTATTGCCCTTGCTTACCGAATGGGTGCTTATTCCCATGGGTCTGCTCTTGACAACACACAAAGCTCCCTTTCCCTTAAGCAAGTGCTCCCACAGACCGTCACAAAACTTACTAGAATGCTCTCAAAGATCTGATTCTCATAGATTGCCAACATTTGCTTATTAAGATTCTCACCCCCACATCCTTGGCATCATACTTTGGGCTCCCTTTTGCCACAGTCTAAACCCCACAAGGTGATTCTCGTGCACAATAAGCTCAAGCGCACAATTTGCAAAGTATGTTCTATTTGATATCAAGATTGGTATTCACACTTGCACGACCACGGGATTAGACTCTACCACATATGGTAAGACCTTCCCAACAAGATGTACACACATGAGCACACACACAAGCATCATCATCATTTAAATTCATGTGTGTTTTGCACTATTTCCTTGTCAAATCGGACCTATGAAGAACCACATAACTACATGAAGAAAATGAAACATCACAACATGAAGGAGGAGACAACAACAATCTATCTCTTCAATGAAGTAAAACTTCATGACATGGATTATTTTGTATTACCATAGGTCTACCTTGTGAACCTAGGATGAGTACTATTGAACCATGGATGATGAATCCGTTATGAAAATTGTCATGATGAATCATGTACTATGCCTAGATGTATCAGTAAAGCCTAGGAGTACACTATGACATGAAATTATGACATCTTTGTATTTTGCCCCAAGTGTTTGCTTAAGGGGGTGATTGTTAGAGTAAGCCCACACTTGTCGCACCTCATGGGAAAGATCTCTTGTTTACTATGATGGATGAGATGATGACATGGTCCAAGAGAAAAAAGGATGCAATCTCTCTAGACAATGGATGTAAACTACCAAGCCTATTTGAGAGGCTCTTTTTTAATTATCAATCTATGCACTTTGAGCTATCATCATTGTGTCTATACTCTACCTTTCTGGTTTTGCCTTAAGTTGAAGCCTAACCTTAATTTACATTGCTCTAACACTAACCCTAGCATCATGCTTAGCTTAAGGCTTTATCCACCATAGCCTAGCTCACCAATGACGCTTGGGGTAGAGCACGCTTCCGCTCCCCAACTCTAACAACAACCTCTCTAAGATCTCTCCTTCAAAGCATACATAATGGTAAGGGAAGAAAAATTCAACAAAGTACTAAAGTCCGTGGAGAAGCGGCATTTCAAAAATTACAGATAAATCTTCTACGGTATGCACGAGGACATGCATCGACTAGAAAAGGGGGGATCGTTTGGGCATTAGCTTATGGGCACCCTCTTAACACTGGACACAAATTTCAAAGCCACATTTTTATACATTGTACTTTATTTTTTTGGAGAGCCATGAACATGATCTGATGTAATTTTGATCCTAGAGCGATACGTTTCTAAGTTGTAAATGTCTCATTATGTATGTAAGCCCTAGGTATATAAGACCATAGCTCTAGTTTGAAAAGGGGAGACAATATTTTGGATTAAAAAAGAGCTCTATTGTACGTATTATCAAGTTGCTTCTCATCTTCACTTCAACATAACTTTTTATTGGATAATCTATTTCAAATTTTTGAACTTGCATTGTTTCTTTTTCTGTTGCTCTTTCATTCAAGTGTAAGTACTTCAAGTCTGTCATGGTTTGTGACTAAGTATTGACAAGTCTTATCTTCAATTTTGAGTGCTTAAAACTTTATTTTATAACATTTTGATTGTAGGAGAATTTATTAAACCTTAGGGAAATCTGTAGTTTTAATGACTTGGTATGTAATGGAAATAGCCTATGAACTTTGAGAATAGCCGAATTAAGAGAATTAGAGTGAGCATTTTCATGAGACTACTTTGAGAACATAGAGGGTGAACTTAATTAGCAGTAGCAACAAACTATTATACTTAATTGACTTGGCATGAACAATAATTTTTCAAGAGAGAGAATTAGAGAACATGACAATAGTTGAGAACCGAGTTTATGTGGAGTCGGTCTCCCCTCCAACTGAGACTTTTGTATTATAGATTCTCCCATCGAGAGAGACTTGGTACAATACAATCTTTGTGCTCCTTGTGACCTAGGTGATGCAATGAAGATGGAAAGCTTCATGCATCACAAGCATAACACCATCTTTGTAAACGCATTAACCATCCCCAGACTCAGTCCCAAGGCCTCAAACACCTTCAAAAGTGGAGAGAGCTAGTAGGGAATGAGGGTAGGGAAACATTCATAGGAGAAAGAAATAGTTCCTCACTTATTATCACTCTTCTTGCCTAGCATAGCATAATAGCATAGTAATGAAGATGAAGAAGATGGCAAGCTTAAGCAGTGAAGCATGGATCTTGGTTGGACTTTCATTGCATAGCCAAGAGTGTTGGTGTAGGCTCTCAACTTCTCAACAAGCTTGGAGAAGGAGATGGAGCTCTTGCACTTTGCACTTCACACAATGAGAGAGAGAGAGAGAGAGAGAGAGAGAGAGAGAGAGAGAGAGTGTGGGAGAGTATACCTTGCAAGCAATCCCCTAGCTTCCTTGGTCAACCCCCCTTGTAGATCATGCTCGAAGATGATTGGACCCCTACAAGCCTAGTCAATCACATGCAGGGTGCATATCAAGCAACCATGCTAGCCTTGGGACAAGTGTCCCCCTTTCCCCTTTGAGAGAGAGGATTGATAAATGCATAATCAATTAAATAAATTAGCTAAATGATCATTCGCTCCCTTGAGATGCCAACCAATAGGCTTTAGGCACACCATGAGGGTAACATAAAGAGGAACTTGACAAGTGTGCTAGTTACTTCTTTAGACAATGCTTGACTTGTGTGAGGCTGTGTGTGTTCTCTCTCTAGCTCCTACAATGAGGGCTCACCCCCCCTTGAGTAGGGATCATGTTGACTTTTTGAAACACCTTGAATCCTTCAAGCTTGGGGAAGGTTCTAACTTCAAGCCCAATTTTATCAAGCCTACAGAAGGTTCCCACATCAAGCTCAGCCCTAGCACCTCAAGCATGACAAGCACCTCAAGTACCTTAGTTATCAAGCACCTCAAGCACCTTAGTCATCAAGTACGGCAAGCACTATTTTGCGGACGAAGTTGCGGTTTCCAGAGAAGGAGTCACATTTTAGTGGGAAACCCTTGTAAAATTCTTTTGTAAGAGAGCATCTCTAAGACGAGAACTTGTAAAAGAATTTATGATATTTTTGTGGGAGCAATTGTATATTAGAGAGCCAGTTAGAAGTTTAGGAGCTTTTGGTTGGACAAGCCATTTGTAAAGACCTAAACTATAAAGGTCAAGTTTTGTAAGTTTGAACATTATCTTCTTTATCACAAGTTTGAAGAAACAGTGTACGTACTGAGAGCTCTATCTTGCTCCAATTTGTAATCTTCGCTACTGTGGCTACGGTAATCCAAATTCAAGTTCGTTTATTGCATTGTGTTCCTCTTGCTTTGCTCTTCCATTCAAGTGTAATCATTCAAGATTCGGCATAGGTTTTCAACTACGTGTTTGGAGCTTTAAATCGTTGTTTTGAGTGCTTATATGTGTATTTTATGTTGTTTTGACCCTAGGAGAGGCTTTAGGGACCCTAAAACGACCCTTTAGGATCACCTGTTCACTAATTTTGCTGACTTTGGGATGAACGATCGTGATCTTTGTACCTCTCCAGAATGTTGTGACAGTGATAGGATATGCTCCTGATAGTCCCCTGTAGCTTCCCTTCAAGTTTCGTGCGATTCCGACATGATTTGCATGGTAAACGGGCATGATGACTGTAGAGCTGTGTAGAAGGACATAGGCAGATTACTTGGCTTTAGTGCGTATGATTTGCTTGCAGAGTTAGTAGTTGCATCTCATCTAGTTCACTTCATTAGGAATGACACCCTAGTGTGTTTCCATGCCTCATCCTAGTCGCTTCCCTTGTATTGATATTTTATGTTGATGCGTGAGAGCTATTCTATGGACGTCCGTCGCGACGACCCACAAACATTGGCGCCGTTGCCGGGGAATGCACCTTAGGTGATGAGTGATCGAGTGCGCAGTTAGCTTCCTTAAAAGAAGATCAATCCAGAAATCCATTTCACACCTCAGTTAGGCTGCTAGACAGGGGTTTAGAGCTTACTGGAGTCTAGAGTCAGTGGACTGGCTAGATCCTCTCTTAGGAGATTTAGGAAGCTGTGAGTGAGAGTGTTCAAATCATTTTTTCTCTTCATTTTCTCTTATTCGGTTGAGTACTGAAATCTCACCCAAAATTCTTCTTGTTTGTTTTGTTTGATTCATTTCTTTATGTTCTTTCATTTCTGTACTTAGGCGTAGGATAAGTAATTCGCATTCTAGTCAGATTTGGGACAAAACCTAGAGTCGAGAAACCAGGAAACCATAACTTTGACAGAAAGGCCATAAGACTCTGAAATTTAGAAAATCTGACCAAACAGGGTTGATATTGAGTCAAATCACCAAGTGGTAGCACAAAACACTGTAAAACACTTGTCAAAGGGAGCAGACTAAATTTCATTAGAGTTGGCCCAGGTACTACGATCGCGATCGGTGTACCTTTGTGTCAGAATTGTACAAGATTTGACATGTGCCTTCCTGATAAGATTCTAAACAAGTTTTTCTAAAGCAACCACACCCAAAAACATCAAAAATCAAGAAAATCAGGTCACTTGGGTAAAACTAGCCTGACAGACCCAAAAATTGTAAAATCTTGACTTTTGGTTATCCAAATGCAAAAAGCCTTGGGGGATAGCCTTAAAACATCAGTGTCTACAAGCATGCCAAATTTGGTTGAATTTGGGCTCAGAACTACGATCGCGATCGGTGTACCTAGACCTCAGATTTTTACCATATTTGATGGGTAGAATCTTCAAGGGTATACAAACATAAAAGTCTAAAGGACCTAGGATCAAAAACCACAAAAAACTGTCAAAACCATTGAATACAGATCCAAGTCAAAAATTGCTAAACTGGCATAGAAATTGACTTTCAATAGACCAAAACACATCAAAACTGGGTATAGACTATACAGAGGGAGAGCCTGTACACAAGACAACCCCAGATAGCTTTCATATCCCAAAACAAACACCAAAATCAAGTGAAACTGACATTCAGGAAAACAAACATTACCAACCAAGAACTAGTAAAAGCTTGACTTTTTGGGGTTTGGATACAAAAGTATTTGGTGGGTAGCCTTAAAATAGCCTAGTGAACAAGCTAGTGAAGTTTCATCGAATTTGGGCATTGTACTACAATCACAATCGGTGTACCCAAGTGCCAGATTCGACTCATTTTTGACATGTTCATAGACCTAGACTATTTAAGATATCAGGAGTTGTCAGAACCCAAATTGGACATACTGCCAATAATCTACAAGAAAAATTGTGTTGAAGTCATTGTGAAATTGTTGAATCTGCTGATAGTTGGAATGATACAGTGATCTCATATCCATCAAGTGTATTCATTTGCAGAGACCGATGAAGTAGCAATCCATGCAGTCGTGAGAGTTGGAAGATCACTCCATCTCCAGGTAAGAGGTTTGGATTCAATCGGTAAATTCCACTTTCTTCATGTTTTTGAGATCGGGAAAACAAATCAACAACCAACACCAAAATTTAGCGGATCAAGCAAGTGTTTTATCAACTGAGGAGAGTGTAAACCAAGGTGTAGTACAACCGTAAGAGCCGATCCTTGAAGAAAGTATTTCCGATACTTCTTCAGAGAGATCTTACGAGTATTTCACGGAACACTTGGGACATTTAAACCTAAACGAAAGAGAAAACATGGCATCAGGACCATCAAACCCTTCGGCCACAATGAAGCTATTGTTCATCAAGTATTAGTATGACAACAAGCAAGGTGCTAAGATCTACAAAGATGGTATGGACCGCTACTGTGTGAAAATAGAAGATAGAACAAGTGAGCTCAAGGACTTAGTGTCTGTGAGCTATAGCGGAGATAGGTACCTAGATGACGAAGGTATCATGTACTTGGTAGTCCTGAATCCTAACATTGTGGACAAGTGGGGATTGATGGGCACGAAAGCCAAAGTAGATGAGGAACCTGAGGAGAAAGCACCAACAATGAGCTTCCCTAATGCGAGGTTAAGGTGAGAAAACAAAACTTTGAGAGTCAACACAGACAACGTCAATGTGGGGTTATACAAGTATAATAATGGAGAGGAAGATCTCTATTATAGATGCAAGGAACCCTACGTCGGAGAGTTGATAGAGTGGAAAAGACTTTATGTCTTCACCTACACAGAGGGATCAGAAACGAAAATCGTCGCATACGACAAATATGGAAGACGATATGCAGCAATCGATAAAAAGAAGTTGGAAGGATATACGTACTTTTGGGGACCACTCCACCAGTATTATGTCACTCCAAGCCCACGGAGACCAGCACCTACAATTGTCATGCCAGACCCGATGGCAACAGGTGGAGAGAGGACTGATGTAGCTGATTCTTTCAGTCGACCTCAGTATTCTATGCCAAGCCCCATGGGAACGCTACATCCCAGAGAGTCAATGGCTACAAATCAGGGTAGTGCGGTTCCTATCTCTACACATACCGCAATAGGTCCGACATTTGCAGCCACACCATCACATTTTCCTCCTAGTAGTAGATTCGTGGCAGGGGAACCAACAAGAGCAACCCACGACATCCATGATGTACGAGAATGATTAAGTCGAGACACGGGAGCATTGAGCTTGGTCGCAGACCCTTGGTCGCAGACCATAGATGGATGAGGCCATCCCAGGTAGCAAATTGCATGCCAAAGAAGTATAGCAGATCAGGGGATCCATATGCCCATGTGTTGCTCTTTAAGCAAGTCTTAAGATCAGAGCAGATCACTGATTTCATACTCAATATGAGGGATTCGGGCTGACCTTGGAAGGGACGGTCTTAACATAGTTTCAACCTTTGAACCCTGAAACTTGTCTGAATATTGAACATGTATTGCGGGAGTTCGCGGAAGAATTCTCAAAACGGGGTATAAAGCATAATACTCTATCACAGATATATGCTTTTAAACAAAAGGAGAATGAAAACGTGAAGCATCCTTGAGATTCAAGTAATACATTGAGAGGTGCCCAAGAAGAGAATTACCGCAGGACGAGAGATTGTATGTGCTCTTCATTCAAGGACTTAGAAACGAAACCTTGGAAAAGGACCTTCACTTGAAAGCCTGTAGCACATTTGAACAGGTTACAAGGGAAGCGTTATATCGTGTTAATAACTGCAAAGCATATGGGGAAGTGTCAGAGGATACTGATTCAGTAACCAGTGGCTCTTCATCCATTAAGAGTGAACCCTCTACCAAGAAAGATGCTCAGGCTTCTTTGATGCCGACAGCTGACCAAATGATAGAGGAAGTAACGAAGAGAATGCAGTAACATATGAGATCAAATCCGGTGATGAGAAAGTCTCAGATGAGGAAATGTGACATATGTGGGGGGGATCACCCGACGCCATGGTGCACACAACAGCCCAAAGTACCATTTGTGAATGGACGAGTACTGAAATGGTGCGCCATAGAGCAAAAATGAATGAACCATGGCACGGATAAGTGTTTTTACAACAAAAACTGTGTGAGGGAAAGGCCTTATGGACCTCCAGCGGGACCACCCCAGCCACCTCCTCCAAGATATCAAGTTGGGCCAAATGTGAATATGGTAGCAGGAGCAGACAGACCTCAACCTGTGTTGGGTCAACAACCTCCATTACCACAGGAAAATAGGGCCATGATTAGGTATGCTCAACCTTACGAAGCATCACCAGGAACAAATAATACACCTCAAATTTCTTATTACGAGGAACCGAATGAGCCTTATGTAACTGAACCTGAACCACAGATGTACGCAAACAAAGCCTATCAACCGTGAGGAAATAACGAGTGGCACCACCAACGTATGTAGCACAACCTTCGAGGGATCAATATTTGGTGGATGAAAGAACGCTAATGTTCATTGTGAACAAGAACTACAAACCAAGAGGATATCCTAATAGGGCGGGACAACCCATAGGACCACCTCCTCAAAATCAACCACCAATTGGACCGTGCTATAATTGTGGAAGTTCAGATCATTGGGAGCATAGTTTTCCTTTCAAGGGTAAAAGAGTGAAAATTTTTGGGTTTTGTGACAGCTATTGTGTGAACCACATACTGCCAGATTGCCCAAGGAATCTGGACAACAAGGGAAAAGCAACTATGAATATTGTGGGGGTGTTACCAAGTGCAAGCAGTGGATCAGAAACCGAACCCACAATCCAAATCAATGCGGTAACCAGAGCTCAAGCCAAATACTTAGAGAAAAACAAGCCATTGGAAGAAAAGTTCGAGTTGCCAATACCCACTAAAAACGAGAGTTTATCTGTGAGAACACAGCGGAAATCCTGGAAGGCAAAACGACACAAAATGAAAACAAGAAGGATAAAAACCCAAATTGCCATGCAAAATGAATTACGTGGAACGAAAGAGCAACTAAAACAAGAGAGAGATAGTAAAACTACTGAGGACAACAACAAGCCGAGGAAAGCATCCTCGGGGGGATCAGTCTTGGTCGAGAAAGTGCTAGAGCCTTTAGATGCTCTATTACAAGCGTATGAAACAAGGCTAAACAAACCAAACCTTAGAGCAGAGATGGTTGACTTATCCTCAACCAGAAGTGGAAACGAAGCGTTTGGAAATGTGTAAACACCTCATTGAAACAGCCTAGGCATTGATGGAACCTAATTCAATTAGAACCCAAGAACAAGAAGTGTTGATTCACAAAGAGTGAGAAAAACTGAAGATCGATGAATTAGAACATGCAAATGGACCCAGGCCTGAAACTATATTGTCATTGGATCACCGAGTGGTGCCGAACACCACTGATGATGCTAAGTCAATGAATATAATGCCAATTCCAGAAGTGGAAGAACCATGGCCACAACACTTATGGGAAACCATTAGAAATAGAAAGAACGGAAGCGCGACATTACAGTCTGCACCAATTCCTGAGGTTAACATGGACAACGAATTTTATCCAGGAGATATACAATCGTTGTATGGAGACCCAGGAACGGAGGCTTTGATGGAAAGCAAAGCTCAATCCCTGAAAACCCTGCCTTCATTTATAGGTGAACACGAGACACAATCGGAGATAAGATTAGTTCCATCCCAGAAGAGAGCTATTCCACAAATGATTGACTCAAAAAGTCTTCAAGAGATGCTGTTGACACCTGTAACATGCACAATCACACTGTCAGAACTCTTGAGAGTCAAACCACACTTATGGGAAGACATGGGAAAACATTTAGAGAACAAAGGAATAAAGATTCCTCTTCAGACAAACCCTACGGTAGAAGAAAACAAACGACAAGGTCAACCAAAAGCCCAATCTGTGCCCATAAACAAGGTCGGAGATTACTGAAGGTGAGGAAGGTAATACAACCTTACCTGTCAAATATCAGGATATAAAGACGATAGCTATCCTAGACAGTGGAGCGGGAGTTGCGATTGCTACAAAGCAAATCTGGGAGAAATGGGGCCGTCTAGCTCTTAGAAAGATGAGAATGAAACTGCAACTCGCAGATGGGTATGTATAGAGACCATTGGGAGTCCTGGACCAATGGAATTAACTATGAGCACACCTTTGCTGTGGTAGATTTCAGAAAAACGAACAACTTTGACATTATTTTGGGGCGACCTTTATGCGTCAACTCAAAATGATACAAGATTGGGGGTATGACCAAATTTACCTAAGGCATGAGGAGCTAACGAAAATCAACATGAAGGATCACAGCTATAGATACGTTGCAAAAACACCAGTGCAATAATTTGATTCAACCACGGTGAATGAAAAATAAATACCTGCGTGGTTACAAACGAAAGCACCTCTCTGGATGTGTGGAGCATCTGATTGTGGAGACTTAATCAAAGAGGAATGTGTGTTGGAAAGGTCCGTGAAGACGAGGCTTATCTCCCAGAACCTTTCCCTGAACATTTATTTGAGCCATTTGGGTGGACTCAAATATTGTCAACCTTGGATGTATGTGTTAACGAATGCACGCCTACAAAATTTTTTGACGATGAGGGATACGACCTAGTAACGTTGCAAATGGCTAGCATCATCCTTGAGTCAGGATCAGAAAGCAAGGAACAAGAAGAACCACTACGTGAGACTGAGTGTAAAAGAATAGTGATGAGATATCTGTATTGGACGATAGGAATTGAATAGAGAAGGAATTCACAGACTCACTAAGCGATGACCTTCCATCACTGGGTGATGAAATCCAAATGATAGATGCTGATGACGAAAGATCAAGTGGATCAGAGACGAATAGGAAGTATATATCGAGACCGGACAGGTTTTATGAGTTTCCTAACCAAAAACCTAATCGACAAGAGCAGTATAGATCAAAGAGAACAAGGAAATCAAGAGCGAATAAGCATAAACCCATGCCTCTTGTCAATGACAAAACGGGATATCTAAGGCTTGTAAAAGCTGACGATTGTGTCAAAGACAAGGTCACTCGCCGGTTTATCAAAACTAAACCATGGAAAAACAACAAGAAGAACAAGCGCAAAAAGCAAACGACTGAAACACATAAGGAGGGGGAAACAAGGTCTAGAATGACCAAAATAGAGAGGAAAGCAGAGTACAATAAGCTCAAAGAGACCCTCAAAGACATATGGACAACTGAAATGGAAACAAATGAGGACACGAATTCTGACAAGATGGATGTGCCGTCCCATTATAAGAAGTATACCATACAAGATAGAAAAATCATAGTGCAACAACCGATGAGAGGATTGAGGGAACCTGGTACATCATACGACGGTCCTGAAAAAGCAAAACGAATAGATCTAGTGGAGCCAAGAGAAGATCCAAAACTTGCATATATTGCCACGGATCTTACTGAAGAAGAGGAAAAGCTTTTGATAGCTACTCTAAAACAGTATAGAGATGTGTTTGCATGGTCATACAAAGATCTTAAGGGGGTGGATCCAAGTATCTGTCAACACACAATACCCCTTAAGAATGACGCCAAACCAAGCAGACAACGTCCTTATACTTACAATGAGACGTTTGCAACAAAGATCAAGGAGGAGATAGATAAGTTGAAAGAGGCAACGTTTATTTACGAAATTGAGCACACTGACTGGCTTTCACTGATTGTGGTGGTCCCTAAGAAAAATGGAAGATTGAGAGTGTGTGTCAATCTCAAGAAAGTAAACGCTGCTACAATTCGGGACAACTATCCCCTCCCCATTACTGATCTTGTAATAGAAAGAGTCACAGGAAAAGAAACTTACAGTTTCTTAGATGGCTTCTCAGGCTACAAGCAACTCGCAATAAAGCCAGAGGATCAGCACAAGACGGCTTTTGCAACTGAATGGGGCATTTTTTCATTCAGGGTAATGGATTTTGGCTTAACGAATGCACCAGCCACATTTCAGAGGCTGATGGGTCATGCTTTTAAAGAATATCTAAGACAGTTCTTAGAAATTTACATGGATGACTTGTGCGTTCACTCTCTCGTAAGATTGGAGCACATAGAGCACTTGACCAAAGTGTTCAACAAATGCAGACTGTATCAGATTTGCTTGAATCCGGAGAAATGTGTCTTCATGGTAAGACAAGGCAAAATATTGGGACGTATAGTGTCCCAAAATGGTATTTCGACAGACATGGAGAAGATCAGCGTAATTGTTGATCTACCACGACCAGTAAAGGTAAAGGAGGTACAGGCATTTATGGGCCATTGTGGATATTATCGCAGATTTATCTACTCATACGCTATAATCACGAAACCACTTTACGCGGATAACTAAATTTGAGTGGACAGATGAGTGCAAGAAAGCTTTTCAAACTTTGAAGCAAAGATTGATATCCGCTCCAATTTTGAAGGCTCTGGATTGGGAAAAGATATTCCACGTCCACGTAGATGCATCAGCATATGCTATAGGATGCATACTTGCACAACCTGGAGAAAACAAATGTAAGGTCTCTGACCCCGATCAAAAAGAGCACCATTGTACCATGAAATGAACACAATGGAAAAAGTTACTATTTTTAGCAGTTTTTTGAATTTTGTCAGTGCCATGATGTTTAGAATTTTTTAAAGCTTCCAAATGTGAATTAAAATAATTTTTGTAAAAAAATCCAGAAATAGAAAGTTTTTGGTCACCCGACCCGTCCAGTTTTGACCGTTCGAAAAACTGCACCCGTACCCCGAATTTCAAAAAAATGCATTTTCGGACCCCGGGGGCTGCTAAATATGGCAAGTACTCGGTCCAGTACGCCTTAGTTAGAGCTTAGTATAGCAATTTTTGGCATCAAATTCCGACTTGTATGACCCGTTTTAGCCTAAAACCAAATTTTCCAAAAATTGTCCGGGGAGGCACCGGGGCCCGAGGCTGTGTGGGAACAAGTTCCAGGCCACTCCGGGTCAGCTTTAGTAGCTAGGGGGTGCCTTTTATCCTTGTGGGAGTCTTGGGAGAGTTTCCAAGCTTGCAACTAAGTGTAAGAGCCAGTTAACCAAGCCAACTGGACACTTGGTGGATAGGCAACTGGACTTGCCATGCTTAACTGGAGTAGCTCCCATATGCAAATAGCAAGCAGGTTCAATTTTCATCTTGAGGAGACCTATTTAAAGGTGTGCTCACACGCACACACACACACACACACACATACTCACACACACACCCAGTACACACACACACACACACACACCTTGGGGAGGTGCTGCCGGCACACACACAGTTTTTGAAGGAGAAGCAAGGAGGGAGGTGCTGCCAAAATTCTCATTTTGAGGATTCATTGGATCAGAAAAATCAGAGGATTCTCAGCCCCTAATCACGCTCTTTTTCAAGTTTATCATTTAAAGTAGTGAGTAAAATGGCCCCAGTTAAGAGAACTCACTTCGGTGGTGCCCACGACCACGAGGCGGGAACGAGCAATGTGAACGAAAAGGGAAAAGCTCCCATGGACGAACAAATACCGGCCATGTCACGGGCCATTGACGAAGAAATGAAAGAGGTAGATCATAATTTCATTCAAGTTGTTTAATTTAACATTGCACACATTTAGCTAGCAATGAACATATCCCCAAAAATGTTGGAGAAATCCGACGGAAACCCCGGCATTAAATTCATTTGTATATGAAAGTCTAAAGTAGGAAAGAAATGATTGATGGGTATGTTGTTTGCAATAGGAAATAATGTCTGCTAGGAATAATTTAGCTCGACATGTTCATTCTATTTCCAATGTTGAATCAGTCCTGACCCCCCTGCTGATCACAGAGGGCAGAGTTCCTCGTTAAGGTCTCTTGAATCCACGACTTGTTTTTTATGCGGTGGATACCCATGACTTGCTTTCTATGCGGTGGGAACCCACGTCTTGCTTTCTATGCGGTGGGAGTGTCCATGTCGTGCTTTCTATGCGGTGGACATACCTAGTTGTATGGGCAGCTAGGCGACAACGGGAGGAGTAAACTCTCGCTGGAGGGGGGATGTTGTACCTCCAGAACAATGGAATTTTAATGAATAAGTTTGAGTTGAATTTTTACTAGAATACTGTCTTGGTGCCGTTTGCAATACTGATTGAAGGGCTGTCTTAACGAACAATGTGATTCGAAATCTAAGCAAGGAATATTTATGTTGAACAACCATTGTGATAGTAATTAGGACACACAAGGAAGTGTGAGTGTGGGGTGGAAGTGAGGGCTTGGCTCAGGTTGCCAATGCCTATGAGAAGGGTGGTCCCGATTGGTCGGGAACTCTCTATCCCCATAGTGTTTAAATCGATACTAGTAATACTCCTTGTCCCTAGAGCGGCGAAGCCTCAAGTGTACGTACCTCTGAAACATGGGGAAAAAGGCAATCGAGGTTTCTCTCTTCTTGGAAGGTGGGTCTTAGGATCGCTAGATAGGTTAAGTATGCTTCCCCTGCGAGGTGGAGCTAGATCTCATTGCTAGTAGGCTCGAACTCGACTCACTTTGTGATGAGAGATCGTCCGCTAGTTGAACCCTGAACCATTTTTTTTGCTTCCGCTATAGATCTAGTGGCCACCAGGTTCACCATCAGATCCGTCATTTGATACGGCGGGGTGGGGACCTCACACCTGGTATCAGAGCTATATGTTTACAAACTGGAAAATGATGTTTGAAATTTTAAAAAATAAGGGATAGTAGGATAGCTCGTACTCAAAGCTTAAGCATGATGTTTCCCAGAATAATGACATTGGATTTGTCTAGTGGATTGTCTCCTGAGTGATGTTAAAGAGTTTTACTCGTTGAGCTTGTTGGGATTCAGTGGGTTCCACATGATGTTTCTTGAGAAGTCGTTGGTGCGACTAGTGCTGCATGCAGGTAGCCTGTTGATGCACATAAAGTTATAATTATAGATCAATGCTCTCGAGTAAAGTTTTTACCATTATTTATCGGAAAATTTTGGATGTATTCAATGGAATTTAAACTAATGGTGGATTGGTTAAATCCTTTGTGATAGCTGTACAAATTAAATAGGCTGGTTAAGTCCAAAAGTTAAATTTCTTCTTGAGTATGAAAAAGCCTAGGTTCATTTGAGAAGAGTGCTATAGTAATGAGTTTTATACCATTAGATAGGCACCGCCTCTTGCTCTATACTCGGCAGCGCAAGAGAAGAAGCTCCTCCTTAAACAAGCCCAGCCTCCACTCTTTAAGGGCGAGGGGGCAAATGTGGAGAGAGATGCGAAAGTGTGGATGGAAGCAATGGACGATTACTTCGAAGCTGCGGGAACCCAACCCGTGAATCAGACTATGCTTGCGATGTTTCGCTTGTCTAGCGATGCCAAGATATGGTGGAAGCAACATTGCAGGGACTTGGATATTAAGGGATCTTCCCAATCCTGGGAAGACATCAAAGCTGCAATAATGGGACGTTATTTACCACCTTCCTGTAAAACCTTGAAGATGAATGAGTTCTTTTCACTTCGGCAGCTGACTTCATCTGTCAAACAATATTATGCAAAGTTTGTCACTCTTCGGAGATATGCTCCTAGGATGACATTGGAACAGTAAGTAGCACGGTTCTGCCAAGGACTCATCAACCCCTTGAAAAACCGACTAGGCCAGCAACTCTGCAAGATGCCTTGCTAAGGGCCAAACCGTTAGCTAAAGAGATTCAGGGGACTACCCAAGATAGTCAATACTATTTGTCAAAGACGGGGCTAGGACAGACAACTGGAGTAACATACCAATCAACCCTGCATATGACTATCGTCCTGTAGTAGCTACTACGGCAGCTACCGAGTTTCCCAATATAAGATGCTTTGAGTGCCAGAAGTATGGACACTACAAAAGCCGATGTCCGAAAAGGATTTCCCAAACATCCGATGCTAATAATGTACCTCTGAACGTCAACGGGCGAGGTCAACCAAACGGAAGAGGAGGCAGAGGAAGAGGAAACATAGGACAAGGAAGTGGAGCTTTGGCTAATGCCGGAGTGAGACAACCAACTGTGGGTGACGAAGCTGATGAGAGAGCTGCTCTGTATGCTACAACTGCTAATCCTAGTGAGCAATAATTCAAGCATCAGGATCTCATCAAAGTTCAATAGAATAAGACGCATAAAGCTAAAGACTATTCTATTATCAAAGGATATCTTTACTTTAGACAAAGGATATATGTACCTAAGTAATTAGCATAGAGACTATCCAGATGTATTCTTGAGATGAGGACATCTCAAATTTTTCACGTTGGGGAGGTTGTAAGGTCTCTGACCCCGATCAAAAAGAGCACCATTGTACCATGAAATGAACACAATGAAAAAAGTTACTATTTTTAGCAGTTTTTCGAATTCTGTCAGTGCCATGATGTTTAGAATGTTTTAAAGCTTCGAAAAGTGAATTATAATAATTTTGTAAAAAAATCTAAAAATAGAAAGTTTTTGGTCACCCGACCCGTCCAGTTTTGACCGTCTCGAAAAACTGCACCCGTACCCCGAATTTCAAAAAAATGCATTTTTGGACGCCGAGGGCTGCTAAATATGGCAGGTACTCGGTCCAGTACGCCTTAGTTAGAGCTTAGTATAGAAATTTTCGGCATCAAATTCCGACTCATATGACCCGTTTTAGCCTAAAACCAAATTTTCCAAAAATTGTCCGGGGAGGCACCGGGGCTCGAGGCTGTGTGGGAACAGGTTCCAAGCCACTCCGGGTCAGCTTTAGTAGCTAGGGGGTGCCTTTTATCCTTGTGGGAGTCTTGGGAGAGTTTCCAAGCTTGCAACTAAGTGTAAGAGCCAGTTAACCAAGCCAACTGGACACTTGGTGGGTAGGCAACTAGACTTACCATGCTTAACTGGAATAGCTCCCAGATGCAAATAGCAAGCAGGTTCGATTTTCAGCTTGAGGAGACCTATTTAAAGGTGTGCTCACACACACACACACACACATGGTCACACACACACACACAGTACACACACACACACCTTGGGGAGGTGCTGCCGGCACACACACAGTTTTTGAAGGAGAAGCAAGGAGGGAGGTGCTGCCAAAATTCTCATTTTGAGGATTCATTGGATCAGAAAAATCAGAGGATTCTCAGCCCCTAATCACGCTCTTTTTCAAGTTTATCATTTAAAGTAGTGAGTAAAATGGTCCCGGTTAAGAGAACTCGCTTCGGTGGTGCCCACGAGTGCGAGGCGAGGACGAGCAATGTGAACGGAAAGGGAAAAGCTCCCATGGACGAACAAATACCGGCCATGTCACGGGCCATTGACGAAGAAATGAAAGAGGTAGATCATAATTTCATTCAAGTTGTTTAATTTAACATTGCACACGTTTAGCTAGGAATGAACATATCCCCAAAAATGTTGGAGAAATCCGACGGAAACCCCGGCATTAAAAAGAATGTCTGCTATGAAAAATTTAGCTCGACATGTTCATTCTATTTCCAATGTTGAATCGGTCCTCACCCCCCTCACAGGGGGCAGAGTTTCTCGTTAAGGTCTCTTGAATCCACGACTTGTTTTTTATGCGGTGGATACCCACGACTTGCTTTCTATGCGGTGGGAACCCACGTCTTGCTTTCTATGCGGTGGGAGTGTCCATGTCGTGCTTTCTATGCGGTGGACATACCTAGTTGTATGGGCAGCTAGGCGACAACGGGAGGAGTAAACTCTCGCTGGAGGGGGGATGTTGTACCTCTAGAACATTGGAATTTTAATGAATAAGTTTGAGTAGAATTTTTACTAGAATACTTTCTTGGTGTCGTTTGGAATACTGATTGAAGGGTTGTCTTAACGAACAATGTGATTCGGAATCTAATCAAGGAATATTTATGTTGAACAACCATTGTGATAGTAATTAGGACACACCAGGAAGTGTGAGTGTGGGGGTGGAAAGTGGGGGCTTGGCTCAGGTTGCCAATGCCTATGAGAAGGGTGGTCCCGATTGGTCGGGAACTCCCTGTCCCCATAGTATTTAAATCGATACTAGTAATACTCATTGCCCCTAGAGAGGCGAAGCCTCAAGTGTACGTGCCTCTGAAACATGGAGAAAAAGGCACTCGAGGTTTCTCTCCTCTTGGAAGGTGGGTCTTAGGATCGCTAGATAGGTTAAGTATGCTTCCCCTACGAGGTGGAGCTAGATCTCATTGCTAGTAGGCTCGAACTCGACTCACTTTGTGATGAGAGATCGTCCGCTAGTTGAACCCTGAACCATTTTTTTTGCTTCCGCTATAGATCTAGTGGCCACCAGGTTCACCATCAGATCCGTCGTTTGATACGGTGGGGTGGGGACCTCACAACAACATGGATTTTCCGATCAGTTACTCCAGTAGACAACTAAACAGTGCAGAGAAGAATTACACAACAACTGAAAGGGAGGGTTTGGGTATGATCTATGCTGTGAAAAAGTCTAGACATTACCTACTTTCCAATAAATTTGTATTCTTCGTTGATCACCAAGCACTGCTGTACTTGGTAAACAAACCTTGTAGTACGGGCGGATTGTACGATGGTTCATCATACTGCTTGAGTTTGACTTCACGGTTGTAGTAAAAAAAGGAACTACACACCGAAGAGCGGATCATTTATCTAGAATGGTGCATGGAGAAAACCCTGTAGGAGTTGATGATGATTTGCCAGATGCGTATCTCTTTAACATAAAATGGTTCCAAGATGGAGCGAGGATATAATTCCTTTGTTAACTATTGGGTCATTGAATTTGACAAGACAACCATCTACCCTTGCAGCATCTAGATCATTGGTAATGCTGGCTGGAAGGCTATACAAACAGGGATCGGATCAAATCCTTAGGCTTTGTGTTGAACCAAGTGAACAGGACTTGTATCTAAACCAAGCTCATGTACAAACAACAGGGATTCACAATGGGTATGCACAGACGTATCAAAGAATGGGTGTATATTGACCGAAAATGCAACAAAGTGTTCATATGCATATCAAATCATGTGTTATCTTCACTTTTTAGAATCCAATAGAACACGCGACTCTGTTCAAATTATCTGTAGCACCCCGATGGAGTAACTACATTGTAGAATACCTCACCACCGGGATATTGCCTGAAGGGATGAGTAGATCACGTATCAAAACGATCACGAAAGAGGCAGAAAACTATGTATTGATTGAGGACAATCTTTACAAGAGGGGAAAAGACAACCAATTGAGAATGTGTGCGACGGAAAAGGAATACGTTCCTATCTTAGATCAAGCACATGGCGGACAAGCTGGAGGACATTTCTCAGCTAATAAAACGACCAAAGAAATTCTTATTGCTGGCATATGGTGGCCTACACTATTCATGGACGCTGAAGAGTTTGTGAAACAATGTGATGATTGCCAGAGGACAAAGATTCCTAGAGCCCAAGATGGCATGCCCTTGAGGCCAATGATGGGGGCAAGAGCGTTTGCAAAATGGGAAATAGATTTTGTAGGACCGATTACGCCTCCTGGATACAAAACGCACGCTCAATACATTATTGTGGCAGCAGATTATCTAACAAAGTGGGTTGAAGCGAAAGCAACAACCAAAAATGATGCAAAAACGACAGCATAGTGTTTGTATGAGAACATTTTCACCAGGTATGGCTTACCAATAGAGATAGTGAGCGATAGAGGGACTCATTTCGTCAATGAAGTGATCGAATTTCTATTGGATGAATTCATGGTAATTCACAAGAAGTTAGCTCCCTATCATCCACAAGCTAATGGCCAAGCAGAAAGTACAAACAAGATTTTGGTGACAATTCTCACAAAAATTGTTAGTGAATCGAGAGCCGACTGGGATCAGAAGCTGCATTCAGCTTTATGGGCATATAGAGTAGCGTATATATGCCCATAAAGCTGCATTCAGCTTTATGGGCATATAGAGTAGCGTATAAAACCTCAATCGGAACAACTCCATTCAGCGATTTTGCCACTTGAATTTCTTGTCCCCACACTTCGGGTAGCTAAAGAATTAGAATGGATGGGCCATGAATTATCCAATCAAATAGATAACCTGGAAAAATTGGATGAAACTAGATTGAGAGCAGTTGCATCAATCTACGCGCAAAAATGAAACATGAAATCATTCTTTGATCAAATGTCATCAGCAAGGAATTTGCTACGGGGGATTACGTCTTAATGTATACCCTGAAACAACATTCCCAAAAACTTAAAAAGCGAGGCAATGAACCCTATGTGATTCATGACATATCATCTAGCGGTGCCATTAAGCTTGTGACATTAGAGGGAGAGGAAATGCCTAATTGGATCAGTGGCTGCAGATTAAAGAAGTACAACCTACCACTAACCTCAGAGATGCTTGCCAAAATCCACGCTGCGAAGGAGTGCAAGAACAAAGAAAATGAGACAAAGGCTCAAGCACAAGAGGAGGACAGAATCAAGATTTTAAAGCGGAAACAGAAATTACAACAACAAAGACTTCCTCAGCCAGCAGATACAGCTCAAATTCCTCTTTCTATAATTCACACTGACGAGCAATGGGAGATAGGAATCGATGTTTGCATCAATGTCAGACTTCCGAATGGCAGATATCAACGAGCATT
This sequence comes from Adiantum capillus-veneris, assembly GCF_014529385.1. Classification (NCBI taxonomy): domain Eukaryota; kingdom Viridiplantae; phylum Streptophyta; class Polypodiopsida; order Polypodiales; family Pteridaceae; genus Adiantum; species Adiantum capillus-veneris. The sequence continues at coordinate 40,607,940 of NC_140949.1, read as the reverse complement.
GATTGACACAGGGGCAAGAGTCAATGTGGTCAACTTCTCCACTTACAAGATGCTTACCGATGAACTCCTAGTGCAATCCACACGATGTTTACAAGCCGCAAACGGGGCAACAATGCCAACATTGGGAATAGTAAACTTACCAATCAATATTGATGGAAATAGTTGTCCTCATCATTTTTTTGTAATGAAAGACGAAGGAATCACAAAATCACTATGTTTGGGAGTTCCATGGATGAGAATGTACAATGCAATTACCGAATGGTCAGAACATGCGATGATGTACACACACGACTCTAACACGTACATGACTCCATTCGCCAAAACAGATCACTCGTGGCCGATTATCCCCATCGACAAATAGCAATCAACTCATCAGCCAGAAACACCGAAAACGGCTGTTCGGAAAGTATGGATAAAGAAAGCCGTCGTGCAGAAAAAACAAAGACAGATATGGCTGCCCAAGTCACAACTCCCGATGACAGCAACACCATATCAAATACCTTCAAGAGCTAATCCAGAGGGGAAATGGAAACCAAAGCTGGAGACAACCAACAATTCGGCGACAAAGATCGAAGGGAGACCAAACAGTCAACACAGGAAGCCTAAACTAACAAAATGGCAATGGAAAACTAAGAAAATTCAGGAACCTACGTTAAAATCGGCAAATATAAAGAAAATTGAATACAAATGGATTCCAAAGCTAGTTGCCATCAAAAAACCAACAATCCAGGAGAGAGCAATCAAACTGCAAGCTCTTCTGTTCCATAAACAGCTAGCCTCGCCATCCAAATCCACTGAAAATTACATCCAGTCCCCGCATCTTGCACAGCACTTTGTTTCTCAATGCATTGTCTCAAACATGAGGATAGGGCCACATTACACGGCCGTGCATAGACATAGGTTATAAAACCCATGCACATGCACACAACCTTCATCCGGGACGACTCAGTTTAGGAAGGGGGGAGTAACTGTTGAATCTAGTAGCAGTCAAGACCAATTAGGGGTCCAACATGTATATATGTACATAATGCGTGTGTTGTTTTTTTTCAATTTTTAGAGTTCAATTTTGAACAAATTTGATCAAAATCTGGCATTTTTAGCGTTTTTATCATCCAACCAGCATAATAATGAGCTGTAATGACAAAATCTGGAGCATTGGGATGCTTCTAGTGAAAATATATGCTTAGGGGTGAGTATAATAATTTTTGGCTAATTTTCGCCAGTTAATAAGTAATTTCAATTTATTTTGTTTGATTTTTGTTAATAATCTTCCAAAAATTAAAAAATATCACCCATAGTGTCGGAATCAAGTTCTGGAAGCAAACACTGAAGTATCATGATAGGGTTATCAAGCATGGAAGATATAAAAATATAAAAAATCCCCTGTACACATCTTGTTCATTGTTCAAGTCACACATCAAGTTTCAAGCCAATTGGACATCAAAAACCCATGAAAAATCAAAGTCTAGTCCAAAACTCCCTTGTAACCCAAAATTGGGACTTATAAATTCAAAAGTGGTTCAAATAAAAGACAGAGTGGACCAAAATGACCCTCTAGCTATCAGCAAACCACTCATGTGATCAAATCTCATTTTGGCCCCTGTACTACGATCGCGATCGGTGTACCTCAGGCCCAGATTTGGCTCAGATTTCAGTCAGTCATAGCTCTAGTCTTCCTAGTCCCACTTGTGAAATATGGACAAGAATGGATGAGATTTGTTCAAGTTATGATCAGTTTTAACTTTTGAACTACTTTTTACTAAAATTCTAAATGCTACTGGTTGCGAAAGGGAAATCCTGACAGCTTGTGATTCTAATGACACAGAATGCCTCGTCAAAAGCAAGCAAGGAAGTGGACAGCAGCACCATATGAAGTGGATGAGCTCTCTACGAATGAAAAATCTCACATCTCGGATGAAACACTAGCTCAGACCCCTGCTCACATTTTCATCGCAAAGTTTAGGGATGCTGATGGTGACATGGTAAAGACGACTATCATGCCACGGGAAATATGGAATCTCCACCAAAGGCCAAAGGTCACTTAAGCCGTGCGGGCTGTTCATTTGGAGCAATTTTTTAGATTGCAGCCATGGGGAACAGACTACATGAGGGCCCACGAGCTCATGAGCTCGATACAGTATGATGGGCAAGCAATGCTCACCGACAAGGATGGTTCAAGGGTAAAAGGAAAGATCACAAAAGACATCATCAAGATAGCTTTGCACTTCCTTCCAGGGAACACGACTTGCTGGCAAAGACCAAGTCACTGGATAATGAGAAGGCATTTATCAAAGCAAAAGGAAACAAGCACAAGTACAGTGACATGATATACGGTGAGTTGGAGTTACCAATGAGATTGATCTCTCAACATTTCAGGGTACAAAAGCCTCCTCGCTACACCGAGCCAATCCTGCGCATTGCAGTGGTCATGGCTCTAGCAACAGCTGAAAACAGAACCATCCAATGCGATTATGGTTCTTACATCCTGGAGAACTTGATCGAAGCAAATTTGAAAGGCTCGGCAAAGAACAAAAGCTACATGAGTGCAGGGCCAATGCTGACAAGAATAGCATACCAAGCTTTGGGAATGATTGAAGACCTACTGGCGGGCCAGTTCTCAAACAGACTTGATTCAGAAAGCAAAGCTGGTTGCTCACTCAGTAAGGACGACCACTAGCACAACATCATCGCGCTCGGCCAAGGCATCCAACAAAAGCTCAAGTGATGAAGAAAAGACGGAGACTGAAGACGAGGGAAACTCTCAAGGATCAAAAGACAAAGGACCCTCGGAATTTGAAGAAAGCGAGGAGGAAGACACCACCACACCGCTTGAGAAAAGAAAAAGGGAAAGAAGTACAGTGCCGCAATCCGACCTTCAAAAATCATATGTAGAGGCCCAACAAAGAATTGAGGAAAGAAGGACCAAGTTGCGGGCTGACAGAAAAGCAAGAGCTGCTGCAACACAACAATCAGAAAAACTAAGGTTCGAGAAGGAAAGACAAGCAAGAATAGAAAATGCAGGTCGCATACGAGCTGAAAAACAAAGGTTAGAAGCGGAACAAAAGGCTGCAGAAGTGTACGTTTCTTCTCAGTCCACTGAAGGAACAAAGGAGAAAGAAGTGGCTGAAGACACAAACCAAGCAGAGCAACTGAAGAAAGCTGAAAGAGAGAAGAACGTGGAAGCACGACAGGCGACGAATTTGACTCGCCAAAGAATAATAAAGATTTTAGAGAAAAGAAAAGCGGACACGTCTGCTTCACAGCCAAGGGAAGATGCCTCAAAAAAGAGGCATGTACCAGAAGTGCAGAAATCACCACCTCCCCCCTCGCCGAAATCTCCTCCTCCTCCTCCTTCTCCATCAACCCAAAAACCACCACCTCCTCCTCCATCATCAGCACACAAAGAGTCTGTGCCCCCTCCTGAAGCAATAGGGTACCAAGAAGCCTGTCAGGCTATGGCTGATTTTGACTACAGAAAAACCTTGCAAGATCTGGAAAAACAATTTCGATGCCAGCACGTGGTGCTAGAAGAAAAGGAAAGGCTGGTACAGGAGGCTCAACACATGCAAAAATATGGGCAAGAGGAGCTAGAGAGCCTGCGAGCACAACTAGAGCTCACAACACATGAAAGAGACACTGAATGACAGCAAGCTCAGTCTCTGATCAGAGATCTGGTGGATGTCAAGAGGGAGTTGACATTCAAGGAAAAGGAATGCCAGGATTTGACAGCAAGGGTAAAGAAAGCAACGGAGCAGCTTGAGTACGTAGGTGCAAGGTTCCAGAGGGTTAACAGCTCATACCTCACAGTCAAAAGTACTTTAACAACCTTAATGGCGAACCAAGAACCTGTTGGAGCATTGGTCTCCACATAAGACAATGCTGCAGCAGTGAACACCCTAGCGGTGTTGAAAGGGGAGCTAGAGCAAGAAAAACTTCAAAGACAGCTGCTCTTATCGGGAATGATGGCAGAGACGGCGGCCAAGGAGAAAAAGGTAAAAGAGCTGGAGAAACAATTGGCAGCGGCGAGAGCAAAAATAGAGACGCAGAATCAAATCAGCGAGACACTGCTGAAAGAAAAAGAAGACCTGATTCCTCAACAACAAATCAAAACAGACGAAGCCCAAGTGCAACCGCAACTGCTGCCAGGACAAGAAATGCACGACTTGCCTAAAACATCACACCAAGGAGAACAAGAGCAAGGATCAACAGAGGAAAATCTGGGGATAAGAGATGAGCCAACTCAGACCATCAAGGACATGCCAGAGGGACCCACAAAAGATTACATGGTATACAAAAATAAGATAATGGAGTCAGTGGCCCTGGCGTTATTACATCCAGAAGAGAAGGTGGAGGGGTTTGGCCATGAGTACCTACCTTTTCCCTTGATATGCCACGAAGCAATCCTATGGAAGGAGAAGATGCGACCGACCCTGCCACGAAACAAAGACGGGGATTACAAAGGTGTAGCATTGATAGCTGAAGAAGCACAGGTACTCATAGACGACCACCCAAAGTGGAGGCAGAAGTGGCTGGCATCCACTCCACAGGATCTAACCAACTACCACAATGCTCCTCAACACATTCAAATAGATCCTACTTTCTACCCAGTCCATAGAAGACGCACATGGAAGAAGTTTGCCACATGGAAAAGCTCAAGGCAGCAAAAGTTGAACTACCCAGTCCTGACAGCGCAAAATCCTCCTACAGTAGCCTATGTAGTCAACACTCTCAATTCAACAATCACCTTGCTACGGGATATCCCCGACGTAGCCTGTCAAATGCTGGTAAAGATAGCCCGGATGATCGTTACCTACATCCAAGTGTTCAAAGACACTGAAGGCGACGATCATCCGTGGAACCTGTTCCTGGAAGGGCATAGAGGGATCTGTTGGAATCTCCAAGATTCTTCGCCACGACATATTCTGATGGCAATGTACTCAAGACTAATGTACCTGCCTTCACATTACTTGCAGACGTTTGAAGAGGCCTTCGTCATGGGTTTCTTCAAAATCAACTCAAGAATCTTTCATCCTATGGCGAAGGACCTCAAGGCACGGTACATGGCATACCAGCGCACAGTAAGTGAAAACCCTTTCAGACAGCATCAAGAAGCCCTGGAGGCTGTACTCCGCACACGAAGCTTTTCAGCAAGTCTTGCCTCCTTGGAGCCCCATCAACGACCAAAGCTAGGGGGGAGTGTTTGGCGGACGAAGCTGCGGTTTCCAGAGAAGGAGTCACATTTTAGTGGGAAACCCTTGTAAAATTCTTTTGTAAGAGAGCATCTCTAAGCCAAGAACTTGTAAAAGAATTTATTATTATTTTTCTGGGAGCAATTATATATTAGAGAGCCAGTTAGAAGTTTAGGAGCTTTTGGCGGGACAAGCCATTTGTATAGACCTAAACTATAAAGGTCAAGTTTTGTAAGTTTGAACATTATCTTCTTTATCACGAGTTTGAAGAAACGGTGTACGTACTGAGAGCTCTATCTTGCTCCAATTTGTAATCTTTGCTACTGTGGCTACGGTAATCCGAATTCAAGTTCGTTTATTGCATTGTGTTCCTCTTGCTTTGCTCTTCCATTCAAGTGTAATCATTTAAGACTCGACGTAGGTTTTCAACTACGTGTTTGGAGCTTTAAATCGCTGGTTAGAGTGCTTATATGCGTATTTTATGTTATTTTGACCCTAAGAGAGGCTTTAGGGACCCTAAAATGACCCTTTAGGATCACCTGTTCACTATTTTTGCTGACTTTGGGATGAACGATCGCGATCTTTGTACCTCTCCAGAATGCTGTGACAGTGATAGGATATGCTCCTGATAGTCCCCTGTAGCTTCCCTTCAAGTTTCGTGCGATTCTGACATGATTTGCATGGTAAACAGGCATGATGACTGTAGAGCTATGTAGAAGGACATAGGTAGATTACTTGGGCTTTAGTGCGTATGATTTGCTTGCAGAGTTAGTAGTTGCATCTGATCGAGTTCACTTCATTAGGAATGACACCCTAGTGAGTTTCCATGCGTCATCCTGGTCGCTTCCCTTGTATTGATATTTTATGTTGATGCGTGAGAGCTATGCTATGGACGTCCGTCGTGGCGACCCGCAAACAAGCACCTCAAGCACCTTAGTCAGCAAGCATGACAAGCACCTCAATCTTGGGTCGGGTTCCCACCTCAATCACAGCCCTAGATTTCTTAAGGTCAAAGGACCTTTTAACACTAACCTTTGGAGCTCTTTAATGAAGCTAAACCTAAGGTCTCTAAGCTCTTTTAGGTAGACTTGCTCTTTGATAGACCATCTCTCATTTGGACCCCTTTAACCTTGGCCCCGTGTTGAGACAGATCCATAAGCACACGTCTATATTCTAACCCTTGTTCCCGTTTATTCTCCCACATTAAATAATCAGTTTAATATGAGAAAATAATTTTGGTTGGTTAGATATTAGATTTTATGACATGGTACCTTGTTAAAATGTTGTCAATTTTTGTAGACTTGTCTCATTATACCTAGTATAGCTTCCCTTAGATTTTTGTGGGATCCAAATCCTTTTAGTCATTGAAATAGCGTGATAACCAAGAGAGTTGAGATAGGACATACAAAAAAATTTCCAATCCTTGAGTTGTTAATTTGCTTATAGAGAATGACATCCTTGCTTGTTAGGTTCACTTCTTGAGGTTCTTCCATGTCCGTCCCTTCAGTGCTTTGATCACATTTGCTGCATTGGTTTGTCCTTGACCTACTTCTGATCTAGAATCCTCCATGTCCTATGTCAATTGAGCTCGTGTTCTACCATCCAGAGTTATTGGCCTCTCGCCTGCGTTGGGCTTGATCCCTATCCATTAAATGTTGCATCAAATCAATCTCTGCTATGGAAAATATTTTCATAGATACAAGAATTCGCTGGATCTTCTGTCCCATGCTTCTTGCAGATCTCTTTTGGTCTTATAGATTTCTTCCAGCTCCTAGTGTCGTTGGTCTTTACCTAGATATGCCGATTGGGCCCTTGAATGGTCAACATTTGACCCCAGAGTCCTCCACTTATGAGCCACGCTCTACCCAATAGCATATTATATGCTCCTTGCACATCTAGCATTAGAAAATTTGTTTTAAACTTTTTATTCCCCTCTCAATTTACAGACTCTCCACCAACCTAGTGGCGTGGACAACTCATTGATCATCCATTCTTATCATGAATGGTGCTCATTTTATTTCTTGAATGCTGAGTATCTGCCTGACATGTTCTCCTAATATATTCACCCAGCCCTGCCATCTAGTATTACACATGATAAAGGCTCACATTGCTTCTTGATCTTTCAAATTACCTAGATGACTAGCACTTCGTCATCTTTGATGGCAAACTGGTTCATAGCCATAGCTTCAGCTGCTTGCTTCCTCTTCCTTCTGATAAATTTCACAACCTCTCATAGGATTTGTGTGATATTCTCTAACTCAACAACTAGCTTATGAATGCACTCATAGACCATCTCATCTTGCTCATTGCCAAAGCTATTGTCTGAACTAAAAGATCTTTCTTCCAATTGATTGTCTTCACAATGCCACTCAGCTGGCCTCTTGCGTCTAGTGGTTGATTGACCCTTGGGTAAGGCTTCAAATTGCCGTCGAGCATTTTTCGTCATCAAGTCTGTGTTCTTAGCCCCAACCAAGTTTGATTTGAATTGTCATACTTCCTCCTCTAAGCACTCCATTGAGGCCTTCACTTACTGATCATCTTCCTTACCAGTTGTTTTCTCACCAAATACACCTATGGGTCTGCTCTCTTGAGCTACTAAAAGTTATGGTGCCAGCTTCTAGATGGTTTTGGCCTCATAGCACTTTGGTTGCTCTAGAATCCTCAGTGATCTTGGTTGCCAAAGTTCTCTGCTCTTGCCACTCATCAACCATCTTAGCCTTGATCTTAGCTTTCCATGTAGCCCGCAGCTTCTCCCATCTTCAAGCCTCTTCATCTGGTAGATCCTTGATCACCACTCCAATGCTTCTAGTAATGACTCTCACTAAAACTCATTCAACTGGATTTGCTTTAGATCCTTCTGGATTCACACTATCTGGACATTGGGTGTTAACTTTGGTCATCCTCGTTATTATTATTGAGCTATGGGTCGGTCTTGTTGGCTCCACACATGTATTCATGGGTGATCGTTGATGATAGGTGCATGCCACATTTAGTAGAGAGAGAGAGAGAGAGAGAGAGAGAGAGAGAGAGAGAGATAGAATATTAAATGTTGGCCAAGTGTGGGACGCCCAAGTGTGGTTGGGACAACTCACATAAGGGCTTGTAACCCTAACTTTTCTCTTATTCTTGAATGTATGGTTTGCTTTCTCCTCTCTATAGTGTAGACTCTTCTTGTGTGTGAGTGTTTGAAAGTGTGTGTGTGTGTGTGTGTGCAAGAGAGGGTGAACGAACGACTTTACAATAGCGGCGAGGCGGTTGAGCAACGACAAAGGCGGGCTCCCTCTTCACAACAGTGCAAAATTCTTGCAACGATAGAAAGACAAAGGTGAGTGACACACTGTTTGCGTTTGTGAGCTTCCTTGCACCACACGGGTTGTGTGTTTGCAGCCTTAGTGGCTCACACACAGTGCACAGCAAGTCCCTTGTTATACAACATTTTTGGCACCATTGCCAAGGAGGCAATGTGCGTTTAGCTTGGGATGCAATTGTTTTTTGTCTTTCCTATAGTTTTCTAATTTTTGTTGCTTTCTGCAGATCTGTTGTTTGACTGAGAAAAGGTTTAGGGTTAGGACAGATGTTGTGTTTTTGCATTCTTTTATTTTCTTTGAAAGAATTTCTGGAGTAATTTCAAGCGTTTTTTGCAATGTTCTGCACTCTACAGTAATTGTCAGAAATAGACTATTTTGAGGATTTCAAGGGCGTAAAGCAGCCAAACCTTGGGTTGTAAAGCACGCCATGTCCCTTTGACCGAGACGCTCGATTTGAGCTATCACACACTATATTCCATAGCTTGATAAGAAAAAAAAGAACCAAAAAATCAAAAATTTGATAGTAAAATTGGGTTACAAAACACCTAATAAACTAGGTGAGGGGCCTTCATGTGCACCTACACTCTGGTCGTGTGCTAGAGCACGATCATATAGAGAGTGCCTTTGTTTACATGGGCACCCACTATCCCTCCACATTAGGCTCTAGGCCCTCAGGCAGGAACCCAAGGTAGTACTACTCAAGACCCCAACCTAGCATCTAGTGACTCTTCCTCTGACTCGGACACTGATAAAAGGTTATCATATACAAAACCCTATGGAAGAAGGACATGTGCCCATTGGGGCTCCACAACCTAGTGCTAGAATCTTTAGCCATTTTATGGAGACATTTACTAGAGCTACTTGCTCCAAACTTGAGACCAATGAAGCGTATGAAGGGGGTGGGGAAGTCACACCCCTTAAGAGTGTCCATGTAGATAGTATGCCTACCTCCTTCAATGCAGGCCCTACAGAGCTACCTCCCTTGGAAGTTCCCTCTAAAGTACCAACCACAAAAGGCAAAACCACAGGAGCAACATCGCTTCCACCTCACAAGGGACCTCTAACACATCAAGTTTAGAAGGGGTATTCCTTAATGAAAATTGGAAATATGGCCTCCATACTAAGATATTGATGGATCTATACTCTAGCCACTCCTACCATGTAGGTTGGATAGAGATTGTACAATCCACATCTAGTGCCACTAATATTGAGGAGCAACAAAGAATAATTATGTGATGTCTTCCATGGCATCATCCACTCAAAGAGGCAAAATCGAGGCATAAACGTACCCTCAATTGGTCCCCATGAGATTATTTGATATGAGCAAGGCCAAACAACCTACTCTATCACAAATGGAGACTCCTATGATGAGTCCCATGGACCCCTCATATATCATTTTGCCTAGAGTCCCGATGCAGTCCAAGCCCACGAACAACAACTTTAGTTTTCCTAGTTTGGCTCAACTTCCTCTCAGAGAAACTTTCACGTCTACTCCAATGATGGGCCTAATGGTGAATGCATCCATGACCTCTAGGGCTAGTGCAGTACCACTACCTAGGGGCATAGTACCTACCACTGGGCCTTGATTGTATGTGGTTGTAGCCACTTATGCACACATGGCTCCTACACCTCCGATTGTACCAATAGAATATGCTCCACAAGTGCCATTCTCGAATGGACCTATGCCAAGTCATATTCCATATCCTACATTGGCTACATATATGCCAAGGCCAGTAACCACCCCTGTCCCACATATGATTCCAGGAGTGCCTCCTCCACCGACCATACCTCCTCACATAGGTGATTTGGCAGCATTTGCTCAAATGATAGGTCAATCTATTATGGAGAATATGTGTCATGTTCCTGAGAGAGAACCTAAGAGTAAAGCGGTACAAATTGCAAAGCTTACGTAAAAATTCAATGGGGACAAAGATTCTTCAAATCACATTAAAGTATTTGAACAAGTATGTGATTCTCTAGGAGAACACAACGAACTACATAAGTGGAAAACAATTTACCCTAGTCTTTGAAGATTGTTCCTAAAGGATTATGTATGCTTTGGGGTGTAGCATCTCAGCTACCACAAAATTTCAAACGTTGTCGTGCTGTGGCACGACAAAAGTTCAAACGTTGTCGTGTTGTGGACGTATATAGTGGGAACGGGCATTAAACGATTTATCTTGTGACTTTTTGATGCATAAGTATACTTCATATAATACTCATATGCATAAATAAAATCTTTCTACCATACCTTAGTATTACCTTTGAAGTAATATAAATGTACATTACTATTAGAAAGTACTGCAAGAGAAGTATCAATGATTGTGCCTCTTTTTGTCTGGGGGAAAAGCATTTGTATATTTCTTCTAATATCTCAGCTATACCCTACCATATATAAATTATTTTCTTCTTTTCACATTTATTTAATAATATAACCCTTCAATAATGCATACCTTCTTGGATACATACAAGAGGGAAGGGCCTACTAGAAGACTTTATGAAAAGGAAGATCCAAAGCTTCTTGGACCATCCCAATTTGAAAATCCCAACCTAAGGGTGTGGAGAAAAGGCCAAAACCAAGTCAAGCTCTTTTAGTAGGCCAATTTTGCCTTTTGAAGCATGTCAATCCGAGTTACAGGTCAAAAGTTACACGGAAACCAGTGAAAAACCCTCTCACAACTACACTGCAAGAAGAGATGGTAAACAGGTGAATCAAGTGAAAAGAGGTAATCTTGGTCTTTTTCCATAAAATAAGATATTTGGAGAATAAAACACATAAGCATGTGAATGTGACACCTCAAAGATGCCTTGAAGGACAAGACACACAAGTTGGGACCCCCTGATGGAGCCACAGAGAAGATGCCTAGGTGGGGCCCACATACATCATGCACCCACATGGAGCCTCAACGACCAAAAATGCTGAATTTCATGATATTTTGAGTCCTAAAACTGCCCATTTTAACAAATATCCAAAGAACATTTGATTTGGACTAACTCTTTAGCCTAATCAAGAGATTATGTAAACATGGCTCCCTCACCTATAAAAAGGGCAACCTTCTCTTCATTGAGGCAAGTTATGAGTGAGTGAGAATAGCTCAATTCCATAGTGTCACACTCATCTTAGTGCCACACTTTCTCTTGAAGAAAGGCTGAAGTCTTGCCTCATCTTCTCTCTCCATTAAGGTGGTGGCGATTGCTTTCACGTAAGATATATGTTGCTAGTTTTTCTTTCATTTGCATATCTAGTCCCATACTTGTCTTTAACTCCTTCTCTATCTCTCATTATTTATCTTTAATACCACCACCACACTTCGATCTATCTCTAATTCTACCTTTACTCCTCCTTTCATCTCTCTTGTTGTGTCCTAATTGTTTCATTGGAAGGTATTCAAGCAGCAATCTTGTCAATGTAATGGGCACAACCTTCTTGCGGGAAACAATTATGTGCACAAGGTTAGTAACCATATCTTCATCTTTCACAAGCACCTCTCTCTTAAGGTTCTCATTTTCTTCCACAAACTCTAGAATCTCCTTGCTACAGGTACTTCTCTCCCCGCGGTATCCTTATTGCCTAAGGGCAACAATAGGGCTTGGGAGAGAAACTCTCTTCTTCTTCTATTTTCACTTCTTTCACACCTTTATCTTTGAACATACTAAGTATATCATCGATGAATAACCATAATCCACATAGAGGCGATTTCTTTCATTTCCATTATGTGCAATCTATTAGGGTCAACATTTGGATTAGTCGAAAGATTCACTTTCAGCAATGCATAGTGTTTCTATTTGGTCCTGAAAGGCTCAAAGAAATGCTTCTCTCACCAGATCCCATCATACTACCTATTATTGACTATAACTTCTCTTTTGATGTGAGTGTGGTTATTTTATTATGAATCAAGAGGATTTGTACTCACAACTAATCCCCATCGCTAGACAAAACATATACATTATAGTAAGCACAAAGCTACAGTTCCAAAGAGCAATCCGTAGCTTATTTGGACAACAAAGATTAAATATCATTAACTCATCCATTAACCCTTTTATCCTACCCATGATACGATATGATTGTAATCTCGATGTTTTCATTTTTGTTTTGTTTTGACTATCTTTCATGAGTTCTCTCCATCACGTATGTGTTTGTAAGGGAAAGTGAGCGGCTTCTTTGGCTACATTTCTTCTTTAGCTCTAGAAGCTATGTTATCTACATCTTAGCTCCTTCTCATAACCCTTGAGCTTCCTCACAAACTCTCATAGCAAGAGGCCTGGTGCCTTCCTGGCAACACCGCCAACTTCTTGACAACGTGAGAAAGGTGAGTCCGTGAGAAACTTTATCAATTGTCTACACTTAAACTCTTGTTGTCCCGTAAATGAGCATTTGAACAATAAGCAGTTGCTCGATAGATTCGTCAGACGATTGCAACATGAAAATATATATAATGGCCTAGTCACTAGCGGTATTACTACATGGGAGGCAATCACTACCAATGCAATCCAATGGGAAGACAATTTAATGATTGTGGATGAATGAGTGTCCTTTGAGCCAAAGTTAGTAGCTCGCAAGCATCGAGGCATGAGACAATTACCATAAAGCCTATTGTTAAAGAGCCAAAGATATCTTAGATGAATTTAGCAAATCTCACCAAGGCCATTCAAGAACTTCTTAGAGATAATCGTGCTCCACAAAACAATCATATGTATCCAAGAAGGGAAAAACAATGGTGCTTAGTTTTCTTTGGTCCACATAGCACTAAAGAATGCCCTACATTTAGAGTAAGATTCAACAAGAATTGCAATGCATGTGGTAGGTACGATCACCAAGCTAATGATTTCATAATGTTCAAATGTGTGATAGTGAATAGACCACCTATGTCTTGGATGGATTCACCTCAAATTCTTGCATTGATGTCTACCCCACCTATTGAGGAACTATTGCAACACATGGTTCCTAGAGCCCAAAATGTTGTTCAAGCTACACTGCTACCACCTCTAGTGCTAGGACTGCAGCCTTCGCATCCAAGGGTCACCCATGTGAATCATATGGGTTGCAAGCCATCTACTGCTTGTTTGGAAGGTTGTGAGGAAGATATAGACCCTAATATTTCCTATGCGATGGATGCACTGAGGAGTATCCACAACACTGCATGGAGGACTATTGGAGACAAGTCATACCTATTTATCAAGTAGCTGCTCTTCAAGTAAGAGGCCAAAAGAGAAACCTTGAGCTCTGATACCAATGTAACATTTAATGGCCTAAAATCTTATTTGTAGCGGAAATTAGCATGAACATAGTGGGCATTTCATTAGAATAGATTCCTAATGAGAATTACAAGAGTGCTTGGGTGGAGAGAGCAACAAAAAGCATAACACCTAGTTAGATAGCATCGACAATACTTTCAAAAGAGAGAGCAATTAAACTATTGACAACAGTTGAGGACCGGATTTGCATGGAGCCGGTCCCCCCTCCAAAAGGCTTTGTATTATGGTTTCTCCCATCAAGAGAGACATTGTACAATACAATTCTTTGTGTTCCTTCAAGACTAGCTAGTGCAATGAAGATGGAAGCTTCATACACCAAGCAAAACACTTAATCAAACACAACTTGAATTATCCCCGTTCTCAGACCCAAGACCTCACACACCTTCGAAGATGGTGAGAGCTAGCAGGGTATGAGAGTAGATTGAGAGGAAAAAGAAGTATCTTACGAGAAAGAAGTACATCTCCTCACATAATCACTCATATTAGCATAGCTTAGCTTAGTAATTAGCTTGGTAGAGAAGATGAGCATGCATTGAAGCTTGGCTCTTGGTTGGATTTGCATCCACATGCCAAGAGAGTGTTGATGTAGGCTTCTATCTCACAAGCTTGGAGTAGGTGATGAGCTCTCCATTAAAGCTTGGGAGGAGATAGAGTGTTTTCCCTTCACACATGGTCAAGTGTGAGAGTGTGAGAGTGAATGCCAAGCAAAAATCAGCCCCCCCTCTCTCTTGGGCGAGCCCTAGCTGCTAAGTTAGGCTGGCTTTTTCCTCATTGGACCTCCCCAGGTCAAGCCAATAGGAATTAAGCAGCATAAGTGATAGCCTTCTGACATGTGTCCCCCTTTCCCCTTTTGTGAGAGCTTTAGATAATTAAATAATTAAACTAAACTCTCATTGGACCCCTTTGCCTCCTGGCCAATAGGAATCAGGCAAGCCATGGGGCTTCTGAATGCTCATTGGACCCCTTGGGAGACTGCCCAATAGTCTTCTAGGACACTTAATTCTTATTGGTTTCTTTTATTAAATGTTTTTAAATTAATTAAACTAGATTTACTCTAGCTTAATTCTCATTGGTCCACTTCAAGGGTCTTCCAATAGGAATTGGGCACACCTTGTGGGCATCTGGCCTAGGGAGCTGACATGTGTCCCTCATTCCCTTTGTGTAAAGGGAGCCTGTGTGTGTGTGTGTGGTTTTCTCTCTCATCCCCTAGCTTTGGGGCTCGCCCCCTCCCATGTAGGGATGCAGAAAGACTTTTTGGGCACACACACTAAGCATCCAATTTTCCCTAAGGTTGACCTTTGGACACAACCTTTGAATTTTGGAACCTTAGCATTTTGGAAGTCTTAATGGGCTGAACCTTAGGGTCTTTTTAGCCCGTTGTTTCACATGGCTCTTTTGCAGATGGCCCCCCCTTTGGATCCCTATTTTCCCTCCTTTGGATCCCTACTGTGGCCGGTCTGCTAACTTAACCAATATTCTAGCTTTTTCTCCCTTGGCACTTCCCCACATTAAATGATCAGTTTAATATGAGAAAATCATTTAGGAGAATTAGATATTGATTATTATGACATCTGTTGTTGAAATACATGTTAACAAGTTGGGACAGTACTTTGAAGGTGATCCAATGCAACCCTACTAATCACTACCAAGCGATTAAGTATGAAGGGAATCCTTGATGGGGGCACTGGTGTTAGCATTGTAACTAAAGTATTGGGAATCTATGGGGAGACCTCACCTTGGGACTACAAACATAGTGGTAAATATGGCCAATGGAACCATCGTTAAACCTATTGGGATGCTAGAAGATCTTAATATCAAGGTTTTTGGATACAAGGTAAGGCACACCTTCATTTTTATGGATTTTTCCAAGCACACTATGTCATCTGAGATGATCTTAGGAAATCCTTTAATGAGGGAAGAAAAAACGGTGCATGATTGGTCTAAAAACCATGTCTACTTACAGTTCCAAGACTCTGTCATTTGAGTTGATATTGTGACTCGTCGAGCGCATCCTCTAGGAAACACATTTATAATTGACCATCGATCTGACACCACATTTCACTCGGCCCCATTGCAGTATTTTTACATGTGTAAAAAGGACACTAATGCTGGGGAAGATTTCCCTTATATGGATGTCCTACTTGGAATGGCTGAGTTTGACTATTTGAATTGGGTCCACCTAGCGACAATCATAGACACTTGGGAAAATAGAGGGATGACTTGGGTGACACCTGAGGGGAAAAAAGTGCCACAACTTGTACCTTTAAATATGATAGGAGCAATGCATATAGCTTGTGATTACCTACAAGATAAAGGCTTGACTGACATTGGAATCAATAGCATCTCAGAAGACCATAGCCCACACGATTCGAAGTCAGAATCGTCAGTTGAAAATGACTCTGAGGATGAAGAATTTGAGTTAAATATTGGTGCAAATGTGGGGATAAACCATTCAAGGCCCAATGGTACCCTACATGGAAATTTGTCCTAGAGAGGAGAAGATACGAGTGGAAATTCATCTGATGACTCTGCACTAGCGACTGTCCATAATCAAAAATTAGACAAGAGGAGTAGAAAATATAAGAGGTGACAATATCGAGAAAATATACGTGCTAAGATAAATGAACATAAATCTACCACAGAATGGCTCAGTTATATGGGCGCATGTGATGCTCATCAAAAGTTGGTAGATAATTGGGGTGAATACCTTCAAAGCATCATGTGGTGTAGCCCACAACCCATTGACATTGCACAGTTAGAGGCCACAAAGAAGCCAAAATTGAGTCGTACTGTAAGGAGATGCCAAAACCAAGAGTTAGCTTGCCAATTAAGGGAAGAGGAAGCCAAATCACAGTCCACAACACAATAAGATCCCACAAACTTACACCTTGCACCTGATCATTTCAAGTCCTACACCACCGTGAAGCGCAAGGTTGTGTGTACAAAGGGCCAAAGAACACCTACTAATGGAAGTAATAAAGTCTATGATGGTCCGGTGATAGTTAAAGAAATAGAGTTAGAGGACCCAAGTGAGGAGTCCAAACCTATTTTTATTGCCCAAGACCTGACAGAGGCTGAGGAATATGTACTTAAGGGGCTCCTTAAGGAATTCACATACATATGTGACATGAAGGGTGTTCCACCTTCCGAATGCAAAATACAATTCCAATTATTAGCACTACTAAACCTGTCCAACAAAGACCCTACCCTTTGAATCCTAAGTATGCAAAGATTATTCAAAAAGAACTCAAAAAGCTTATCAAATGTGGTTTGTATATCCTATTGATCACTCACAATGGATGTCTCCAATAGTTATTGTGTCAAAAAAGAATGGAAAATTTAGAGTGTGCTTGGATCTCAAGAAGGTTAATGCTGCCACTAGGAGAGACCATTACCCCTTGCCATATTCAAAACATGTCCTTGTTGAGAGAGTTACAGGAAAGGAACTTTATAGCTTTTAGGTGGGTACTTTGGTTATAATTAAATCATGATTGCGCTAGGGAACCAAGCTAAAACCACTTTTATGATTGAATTCAGAGTGTTCGTACTTTGTGTTATGTCTTTTGGCTTAACCAATGCCCCTGCTACATTCCAAATATTAATAAAAATTGCTTTTAGGGAATATTTAAGGGAGCTTTGTGAAGCTTTTTTAGATGACCTTTGTGTTTATCCTTGGTGGAAAAAACATCTATCATGTTTACAAAAAGTGTTTGAAAGGTGCAGGTTGTAGTGCATCTCATTAAACCCTTTCAAATGCCAATTTTGGGTTAGACATGGGGTCATTTTAGGGCATATGGTGTCCAAGAATGGGATGTCCACAAATGAGAGTAAAATTAAAAACAATTCCAATTAGCCACCACCTACAAACTATAAAGGTGTTCAAAGGTTCATGGGACATGTTGGTCATTATCTCGACGGTATATTTTAAACTTTGTCGAGATAACCCATCCACTGTACAAGATTCTTATTGAGAGTTTCATTGGACCGCGGAGTGTGAGCATGCTTATGAGTTATTAAAAAGGGCCGCAACAAGTGCCCCAATCCTACAAGTGCCCAATTGGAATATAATTTTTCATGTGCATATTGATGCATTGAAATTTTCTATTGGTTGTGTTTTAGCTCAACAAGAGAACATAAATTGGACTACCCCATTAGCTTTGCAAGTCACCAATTGAATGATGCTGAGAGGAACTACACAAGTACAGAGCGGGAAGGTTTAGCTATGATTTATGCAGTAACAAGATTTTGCTATTACCTTCTTGCCAACAAGTTTTTTTTAATGTGGATTGTCAACTGTTGTTGTATCTAGTAAACAAACCATGTTTCATGGAAAGAATTACACGATGTTTATTAATTCTTCTTGAGTTTGCTTTTATCGTTGTGATGAGACCCGGTAAAAGGCATGTCATGGTTGATCATTTGTTTTGCATACCCAACGGTGAAACCCCTACTCAAATCGATGATGAATTGACCGATACTTCCCTATTCTTAGTCGAGACCATTCCTGAATGGAGTGAGAAGATTGTAAAATTTTTAGTTAATGGTTTTCTAGCCAAGGAGCTTCATAAGTATAGAGCTCAAAAGTTACTAAAGAAATGCAAACCTTATTCTCTAATTTTGCAGGTACTCTCTACAAGCTAGGAAAGGACGATATTCTTAGATGATGTGCTCATGAGGATAAGTATTTGTACATACTACAAGAAGCACACATGGGCATAGCCGAAGGATATTTTTCAGGAGAACTAACTGCTAGGAAGGTGTTGCAATCAGGCTATTGGTGGCCCACCTTATTCAAGGATGCATCTCTTTTTGCAAAAGGATATGATGAATGCCAACGTTACAAGACTATACAATGGAATGATCAGATGCCCTTACATCCTATTAAAGTGACCCAACCATTTGAAAAATGGGGTTTAGATTTTGTAGGCCCAATTAGTTTGGAAGCTTGTTACAACACCCAATCCCGATATATTATTTTTGCAACTGACTATGTGACAAAGTGGGTAGAATCTAAGGCGACCCGCAAGGCTGATGCAAGGTCAACCAGTAAGTTTCTGTTTGAGAACATTATTACACAATTTGATTCTCCCTTTGAAATTGTGATTGACAATGGTACTCATTTTATAAATGAATAAAAGAACTCACGACAAGCTTCATGATATCCCACCATAATTTGACACATTATTATTCCCAAGCAAATGGCCAAGCTAAGAGTACTAACAAGACTTTAATTTCTATCTTGACCAAGACGGTAGAGGCTCATCGTACAGACTGGGATTTGAAGTTCACATTAGCTCTGTGGGCTTATCGTACCGCTTACAAAGTGGCTATTAATGTACACCATTCAAGATGGTGTATGTCATAAAATGTAATATCTAACCAACCCAAATGATTTTATCATATTAAACTTATCATTTAATGTGGGAGAATAAACAAGAACAAGGGTTAGAATATAGACATGTGCTTACATATCTATCTCACCATGGGGCCAATGGTAAAGGGATCCAAATGAGAGATGGTATGTCAAAGAGCAAGGCTACCCAATGGAGCTTAAAATACCTTAGGGTTAGCTTCATTGAAGACCTCCAAAGGTTAGTGTTAAAAATTCCTTTGACCTTAGGTAAGCTAGGGCTGAGCTTGAGGTGGAAACCCGGCCCAAGCTTGAGGTGCTTGTTGTGCTTGATGACTAAGATGCTTGAGGTGCTTGTCGTGCTTGCTGACTAAGGTGCTTGCGGTACTTGCCAATTAGGGAGCTTGATATGATTGTGGGAACATTACCCAAGCTTGAGGTTCTTTGTCATGCTTGCTGACTAAGGTGCTTGAGGGTAAGGTGTTCCACAAGTCAACAACTATCCCTACAAGGAGGGGACAAGCCCTACAAGAGACCACACACACCCTCACACAAGGTAAAAAGCTTGGTACAAAAAAAGCATATAGGACACTTGTCAAGTTCCTCCTCATGTTTCTCTCATGGTGTGTCTAAAGACTCTTGGTTAGCCTCCCAAGGGGTACAATGATAATTTAGTAGATTTAATTAATTGGTTTTGCATTTATCAAGTCTTCTCTCTCAAAGGGAAAAGGGGGACACTTGTCCCAAGACTACCCTTGTTGCTTGTAATCCTGCATGTGATTGGCCAGTCTTGTAGGGGTCCAATGAGCTTCAGGCTTGAGCTACAAGGGGGGGTCGACCAAAGCAAGAAGTGGGCTAGCTTGGGGGTATACTCTCCCACACACACTTGCATTGTGTGAAGTGCAAAGTACAAGAACTCCATCTCCTTCTTGACGCTAGTAGAGAAGTTGAGAGCCTACACCAACACTCTTGGTTATGGAATGAAAATCTAACCAAGAGACATGCTCTATTGCTTAAGCTTTCCATCTTCTCCATCTTCATTACTATGCTATTATGTATACTAGCAAAAAGAGTGATGACAAGTGAGGAACTACTTCTTTCTCTTATGGAATGTTTCTTCTTCCTCTTCCCTACCCTCATTCCCCGCTATCTTTCTCCACCTTCAAAGGTGTTTGAGGCCTTGGGACTGAGGCTTGGGATAGTTAATTCTTTTTGCAAAGTTCATGTTATGATCATGATGCATGAATCTTTCCATCTTCATTGCATCATCTAGGTCACAAGGAGCACAAAGATTGTATTGTACCAAGTCTTTCTTGATGGGAGAAACTATAATACAAATGCCTATTGGAGGGGCCACCGGCTCCACATAAAATCCGGTCCTCAACTATTTTCATGTTCTCTAAACTCTCTCTCTTGAAAAAATATTGTTCATGCCAAGTTAATTAAATGCTATGTTTATGTTGCTACTATCAATTAAGTTCACCCGCTATGCTCACAAAGTAATTCCACAAAACTACCTTCTCTAATTTCGGGTACTCTCAAAGTTAATAGGCCATTTCCATTACATTGGTATCAGAGCATTTGGTTTCTATTTTGTTGCTTAAGAAGAGAGGTCCTTAAGTAGTCTATAAATGGTTGATTTTGTTAACTATATTAGGGTAAGTGGGATTGGGATCTATTATCGGTTTTGTTGAGACGAGTTCTACCAAACATCGAGCAAACTTATCCGAGCAAGCTCAAAAGCGAGCAAAGTTATTAAGTGATTTGAGAGAGAGAGAGAGAGAGAGAGAGAGAGAGAGAGAGAGAGAGAGAGAGAGATAGATAGATAGATAGATTTTATTATCGTCCTCGGAGGTCAAATATGACCTATGGGACCAAAGTTACATGTGATGTAGTATGTGTATGGCTGATGAGTGACTCTCGATGCTCCAAAATTGTAGTGATGAGAGTCGCAATGGATAGCCCACACTTTGGCTGGGAGAGGAAAGTGTGTAGGTCTAAGTTATGGCTGAAAATGTGAGAGAAGCAAGTTCGGATGTGATCAAAAGCTGAGCACTCTAGTAGTGTGTGGTACTCAGACTCTCGAACTTGCAGTGAGCATAATGTGCACAATCGATTTGACTCTTCTCCATTGCCCCAACGCCCTATCTCTCTCTCTCAATCATTGCTTAATCAATAATTAATTGGTAGTGATAGCCGTTTTTCGGCTTTCCATAATTGCCATAGTAAGCTACCTCACCCTATCAAATCACTCAAACATTTTAATTATCTCTACCATTTCACTGTACATAGGCGTGTGTGAGTTAGGGAACTTTCTCCATATTTTCTTAAAACCATCAGCTAGCTAGTCACTGAGCTAGTTGAGCCAAAAAACTAAATAAAATCAAAAAAATAAAATATATTATGGCCCATTTGTGTGTAAATATTTCATTGTATATAGGGCCTAAATAAAAGGATTTTTCATAATTATTTATTTAAATATTTCTACGTATGGTGTGTTATTTATGCTATGTACATTGACTCACCATTACCATATTTTTTCTTACCATTTTGCATACTCTTTATTCCATATAAAAATAATTTCATGCAAGCTTCTCTTATTTTTGGTGTAACTCCATCCCAATAAAAATCCAAAAAAACTAGTTCTATTTATGTGTATATTTTTTCACTATTGTGATTTTTTCCTTCTTACATCTATTCTTTATTACTCTCATAAATTAGACCACAAAAAATATTCATCTTCTTATGGTAGACTTATAATGAGAGAGATTTATTTTCACCCCTTTATATTTTTTCCACCTATGTTATTTATATTTGACATGTACATATTTTTTAGACCCCTCAATATTTGATTTTCTTAGTTGTACTATTCATTTATATCATGATCTCAACAATATCTTCAATTATAGACCTACCAAATAAGGTCAAGGGTATGTGGCATGCATGCATGCACCATGGGGAGCTCACTCTTGGAAGTATTCAAAAGAATCATCCAAAAAAGGACCTCATAAGGACCTTGTGCAGTGGAAAAAACAGTCGGTTTTGCTGAATTTTTAAACATCACATGCTCCCCGAATTTGGAAAGTTGATACAAACAAAAGTTGTAGCTCGTGAGCTCAACTTTCACTTCAAATTTTTTCATATTTTTTTGGGCTACGAGCTGTGATCTATGATTTTATTGGTGGACCCCAGTTTGCCCATGCTATGCAGCCACACTCCCTCTTCCACTTTATCATTTTCCTCTTTCACACACACTCCTCCCTCTCCTTCCCACTCCCAAACCTACAACTCCCATGTCCTAATTCACCCTCTTCACCATTGCCACATCTCTCACACCTCCATAGCCTTCATCCTCCATTTCTACACCCTATGTGTCCCCCTTTCTCTCTACATATATGTCCATATTACCATACTCTCTTCAGCTTTGTAAAGAACTTCAAAAAATCAGCAAAAATCCAAGGATAACCTCTGCAAATGAAGGCTTTTATCATGAATTTTTCAAGGTTTGAAGATAACATAGCTTCATCGACACGTGCTACTTCGCCATCCTGACCGCTTCTTCTACCGGTGCTGTAAAGAGGTGAATGTCAACTTCTCCAAAGCTTCAACCTCTCTTTACAAGCTCACCCCTTCTCTAACTTTTCTCATCATATATCTCACCATTTGGTGAATGATTTGTAAATATTTTTTAGTGATAATTACTAACTACTAACCACTAACCTTATTGTAAAATGCACCCTCTACTAGAGTAGGCCCTCCCAAATTATTCACTCAATCCCTCTCTCCTTTCATCCTCAATAATTCTCTTCCCTTGAGCCCACATCCATGTGACTCAAAGGACAAGAGAGACCCACCCTCATTAAAAAAAATAAAAATATGCGTAATCTTTTATTCCTTCAAATAAACCTGATTAGGCCTAATCCAAATCGGGGCTTCTAAAACCTATAAATAGAGCCCTTCTCTCCCTTGTAAATCATCACATGATCACACTACACCACACCATTCTCAACACATAACACACCACTCTTCAAGCCTAGTTGTGCAGAGTGTGTGCATCGTGAGTGATCTATTCCATCACTACACATAGGTGCATGGAGAAGCTTGAAGTTAGTTATGCCATCTAGAGGAGTGGAGTGATACTATACTCTGCAATCACACTTGTAGCCTACTCTTGTCCATAAATAAGGTTCATAGTTTTGGGTGCAATTGTATGCAGCAACTACGACTCTTCTCTCCAAATTGACTTGATAAGTTGGCTCATCAGGTGGTTGAAGGTATATTGTCCTTGAAGTTTGTTGTGCCATTTCATGCTTGGTGGTTTGAGGGCTTGTTGAATTGTTTGCCTAAAAGGTAAATTGTAAGAGGGTGCTCGATGAGAGGGCTCCCGTGACCCTAAGACAATTTGTGTATTGGCAACAAGGTCAAGTTTTGTGTTGTCTCTCTATTTCTCATCAAGCTTTGTGTGCATCTAGTCTTTAAGGCTAAGGCTGAGTCGCTCAAGTTGATTTGTGCTCTTTACCTCTCTCTGGCGTGGTGAATGTTTGTGTTTGGTGTGTGTGGCTATCTTGCATTCCCCTCTCTTTGTGCGTTTGAGTACAAAGAGATATCACGTGCGTCCTAGTTCGCATCTACAACTAGGTGGTGCCCCTTTTCTTGTTTGGTTTCTGGTTGTGGGTTGTTGTTTTCTCTGATTGTGCTTGCCCCAGCCCCAATTGAGCATCACGGGAGCCTCGAAGGGTGTTTAGAGGCCGCTCTTCTTGTTGCCCGCCCTGGACCGCCTCAGTAGAAACACCGGTAGCAATTAAATCCTATAAATATTTACTATATATTGCTTTCTTATTTCTTCATCAATAACATAACAGTGTGGGCAACAATGCTACGATTATCTCCCAAGCTATCGACTTTTTCATGGATTTTGGCCTTACATCAACTACTAAAGGATATACGCCAAGAAGCTCACAGACGTTCGACTTTATGGCCTCCTTATGGGGATTCCACTTTGGCCTTTGTAATATGAGGGTGGCATCTAAATTTCCCATAGTATATCTCGCTTCATGCATCAAATATTGAACAGCTTCTTTCACAAAGACTGAAGATGCAGTTCCTTTCCATTTTGAATCATTGGTTGGTAATATCTGGCAGATGCCAAAAGGACAAAGCATTTACCACACAATGACAAGCACATCACCATTGAAATATGTAATACATCCTTGGTCATGTTGAATATTCATGGTGCCGGCAATTATAAAAGGAACTCTCTCTCTCTCTCTCTCTCTCTCTCTCTCTCTCTCTCTCTCTCTCTAAAAAAAACAAAAAACAATATCACTATCAACGAGACAATAAGTGTTTGGGAATAGTGTGCCTCAACTTGTCCTTGGGCCGGTTAAAAAATCAAAATAACTGGTTGATGTGGGAGGAGAAGGAAAAAATCCACTTGAAAAATAAAAGAAATTAGAGTAAATTACTAGCTGCCTCCTCTTTTATTTCACATTACTTGCGCCTGTCCCACGCCAGTAGAGTGAATGTTGGGCACTGCGAAGATCTCATAACGTTAGTGGCTCTCAGAGAACGTAGAGAGAAGTATGCGGGACATCATCAACGTCTTTATATTTAATGTTGGGCACTGAGAAGATCTCATAACGTTAGTGGCTCTCAGAGAACGTAGAGAGAAGTATGCAGGACATCATCAACGTCTTTATATTTAATGTTGTGTGAGAAATATTTTCATGTCATTGTCAGCAAGTGAATTGCAGTAGGCAATCGACGAGAAAAGGAGGGCCATGAGATTTTCTTGGCATCTAGACGTTTCTCTCTCTCTCTTTACTGGCAGCCTTGCAAGTTTAATACACTACACTGACAAAAGGGCGACACGGATTCGAACCTTCACAAATGCAAAATCGACCTTATCGTCTGCTCCCATAGCCACTCCACCTAGCACCCCCACTTGCTTTCATGGGAAATAGATACAAAAAAAAAGGCAATGACGAAATCTGCACATCTCCTGCTCCGTCGCCCAACACCCTCCAAAAGGCTTCGACTTTACCCACTCGACGCATCTTGCACGATTCCCATTTGTTTGTGAATAACTTCCAGCTAATATAACCCCCTACTCTCTCTGCACTTCACTCTGCCATTCCTGCCTCTTCCGGGTGTCTTGGGTGTTGACTCTGCAGGGGCTAAACACCAGATCGATGCGTTCATTAGAGAAGCTTATAAAACAAAACTCCCTGAAAGAGCGCGCGCCGGCACGCTCTCTTTCAAAGAGTTCTTTTAGAGAATAGTCATCTTACAGAAGCCCTTCGAGGACAGAGGTGAGCTCTTATAAGGGCCGGTGGGGGAAACGGGCAAGGAGAAGGCCGAGCGCTCGTGAGGAGGGCAGTGAGGCCAATGGTGGCCGGAATGCAATACTGTGGGGCCGGTGGACATTGTGTACGAGCTGTTGGCTTTGCTGCTACCTCCAATCCCAAAAGACGACGTAGTGTGAGACTCTCACTTCCAATCTCTTTTCAATAGAGACCCGTCTAGCATGCGTTTGGATGGATGCGATTGTAGATTTCTGTTCAGGGAGCCGGCAGGTGGGTGGGTGAGGCTTGCAAGGTCCTTCTCCTCTCTGTCTCTCTTTCTCCGTCAGCAGACCCGACAGGTAGAGTAGGAAAGCTCTCTCTCTCTCTCTCTCTCTCTCTCTCAGCAACCCGAGCTTGAGCCCCCCCTTTCTTCTTCCTTATCTCCCCATGACACCTTCTTCGAATTAAGCCTACAGAGCTGCGGCTTGTGAAGAAGAACATGATGATTAGATAAGTAGATGGTGTTGAGTGCCGGAACCTACTTGAAGCCGACCCTAATTCTAGTGCGTCCGGCAATGTAAATTTAGAGTTTTTTAATGTTGTGTTGATGATGGAAGAGAGCCCCTATGCGCCATGTGGTTGCTATGTGCTGGCTCGTACTGAACTATATCTTCTAGCCCGCCAGCAATTACCTTATCTTTGTATCGTGCCCTCTGCTAACCCATCCATGTTAAAAGGAAGGCACTTTGTTCTCTAGAACAAGTAGTATGTCTAGAGAGAGAGAGAGAGAGGGAAGAAGACGAACTCTAAAGGCTGCAGTTGCTAGGTCAACGGCTCATGAATGGAGGGAAGCAATAGTTAGCCCGTAGCTATCGACAAGATGGATTAATGAATGGCAAGTTTGTCTGTTCTATGCTCTTTTTATCTCTCATTTTGTTTATCACTAATTCTAGGTTACTCAGTTGAGGTAGCTAGGCCACATCTCTATTTAACACCCTCATTTTAAGAGGGGATCTACAGTCCCAGATAATTGTTCATTATGGGCCGTTCGATTCTATGGAGGAAAAAAGAAGGGTGTGTGGTGGGATTCGACCTCGCAACCTCCCCCTCCCAATTCTATTGCTTTACCACTACACTATTGCGCGCGTTTTGAAAGGCATGGAGGATGATAACATTATATTTTGTAGTCTTAGCTTGCCCATCACGATCTCCAGTTCACACTAAGTTTACTTCGAGTTTACATGCAAGTTCACACAGCTACAATGTTGTAAGTTTCTTCTTCTTGACCAAACTTATAACCTGCATTGGCAGACTCATTCTCAGTAGTTTCTCTAATCAAACTAGAAGTTACCAAAGAACCATGCATAGCACTGAATAGAGAGCCGCCGAATACGCCAGCTACACCCAACATGTGGAAAGGATGCATAAGGATGTTGTGCTCAGCCTAGAATACGATCATGAAGTTGAAAGTACCAGAAATGCCCAGAGGCATACCGTCAGAGAAACTTCCTTGACCAATTGGATAGATCAGGAAGACGGCGGCAGCAGCTGCGACTAGAGCTGAATAAGCGACAGCAATCCAAGGGCGCATACCTAAACGGAAGCTTAGTTCCCATTCGCGACCCATGTAGCAAGCTACACCAAGTAGGAAGTGAAGAACGATCAGTTCGTAGGGACCACCATTGTAAAGCCATTCATCGACGGAAGCTGCTTCCCAGATTGGGTAGAAGTGTAACCCAATAGCTGCAGAAGTAGGGATGATAGCGCCAGAGATAATGTTGTTACCGTATAGCAAAGAACCAGAAACGGGCTCGCGAATACCGTCAATATCTACGGGAGAAGCTGCGACGAAGGCGATGATAAATACAGAGGTTGCGGTTAGTAGGGTGGGAATCATCAAGACACCGAACCATCCGATGTAAAGACGGTTTTCAGTGCTGGTGATCCAGTCGCGGAAGCGACCCCATAGGCTTGCGCTTTCGCGTCGTTCTAAAGTTGCGGTCATGGGAATTTTTGGTTTTCGAAAAGGAATTAGTGATTCCCCAGGCTAGTAAGCCTGTTACTATGTAGCATATCACAAAAACCTATCCGTGTCAACCAAAATCGATTGAGTCTCTAGAATTCTTGGATACAGAGGCTTTTTCCCCGTATCTCAAAATTTTTTGTCACTTATTTCACAACCTGGATTCCCTAAAACAAGGGGAGAGGGAGAAATGAAATTTATCTCCTAGGTAATGCACGCCCCTAATCAATTTTGGTCTCTAAAAAAAGAATCCTGCGTCAAGCCTTTTCATGGACGAAGCACTCCGCAGCTTTGCATCGGCCAACGTATTGTAAATATTGGAATAATTGACGAACTAAGGAGGAAGTAGTCGTCAACCCCTCACTCATCCATCTCTGCGTAGTGTTTCTCGATTCCCCGATACTTGCGCCCCGATTCCAATCCACAACGAAAAGATTGTGGATTGGAACTAATCTCATCTAAGCAAAACTAACGGAAGTGGGCAAAAGCTTTGTTAGCTTCCGCAACTTTATGAGTCTCTTCCTTCTTCCGTATGGCACTCCCAGAATTTCTGGCGGCATCTATCAATTCATCACTCGACCTTAAAGCCATACTTCGACCTGAGCGTTTTCGACATGCGATCAATGACCACCGGATGGCCAAAGCTTTTCCTTTTGCAGGTACTACTTCAATGGGAACTCGATAAGTTGATCCACCCACACGTTTGGTTTCTGTGACTACATCGGGAGTTACCCCACGCACTGCCTGTCGCAGAACAGACAGTGGGTTCCTATTTGTCTTTTATCTAATCCGCTTCATAGCCTGATAAAAAATCTGATAAGCTAGTGATTTTTTGCCATTTTTCAGGATACGATCAACTAGCATGTTTGCCAATCGATTGCGATAAATTGGATCCGATTCGATATTTATAATTTCGTTCGCTACACTGCTCCGATGTACCACGAGTTTACAACTACGTCAGACTTCAACCAATTTTTTTTTATGTCTTTTCCCGGCGCGGCGGTGTTTTAAGCTACTATTTCGGCTTCTTCACTCCATATTGTAGAGTGGATCCACCGGTTAGTGGGGGATCTCCCTCCAAACTGCACGTGCGACTTTCGTCGAATACAGCTTTCCATATGATTGGGTAATAACTATGGTTTCCAACCAATTTTTATTCATCACATAAATCATATTTACTCATTGCACATTGAGTATCCGTCTCCCTCTCTTCCACGGACAACGATTTCACGTTTGTTCGAGTTTACATCTAGTTCACATTCGGGATGAAAGGCTGTGATCTTCGCCGAAAAGTGACGTCGATTTTCAGTCGTAGATCCCCTCTAAAAAAATGAGGGTGTCAATTAGTGACGAGGCTAGCTAGGATTGTCATCTAACTTCATGCAACGTGGAATCAACTTCTTGCCTAACATGGCCTCTTTTGTTGAGCCAACTCCAACATGCAGCTCTGTTGAGCCCCTTCATGTCGGATTTGCTATGCCCAAACCTTAGCACCATCTTCACCATGTCACGTCAGCCTCTTCAACATTCATTATCGTCTCCTCTTCGGCAGCCAGTCTCACAAATGTCAAGGGTGGGCTATTGGTTATGCCTCCTCATTCAAGAAGGGTTTCAACAATTTGAAGGACATGGCTTTGCAGAGAGACGAGCTTGCACATAATTTTTGCAACACTTCAAGGAAAGCTGGTTCATAGGTCATCAGTGCTCCTTGTAAGTCTAGAACCATTTTTGTGGTCTAAAATGGGTACCCAAATGAGCTAGTAGGAATTCTCTCTCTCTCTCTCTCTCTCTCTCTCTCTCTCTCAAGGAGAGAGATCAAGGCATATGAGGAAAAGAATAATAAAAACAAGGAGATCTCTCATGAAGAAAATTTGCCCAAGGAGGAGGCAAGTCTCTCAAGCAAATAGGGATGCGTGACCTATGAGACCGAGTTACAATTGAAAATATGCTTTTGGAATTGTAATGGATACCCATGGAATGCGGGGGTTGGCATTGATGAACTAACAAGCAAAGCCGATGTTGTACTTCTTGTTGAAACTTGGGAGCATGATACACAAAGGATTGACGGCTTGGAGGATTACAATGTACATTCATTGATGTGGTCAAAGAATCTCAAGCAACGAAGAGGACAAGGAGGGTTAGCATGTATGGTTAAGAAAGGATTGGAAGATTTTGTATCAATTGTGAAAGATGACAAGTACAAACGTTATGTATGGCTGAAAATTATGACACCAAAAAGAGCACCCATTTTTGTAGCCGGTTGCTACATTCCTCATCATGATTCTCCCTTTTATGCTTGCATGGATAGAGATCAACCATTTTCTGATTTGGAAGAGGACATTGCTTATTTCAAAGGTGAAGGTGATGTTATTGTATTTGGGGATATGAATGCTCGCACAAAAACATTGCAACATGATACTCAACAATTTGATATGCCATACATTTCAAGGGAGTTGGAGGAAGTTCACTTGTATGATCGTACTTCAATGGATGAGAAAGAGCCGGATCACTATGGAAAGTTACTTTTACACATGTGTAATAGCACGGGTATGCTCATTGCCAATGGTGTATCTTTGTGGAGTGGAACCAATGGATTTACATGTAGAAGACATAATGGGGATAGTGTGATTGACTATATGCTACTCTCTGAAGCCATCATGTATCGCATAAAGAGTTTTATGTTTGGTCAATGGACCCCGGAATCCGACCATCGCACCTTATGTATTGACCTTTCATGTGGAGAAGCAACTAAGCATGATAATCTCAGCCAAAGGCAAGAGAAGTTATCACTATGTATGGATTTCAAACGGGCACCAATGTACATTGAAATGGTTGAGCAAAAATTATGGATGACAAAGCTTCAATGTGATGCACCATTGGAAACTAAATGGGAAGCTTTCAAAAAAGCTATTTGTTCTTGTGCGGAAGAATGCTTTGCCATAAATCATCTCCATGGTATCAACAAAGATAGATCACGCAAAAGGTGGTTTGATAAAGAATGTCAAGATGCTCGAAAGTCCTTGATAAAGCTTGATGCAACTATGGACAAAGACAACTATCAAAGTCATTTGCATACATACAAGGCATTGATTCAAAAGAAGAGAAGAAGATGGGAAGTAAAGCAACAAGAATTTCAAGTCCAAGAAAAGGCACATGCATGTGGAAGATTTTGGAGAAACTTGAGAGGCAAGCGGATTGAGAATTTTGGTAACTTGAGTCTAGTGGATATGTACACACATTGTAGGCAATTATATGAGCAAGAAAATACTGAAAAAATGCCATTTTATGGTTCACTCCCATGTATGCCGTCTTTTTTTACTATTGAGGATGTATGCGGTGGGCTTGAAAAGTTGGCCACTCGCAAAGCGGGAGATCTTCAAGGTATCAAGCCGGAGATGATCAAATGGACGGGAGATTTTACCCATGAGTGGATGTGTGATATGTTCAACCTTGCACTTCAACATGGTATGCCTTATGATTGGAGTACTAATTGGGTTAAGCCTTTGCATAAAGGAGGGGATGTAAAGAATGTAAGCAACTACCGAACTATAATGATTGGGTCTCTTATGGCAAAGTTGTTTGGGTGCATAATGGAAATGAAATTGAGTGATTGGGCTGAAGAGAATGACAAGCGTGCAAAGGGACAAGCGGGTTTTCGTCGATGCCATAGCACCATTGATCATCTTGTCACTCTTTGTGTTCTCATGGAGGAAAGTCGGTTGAAAGGCAAGCGATTGTATTGTTGTTTTGTGGACTTTAAGAAAGCCTTTGATATGATTCCACGTAACAATTTGTGGAGAAGGATGGAAGAACTCCAAGTGCCAAGTGAGTTTATGCTTGCGGTTTCTCGAATCTATGAGAAGGTGATTTGTCAATTGCGCATGGGAAGAGAAATTTCAGAAATTTTTGTAAGCACTATTGGGGTTAAACAAGGATGTCCATTGTCACCAACTCTCTTTGGTCTATGCATCGATCAATTGGAACAAATGGTACTTGACTTTATGCAAGAAGAAGGCATTGAAGAGGTCACTATTTGCAATGCGGTAATCATGCTTTTGTTGTATGCGGATGATGTAGTGCTTCTAGCACACACTTTAGAAGATGCACAAAAGCTTATGGTTGTCCTTGAGAACTTTTGCTTGCATAGTGGGCTGATTGTAAATGAATCCAAAACAAAGGTTATGCTTGTGAAAACCAACCATAAGGAGAAGCCATGCATTGTGTACAACAACGAGACACTTGAAGTTGTTGAGAGCTTTAAGTACCTTGGCCTTGAGGTTCCATCCAATCACAAGTGGCATGAATGTGCTATGCGTCGTTTGGAAGCGGGAAAGAGAGCATATTATGCATTTGAGAACATGTGTAATGCGGGAAACATCAAGTGTTGGGTTCTCAAGAAGTATCTTTTTGATGCATTGGTGACACCGGTTCTTCTTTATGGAGTTGAAGTGTGGGGCGGGAGCATCTCAAAGTCTACTTGGAAAGAGTTTGAGAATGTCCAAAAGCGTTTTCTTACAAACTTTCTCCAAGTTAAGACACAAACACCATATATGCTCCTACTTCTTGAGTCGGGATCTCTTCCAATTGAGGTTATGGGCATGGAAAGGGTTGTGGAGTACATGATAAAGATGCGTCAAAACCCCTCACATCGACTTCCTACAATTGCATGGGAAGCAAGCAAAAAAGTTCAAAAGACGTATAAAAGCAAGATCTTGAGCACGGGATGGATGCAAGACATAAAGAAGTGGTTTGGGAGATGGGATGCATTACACTTGCTACATGATGCTTCAATTGACTCTCAAGTGAATGAAGCTTTTGTACAACGCCAATGTATTACGGCTTGGGAGAAATCCGGTGGGTCACGCTTCATACATTACACCACCTATATTGCCCCCAACTACAAAACCATGTTCTTCGCTGAGAGAGGAAACCGTACTCACACTTACATGCTTGAGCCTATTCCCTTGTCCGCAATACGCACTATCGCAGCAATTCGGCTTAGCTCCCATTTCCTTCGATGCGAGATAGGGCGTTGGGGCAATGGAGAAGAGTCAAATCGATTGTGCACATTATGCTCACTACAAGTTCGAGAGTCTGAGTACCACACACTACTAGAGTGCTCAGCTTTTGATCACATCCGAACTTGCTTCTCTCACATTTTCAGCCATAACTTAGACCTACACACTTTCCTCTCCCAGCCAAAGTGTGGGCTCTCCATTGCGACTCTCATCACTACAATTTTGGAGCATCGAGAGTCACTCATCAGCCATACACATACTACATCACATGTAACTTTGGTCCCATAGGTCATATTTGACCTCCGAGGACGATAATAAAATCTATCTATCTATCTATCTCTCTCTCTCTCTCGCTCTCTCTCTCTCTCTCTCTCTCTCTCTCTCTCTCTCTCTCTCTCTCTCTCTCTCTCTCTCTCTCTCTCTCAAACACACAACAGAACTGCAAATGCGTTAGCATGCAGAATGTCATCCTTTACACTTCACTGACACATGAAACATGTTTTGTTTTTGGCTAACATGGCATTTCAGATTGCTTCGAGATGAAGGATTATTTTCAACGAGGCACGAAGAAACATAAGGAGAGATGAGGCGGGCCTACCACGCACATAAAATCACCTAATTGAATTCATTACTTGATTGATAGGACACATCTTTACGTGGTGGTCGGACTCTTTAGACTTCATATGGCTCATAAGAAGCAATCTCTCTCTCTTTAATAAAAACTCCCTGAAAGAATTTGCGTCTCTTTCAGAGAGTTTTTGTTTATAGAGAGTAGCCGTGTACGAGGAGCTGGAGGCTCGGTTGGTTGTGTAAAGGTGTGTGTTTGTGTGCAGGTTTTTTTCTTCTCGCTATAAATATGGTGTAGATCCTCGATATCGTCCTTTAATGGACTTCAACAAATTTCCTCCTAGCTAGCTTGCTATTCATCTATGTTGAACGGATCAAAGACAGAGCACACGTCAACCAACTTGCAGGGTCACTTAGCAGAGTCAGTAGATGTGAGAGAGAGAGACAGAGAGAGAGAGAGGTCTCCTTGGATGCCTCTGCCCATCTAAATTTTGACAAAGCTGCATGATCACTCCAGCAACTGTATGTTTGAAGTTTTCCCTCATGATAACCAAGCCATCTCACGAGAGAGAGAGAGAGAGAGAGAGAGAGAGAGAGAGAGAGAGAGAGAGAGATAGATAGAGAGAGAGAGGTCTCCTTGGATGCCTCTGCCCATCTAAATATTGACAAAGCTGCATGACACGCCAGCAACTGTATGTTTAAAGTTTTCCCTCATGATAACCAAGCCATCTCACGAACGAGAGAGAGAGAGAGAGAGAGAGAGAGAGAGAGAGAGAGAGAGAGAGAGAGAGAGAGAAACGTAAAATGCTAACAAGGGTGAGGAATGCTAGAGGAGGAACAATGATAGATAGATAATATGTAATTTGATGCTAAATGTTTCCTTTTATGATTTAAGTTCTATATGTATCCTCTTGGGTTTTGCTCGCTTTTTTGATTGCTCGGAAAGGTTTGCTCGGAGTTTGAAATTCCTCTGTTGAGACCACTATGTGGGATATGGTGCACACCTCGGGATCTTTGGATGACTTTATCATTATTGAGCCATAAGTCCGAAGGAGCTAGCCCTTGGTAACTTTTCAATATTAGACCCACTCCACACTCTCTATAATTAACCAATTTGAGCCGTGGGTGTAGATACTTAAGTGCTTATGTTCAAAGACTAAGAGGAGTAGCAACTAAGGTTTTGAATTTCTAAAGCATACACTAAGTACTCAAATTTTGTTAACATGGATGACAATAACCAAGAGAGTAGAATGAACATTAATAACTTTGATTTTGCACATGAAGGTGATAATGATGATGCCCCCATGTTTGTCAATTATCTTGTTACTAGGTTGCAGCAAGCTATGGGCAACCCTACTTTGCAAGCCAAAGTTACTCAACAACTTCACGCTTATGGGATTTCCCTTTCTCTCCAAGAGGAGAGAGAGATCTTAGGAGGCCTATTGAAGAAACCTCCAAAAGAAGACTCTCTCCCATACAAAAGGAGGAATCGAAAGAGCAAGAAAGTAATGAATCTTTAAGTTTCTCTGAAGATGTGGCTCCACAAAGACGGAAATCTAGACGATCGCTCACTCCTCCCAAGAGAAACATTCAACCTACAATCCTTCTCCTTGACACTTTGAAAGGGGAGAGAGGAAACAAAGGAAGTAAAGGGTAAGAAGAGGTCACCCTCTTCTCCTTCTTCTTCACCTTCCTCCTCTTTTGACGAAAGTTATGGCTATTCTCCTAGAGAATACAAGAGGGGAGGACATCGCAAATCTTACCATGCATGTGGTGAAGGTCACAAAAGCTCAAGAAGTTCAAAGAGGGAGAAAAGAGTATCTCTTTTTACACCTATGATGGCACCTTTGGTGCCATCAACAAAGTATTGGCCTTCATCCAGCAATTTGATGTGGCCTTTGGAGATGAGGGCTTCATGGAGTCCTCCAAGCTACACCATGTAGCTATGCACTTCCGACAATCAGCTCGTCAATGGTGGTCTAGCCTTTGTGGAAAAGGCGAAGCCCTGAAGACATGGAAAACTCTACGAGTTTCCATCATGAAGGATTTCCTTGCAAGCAATGCAAAGGAAAAAGTGCTTACCAAAAGGTGTAGTTTGAAGCTTCTCTCTCATCAGTCTATTCACAAATATGTAGACAAGTTTTGGGATTTACATCTCAATGCTAATGTCTTCCAAAAGATAGACTTTGTCAAGAAAAAGCAGCAATTTTGTGCGGGATTACGTGAAGAGATGGTTGAGTATGTCAACTCTCAATGGACTGGTTCTATCACTGAAGTAATCCACCACACCGTGATTTCTTCATTCATCAATTTCCAACAAGGGGCTAGACGGATTGTTAAGCCCATGGAAAACGAAGACAAGAGTGATGCAAAGGGAAAAATCAATACCCAAAATTCTTTCCAAGGAAATTCCAACAACAACAACAACAATCAGTCCAAGGAGAAGGGAGTATACAAAGGTAAAAACAAACTCTCTCCTAAAGAGATTGAATATTTTTGCAAGTTGCAAGGACCATAAGTTTTTTAAGTGTGGGGAGCAAGGACATGGCTATCGTTTTTTCCCAAGAGAAATGCCCACAATGAGACTCCTAGAGCTTCCACCATCAAAGGTCCAAAAGAGGATGCTCATTGCAAAGGATCACCTCTCTCCTATGCCTGGGGAAAGGTAAGGGAGCATGATGCCTTCATCTTGTTTGACCCTAGCTCTACTCACAACTTCATATCAACGGAGTTGGCCACCAAGTTGGGCATTCAAGCTTTTGAGAAGGGAGATACTATAACGGTCAACATCGCTTTCAAGGGACAAAAGGCCTCTATTACTCCCTTGATTGGGAAGTTGAGGCTTCATGTCCAAAGCTATGTCAACAAAGAAGACTTTTTCATCTCTACTCTCCAACATGAGGATGCTATCCTAGGGGCACCATGGTTCAACCGCATGGCTGCCAACATGAAGTTCCTTGAAAGGAGAATATACTTCACCTATAGGGGAAAGAGTATGTTTATAGATGCTAGTGAATCTGGTTGTACTATACCACTTGTAAATTTACCTGCTTTTGATAAATTAATGAAGAGCTCAGTTTTTGTGTATATGATATATGTCAAAGAGTCCCTAAAAGATCCTAATGTTTCATCAAATGTAAATGGTAGGAATCTAGACTTGTCTAATTTTTTGAAAGGATTCTAAGATGTGTTCATTGCGATGATATCTCTATATTGGGACTTACCTCCAAAACAAGGGGATGATGACCATTGAATTGAGCTCCTACCAGGAAGCTCACTGCCTACCAAGCCTCCTTATTGAGTTTCCCAAGCTCAAAAAGAGGAGATCATGAGGCAAGTACAAGAATCGGTTGACAAAGGAATGGTGAGGCCTATCTCCTCTCCATTTTGTTCTCCATTCCTTTTAGTACAGAAGAAAGATGGTACATACCGTATGTGTGTGGACCATCAAGCACTAAATCATATCACTATCAAAAACAAATTTATCGTGCCTCGGGTGGAATATCTGTTTGATAAGCTACAAGTCTCTACCTACTTCAGTAGGATTGACCTTAAAAATGGCTATCATCAAATAAGGATAGTGGATGAAAATATCCAAAAGACCGAGTTTCGTACAACGTTTGGCCTTTATGAATATCTAGTCATGCCTTTTGGCTTGACTAATGCACCAACCACGTTCAATCATATAATGGAGAAACTCTTTAGATCTATTGCAAATTCTCTGGAGTGTTCTTTGATGATATCATCATCTACTCCAAGTG
Organism: Adiantum capillus-veneris; assembly: GCF_014529385.1. NCBI lineage: Eukaryota > Viridiplantae > Streptophyta > Polypodiopsida > Polypodiales > Pteridaceae > Adiantum > Adiantum capillus-veneris. Next base: position 40,571,184 of record NC_140949.1, on the reverse strand, counting down.
ATTTTTCAAGCATTGAAGGAGAATAAGCTTTTTTGCAACCAAAAGAAAAGTGAAGTTTTCCTTCAAGAGATTCAATACTTAGGTCATATTATCTCTCAAGATGGTAATCGCATGGATCCATCAAAGTTAGAGGTAATAAAAGCATGGCCTAACCCAAGGAATCTACATGAGCTAAGAAGATTTATTGGAATATGTCCATACTATAGAAGCTTCATAGAAAAATTTTCTCATATAGCAGGACCATTACATGAGTTAACAAAGAAGAACGTTATGTATTCATGGACTGCTAAGGAGCAATATGCTTTTGACAAGCTCAAAGAGAAGCTTACCTCCTGACCAGTCCTCATGCTTCCGGATCTCTCAAAGCCATTTGAAGTCCAATGTGATGCTTGTGGTGATTGCCTTGGAGCATTATTGCTTCAAGAAGGGCATTCCATAGCATATGAGAGCCAAAGGCTCAATACGGATGGGTCCTAGGCATTTATAAAAAAGAGATTTTAGTTTTTTTACATGCCCTAGACACATGGAAGCATTATTTATTGGGGACTCCATTCATTTTACAAACAGACCATCAAAGTCTCAAGTACTTCATGATGCAAACCAAGCTTTCCAACAAACAAATGAGGTGGGAAAATTTTATTTTGCAATTTAATTTTCATGTTGTACACGTTGCTGGTAAGCACAATCAAGTGGCCGATGAACTTTCACGATGAACAAAAGTTAATAAAGTGTCTATAGCAACTCACAATGATCTATCTTCTATGATAGACGAGTCTGCTACTGACCTTGACTTTAAAGATGTAATGTCAACCCTTGCTTTGGGGAAGAAAGAGGAACCATTCACCTTGCAGGATGATTATCTTCTCCATGGAAATAGGCTATGTCTTACCCACTCCCTTCGTGAGAAAGTCATGTATGAATCCCATGTGTGAGGTCCCTGCTCCCTTTTGACGAGAGCGGAGTACCTTTGATAGGTCTCCAATCCTGAGAAAGAAAAACCAATGGACATTGCCTTAGCTACTATGTAGCCATGGGCATGAACCGTTAGTAAAGGATTGGTCCTATCTTGCTATGGTGGAGCATGACCACCATAACCCTATCTAAACACTATCTATAATCAATTATACCTAAGAGTATAAACCTTAGAGTGACCAACCTGTGTGCTTTTTTCTCCATGTTTCAGAAGCACAGCCGCCAAGGTTTGTCTCTTTTAAGATTTATGACTAAAAGAAAAAAGAAAACTTCTAGCGTTGGAAAGTTACCCGACTCATCGGGTCCACCCGTCGATAGAATGATACCATGAGGGTATCATTCTCCCATTTTCCACACCACACTCACCCTTATTTTGTTACCTAATTACTACCACACTGTTTAAACATACATGTTCCTTTACCTTATTTATGATACTCGTTCATTAAAACATCCCTTCAAATAGTATTACAAACAGTAATCAAGCAACAAGTAGTCCATTTTAAAACCAACGACTTTTGGATTAGATTCACTTGAGAGTCTCTACTTGCGCCATTAGGTCCGATCGGTATATACATTTTTCATAAAAACCTTTGTCATCCTGAGCGTCCCATACCGCTCGCTGTGCCAACCTAGGTGTACTCCCGCCACAACAACAACGGTGCCAAATGAGGCGTCATCCTCACACCATGGTAAAACGTAACTGCAGTATCCAACTGGGCTATCTTGGGTGTACTCCCACTGCAGCATTAGTTGTGCCACCCTGGAAGTCATCTCATGCCTTGGAAACTTCCACCTAATGCCAACGCTAATAAGTAGAGAGTCTTGAGGAGAACCACACAAAAAGTATTGGACATACATTCTTTCCTATGGAAAACAGCTTAACCAAACATTCTTTCCTACTTGTTGTCATACATATGCCGAGTTTCTTGGGGTTAAGCCCCTTGGTTTTGGTCCATGTTTTCCTTTCTTAAGGTGATTCATATATTTCTATAGTCTCATATATACAATGATGCATAACTTGAAATTGCAATACTAACCTGTACCATAGCTCCAATTGGTCCGATTGGTGGAGACATAGCATGTTCCATAGGAGTTCCCCTGTTACTTGTACCGGATTCATGAGCATTAGTGCCTTGGCTTCGAGCACACTTTGGAGCCATTTTTTTATACTACACTTAGGTTATACACTTAGAACTTTAAATTGGTCAATTTTTCTAGTAGTTTCCTTAAAATCTAAGGTCGTTTTTACATATAAGTAACCTTTTTTTTTTGGATATTACTTTACTAAAATTTTTCAGAGAGAGTTTGTAATTTGAACCCTCGCCAATTCAGTTTTGCACTTAGTGTTACTGCACTACACCTAATTTTTACATATCAAAATCTTTCCTAATCTTAATTAGTCAAAAAATAAGTGTGTAAACTATAAAACTGAAAGTTTAGAAACTCATTACTTTTATGCATGACATTTCTAATCTAGTTCTAACTTCCATTCCTATATTTCAACTGAACCAATTTTTAGTATTATTCAAAATATTTATTAATCTAATTGATAATAAAATTGGTGAATGAGAATTGCATTATGCATAATAAGAGTGTGATGAGTACTCTTATGTATTAACTTTCAATTAACTATGCATAAGTTAATAGTTAAGATGTACTAGCTAGAGAGGGTAGGTATAATTAGAGAGATTAGAGTAAGAGAGAACACAACACATCTTTTCTAAAGCTACTTGAATCTTACTAATCCATTAGAGAGATTACATCCACACATCCTTTCTAAAGCTAATTGAATCTTACTAATGCACTACAGAAATTACAGTAAAAGACAAAACACACACGTCCTTTTCTAAAGCTAATTGAACTTCACTAATCTACTAGAGAGATTAGAGTAAGAGATAACACACACACACACACATCCTTCTTAAAGCTAATTGAATCTTACTTATCCACTAGATTTTTTGTTCTCTTAGTGGTTTGTGGGCGTCTTCTCTTTAAGAGAAGTGGCAACACCTTGTGAGCGTTATAGAGGCAATCTCTATGTCCAAAGTGTGAGTATGGATGCTCTATTTATAGCAAGAAAAAAAAACCTCCACCTTTTTTTAAAAAAAAATGTTTTTCTTTTTTTTTTTTTTTTTAGAAAAAAATTAAAAAATTCTAAAATTCATACCCGCATTTTTTATCCCCTTGTGGTACCCATCAGGTTGATCGATTTGTCATTATCATCAAGAGATAAGGCCACACATCCCCTCTGATTTAGATTAGTCACTAACCTCTCCTTTCCATGTGACTATGTGTCCCACTTTGTCCCCTCCTATGTGAGTCCAAGTGAGTCCATGTGCCTTCATGTGTCGTCCATGTGTATCTTTTGAATTTATAATTATTTTATTTAGTTCTTTAATGATAAATTACTTTATATTCTTAAGCTAAACTTTACAATCTTAGAATAACTTCACAATAGTAAGAGAAAATTCTACAGTCAGTAAATAAGTCTTGCAATAACTTAGTTAGTGTTCGTATAGCTAAACATGTCAGAATTTTCTAGCGTAAATTTTAAATTCTAGGTTTTCTCAACCAATGGTTTATAATTGGAATTCGAATATCTTAAAAAATTAGCGATGCTACTTAAAAAAATCAAATGCGTAATAGAACTTGTGTGAAATTCAAAAGTAGAGACCTTACAATCTCCCCAACTTAGAATTTGAGATGTCCTCATCTTAAGAACAATGAAGGCTAATCCTTAAGAAGGGTTGTCTCATCTTCCCAAGTAGCATCTTCTACAGAAAAATCCTTCCATAAGATAAGATGTTCTTTGATAGATCTATTCCTAAGCTTTCTTTCTCGAGTTTCTAGGATAGTATCAGGTTGAAGCTGTAGAACATCTTGAGCAGGTAAAATGATTTGCTCATCATCAAAGCCATGGTCAAGGTTATGTACATAAGGCTTTAATAGACTTACATGAAATACATCATGCACTTTGAGATGGAAAGGAAGTTTTAGATTATAAGCTTGATCACTTACAACCTTGAATATATTATTTTGTAAGGTCCATAATATCGGTAGATAAGCTTCTTATACCTTCCAAGAGACAGATTGCTCTTTTTGGGCTTTACTTGTAAGAAAACTTTGTCACCTTCCTTGAAAATCTGATCAGATCTTCTCAAGTCTGCGTACTTATTTTGTCAACCTTGAGCCGCTTGAATATCCCCTTGAATAGTGTCATAATAACTAATATCTAATTCTCCTTAATGATTTTTCCATGTTAAACTGATCATTTAATATGGGGAAGTGTCAGGGGAGAAAAAGCTAGAATATTGGTTAAAGCTCGTAGACCGACCACAATAGGGATCCAAAGGAGAGAAAATAGGGATCCAAAGGGGTGGCCATCTGCAAAAGAGCAATGTACAACAATGGGCTTCAAAGACCCTAAGGTTCAGTCCATTAAGATTCCAAAATGCTAAGGTTTCAAAATTCAAAGGTTGTATCCAAAGGTCAAACACTAGTGAAATTGGATGCTTTTGTGTGTGTACCAAAAATTCTTCAAAACTCCTACAAAGGAGGGGTGAGCCTTGCAAGTAGGGGATGAGAGAGAAACACACACACACACACACACACAAGATTCCTTTACACAAAGGGAATGAGGGACACATGTCAGCTCCCTAGCCCAGATGCCCACAAGGTGCACTCAAATCCTATTATGGAGGTGGACCAATGAGAATTAGGCTAGAGTAAATCTAGTTTAATTCATTTAAAAATACTTGATAATAGAGCCAATAAGAATTAAGCTCTCTAGAAGACCATTGGACAGTCTCCCAAGGGGTCCAATGAGCATTCAGCAGCCCAATGGCTTGCTTGATTCCTATTGGCCAGGAGACAAAGGGGTCCAATGAGATTTCAGTTGCATTAATTAATTACCTAAAGCTCTCACAAAAGGGGAAAGGGGGACACATGTCACAAGATTATCACTTATGCTTCTTAAATCCTATTGGCTAAGCCTGGAGGGGTCCAATGGGAAGCCAGCAAGAGGTAATAGCATGAGGGGTCAACAAAGAGAGAGAGAGGGGGCTGAATTTCTCAAGGCATTATTTAACACACACTCACACTAGCTCATGTGTGAAGCAAGAAGACTCCCTCTCTCTCTCTCTCTCTCTCTCTCTCTTCTTCTCAAGCTTTAATGGAAAGCTTATCACCTACTCCAAGCTAGTGAGAAGGGAGGCATGCACCAAAAACTCTTGGCTTTGTGATGCAAATCCAACCAAGAGCCAAAGCTTCAATGCATGCTCATCTCCTCTACCATGCTAATTACTAAGCTATGATATGCTAATATGAGTGATTATGTGACGAGATGTACATCTTTCTCGTAAGACTACTCCTTCTTCCTCTCAATCTACTCTCATACCTCGCTAGCTCTCACCACCTTTGAAGGTGTGTGAGGTCTTGGGTCTGAGACCATGAGGGAATTAATGTTGTGTTTTATAAGTGTTTTGCTTAGTTCTTGAAGCTTGCATCTTCATTGCACTAGCTAGTTAATGAAGGAACACAAAGGATTGTATTGTAAAATGTCTCCCTTGATGGGGGAAACCTATAATACAAAGCCTTTTGGAGGGGGGACCGGTTCCATGTAAATCTGGTCCTCAACTGTTGTCAATAGCCTTATTTATCTCTCTTTTGAAGTATTGTTCATGCCTATCTAACTAGGTGTTATGCTTTTTGTTGCTCTCTCCACCCAAGCACTCTTGTTATGCTCATTAGGAATCTATTCTAATGAAATGCTCACTATGTTCATGTTATTTTCTGCTACAGACAAGTTACTAGGCCATTAAATGTTACATTGGTATCAGAGCACAAGGTTTCTCTTTTCTTTCTCAAGAAGGGAGGTCCTCAAGCTAGCTGTAAATGGTTGTTATGCCTTGCAGTGCGCCTGCCTTCATGCAGATAACGGGGCATCACCGTTGAGAGCTATGGTCTTAATAATGGAGTCCTGTGGGGATTGGCTACGGCTTAACCACTATTGAGTTATTTGAAGCTTGACAGGAGCTGGTGCTATTTTGGTGTTGAAATACAATTAATGGTATTCGAGCCACGGGTACAGTAGCTTGAGTGCTTTTTCTAAAGGGGTAAAGAGGAGTAGCAATTAGGGCTTGAAGTGCAAGAGTACACCTAAAAATTGTTACAATGGCTGACAATAGTAAAGAGAGTGAAATTAATGTTGATAGCTTTGATTTTGCTAATGAGCAGGCTATTAATGATGCCTCTATGCTTGTTAATTACCTTGTTTCTAGGCTTCAACAAGCCATGGGCAATCCATCCCTCCAAAGTGAATGCGACGGCAGCTTCGTGCTCATGGGATTCTCCAAACTCCCCACCATGACAAGAGAGTACCTAGGAAGCCTCCTTGTGAGACTCCCAAAATAGGCCTCTCTGTGATTTTGGAAGAAGATGAGGATCCATACGAAGGGCTCAAAAATTTGCTTCTTGATGACGCATCTCCTTCTCAAAGGAGAACTCAAGAGCCCCCACCAAAGGAACAAGAAAGAAGTGAGTCTCTTCCCACCCAGCGGAGATGGCTCCACGAAGACGGCGGAAAAAACGCTCTCCATCACCTCCTAAACGGAGAAGACCATCGCACACTTCTCCACACCATAATTCAAAGAGGGATGATAAAAAGCAAGAGAAGAAAAAGGTGAGAAAGAGGTCACCCTCTTCTCCATCTTCCCTCTTCCCCTTATGAAGAAAGTGATGGTACAGACATGGAGGACCAAGGCAAGAAAAAGGCGAGAAAGAGGTCACCCTCTTCTCCATCTTCCTCAAATTCTTCATCTTCTGAAGAAAGCGATGGTGCAACTTTTGAACCATCAAAAAGAAGAGGCCATAGGAAATCCTATGCCGCGTGGAAGAGATCGTCCAAACCTATGATGGCACCTTTGGTTCAAAAAGTTCAAAGAGAAAGGAAAGAGCATCTCTTTCCTTACCTATGATGGCACCTTTGGTGCTATGGACAAAGTCTTGGCCTTTATTCAACAATTCGATGTGGCGTTTGGAGATGAGGGCTTCACGGAGTCCTCCAAGCTACCCCATGTAGCCATGCACTTTCAAAAGTTCACCAGGCAATGGTGGTCTAGCCTACGGGAAAATGGTGAAGCTCTACGAACATGGAAATATTTAAGAGCTTCCATTATGAAGCAGTTTTTGGCCACCGATGCCAAAGACAAAGTACTCACCGAATGGCGAAGCTTGAAGCTCTCTCCCTATGAATCCATTCACAAATATGGAGACAAGTTTTGGGATTTACATCTCAAAGCCACTGTTTTCAAAAAGATGGATTTTCAAGAGCAAAAACAAAAATTTTGTGCAAGCTTAACTGAAGAAATGGCGGAGAATGTCAACTACCGAAGGCCACGCACCATATCTGCGGTTATACACCATACTATGGTGGCTTCTCAAATCAATTTCCAAACAGAGGCTAAGAGAAATTCTAAGCCCACGTAAAAGAAGGGTTCCAATGAGCCTAAGGGGAAGGAAAATGTCCAAAAGACTCTTGAGGCCAATTCCAATAACAACAAAGCTAAGGACAAGGGAGTTTACAAAGTTAAAAATAAACTCTCTCCTGAAGAGCTTGAGCGTTATCGCAAGGATAATCGTTGTTTCTAGTGCGGCGAGCAAGGGCATGTGTATCGCGCTTGTCCCCAAAAGAACACCCGCCATGAGTCTCCTAGAGCTACCTTGGTTGAAATCCAAGAATAGGAAGCTCACCACAAAGGATCTCCTCTATACCATGCTTGGGAAAAGGTAAGAGAACATGGTGCTTTTATTCTCTTTGACCTTGGTTCTAATCACAATTTCATATCCACAAAGTTGGCCACCAAGCTAGGCATCCAAGCCTATGAGATGGGAGTAGTCCTACCCGTAGATGGTGCTTTCAAGGGGCAAGAAGCTTCAATCACTCCCTTAATTGGGAAATTGAGGCTCCATGTCCAAATCTATGTGGACAAAGAGGACTTCTTCATCTCTCCTCTCAAGCATGAGTATGTAATCCTAGGGGCACCATGGTTTGATTGCATGGCTGCCAATGTTAAATTCCCTGAAAGGAAAATCTACTTTAAGTACAGGAAAAAAGCTATGTACATAGATGCTAAGGAAATGGTAACACCATACCCTTTGTACATACGCAAGCTTTCAATAAGTCAATAAAGAGCTCTATTTCGGTGTACATGATTTTTGTTAAAGATTCTCAAAATGAACCTAATGCTTTAGCAAAAGAAAATATAAACAATCACAAGGAATTAGAGTTATCCAATTTTCTCAAGGGGTTTCAAGATGTATTTATTGACGACAACCCTTGTCAACTACCTCCTAAACGAGGCAATGATGACCATGCAATTGAACTTCTTCCTGGAAGTTCACTGCCTAATCCACCTCCTTATAGAGTTTCTCAAGCTCAACAAGAAGAGATTATGCGGCAAGTGCATAAGTTAGTTGAGAAGGGCATGACTAGGCCTAGCTCATCTCCATTTTGCTCACATGTGTTATTAGTGCAAAAGAAATATGGCACATATCATATGTGTGTCAACTATAGAGCACTAAATAGGATCACTATCAAGAATAGGTTTCCCGTTCCACGGGTAGAAGACCTATTTGATAAGCTACAAGGGTCCACCTACTTCAATAGGATTGGTCTAAAAAGTGGCTACCATCAAATAAGGATAGTTGATCAAGACATTGTAAAGACCACATTTCACACTATGTTTGGTCTTTATGAATACATTGTCATGCCTTTTGGCTAGACCAATGCACCAGCCACATTCAACCGCTTGATGGAGAAGCTATTCAGGTCTCAGCAAACGTTTATTGGAGTGTTCTTTGATGATATCATCATCTATAGCTACTCTAATTTACTAGAGGAACACAAGCAATACCTCCAAGTAATATTTACTCTATCCATGGGAATACGAGGGACGATAGTAGACAGGTTCAGTTAACAAGCTTATTTTATACCTGTCAAAAAGATTATCAAAGCCCATCAAATGGCAACCCTCTTCATTTCACAAATCTTTAAGTACCATGGCTTGCCCATGTCCATAGTTTTGGATAGAGATCCTAGAATGACCAATAATTTTTGGAAGGGTCTCTTTAAGAATTTAGGGACAAGGCTAAACTTCTCTTCAGCCTATCATCCGCAAACGGATGGCCAAAGTGAAATAGCTAACCTAACAATTCTTGATCTACTAAAAGCTTATGTAATGAAAATAAATCAAAGGTCCCAATGGGAGAAGTACTTACCCTTAGTGGATTATGCCTACAATAACACTGTACATACTTCCACGGGAAAAGCACCTTTCGAGGTAATTGAGAAAAGATCAAAAAGTCCCTTGCTACTTAAGGTACACGGGAAGATCTTTGTTACAAATGAGTATAGCCGATACCTACAAGAATCTTTCCAAAAGATTTAAGGATGCTATCTCTATCTCACAGCAAAGGCAAAAGGCTATTGCTGATAAGCACAGAAGAGCCCAAGCCTTTAAAGAAAATGATAGGGTCTTACTTAAATTTCCCAAGGCTCGATTAAGACACACGACGGGCAAGAATCCTATGGGACACCAAAAGTACTATTCTAAGTTAGCAAAAAGGTACTATGGTCCCTTCCAGATTCTTAGGCCAATCAATGAGATGGCCTATCAACTCAAGTTGCCAAGCCATTGGCTCATACACAATGCTTTTCATGTGAGCCTACTAAATCCTTACAAAGGAGAGCCACCTCAAGAACCAACTAATGAATACCCACCGGAGATCGAGGACCAAGAAGAGGTGTTGCAACCCGAGTCGATTCTCCGACATGAGGACAAGGTATTAAGAGGTGGTAAGACTATCCGATGATATTGATAGCCGTTTTTCGGCTCTCATAAAATAATTTTAAGAAGCTACTTCACCCCACAAAAATACCCTAGCACAATGACTAGGCTCGGTTTTTCATTATAAATAGTGTGCGTGTGTTTAGGTTTCTATCATATTTTTTTATATCAATCATTGAGCGAGTCATTGGCGTAGGAGACCAAAAAATAAATTTATAATATTACGGTCCTCTTTACATGTAAATATTTTCTATCACATAAAGGACCTAAGTATAAAGGGTTTTTTTCAAAAAATTTATATTTATATAAATACATATTCCTAGGTGTGCGTTATCAGGCCTAAGTATGCTAGCTTCCATTTCGTGTCGTTCCTTATACATATTTTACTATCATTCTATCCCTTAAGCTCTACTCACACAAGCCTTGAAAAACCTTTATGTGACTTCATTGTAAAAATTCACCAATAACCTTATCGGCTCCGTCATATTTATTTATTTATTTATTTTCCATCCCTCCCAGTTAAATATTCACAAGTACATAGATTTTATCTTCAAATAAATTCCATGAATTTCTCAAAGTAGAGAATAACTGAGGGTCCCTTTCCTCATGATTTTCCTCCTTTTATATATTTTTTGCCACCATGCATCCCATGTGTCCATTTTTCATGACTAGCTAGCCTATCTTCTTACCCCACAATTATATATTATATTTGATACTTATCCTATACCATACATGTTTGCAAGCTCCTTGGCAATATTAGGTCATGGTTGATGTATGGGGGGCTCACTTGGAAGACTACAAAGGAAAAAGAATCAAATAGTGACCCACTTCAAGCTTTATTAGGTGCTGCATGGACAACTTTTTGCTCGAATTTTGGCACCTTCTTATGATCAGAATTTGAGGATACTTCCAGGAGACAAAACATAGCTCGTGAGCTGAAGTATTTTCCATATTTTTTCAAAAATTTTGAAGTTAAGGGCGATTTTACATGAAATTTATGGCCGACTTCCAAACTGCCACCTCATACACCAAAAAATCTTCCTATTTCTCTCACCCTTCCACACACCTACTCACTCTTACACACTCCTCCCTCTCCTTCCCACTCCCAAACCTGCAACTCCCATTTCCTAATTCACCCTCTTCACCATTGCCACTTCTCTCACACCTCCATAGCCTTCATCCTCCATTTCTACACCCCTAGGTGCTCCCCTTTCTCTCTACATATATGTCCATATTACCATACTCTCTTCAGCTTTGTAAAGAACTTCAAAAAATCAGCAAAAATCCAAGGTTAACCTCTGCAAATGAAGGCTTTTATCATGAATTTTTCAAGGTTTGAGGATAACATAGCTTCATCCACACGCGCTACTTCGCCATGATAACCGCTTCTTCTTCCGGTGTTGTAAAGCGGTGAATGTCAACTTCTCCAAAGCTTCAACCTCTCTTTACAAGCTCATCCCTTCTCTAACTTTTCTCATCATATATCTCACCATTTGGTGAATGATTTTGTAAATATTTTTAGTGATAATTACTAACTACTAACCACTAACCTTATTGTAAAATGCACCCTCTACTAGAGTAGGCACTCACAAATTATTCACTCAATCCTCTCTCCTTTCATCCTCCATAATTCTCTTCCCTTGAGCCCACATCCATGTGACTCAAAGGATAAGACAGACCCACCCTTATTTAAAAATAAATAAAATATACATAATCTTTTATTTCTTCAAATAAACCTGATTAGGTCTAATCCTAATCGGAGCTTGTAAAACCTATAAATAGAGCCCCTTCTCTCCCTTGTAAATTATCACATGATCACACTACACCATACCATTCTCAACACATAACACACCACTCTTCAAGCCTAGTTGTGTAGAGTGTGTGCATTATGAGTGCTCTATTCCATCACTACACATAGGTGCATGGAGAAGCTTGAAGTTAGTTATGCCATCTAGAGGAGTGGAGTGATACCATACTCTGCATCACACTTGTAGCCTACTCTTGTCCATAAATAAGATTCATAGTTTTGGGTGCAATTGTATGCTGCAACTACGACTCTTCTCTCCAAATTGACTTGATAAGTTGGCTCATTAGGTGGTTGAAGGTATATTGTCCTTGGAGTCTGTTGTGCTATTTCGTGCTTGATGGTTTGAGGGCTTGTTGAATTGTTTGCCTAAAAAGTAAATTGTAAGAGGGTGCTCGGTGAGAGGGCTCCCGTGACCCTAAGACAATTTGTGTATTGGCAACAAGGTCAAGTTCTGTGTTGTCTCTCTATTTCTCATCAAGCTTTGTGTGCATCTAGCCTTTAAGGCTAAGACTCAGTTGCTCAAGTTGATTTGTGCTCTTACCTCTCTCTGGCGTCGTGAATGTTTGTGTTTGGTGTGTGTGGCTATCTTGCATTCCCCTCTCTTTGTGCGTTTGAGTATAAGGAGATATCACGTGCGTCCTAGTTCGCATCTACAACTAGGTGGTGCCCCTTTTCTTGTTTGGGTTTTGGCTGTGGGTTGTTGTTGTCTCTGATTGTGCTTGCCCCAGGCCCAATTGAGCAGCACGGGAGCCTCGAAGGGTGTTTAGAGGCCGCTCCTCTTGTTGCCCGCCCCGGACCGCCTCAATATCTTATTAAGTTTAAGAATTATCCTTTTGAAGATGCTAGATGGATGCAAGGCATACAATTAAAGGATAACCTAAACCTTGTCAATGCTTACAATGCTTCCCTAGAGTAATAAAATATACAAATGTTTAAAATGAACAAAGTTTTTGTCTTATAAGACTCTCTTTTTCTTTATTGTGCACAAATGTAGTATGCATGCTTATATCAAGTTTGCGGAGACAACGTCTCCCAAACACCAAGTAGAGCTTATCACTCTACTATGGAAGATTGATAGGACTAATGAGCACACATGCTTGCGGCAGCTTAGGCTCTCAAGTGCTAAACAGATTAGTCATCCATCCTGGAATGATGTCGTAGGGTAAGATAGGGATCCTCTACCCGCTAGAAAAAGGACTAATAAATAGGCTTTATCTTCTGTATCCCATAGTCGAGGACAACTATGATTCCAAGAGAGAGGTAATGTCATAATAACTAATATCTATTTCTCCTAATGATTTTCCCATGTTAAATTGATCATTTAATTTGGGGAAGTACCAAGGGAGAAAAAGCTAGAATAATGGTTAAGTTGCCAGACCGGCCACAGTAGGGATCCAAGGGAGGGAAAATAGGGATCCAAAGGGGGGCCATCTGCAAAAGAGAAATGTGTAACAATGGGCTTTAAAGACCCTAAGGTTCAGCCCATTAAGAATTCCAAAATGCTAAGGTTCCAAAATTCAAAGGTTGTGTCCAAAGGTCAAACACTAGGGAAATTGGATGCTTTGTGTGTGTACCAAAAAGTCTTCAGAACTCCTACAAAGGAGGGGGTGAGCCTTGCAAGTAGGGGATGAGAGAGAAACACACACACACACTCACAATATTCCTTTACACAAAGGGAATGAGGGACACATGCTAGCTCCCTAGCCCAGATGCCCACAAGGTGCACTCAAATCCTATTGGATGGCCATGGAGGTGGACCAATGAGAATTAGGGTAGAGTAAATCTAGTTTAATACATTTAAAAACACTTTATATAATAACCAATAAGAATTAATCTCTCTAGAAGACTATTGGACAGTCTCCCAAGGGGTCCAATGAGCATTCAGCAGCCCAATGCCTTGCCTGGTTCCTATTGGCCAGGAGACAAAGGGGTCTTATGAGAGTTTAATTGCATTGATTAATTACCTAAAGCTCTCACAAAAGGGGAAAGGGGGACACATATCACAAGACTATCACTTATGCTTCTTAAATCCTATTGGCTAAGCCTGGAGGGGTCCAATGGGAAGCCAGCAAGAGGAAATAGCACGAGGGGTTGACCAAGAGAGAGAGAGGGGGGACTGAATTTCTCAAGGCATTATTCCACACACACTCACACTAGCTCATGTGTGAATCAAGAAGACTCTCTCTCTCTCTCTCTCTCTCTCTCTCTCTCTCTCTCTCTCTCTCTCTCTCTCTCTCTCTCTCTCTCTCTCTCTCTCTCTCTCCTTCTCAAGCTTTAATGGAAATCTTATCACCTACTCCAAGCTTGTGAGAAGGGAGGCCTGCACCAACAACCCTTGGCTTTGTGATGCAAATCCAACCAAGAGCCAAGCTTCAATACAGGCTCATCTCCTCTACCATGCTAATTACTAAGCTATGCTATGCTAATATTAGTGATTATGTGAGGAGAAGTACATTTTTTTTCTTTGCATACATCTTATTTTGGCATAAAAGCTCTAAAACTTTCCTAGCATGTCATTCATGCTCTTCCTCTGATTTGGGATAAATTAAGATATCGTCAAAGAATACTAGTACAAAATCGTCCAAGAACTCGCTAAAGATATCGTGCATCAGACGATTGAAAGTTGCAGGAGCATTTGTAAGTTCAAAAGCCATCACCGTAAATTTGTAATGACCATAACGAGTGTTGAAAGCTGTTTTGGAGATATCAGCCTCCTAGATTCAAATTTGATGATAGTCAGATCAAAGATCGATCTTTGTGAAACTTTTGGATCCATATAGAATGTCCAGCATCTTGTCATCAATATGAGAAATTGGATATTTATTCTTGATGGTAACTTGGTATAAGCCCCTATAATCTATGCAAAGTCGAAGAGATCCATCCTTTTTCTTTTGGAAAAGAACAAGTGCACCCCATGGAGACGTACTAGGTCTAATAAACCCTTGCTCAATTAACTGCTTGAGCTGCTCCTTGAGCTCTATAGTCTTTGGAAGTGACATATTGTACGGCATACTAGTTCACTACCTATAAAAATTTTAATTTCATAGTCTACCTCCCTAGGTGGTGGTGGTTCAGAAAGTTTTGCGAGGAAAACATTTGAAAATTATTCTAGCCACATTGATTCAGGGTTGAAATAAGATTTTTCTACTTTGTTTAGTTTGACTACAAAAATTTATTGTCCCTTGCGTAACCCTTTCAAAAGACGATTAGCTTTGACCAAGTAAGCTTTTGGTCGTCCATTCTAGCCTTGAATAGTGACTTATTGACCTTGGTTGTCCACAAAGGTAACACTTCCTTGGGCACAATGGATATCGGCATTATGACTAGCTAGCTAATCCATTCCAAGAATTCCATCATAGATTCCTATGGGTAAGGTTTAAAAAGTAGCAGAAGTAGAGTATTCTCCTAGCTTGAAATCTATTTTTCCCATAGTGTACTAAGATAACACCTCCTTTACATTGCCTAATTCAACTCTCATCTTTCTTGCAGGGTGTTGATTAAGTCCTGACCTCCTTAAACATTTAGGTCACAAGAAAGAATGAGTACTACCACAATCAATAAGAAGCTTCAGATATTGCTCGTCTATTTGTGAAGGAGGTTTTCAGAGTTCATGGTTTACCCAAGAGGATTGTCAGCGATCGTGATGCCAAGTTTACTTCAAAGTTTTGTGTATCATTGTTTCAAGCTATGAAACTCAATTATGTTTTAGTAGTGCTTATCATCCTCAAACTGATGCCAAATTGGAAGAGTTAATCAAGTAATTGAATACATCCTCAGATCCTACTGCAATAGAGAACCTGGCAAGTGAATTCAATACCTACCCTTAGTAGAGTATGCATCCAATTCTTTTATTCATAGAAGTATTGGAATGACACCTTTTAATGCTCTTTATGGTCAAGAATGTTTATCACTTCTTAACTTTTTTGACTCCACTATAAGGGTAGAAGCCTCAAAGAAAATGCTCAAATGGAAGGTCAAACCAAGTCTAATCGAAGGGATATTCAAGCGGCTCAAGATCGACAAAAGAAGTATGTAGAATTGAAAAGATCTAATCGGATTTTCAAAAAAGGTAACAAAATTTTCTTATGAGTAAAGCCCAAAAAGAGCAATCTGTCTCTCAAAAGGTATAAGAAGCTTAGCTACCGATATTGTGGACCTTACAAAATAATCAAGGTTGTAAGTTATCAAGGTTATAAACTAAAACTTCCTTCCCATCTTAAACTGCATGATGTATTTCATGTAAGTCTATTAAAACCTTATATACATAACCCTCACCATGTACTTGATGATGAGAAAATCATTTTACCTGCTCAAGATGTTCTACAACTTCAACCTGATACTATCCTAGAAACTCGAGAAAGAAAGCTTAGGAATAGATCTATCAAAGAACATCTTATCTTATGGAAGGATTTCCTTGTAGAAGATGCTACTTGGGAAGATGAAACAACCCTTCTTAAGGATTACCCTTCACTGTTCTTGAGATGAGGACATCTCAAATTCTAAGTTGGGGAGATTGTAAGGTCTCTACTTTCAAATTTTGCACAAGTTCTACTACGCATTTGAATTTTTCAACCATCACTCATTATTTAAGATATTCGAGTTCAAATTATGAACCATAGGATGAGAAAACCTAGAATTTAAAATTTACGCTACAAGATTCTGACATGTTTAGCTATACGAAACACTAACTACCTTATTGGAAGACTTATTTACTGATTGTAGAATTTTCTCTTACTACTGTAAAGTTTAACTTCAGAATTTAAAGCAATTTATCATTAAAGAAATAAATAAATTGATTGTAAAGTCAAAAGATACACATGGACGACACATGAAGGTACATGGACTCACTCGGACTCACATAGGAGGAGACAAAGTGGGACACATAGTCACATGGAAAGGAGAGGTTAGTCTTGACTAATCTTAATGAGGGGGGCTGTGTTGCCTTATCTCTTGATAATCAGGACAAATTGGTCAAGCTAATGGATACCACAATGGGATCAAAAACATGGGTGTGAATTTTAGGGGAGAAATTTTATTTTTTTTTTAAAAAACTGGACGTTTTTTTTGCTATAAATAGAACGTCCATACTCACACTTTAGATATAGAGATTGGCTCTATAACGTTCATGAAGTTGCCACTCCTCTTAAAGAGAAGACGTCCACAATCCACTAAGAGAGAAAAAAATCTAGTGGATTAGTACGGTACGCATTCAATTAGCTTTAGAAATGATGTGTGTATTCTTGCGTACTCTAATCTCTCTAATGGATTAGCAAGATTCAATTAGCTTTAGGAAGGATGTGTGTGTGTTATCTCTTACTCTAATCTCTCTAGTGGATTAGTAAGATTCAATTAGCTTTAGGAAGGATGTGTGTGTGTTATCTCTTACTCTAATCTCTCTAGTGGATTAGTAAGATTCAATTAGATTTAGAAAGGATGTGTGTATGTTCTCTCGTACTCTAATCTCTCTAATGGATTAGTAAGATTAAATTAGCTTTAGGAGGGATGTGTGTGTGTTATCTCTTACTCTAATCTCTCTAGTGGATTAGTAAGATTCAATTAGCTTTAGAAAGGATGTGTGTATGTTATCTTGTACTCTAATCTCTCTAATGGATTAGTAAGATTCAATTAGCTTTAGAAAGGATGTGTGTATGCTATCTCGTACTTTAATCTCTCTGATGGATTAGTGAGATTCAATTAGCTTTAGGGATGTGTGTGTGTTATCTCTTACTCTAATCTCTCTAGTGGATTAGTAAGATTTGATTAGCTTTAGAAAGAATATGTGTATGTTCTATCGTACTCTAATCTCTCTAATGGATTAGTAAGATTCAATTAGCTTTAGGAAGGATGTGTGTGTGTTATCGCTTACTCTAATCTCTCTAGTGGATTAGTAAATTTTAAGTATCTATAGAAAAGGATGTGTGTGCGTTCTCTTTTACTCTAATTTCTCTAGTGCGTTAGTAAGATTCAATTAGCTTTAGAAAGGATGTGTGTATGTTCTCTCGTACTCTAATCTCTCTAGTGGATTAGTAAGATTCAATTAGTTTTAGAAAGGATGTGTGTGTGTTCTCTTTTACTCTAATCTCTCTAATGGATTAGTAAGATTCAAGTAGCTTTAGAAAAGATGTGTGTGTGTTCTCTCTTACTCTAATCTCTCTAATTATACCTACTCTCTCTAGTTAGTACATCTAACTATTAATTTATGCATAGTTACTTGAAAGTTAATACATAAGAGTATTCATCACACTCTTATTATGCATAATGCAATTCTCATTTACCAATTTTATTATCAATCAGATTAATTAGTACTTCGAATAATACTAAAAATTGATTTAGTTGAAGTATAGGAATTGAAGTTAGAACTGGATTAGAAATGTCATGCATAAAAGTAATGAATTTCTAAACTTTCAATTTTGTAGTTTATACACTTATTTTTTTATTAATTAAGATCAAAAAAGATTTTGATATATAGAAATCAGGTGTAACACTAAGTGCGAATCCAAATTGGCGAGGGTTCAAATTACAGACTCTCTTTGGAAAATTTTAGTAAAGTAATATTCAAGAAAAATAACAAGGTTACATATATGTAAAAACAGCCTTAGATTTCAAGGAAATTACTAGGAAAATTGACCAATTTAAATTTCTAAGTGTATAACTTAAGTGTAGTACAAAAAAATGAATCCAAAGCGTGCTCGAACCCAAGGTGCTAATGATCATGAAGTCGGTACAAGTAACAGTGAAACTCCTGCGGAACATGCTATGTCTTCACCAATCGGAGCTATGGTACAGGTTAGTATTGCAATTTCAAGTTATGCATCATTGCATATGCAAGACCATAGACATATATTAATCACCTTAGGAAAGGAAAACACGGACGAAAACCAAGTGGCTTAACCCCAAGAAACTCGGCATATGTATGACAAGTAGAAAAGAATGTTTGGTTAAGTTGTTTTCTATAGGAAAGAATGTATTTCCAATACTTTCGGTATGGTTTCCCTCAAGACTCTTTACTTATTAGTGTTGGCATTAGGTTGCAATCGCCGAGACATGAGATGACGTCCATGGTGGCACAGCTGATGTTGCAGTGGAAGTATACCCAAGATGGCCCAGATGGATATTGGGGTTATGTTTTTCCATGGCGTGAGGATGACGCTTGGTTTGGCATCGTTGTTGCTGTGGTGGGAGTACGCTCAGTTTGGCACAGCGAGTACTTGTCGAGCGGTATGGGACACTCAAGATTACAAGGATTTTTATGAATACTGTATATACCGATCGGACCTAATGGTGCAAGTAGAGATTCTTAAGTGAACCTAATCCAAAAGTCGTTGGTTTAAAAATGGACTATTCCTTGCTTGATTACTGTTTGAAGGAATGTTTTAACGAAGAGTATCATAAATAAGGTAAAGGAACGTGTATGTTTAAGCAGTGTGGTAGTAATTAGGTAACAAAAGAAGGGTGAGTGTGGAGTGGAAAGTGGGAGAATGATACCCTCATGGCATCATTTTATGGACGGGTGGACCCGATGAATCGGGTAACTTTCTAACGCTAGAAGTTTTCTTTTTTTTTAGTCATAAATCTTAAAAGAGATAAACCTTGGCGACTGTGCTTCTGAAACATGAAAAAAAAAATTGCACAGGTTCGTCACTCTAAGGTTTATAATCTTATGTATAATTGATTATAGATCGTGTTTAGATAAGATTATGGTGGTCACGCTCCACCATAGCGAGATAGGACCAATCCTTCACACTAACGATTGATGCTTGTGGCTACATAGTAGCTAAGGCAATGTTCGTTGGTTTTTCTTTCTCAGGATTGGAGACCTATCAAAGGTACTCTGCTCCTCTTGAAAGGGAGCAGGGATCTCACAAAGATTGAATTTCTCTTCGGCCTATCACCCACAAATGGATGGCCAAAGTGAGATAGCCAATCTTACGATTCTCAATCTACTAAAGACTTATAACATTGAAGTAAATCAACGATCACAATGGGAGAAGTATTTACCTCTTGTAGAGTATGCATACAATAACACTATCCATACTTCTACGGAAAAAGCACCTTTTGAAATCATTGAGGGAAGACCTAAAATTCCCTTGCTACTTAAAGTACATGGGAAGATCTTCAATGTTGATGAGTATAGTCGTGACCTATAAGAGTATTTTTTTTAAAATAAGGAGGCTATATCCATCTCTCAACAAAGGCAAAAAGCTGTTGCTGACAAGCACAGAAGGGCCTTAATGTTCAAAGAAAATGATTGGGTCTTACTTAAGTTTCCCAAGACTTGATCGAGGCAAACAACGGGTGCAAATCCTACGGGCCATCAAAAGTATTATGCTAAATTAGCAAAAAGATACTATGGTCCTTTTCAAATCTTGAAGCCAATCAATGGGAGGGCTTATCAACTCAAGTTGCCCAACCATTGGCTCATACACAATGCTTTTCATGTGAACCTACTTAAGCCCTACAAAGGAGAGGCACCAAGTGAACCAAATTATTGAAGACCCTCCCGAAATTGAAGACCAAGAAGAGGTGCTACAACCCAAAGATATGCTTCAGCATGAAGACAAGGAACTACGACATGGTAAGATTATCCGACAGTATCTTATTAAGTTCAAAATTTATCCTTTTGAAGATGCTAGATGGATGCAAGCAATACAGCTTAAGGAGAGTATGAACCTTGTGGATGCTTACAATGCTACATTAGAGTAAGAAAATGTACAAATTTATTTTGAATGATCAATGTTTTTGTCATATAAGACTAGTTCTCTCTTTTTGTTGTGCACAAATTTAAGTAGTATGCATACTTAGAATCATGTTTGTGATGACGACGTCTCTCAAACACCAAGTAGAACTTGTCACTCTACTTTGGATAATGAAATGGACTAAAGAGCAGACATGCTTGCGGTAGCTATGTCCCCCAAGCACCAAATGGATTAGTCATCCATCTTGGCAAGATGTCGTAGGGTAAAAAGGGATCCTCTACCCGCTATGCAAGATTGACTAATGACTAAGGCTTTATCTCTTCTACCTCATAGTCGAGGAAGACTATGATTTCAAGAGAGAGGTAATGTCATAAAATCTAATATCTAACCAACCCAAATGATCTTCTCATATTAAACCGATCATTTAGTGTGGGAGAATAAACGGGAACAAGGGTTAGAATATAGACATGTGCTTACATATATGGGGCCAATGGTAAAGGGGTCCAAATGAGAGATGGTCACTCAAAGATCAAGGCTACCCAATGGAGCTTAAAAGACCTTAGGGTTAGCTTCATTGAAGACCTCCAAAGGTTAGTGTTAAAAAGTCCTTTGACCTTAGGTAAGCTAGGGTTGAGCTTAAGGTGGGAACCCGGCCCAATCTTGAGGTGCCTATTATGCTTGATGACTAAGATGCTTGAGGTGCTTGTTGTGCTTGATGACTAAGGTGCTTGATGTGCTTGTTGTTCTTGCTGATTAAGGTGCTTGAGGTGCTTGTCATGCTTGCCGACCAGGGAGCTTGAGATGCGTGTTGGAACATTACCCAAGCTTGAGGTGCTTTGTCATGCTTGTTGACTAAGGTTCTTGAGGGTAAGGTGTTCCACAAAGTCAACAATCATCCCTACAAGGAGGGGGCAAGTCCTACAAAAGGGGGCTAGAGAGATAATACACACATCCTCATGCAAGGAAAGCTTGGTACAAAGAAAGCATATAGGACACTTGTCAAGTTCCTCCTCATGTTTCCGTCATGGTGTGTCTAAAGCCTATCGGTTAGCCTCCCAAGGGGTCCAATGATAATTTAGTAGATTTAATTAATTGTTTTTGCATTTATCAAGTCCTCTCTCTCAAAGGGGAAAGGGGGACACTTGTCCCAAGACTACCCTTGTTGCGTGTACTGCATCCTCTATGTGATTGGCCAACAAGGGTCCAATGAGGGGGGGTCGCTCGACCAAAGCAAGAAGGGGGCTAGATTGGGGGCTATACTCTCCCACACACACTCAAATTGTGTAAAATGTAAAGTGCAAGAGCTCCATCTCCTTCTCAAAGCTAGTAGAGAAGTTGAGAGCCTACACCAACACTCTTGGCTATGGAATGCAAATCTAAGCAAGAGACATGCTCTATTGCTTAAGCTTGCCATCTTCTCCATCTTCATTACTATGCTATTATGTATGCTAGCAAGAAGAATGATGATAAGTGAGGAACTACTTCTTTCTCTTATGGAATGTTTCTTCTTCCTCTTCCCTACCCTCATTCCCCGCTATCTCTCTCCACCTTCGAAGGTGTTTGAGGCCTTGGGACTGAGGCTTGGGATAGTTAATGATTTTTGCAAAGTTTATGTTATGCTCATGATTCATGAAGCTTTCCATTTTCATTGCATCACCTACGTCACAAGGAACACAAAGATTGTATTGTACCAAGTTTCTCTTGATGGGAGAAACTATAATACAAATGCCTATTGGAGGGGGGGACCGAGCTCCACATAAAATCCAGTCCTCAACTGTTGTCATTTTCTTTAGACTCTCTCTCTTGCAAAAGTATTGTTCATGCCAAGTTAACTAAATGCTATGTTTATGTTGCTACCGTTAATTAAGTTCGCCCGCTATGCTCACAAAGTAACCTCACAAAAATGCTTTCTTTAATTTTTATAGTTCCGCTACTCTCAAAGTTCATAGGCCATTTCCATTACAGTATATGGCTAAGAAGCAAACATACCATGGGAGTTTTTCATTTCTAGTCTTCAAGTATCTTCACAAGAAGGTTGGGATGGTGACCCTTTCGTTGAGCGTTTATATATCCTTGAGGGTTAGATAAAGAGAGGCAATTGGCTGTACAAAATGCACTTGTGGAGAAAGATAGGTGAAATAAATGGTTTGATCGCCATTTAAAGAACAAGGATATCAAGGTTGGGGAGATATTTCTTATGTATAAAGTGCATATGAGAAGAAAAAGTTGAAATATGTGGGAAAAGGACCATATAAAGTATGTGAAATCACCCCACACGGTACCATTCATGTGGAAACTCTTGATGGAGTGGAAACCATTGGATTTCTTAATGGGAGCAAATTTAAAAGATACTATGATCTTTTAGGCCAAGAGGAGCTATATGACATTCATCTAAATAAGGCAACCAAGGCACAAGCAGAATTGAAAAAGATACAAGCTCAAGCCGAGGCTCAAGAGCGACAACAACGTATTAGGTGCCAACAAGAGGCCAAACTTGGAGTTACACATGCATTTCAAGTTAGATCAAAGGACGATTTGGTAGATTCTGACCGACCTTCACGATACCCCATCGAGTTAAATAGCACATATGGGAAAGTTCTATATAACGCTTTATTGGACACAAGATCTAAACATAATTTATTATCCTATGGAGTGTGGTGTCATTTAGGAAAGTCGTCCTTACTCAAGAGTATCATGAAAGTCAAGGATATTAACAAGAAGTTCACCACCTAAAGCAACGTTACAAGTAAGATCATGGGAGAGTAGCTTACCACCCTTGCAACTTGATGAAGCGCATAGGGTGGCGGAAATCTATTGGTCAAAGTCTTCACCCATTACAACTTGGAATAAGTGGTTTCAAAGGGTGACGACATCTTTCCAAAAGGTATGATCTACCCAAGGAAGGAGGGGGGAAGTATTATTGACATCCATTATTCGCTTGCTTCTCTCTTAACCTTCCTCCCTGACCTCTTAACCTCCTAATCTTAGGCAATGTATATATATAGCACTATACTAAAACCAAAAAAGAAAGTAAAAGAGCAAGAGCTACCAAACAAAGAGCTTGGAACCAACAAAATCTGATCCATAACCAAAAACTCTTAATGACACTTTATGCACAATGACACAGCTCTTATGATATCTGCGAACTAACCAAAATCTATATGTATGTACAGATATGGCTAATACGCGAAAGTCATCCACTCCTACCTTGGGTGACAGGGACTCTTCAAGTGTTTCACATGGTCTACCCTATGCTTACCTCTAAATGGGATTTAGTAGATCACTAGCGTGTGAGAAAAATTTTACAGAATTAGAATGGTTGATACGTCACTTGACCACGCATGATCCCTACTCAGTAGAGAACGTCGTTCCAATTGCAGTAGAGAACGTCGTTCCGATCCCTACTCAGTAGAGAACGTCATTCCGATTGCACAAACTTATGCTTTTGAGCAAGATGAATATCCACACCTAGTGACCTTCTTAGTGAACCTTTGTGCATCTGATGATGAGGAAGATTTACATGATTTCACGGATGGGACACATGGTTTCATTGAAAATGACTTTATTTATCTTGACAATGATGAGGATAGAGGTTTAGACTTAGGACTGTCAATCCATCTATACAACATCTTATTTCCTTGATCCTATAGGGGGTGCAAATAGATAGGTTAGGGATCTTCATGTTGTTTTTATTTTGTTCAATAAGGGTTGGTACCTCTTCACATTGATGTGCCCATAGAGGTATTTCCTAGTGTTTTCTAGTGTGTACAAGAACGCATTACAATAGTTGGGCTTTCAAACATTAGGCTGTCTTTTTCCATCCCACTCATCAAATCGAGCACGATAGCCATTACAAAAAGTGTTTCTTGTTCATTCTCATCGCTTGTTGTCTTTTCTAGCATCCATTTTTTTCTGCTTTAATCGTGATTGGTACTAGAATGTTCAACACATTTGCTTAGAATAAGACATTAGATTCAATATAATTTTATGTCATAGTCCCTTGTCTAGGTTTATTATTCAAGAAGTCTAGCTAAGCTAGTTTTACCAAGGTAGTGCATTGGAGATATTCTCTTAATACCATAAGATATGCCTTCCTAATTTTCAATGGCTACCTTAGGCTCTTAATCCGATATTATGAAGCATGGTGTACAGTGTGCTAGTGCTTTCTAGTGGGCTTAATTCCTCCTAACCTTTAGCTTAAGTATTATAATGGGAGTTTGACTATTGTGATGAGCCTATGGAGGGTAAGAATGTTAAAATGATCCCCCAAAGTTACAAAATGGAAATGCAATGAAAGAAAACAACAAAAAAACAAAAAGCAAAAGTGCCAACAATGTAAAAAATTAAGCTGGAAGAGAAATACCGATTTGGTTTGGTACTTTACTCACATGTATTGCCTATGGTACTAGAGCCCTAGAGGTTCCCACTGTAGGCGCTTTTCCTTGAGAAGCAAAAATCTCCAAGCATACAAAATAAGCACACACGTCAAAAGACTTTGAATCAATGTGAACAAAAGAGAGCCCAAAAGATCAATGAAGGCTCTACGTGGAAACAAAGTATATATCATAAACAATTTGGGGGGTCGAACAAAGGAAATAATTCAGGAGATGATTTTATGTGCGATTTCTTTTATTGTATCTTTACTAGACGATCTTCTAGGTATAGCCTCTCGTTAGCCTTGGGACCTGAAACAATGTGCTCTCGCGATTAAACAGCTTAATTGACCATAGAGAATCAAGAAGCTTGCCCATGGCGTTAATAGTTGATCTTTAGTACCTATTTACATTTAAACTAGCGACCCTATACCTTTTGATTTGTTGACCTTTAGAAGTACTTATGTGTTTGATTATATTACATTTAATGTTTACTATTCAACAAATTGTTTAATATTCTGTTACCAATCATTCTATGTGGTTGTTCATTGCATATGATTCTAATTATCCATGTTCTTATGAGAATGCAGTGACTGTGCCATTTTTGGTTGATTTTGCAGTGTTCGAGTGAAGCTAAAGAGCCGAGCTCTTACAGAGGACCATTGCAGCCTCTTGTAGTATTAAACTTCTTGATTGAGAGCACGTCCATGGGTCACTACTCTCATCAAGATGTTTAACTACTATGAGATCCATCCGAGTGGACCCACCAAGTTCCTACTTTTTGAACACACCTTCCTAAATTCCAAGGTCGAAATTTACATCAGGAAGGGGGGCATGTTAACTTTGGTTATCCTCGTTATTATTATGGAGCTATGGGCCGGGCTTGTTGGCTCCACACATGTATTCATGGGTGATCTCCGATGATAGGTGCATGCCATATTTAGTATAGAGAGAGAGAGAGAGAGAGAGAGAGAGAGAGAGAGAGAGCATATTAATTGTCGGTCAAGTGTGGGCGCCCAAGTGTGGTTGGGACGACTTACATAAGGGCTTGTAACCCTAACTTTTCTCTTATTTTTGAATGTATGGTTTGCTTGCTCTCCTTCTTTGCAGCGTAGACTCTTGTTGTGTGTGAGTGTTTGAGAGCGTGTGTGTGCAAGCAAGGGTGAGCGAGAGACCTTACAGCAGCAGTGAGGCGGTTGAGCAGCGGCGACGGCGGGCTCCCTCTTCACGGTAGTACAAGATTCTTGCAACAATAGAAAGACAGAGATGAGTGACACACCATTTGCGTTCGTGAGCTTCCTCGCACACGGGTTGTTTGTTTGCAGCTTTAGTGGCTCTCACACGGTGCAGCACAACAAGCCCCATGCAATACGACACTGGGCTGTGAAATGCCCATACTTTTCGCAAGTGTTGCAGCTAAAATTCCTCCTTCCGAAGTCAGCTCTACCTCGCCCTCGACCAATGGTGCCCTGATATTGTCTTCCTAGCACAGATTTGGTATTGGCCTCGTTTTCCTTGGTACCAGATGCTCCGTCTTTGGCATCTCTAGGTTCGTTAATGCAATCACTAATAGATCCTTTCTCTTTTTGTAACGATGTATCTTGATTTTACAATTGTTCTATACATAGCCCAATGCCTTGCAACAATAAGTACATTAACAACACTTGTAAAACTTGGGATCTTTGGATTTGCAATTCCAGTATCAAGTCTCTCCCTTGCCGATTGAAGGTTTGATCTTAAATATTTTTGCAATCTATTTAAACATCGCCTCAATCTTTCTTGTCCATTATTCTTTCTTTTCCCCTTTGACCTGATTATCTCACTCTCTATCAGACGAACTGGAGCTAGAGTTGGACTCCAACTCTTCAATCGACATCTCACTTTCACTTAAGTCTCTTCACTTCTTGTGGGACTTCTCCTTTTTGGCATGTTACTCTAGTTTCAATGCTCTTTGTACCATATCATTGAACTTCTTTGTCAATGTTGGGGACATCTTGTTCCCTAAGCTTTTTGCTTCAAAAGCCGCTAAGAAACCAAGCTCGCATCCTTTTCTCTGAAGGATGCTCATTCAATTTCCTAGTAAGCTCTTTGATTTTCTCCACATGACTTTGGACTGAGAGCTTACTTTGCTTAATCTTATTTAGCTCACACAAGATATCTTCATCACCTCTATTGTCGGTATATTCTAGACAAAATGTTTTTATAAGCTTACTGTACATTTCAAGCTTGCAAGGTAGTGGTAATACCACTTCCATACCACATTCTTCAAGGTTTGTGGAAAGTATTCTCCCCACTTGTCCTCATCAATGTCTTTCAACTCGTTGTATTGCTCGAATGCTTGTGTGTGAACATCAAGATCATCCTTCTTTTCACCCTTGAATATAAGAAAAGCAATCTTCATTTCAATGGAGCACTCAGTGTGTTTGGTTCTATAATCATGTGACTCATGATCGATGTGTCTGGATTTCTCCTTGAATATAAGAAAAGCAATCTTCATATCAATGGAGCACTCGGTGTGTCTGGTTCTATGATGGTGTGAGTCATGATCGATGTGTCTGGATTTCTCCTTCGAGATCGATTTTTGCTTGATGTAATAATCAATATTCGCGTCCCACTTGTCGTCGTATTGATCATCAATTTCTGCGACATTCTTCCTTCCAAATTTCCTGTGTGGTGCTTTGCGACTCCATCAACTCCTTTCACTTCCATCAGTCTAATCTTTTCCTTTGTCTTTATTTGCCTTTTGAGACCCGTGGGATCAAGAGCATTTCTCAACTCTCTCCGAATGTCCTCTCCTTGACTAAGTTGTGTATTGGACACCCCATGTCCCTCAATCTCCCTTTGGTCGGGGTTAGCATCTGTATCCTTCCCAAGGTTAGGTTCACTATCAAAGCCTCGCTCCAACTCCTCAACCACTAGACTAATGTGGTCCTGCTCCTTCATGAACATTGTACTCGATCCCCTTCCCCGTCCTACTCTTTAGGGCGATAATATTAAAATTCAACTAGCTCCAAACTCTAACTAGGAGATAGATTCCCTATCAAAAACATTGACTCACCACTGTGATCGCCAAAATGGAATGAACTAGTCACTTCTAGTAGTTGTTCCATATTAGAGTTTTGGAGTTAATCAAATCAGATCAGATGTTCATGTTTCAAGTTCAAAATTAAGATAGCACACAAACCAAACAAAGACTTAATGGAATTAAGAGAACAAGAGACTCGAATAGATATGTATTCAAATATTGAAAATTGTACAACTGGCACTAGATAAAGCTATTGGAAAGCTCAATGATGCTTAGAGCAAAAGCTCATCAATTACGAAAGGGTAAGCTCTAGACCACATAATGACTAACCCACAAAATAAAGTAATGGGTCCTACTTATATGTACCCGAAACCAGGTCTGGTTGATTGTACACTCAACAATTACGATGATAACGTATCTGAATATTGCCAAGTTCCAATAACTGCACTGGCACCAACCAAGGCCACCACCTACAACCTCCTTTGTGCTTCTTTATCTTCGTATCTAACAATTCATATGTGAGGTGTACGTGCTTTTTATTGCATCATTCAAGTCTTTGAATTTTGAGTAGATGTATTTTATTGGAGTTCATTATTCACAATGCGTATGAAGCGACTACACATTTTACTCAATTTTGCTCGAAGACAACCAATGCAACAATTATGACAAAATTAATGTGAAATTTACTACTCATTGGCAATTAGCCTTAGTGGGATATAGCACGTATGAAGCCTAGGAGTTGTGGAATCAACTTAAATACCTAAGGCTGCCATTGTGGATGTTTTCCTACATAGGATGTGACGAGTCCCTACAGCCTCTTTGAGGAGTGTAGCCTTGTAGAGCTTAAGTCAATAATCTGCACCCACAAGAGAATGATGCATGAGGTAAAAGGAAAAGAAGGCATGAGTATTCAAGTGCGAGATATATATAAAATCTTAGGTCCTTCTAACTCGTTAGTCTTTTTATGGCCGGTTTTTCTTGAACCGTCAAATACAGGGGAGTGGGGGCCAGTAAGGAGTTTACACGTGTATGGCAAAGCACAAACTGCACAAATTCATGTTGTCATGCAGCATACACAGACGACACAGGCGGCACAACTACATAGATTACAGATTCTGAGTGCTGATTTGGATAACAGTGATTGGCTGTCGGACAATTGCATTACGGACGCTGAGGTTTCAATCATCCACAGATTCCACGATGGAATGTCTCATAGATGTACGGCCATGGTCTGCTGCCCCCGACCCTAGACTTTGACGGCCAGGAATGGTCGCCTATTGGCCGTTCCCATAATCTGGGCTCCCGGCCTCCACCGATTGCCCATGATTAACTGGAATGGTCAATAGGCGGCCATTCCCTACACCACACAAAGATTTAGAGATTTTCTCATGTATGAAAATGGATACAACGCATAACATCATGAGCTTCTGTTCGAGAGGCATAGCATGTCTAGCTAGGTACGATTGGGGGCAAGGGACCATAACCCCCCCCCCCCCCCCCCATCGGGCTGGCGGTCCCTGCCCCCAAACGTACGTAGCTAGGTATGCGGTGCCTCTCTCACAAAAGTTCATGATGTTGAGGTAACTCACATTGTGGGAATTATTGTAAGAATTTGTCCAAAACTTCTTGTGCACCATGATAGTCTTGACCTCAAACTCCTTATGACATGCCTAGGCCTCAAGACCAAGATAGTTGCGCATAATACTGGCAGAAAATAATGCCAACTTTACTCTCTTCAACATGGACTATAAGACAATTTCTGCACCATTCGTCCCTCTTTATCACTAAGGCAGTTAAGCTTGAATGAGGAGATAATCAACAATCAAAATGCATCTAAGAGACCTTTTTTTCATCATTAGGTTTCTTACACTATCAATGATTCAAAACAAACAATGCAACGTTTGACAGAACTTGAAATTAAGCGACCTGAAGCGGGTATCTGCTCAACAACAAAAGCAGATATAACCACCACCTTGACAAGCAATTTGCCACAGATATTATAAATTTCTTCTGTAAGCCGATTGACCGGATAGAAAATCTTCCATGTCAGATCAAAGTCCTGCAACCAAATTAGGCATGTGGAGTGCAGGTAGCCCCAAATGCAATTGATTGCAAACAGCACTCAAGCAATGAATCGAATTAATCTGGCAGAGGGTACATCAATTTGTTAAAGTACATATGCTACACCGCGAAACATACTTTAGCAGAATGCTCTGGCCTATGAGAGACCTCATAATCAACGTGGACGAAAGCACGCTCAATAAAAGGGAGGGACTCCAATTTATTCTGCAGACCTTCTCCAATATCATGGGACTCACCCAGCTGCATTTCCTTCGGCAGCACGATGTCCACCTCTGCTACATACTCTCCACCGCATGAATAGGCCCTCACAGTATCAATTTTCTGAATACGCTTGTCAAAATTCCAGCATACATACGTTATTTTCTGCAAGATTTCTGGAGTTGCTGTCTTCCCTACTAATAACCTTATATTTTTCCGAATCTTTCCAATCCAACATAAGATGGTATATATGGCAAGCTGTAACAGGTGAAGAGAAGCTGAGAACACCAATAAACAAGAGAA
The DNA here is from genome assembly GCF_014529385.1 of Adiantum capillus-veneris. Classification (NCBI taxonomy): domain Eukaryota; kingdom Viridiplantae; phylum Streptophyta; class Polypodiopsida; order Polypodiales; family Pteridaceae; genus Adiantum; species Adiantum capillus-veneris. The sequence continues at coordinate 40,540,882 of NC_140949.1, read as the reverse complement.
AAAAGAAACCAAAATACTGCTGAAATTTGTGGATATTCCTAGAATTCCCCACAAAATTCAAAATTTCCCTCATATTTTGCCAAAAACTCCCAAATGCCCTTGAATTTTTATAAAAATCCCAAAATACCCCTTGTTAGTGTTGCAAACATTTCTAAAGACAGTTTTCTTTGCAATCTTCATAGAAAGATTGGTTGTCTCAATCAAAGATGGTAGAAGTAGGATTTTAGATGGTAGTAGGTATTGTGGACTATCAAAATGAAACATTATTTGTAGACGCAAATGCCTCTATTTGTGAGCTTGATGGCAAAAAGTTTTATCTAAGACAATCAAAGATAGATCTCTCTTGTCAAAAAGAATTAACTGTGCAAAAATAGGAGCAAATCTAGGAAAGATTGGCACAAGGGTATATTGGAACTTTTTGAAATTTAAGGACTTTCCACAAATTTCAGGGGTATTTTGGCATTTTTTCCCTAAACAAAACTAGCATAACGTACAGAAAGTGATGTAAGTAGGAAAATAAATTTCTGAAAACAGAGTTTTCAGAGGCTTCTAAAACAGGAAATAAAAAGTGCTTGGTTAGTGAAGAGCTTACACATTGAAGTTCACAAAGCTAAGACATTCAAACTAATTACTTTCAACTAAGGCATTGTCTGAAAATGGCTCAAACAAATGGCCCTTTTATCAAAATAAAACATACCAGTAAAGCACCCAAAGGATCAATCCACCATCGAAATTTCGCTGCTAGAATCGCAGATGCAAGGCCAACAACATTGGTAAGCCCATCAAAAAAGTGGTCATCAGCATAGGCTTTGACTAGCTTGCTTTTAAAAGTCTGGCAGTATATAGCCAATGCAAACATGACAACTATAGAAACACCCATTATCACAATCACCAAGTAACCCTTGTGGCCTTCCAAGTCTACTTGCTTTTCCTGAAACAAGGAGACCCTCTTAATAAATGGTCTGATAAATGTCACCAACAATCTTGCAAATTCTCATAAGCACTTGCCTTCGTGATGAGCTTCTCAATTGAAATGATTGCAATTTGAAGACCCAAAGATGCCATCACTGTTGAGAACACAAGAATACCCTGGAACCAATCAACACTCAGAAGAGAAGCAAGTATATGATTGAGCTAAAAGATAGCCCTGTAGAAAGCCTTACCACAGGCTGCATGCGCTGCTTGCCGATTGGATATGTGTGTGGGTTCGGTTTGCGCATTTTCACGGATGTGAACCAGAGTATAAGTCCAGACATAAGGTCCAGAAAAGAGTCTAGGGCTGAGGCAACAATAGCGAGTGAGCCACTCACAGCTGCCACAAAAACTGTGGCAGCAAAGATAGAAAAGTTAGCCAGATTTGAGATATTTATCGCAAATGTTTCCCATTTTGTTGTGGCAGCTATCTCTGCTTCCGTGGCCTGTACAAAAATCTGTTTCTTAATCTGAAGAAAGCCCAAGATCGCACATCTGTAAAAAGCAAAAGCCCCTACATACTGTGTTATCATCTTAGCCATCAAGATGAAACAACAGTAAGCTAAGTCCAAATATAAAATTTACAACATGATGAACAGGCCCATGTACGCATGCACATGTAATCCACACATGAGAAGAAGCCCAACATAATTATCAAAAATGTAATCAGGCCCCTTGATACTCAAATTAACACATTGGCTCGTACCTGCTATGTAGTGGTTGATTCAACTGTTGCACATGGCAATACAAATACGTTCTTCACTTTCTCTTTCTTAAAGCTTACATGTCATGTCAGCTAACCATTTTTGTGAATATCTAGATATCAAAGGCTATAGGCATACATTCTTCTCGAAATAGTCCTTCATAAATGGGGTCACATCCAGATTGCATCAATCTATAATGGCTACACTACTTGTATTTCCGATCTCTCTTGCAAAAGCATCAAAATGGAATCTTGAGAACAGGCTCTACAAAGCCAACTAGAAAGAAAAAATACAAACTTACACTTGGCGAAAGCTTTTCAGCGATCAAAAACTCGTCAAGCTTCCCAAATTCTTTTAGCATGCAATCTTGATCTTTGTTGTACTTGTCTACTTGCTTTCTTGAGCCACCTGTAAGTATAACCACTCTGCAACCATGAGCTTAGAGGCAGATAGAAGGGTGAAGACAAACAAACGACTAAATATGTTCAAGCGTTGAACCAGCAGCAATGCTTCTCAGGGTTTACAAGAACATTGGCAAGCTCCTAAGAAAAAAAAAATGTACCTAGAACTGCTAAGATCTCATGGTGAAACCTAGACCATACAAAAATTCAAGAGCCATCAAAACTAATTCAAGCAGTTAAGCAGGCCAGACATTAAGGAAATGGTCTGAGTAAGTGAGTATCTTCTTTCATAGTCGCAAAGCCCGCGCAAGCTCCTGTCGAGCAGAAGTAACACAACTGATATACATATTTTTTTGTGAATCTTGATCATATTTCATTCCAGCTGTTACCAGCATATGTGGTAAGGGTAGGAGGAGTCAGGACACCCATATTTTCGAGGTCTAACCCACCTCTCTCTCTCTCTCTCTCTCTCTCTCTCTCTCTCTCTCTCTCTCTCTCTCTCTCTCTCTCTCTCTCTGTGTGTGTGTGTGTGTGTGTGTGTGTGTGTGTGTGTGTGTGTGTGTGTGTGAAAACCCGAATTGGCGCTCACCACACAAACTGCAGCATTTTTGACCCGAATCAGAAGAATCAGCAGGAGGAGGTCCCTTGTATGCAAGAAGTCGCTGTGGAGTGAGCCGCCATAGGCCTTCTGATTCTGCTTCTCCTGCGCGAGGGATTGTATTGTCTGGTGAAGAAGAGGGACTAGCGCTCGCCATTAGAGCTCCCAGGAGGAGGGGGCCTGCATTCAAATGAGGCCCTTCAAAATTCTAAATTGCTCACCGAGGGAGGGAAAAGCAAGACGCAAATCATAATAAAGACAAGTGGAGGCAACACTAAGCCTGCACATTCTCAAGGTCACATAAGGTCTGCTTGCAAGATGCCAAAAGAGTGAAGTTGTTTTTTTCTAGACAGTAAAAAGTTTACTAAGATCCTCATAGTAAAGTCATTTTCTAAGGCCCATCTCACCATGCTTTACCTACCGTTACTTCTTGGTGTCAATGACAACTTAGGTACCCCGCACACGCACGGGTAACTCGTAATCTGAAGGCTTTACTATCCAACTCCTCATGTTCACGCGCATCAGAAAGGAAATCTGTTGTTTGAGGTGGGGGTGGTCAGCCAACACCACCTCGAAGAGGTTCAATTAGCCTCAAAGGCTTAGGTAATTCAGCTTTGGGAAGGGTGTCAAGCGAGCTTATCAAGACAAGATTTGTCCTATGCCGGAAGGCTCTTGGGTAGGCGAGGGTGAAAAAGAGAGATCCTATTTCTATTTAGCTTTTACAGAAAGTTGGTTCGGTAGGATGGTTGAGTGGTGATACACCATAAGCTTGTTTTGAGAGCTTGCTATCATGGCTTCCCCCTTCACTCTCACAAAGAGAGGCACTCTCCACAATAGCTTTCTTCATGCGGATGAAATACATGCACGACTATTTCAATGGGCAAGAAAAGCACACATTTTCTTGCATGCGAGAAGCCATTTGTGGTGAGGAGGGATGAAGGGACAACTCCATTTTCACTAATATTGCTAGTGGAGAAGAAGAGTGATGGGGGAGATCAACCCATTATGCACCATCTTCATCATCCCTTGCCATTTCCTCACATGCTCTCCTTCTTTTCTACCTGACCATAAAATAGCATCATCGTGCACATTGAAATCCTTTTACTAAAATAAGCCAAAGGAGAAATGCAAAAAGTCACACATCTTTTTTACTTGGTAAGCCGAAGGTCCTTTTACGGCTCTTTGAGCCCACAAACGGCCACATGGCATCAGAAAATAAACAAAATAAAACGAGCAGTAGCGCAATGAAAAGCAGCGAAAACAGTATGAAATAGACAAGCTCAAAACCTGTGACATTGCAGACATGACGATGCTTGCCGGTTGTTTCCTCTCTCTTGTAAAACAAGATCGTAGGGCATATCTCATCATGTGCAGCTCTGATGATTGCTTCAGACACTGGCTCAAGGACATGTTCAACCCCAGCCAGTGGCATGCCTTTGGAGTTGGCTGCTTTGGGAAGGAAGAAGCACACAAGTACTTTGTAGGCCATTGCTTTGCTCTGGTAGTTGGGGACTTGCCTAAAAGCTTTGAGGACTTAGATTGGGAAGATGTGTATCACATTTGTGGTGGCTCACCCTTACTTCTAGGTGTGTGCGTGTGTGTGTCTAGGTGTGTGTGTGTGTGTGTGTGTGTGTGTGTGTGTGTGTGTGTGTGTGTAGAAATAGCTGCAACAAATAGATTGTCATGGAAGCAATCGGCTAGTGTGTGGCTAAGGAATTGACTTCATCAAGTTGAGACTGGCTTGGAGACAGCAATTGATTCACATGGATTCGATGGGCACAATTACCAAGCTATAGCTCATATCATTGTGGAAAAGGGATTTGTTGGTGTTCTGGCGGTGATGGAAGGCATTTACTCTAAGAATGCGTCTACATGCAAGCGAGAACTCCATTCTATTCTTTGTGGCAACTTCATACATGTTGTAAAGTGTGGGTTTTGTCCTAGAGTCTAAGTGAAGGAGGGAAGAACTCCATGCAAGCGAGAAATCCATTCTATTCTTTGAGGCAACTTCATACATGTTGTAAAGTGTGGGTTTTGTCCTAGAGTCTAAGTGAACTTCATACATGTTGTATAGTGGGTTTTGTCCTAGAGTCTAAGTGAAGGAGGGAAGAGGGGGATGTTACCATATACATGTGGTAGTGATGTGTGTGAACACACTAGGACCGCCGGGGCATTTTTTCCCTCTTTAGGAGGTTTTTTGCCCCGTGCATTGTATTTCGGCCTCCGTTTCCACCACAGGCAGTACTACACAGGCTATTTCGTCATTTTGTGCAGGTTTTCTGTCAGTGTCGTTTTCTGCATAACAGGTGCCTTATAGTCTTCTACGGTTTGTGCTATATAGCACAAGTTGTTCCCGCTCCGTTTCTCCTATTTTCGGGCAGTTTTCACATCAGGTGCAGCATTTACCATGGCTGACAACAACAACACATATGTGTTCAAGATGTGCTGCTGAGGACAGGTTGGACGGGGACAACTACACTATGTGGGCTTATATGATGCAACATGTTCTTGTGTCAAAGGGTGTCTGGAACATTGTGCAGGGCATTGATGTACGTCTTGGTTCTGAGGATGTAGGCGATGTTGAGGATGTTGCAGGTCTCGCTGCAAGGATTGCAGCTGTTAGAGTTGTTTTGCCTACGACAGAACAAGCTCATTGGGATGTTAAGGATGCGTAGGCTCATGCATTGATTGCGTTGTCTGTGAAGCGCACCATTGTTCCTCACATCCGTTCAGCAAAATCTGCAAAACAAGCTTGGGATATTTTAGCAGGTCTTTATGCAAGCCGCAATGAGGCTAAAATTGCTTTGCTGCGTAAAGAGCCGGAGTCGAAGATTATGCATGAGGAAGATGATATGGACACTTTCCTTGCTAGTGTCAAGGATATCAATGAGCAGCTTATTTCTGCAGGTGAAGTCATTTCAGACAGTTCCCTTGTGCAGACTATTCTTGATGCCTTACCAGATTCCTACCAGACTTTTGCTAGTACTTGGAGACTTATGACCCAAGGAAATCCAGAAGTTGTCAAGTTTGATGCATTATGCACATTGTTGTTGCAAGAGTCACTGTCCAGAAAAAACAGGACTAGACAGCATGCAGTTGAACAGGCTTTTATTGCTTCTCAAAGAAAGGGTGGTAACAGCAATGCAGCCACTTCTTATGGTTCTGCTGCGAGTGGCAAAAATTATGTTCCTAATGCTTCTGCTGGCAGTACTTCGTCTGGCAATTCTGGTGATAAGGGCAAAAAGAAGATGCGTTGCCATTATTGTAAAGCCAATGATCACTTGATCAAGTCGTGTCCTAAGTTGAAGGCCAAAGAGGCTAAGAAGAAAGAGGGTGGTTCCACTAAAAATGCAGCCATTGTTGAGTCTTGTCATAATAATCAATATCTAATTCTCCTAAATGATTTTCTCATATTAAATTGATCATTTAATGTGGGGAAGGCCAGGGGAGAAAAAGCTAGAATATTGGTTAAGCTAGCAGACCGGCCACAGTAGGGATCCAAAGGAAGGAAAATAGGGATCCAAAGGGGGGGCCATCTGCAAAAGAGCCATGTGTAACAATGGGCTAAAAAGACCCTAAGGTTCAGCCCATTAAGACTTCCAAAATGCTAAGGTTCCAAAATTCAAAGGTTGTGTCCAAAGGTCAACCCTAGGGAAAATTGGATGCTTTGTGTGTGCCCTAAAAGTCTTTGCACATCCCTACATGGGAGGGGGCGAGCCCTAAAGGTAGGGGATGAGAGAGAAAGCCACACACACACACACAGGCTCCCTTTACACAAAGGGAATGAGGAACACATGTCAGCTCCCTAGGCCAGATGCCCACAAGGTGTGCCCAATTTCTATTGGATGACCCTTGAAGTGGACCAATGAGAATTAAGCTAGAGTAAATCTAGTTTAATTAATTTAAAAACATTTAATAAAAGAAACCAATGAGAATTAAGTCTCCTAGAAGACTATTGGGCAGTCTCCCAAGGGGTCCAATGACCATTCAGGAGCCCCATGGCTTGCCTGATTCCTATTGGCCAGGAGGCAAAGGGGTCCAATGAGAGTTTAGTTTAATTATTTAATTACATAAAGATCTCACAAAAGGGGAAAGGGGGACACATGTCAGAAGGCTATCACTTATGCTGCTTAATTGTAATTGGCTTGACTTGGGGGAGGGCCAATGAGGCTGCAACAAGAGCAATTAGCAAGAGGGCTCGCCCAAGAGAGAGAGGGGGCTGATTTTTGCAAGGCATTATCACACACACACTCACACAAGCTCATGTGTGAAGAAAGAGAAAACTATCTCTTCCCAAGCTTTAATGGAGAACTCATCAGCTACTCCAAGCTTGTGAGATAGAAGCCTACATCAACACTCTCTTGGCATGTGGATGCAAATCCAACCAAGAGCCAAGCTTCAATGCATGCTCATCTCCTCTACCAAGCTAATTACTAAGCTAAGCTATGCTACATATGAGTGATTATGTGAGGAGATGTACATCTTTCTCGTAAGATACTCCTTCTTCCTCTCAATCTATTCTCATACCCTGCTAGCTCTCACCATCTTCGAAGGTGTGTGAGGTCTTGGGTCTGAGAACGGGGATAATTCAAGTTGTGTTTGATTAAGTGTTTTGCTTAGTGCATGAAGCTTCCATCTTCATTGCACTAGCTAGTCTTGAAGGAACACAAAGAATTGTATTGTACAATGTCTCTCTTGATGGGAGAAACCATAATACAAAGCCTTTTGGAGGGGGGACCGGCTCCATGCAAATCCGGTCCTCAACTGTTGTCAATAGCTTAATTTCTCTCTCTTTTGAAAGTATTGTTGATGCTATCTAACTAGGTGTTATGCTTTTTGTTGCTCTCTCCACCCAAGCACTCTTGTAATTCTCATTAGGAATCTATTCTAATGAAATGCCCACTATGTTCATGCTAATTTCCGCTACACATAAGTTATTAGGCCATTAAATGTTACAAGTCTTCTGTGAAAGGAGACTGTGTTGCTGATGTTGATGCAGAATGGGCTTTTAGCGCAGAGTACACTTACAATCCTGTTGTCCATGATGCATGCTTATCAGTTGCTGCAGATTCACATGTGTGGTATTTCGACAGTGGTGCTACAAAGCACATTACCTCACATCGTGAATTGTTTACCTCTCTCGAGTCAGTCCCTCATGGGAATTCAGTCACTTGTGCCAACAACGCCTCTTATCCAGTTCAGGGAGTTGGAAAGATTGTGCTCACTGCTGCTAATGGCAGTTCCTTCACACTTGTTGATGCACTTTATGTACCTGGGATCAAGAAGAATCTCTTGTCTGTATCCGCACTTGCTAGACTTGGACTTGTAGTCAAATTTGTGGATGACAGATGTACAGTTCATGATCTCAGTTTTGGTGATGAAATTGTTGCATCTGGGCTTTTGTGCCGTGGGCCGTATAAGCTCACTTTGTATGACAAGTGTGGACAAAATTTTGCAAATGCTGTTGTAGATTCAAGGGCTATTTCAGATGCAAAACTTTGGCATGCACGTTTTGGTCATCTGAATTTTGCCAGTTTGCTGCGTTTGCAGAAATCTGATATGGTTGCTTCTTTGCCGCCTCTTGAAGCACCTGTCAAACATGTTTGTGAAGGCTGTATTCTGGGTAAAATGCAGCGTTCTAAGTTTCCAAAGGATGGTTCAGTTCGGGCCACATGCAGGTTGCAGCTTGTGCATAGTGATGTTTGTGGGCCCATGCAAACTCCGTCCTTGGGCAATTACCTGTACTTCGTGACTTTCATTGATGATTACTCCAGGCATGCATGGGTATTTCCGCTTAAAGCGAAGTTCGAAGTTTTTATGTGCTTCAAACAATTTCTGGCTATGGCTGAAAATGTCTGGAAATGTATTATGGGCACCCTCCGTTCCGATCGAGGGGGGGAGTATATGTCTCATGAATTTAATGCATTTCTAGCTAGTCATGGGATAAAACACCAATGTACAGTGCCTTATACACCTCAGCAAAATGGTGTTGCTGAGAGGAAAAATAGGTCACTGACGGAAATGGCACGATGTATGGTCAAAAGTCAAGCTTTGCCGCATTCTTTTTGGCTTGAGGCCATTATGTGTGCCACTTATGTACTTAACAGGTGTCCTACGAAAGCTTTGCAGTCTATTACTCCATATGAAGCATGGCATGATAGAAAACCTTCTATTGAGCACATGCGTGTTTTTGGCTGTTTGGCATATGCTTTGGTGCCACAAGTGCAGCGCAGAAAATTGGATGATAAGGCTGTCAAATGTATTTTTGTTGGTTATAGTGCTGAAAGCAAAGGTTACAAGTTGTATCATCTGCAAACAAAACGTATTCTGGTTTCTCGGGATGTAGTGTTTGTGGAAGATTCTGTTCAGCCCTTGCTGTCATGTACTAGAGACAGTAATGTAAGCTCACAGAACATTTATGACACTTTGTTGCCTCTTTTCAGTGGTGGAAATACGAATAAGTTCCAATGAGGCAAATGTACAGCCTATGGGGGTTTCTGAAAATGTTTTAGATCAGCCTATTACTGATGCAGATGTACATGATGTACTTGATGAGGAAAGGGCCGAAAATGAGCAGGCTAGAGGTATGCCAAAATGGGTGGTGCACACTTTGCGTGACAGTAAATTGGATGCACCTTTGTCTAGTCGTACTCGTTCAGGCTCTCGCCATGCATCTTATGCATCAGATTGTTATGCTTTGGCTGTGTCTAGCTTACATGATGTTGAGGAGCCTCTGACTTTTGATGAAGCACAAAATTTAGAAAATTGGATGGCTGCCATGCAATCAGAATATGATGCACTTATAGAAAATGACACATGGACTTTATGTGATTTGCCTCCTGGAAAAAAGGCCATTGGTACGAAGTGGGTTTACAAGTTGAAACGCAAGCCGGATGGTGAGATCGATCGCCATAAGGCTTGACTTGTTGCAAAGGGTTATGCACAACAAAAAGGCATAGATTATGAAGAGACTTTTGCTCCCACTAGTCGTATGACTACTGTGCGTTTTCTATGTGCATTGGCAGCTCCTTTTGGTTGGGATGTACATCAATCAGACATTGTTACTACTTTCTTGAATTGTGACATATTTGAGGAAGTTTATGTAACGCAGCCTCGCGGTTTTGTCATAAAAGGACAAGAGGACAAAGTGTGCAAATGTAACAAGGCTTTGTATGGGTTGAAGCAATCTCCTCGTGCTTGGTATGAGAAAGCTGACACTCATTTGGTCAAACAAGGCTTTCGTAACAGTCCAACAGAAAGCACATTGTATGTAAAGCGTGAGGATGATGTATTTCTCATTGTGGTTCTTTCGATGATTTGCTGATCACTGGACCAAATGAGAGACATATTGCTGAATTTAAGGCTGATTTGAATGTTACTTTCAAGATGAAAGATTTGGGGCTGTTGCATCATTACTTGGGTATACAGTTTAAGCAGTGTGATGGTGGTATTGCCTTGTGTCAGAAAAGTTACATAGAGACATTGCTATGTAAGTTTGGACTTGAGGATTGCAAACATATTGCCACTCCCATGGAAACAGGTTTGAAGTTGAGTCTACATGATGCTGGTGATCCTGCTGATGTCACTCTTTACCAAACTGATGTTGGCTGCCTCATTTATGTATGCAACACGAGGCCGGATATTCAGTTTGCAGTCTCACAGGTCAGCAGATTTATGCATAGCCCAGGGTCTAAGCATTGGCAGGCTGTCCAGAGGATTTTCCGCTACCTTAGTGGCACTTTACATCTTGGCTTGTTTTATCCCAAGGGGGGATCATTGCCGCCAGACTTACATGCTTTTTCGGACTTAGATTGGGCTGGTTGTTTTGACACACGAGTGTCCACATTAGGTTTTTGTTTCATGCTTGGAAGTTCATGTATATCATGGTTGAGCAAGAAGCAACCTACTGTGGCCACTTCGAGTTGTGAGGCTGAGTACAGGGCAGTCTTCACAGCTACGGTTGAGTGTGTATGGCTCAGACGCCTTATGGCTGATTTGGGTGTTGGACAGGACACTGCCAACACTATCTACACTGACAGTCAGAGCGCATTGGCAGTTGCGAGGAACCCAGTTTTTCATGCTCGCACAAAGCACATTGAGGTGCATTACCACTATGTCAGGGAGAGGCTCTCAGCAGGAGAGATCAGCTTGGCTTATGTGCCAACACAGGACAACCTTGCAGATCTTTTCACAAAGGCATTGTCTCGTGAGAAGCTTGAAGCTTTACGCCAAGCTTTGGGCTTACTCCCCTTTGTGGACTGATCCTGTCCTCAGGGCATGGCACTTCCCTTTACTCATGTGCCAGCTCTCGTTCACCGCATCACTCCTGGGGGGATTTGTTACCATATACATGTGGTAGTGATGTGTGTGAACACACTAGGACCGCCGGGGCATTTTTTCCCTCTTTAGGAGGTTTTTTCCCCCGTGCATTGTATATACGCCCATCACTCTAGGGCTATCAATGTTTCCATTGCACACTAAGTAACACACTCTCTATTGTGTGCCTTGAGCTTCCTTCGTCTTCTCTAAGCTGTGTGTGTTTCTCTGCAACCCTAATTCCAACAGGGGAATTATCCCACATGTAATGGAGTGAAGCTGTAGAGCTACTTAAAGCTCAATAAACAATAAAGTTCAAGTTTGCACTACATGCTTGTCTATGGTGAGCCTGTGCTAAGCTAAGTCAATACTCAAGATTGTGTTTATGAGTCCAAGCTAATCTATCTTGGAACTTGATTCACTTGAGTGATAATCTTGCTTACACACACTCACACACTTGCACTATGTTTCTCTATCACCCACCTTAGCTAGCACGATCCCATTCCCATCAAGTGATATCAGACCTTTATGGTATGCTAGCTAGTTTTTTTTTAAAAACTATGCATTTGTGTGTTAGTTTGATTGGCATCTGCTAATCATCATTAGAATCCTTGGTATTTCTCTTCTTCTCTTCCCTTTGCATACCTTGTGACTAATTAGCATCAATTAGTTAGTGTGAGTATGTTCTTGGGTTTGATTCCCTTGGGCCACTGCTCTCCTGGCTAATTATGAGGCTAATTAGCATTAGGCTTCATGATTAGGTGTGTTTCCCTCAATAGTTTTCTCTTTTTGCACCATTTTGTGTGTTCCATTACTCCCACGTACGACACTATCTTGCTTACTCACTTATGCGCATCCGTAGCCAGTGTCATGAGCTTCATGATGCATCCTCCCATGCTCCAATTGGGCATCTCATGTGAGGATAATTGCTTATTTAATTTTGATTTTTTTTTAGAGTTTGTGGCTACTATTTCTCTGTGTTCAAGTGTGTTTAGGTGTGTGAGTGTGTAGAATTCCATGCATTAAATGCTCAAACTTTTTTGTTGAACCCGTGAGAAAGAACCCTATTTAAAGGGTGTTGACCTTTGTTTTCTAAGGAGGGCCCATCCCAACTCATTCCCCACCACCCGTCCACCCACTGGCGGATTTCAGCAAGGCACCAAGCTGGATTGAAGAAGCTCGCTGGGTCCGAACGACCGCCTGCCACCAGATTCTCATCGATCGAAAGCTCTCTGTGCTGTAGCGCGACCAACTGGCTCAAGATCACTAAGGCTTACCACCCAACCGGACGCCAGGCCAACACGCTTAACTTCATTTTACGGCCTTTTTCGGGTCCGCCCCTATGGTCCCCCCTTCCCATCGTCTGCTGCTACCTGCCAAACCCCGCATGCATGGACCTCGAAGGAACTAATCCCTCGGTCACGGCTATACAGAGCTCCGACAAGCAGAGCAGGCATTCCCATGCTATTGCATGCCTCAAGGGCCTCACACTCCCCCTCTAAAAAGTAACTTCAAACTTTTCAAAGGAAGCTTCAACATTCAGCTTTTCGAGCATTCAAGAAGAGCCAAAAGTATATCAAATCTATCAGACCAAAGCACTCAAAGGCATTCAAAGAAGCTTCAAGTAGAGAGATCACCTTCAAAGCTAGCAAGGCTTCAAAAATGGAGCACAACAAGCATTCAAAATGGGATCACCAACCTATCCAAAGCTTTGGACTCCATGTCGGCTTGGATAAACATCAAAGCAAAGCAGAGGAGAATTATTACTTCTTTGTGAAGAGGGGATTCACCCTGGTGAAGAGGAGCTTCACAAAGGAAGAAATTTCTCTCTCTATCTCTCTCTCTCTCTCTCTCTCTCTCTCTCTCTCTCTCTCACACACACACACACACACACACACACACACACACACACACACACACAAAACTTGCAATGAAATGAATCCAACCAAGAACAACAACTTCAAATAAATTTCAACTTTTTTGTGCTCGTGTAAAGAGGCAGATACTGGCTAGGAGAGTCTCCTAAGCTAAGACCCCTCTATTAGCACAATGGGGGAAAAGGGAATTGAAAAGTATAACGGGGAGGGGTTTCACACTTGGAAAACAAAGCTAAGGGGCTACCTAGTGAAAAAATATTTATCGTATGTTATCATCACTGCCTTAGAACAACAAGCCGAAACCGAGGGAGTGCACACTAGGGAATTGACACTCACAGCAAGTGCACAGAATTTGTCCAAGGATGAACAAGCATTAGGAATTATCGTCACTTCCTTGCACGACAACTATGTGCATTTCATACACGAATGCAAGCATGCACATGAAGCTTGGCATGTCCTAGAAAGTAATTTTGGAGCTAGGGCTAAGAGAAGTAAGGTTAGTCTCAAGAGATAACTTTACAAGCTCACTATGGTTGAAGGGGAGGATACTGCTAGCCTAGTAAATAGGCTTAAGAGCATTGTCATGCAACTCACTTACATCCAATACAAAGTACCAGAAGATGACAAAGTGGTTGTGCTTTTGAGTGCACTTTCAACCTCTTATGACCACTTAGTCACCATTCTTGAAGAAAAAGAACCGACTCCACCTTTCCAAGATGTCATCACCTCAATTCAAGCAGAAGAAAGAAAGCAAAAAGGCTCGTTAACATCATCAGGAGGGGCCTTTTTCACGACATCCTCAAGGGGAAGATATTCACCATACATCATCAAATGGAAGAAAGTGTTATGATTGTGGAAGAATGGGACATGTAGCAAAAGATTGCTATGCAAACAAACCTTGCAGTACATGTGGTAAGAAGGGGCATCCTCCTTCTTGATGCAACTCAAATGGAGACACTGGTACTAGAGAAAGCAGCAACAACAAAAACAACAAAAACAACAAAAACAACAACAACAACAACAACAAAAGATACAAAGGGAAGAAACATATCAAAGGATCAACTCACATGATAGAGGACGAAGAAGAAGACAAAGGCGAGAACAACCTCATCTGTTATGTGACGACATACTTTGAAGATTGCAGCCTCTCTACTTGTAAGGGAGGACTTTTATTTTCTTGTGTGGATATTATCATCCTATGTGGATTTTGTCACCCTGTGTGGATTTTACCATCCTATGTGGATATCAACTTATCATCATGTGTGGATATTGCATATTGAGTATTTTTCCTTAGTCCAAATCCCAAGGGGAGGATTGTAAAATGTGGGTTTTGTTATAGAGTCTAAGTGAAGGAGGGAAGACAGTGAATTGTCCCACATGTAATGGAGTCAAGCTGTAGAGCTACTTAAAGCTCACTTTCATGAATAAATAGTACAGTTCAAGTTTGCACTACATGCTTGTCTATGGTGAGCCTGCGCTAAGCTAAGTCAATACTCAAGATTGTGTTTATGGGTCCAAGCTAACCTATCTTGGAACCTAATTCACTTGAGTGATAATCTTGCTTACACACTCTCACACACTTGCACTATGTTTCTCTATCACCCACCTTAGCTAGCACGATCCCATACCCATCACATGTGTGGTATGTCACCCCAGCCACAAAGTATGCCTGATGGGGCGAAACAGAGGAAAGGTAGTGGCAAGGGATCAGAGACAATTGGAGAGTTAATGGACATGGGCCGAGCAGACGCGGCGCACTACGCTAGCAAGGAAAAGCTATTGAAATCAAAACTTATCCAACAAGGTTTTTTCTACGATCGACTTGGCACACACACAAAATTTAGAGCTAGCCATGAGAGAAAAAGGGATTGTAGCAAAAGCAATGCAGTAGAGAGAGAGAGAGAGAGAGAGAGAGAGAGAGAGAGAGAGAGAGAGAGAGAGAGAGAGAGAGAGAGAGAGAGAGAGAGATCCATGGCCCTTTGAAGAAGCTATAGGGCTCGTAGCGGAAGTAGCAATGCTCAGTTGAAGCTATTTGCAAGTGCAATTGAGTCTAAAAGTATAAAGCATATATGCGATGCAGGCCAGAAGGATATCAAGCTTTTGAAGATTGATGTTGGCCGGAAGCTTTACAGTGCCAAGGGACATGGGTTTACTCGAGTCAAAGCATGCAAAGAAATGCCATTGAAACCAGGTTGCAAAGGAAGAGAAAGATATTGTTTGGTGGACACAACAGACTGACACGGATATACACCAACCTTGTAGTACTCGCTCATTTTTGTGAAACAAGCAATGTAATTCAGCTAATGAGGATTCGTAATTGTAATATATTTTGTCATGCCATCTTA
Organism: Adiantum capillus-veneris; assembly: GCF_014529385.1. Classification (NCBI taxonomy): domain Eukaryota; kingdom Viridiplantae; phylum Streptophyta; class Polypodiopsida; order Polypodiales; family Pteridaceae; genus Adiantum; species Adiantum capillus-veneris. The sequence continues at coordinate 40,525,669 of NC_140949.1, read as the reverse complement.
GCCTCTCTGAGTCTACACTCCTTGTAAGTGGCCGAATGGCCGCGGGAAAGTCCCCTTAGCTCTTAAGTCAAAACCCTTAGTTTTTAAAAAACACATTATCATTAGCAAAAGAGGGATTGGACGTTCACTCTGAGAGCCTCTTGCTGCTACAATTTGTAATCCACTTTTTTTCTTGTTTGGTAATCAGAATTCATTTCCAAATAGCACATTGTGTTCCTTGTCTCTTGCCCTACAATCTAAGTGTAATCATTCTCGATTCTGCTTTGGTTCGCGAAGTCTTTCTTGTGAGCTAAACGCATTGATTTGAGGTCTTCAATGGTTGTTTTTTGATGTTTTGACCTTGGATAAGTGTTTCTATGCTTAAAGGGGACCTTTTCGTATAGTTCTGTTTCAGTTTTTTGCACATTTTTTGTGATGGATCGTGATTTATGTACCTTCTTAGATGATTGCAAAACTTGGTAGGATTGTATTCTTAGGTGTTGTGATACCTCTCCTTAAGTTTTGTTGCATTTTGAATTCATTTGAATGCCGAAAAGGCGTGATAACCTAGAGCGGTGAGATCGGACATAGACTGATTTTTTGACTAGAAAGTGGTTGATTTGCTTTTGTCGTAGTATGGATAGTGTTAAGTATGGAGCCTGATTTACCCTTGTAATTTTCTGTGGTAAAAGCGCACATTTGTAAGGCCCCCATTATGAGGAGAAGCCATCGTGCATGAAGGAAAATCACTCACCGGAAACCAAAATTTTCACGGACAAGAATCAGGGGCAACTTTAAAGGCCCTCCGCCCCCGAGACTTTTTTCGCCGGAATATTATGGCCGGACGGCGGCCGGAAAGTGGTCGGAAAACAACCTGTCGGTTGGCCGGTGGCCAGTAGTCAATGGCCGATGGCCGGTGGTCGGAAGTCAATGGCCGGTGGCCGGTGGTCGGAAGTCAATGGCCAGTGGCCGGTGGCCGAACTCAATGGCCGGTGGCCGAATTCAAAAGCGGACTTGTCTTCTCAAGGGCGCCCACACATGGGCGGATTGGAGGGTCCGATTTGGACTTATTCGCACAAGGGCGGCTACACATGGCTGTCTCTCATAAGAGAGGGCAACCCTTTTGGCCTATAAAAGGAGGCCATTTCTACACACATTTCATAGTGTGAAGTTGATGCAACAAGGTGAGTGTGAGGTGGTGAGAGTGAAGCAAGGCGGGAGCTCCATTAAGGGTATAATCCCTCTGTAGACTACTTCTTGTTTTGAAGTACTAAAGCCATTGAGTGGCTGCTTTCCCGTGGACGTAGCCCACATTGGGTGAACCACGTATATCGTGTGTACTCTCTCTCTCTCTCTACTCTATAATCTCGTGTATATAAATCTGTCTCTCTCCATTAAGTAATCTACTCAATTATCTATTTAGCTACGTCTTATTTCCTAACAGATAGCCCTCTAAGTTCACTTTGGTGAAATTGACACCTCTCATTAAGTCTCCGTGCCCCATCCCGAGTCGCTTCCTTGCATGTTGACATTATGTTAGTACCAAAAAGCTATGATGCAGACCTCCGTCGCGGCGACCCGCTAACATTGGCGCCGCTTCTGGGGATCTCGATCCTCAGGTGGTGAGTGACTCAATGTACAAAAAATCCCCTCCAAAGCTTTTGATACCCATTCCGCTTACACATAGACAGTAAAGCATCTGGACGTAGGTTTAGTGCTTAGTAGAGACTGGAGTCTGAGACTAGCCAGTGCTACTCCTTATGAGCAAAGAAAGTTGTGAGTGAAGTACAAGAGAGTATTTCATTCTTTGATTTTTCCATGCTTGGAAAGGACCATTTCACCCCACACTTCGTTGTCGTTTCTGTACTGTTAAATTCATTTATGTTTGTGCATCGATTTCAGTTTATAGGAGTAGGTTAAGTAACAATTTCCACCATCAAATTGGGCCAAAAGGATTAGGAAAAAAAAATTGGTCAAAAACCTTATTTTGGTGCCGAAGACCATAACTCTGAAAAGTTGAAAAATTGATGGTAAGAGCCTCAAAGTTGAACCAAACCCAACAAAACTTGCAAAAAGGGGATATACAAGCTTGGTAGAGACAAACTATGCAGGATTTTCCCAGTTTGCCTCTCCAACATGGTCGCGATCCATGTACCTGTTTGGCAAAATGCGTAGAAATTGTTTCCTTTGCTTAGAAAAGACTCTCAGGCATCAGGACCTTGAGTTTGGCTAGAAATAGAGTGCTAAAAGCTCATTTAAATCAAGAAATTGGGCTAAGCAAAGCAAAACCTTGGAAATTGAGAAAATTTGGAGAAACTGAACTTTTATTTGTTCATATTCAAAAAGGGGCAAGAATTGGGATCAACTAGAAGCAAGGAACCAGCAGGACAAAAAATCATGACCAGATGCTGCTCAACATGGATCGCAATCCATGTACCTGGTAGACATTTGCAAGGGAAATTTGACTAGTGTACTCCTGATTACTAAGGGAACAACTTTTCCAAAAGGAGCCACAACAAGAAAGTGAAAAAACCTGATCAAAATACCAAAAAAGGAGTTGTTTGCAAAAAACTGCAAAGCAGACACAAAATCTTGCTTTTGACTTGGAAAAAGTTGCTCAAATCCAAAAAGATTTGGGAAAGAGCATCACCATACTCTCTATCACAAATTCACAAAAGATCAAGCCAAAATCTTGCCAAACATGGATCGCGATCCATGCCCGGGGCGGTCACTTTTTAGAATGTGTATGCTATCACGTGAGTTAACCGGAGAGGATTATTAAAAGATCAAAATGTATCAAAATGTATACATATAGAGGGGGGTGGGGGTTTTTTAAATAGGCACGTAGTGTAAATATAGTATGTATATTGAGGTATTATTAATAACCTCTTGAACGCACGTGATATAGGAAGGTTTTGATAAGTGACCGCCCCGGGGATCCATGTACCTTTTTGGAATTTTGAGCTGATATTTGACAGGTAGAAAAGTGATAACATTTGAAGTACTTTCTCCCAAAGAACTCTTATTTTAAAAAAAGGTCAAAAGGTGGGCCAAAGGAACAAGAAATAGATCAAAAGGGAAACCACTGAAACAAACTCTAAAATTGATTTTGGGTTGACCTAAAAAAATCCAAAACACTCAAAAACCATATAGCCAACATTACTGCACCCAGGACTAGGTGTGTGTCAAGTTTCAGTATATTCTGGCACTGAGGTACATGGATCACGTTCCTCTGACAAAACTTGATGCAAAATTTGCACTATAGCTAGAGGACATCACAGGGAGTCTAGTGGCCCTTCCAAAACTGAACGTGGATATAAAAAACCAGACCAAAAGTCCAAACTTGTCAAGAACTCTAGCAAAGTGTCAGAATTGACCTAATTTCCAATCCAGAGGTCGATTTCCAAAATTCTTGATGCCATAGTACCTACTAATCATGCTGAAGCTAATGGTACCAAGAACAGTCAATTTGGCTTCCCAACATGGATCGCAATCCATGTTCCTCTGAGACACAATAAAAGCAGAATTTTACCACACAGAGAGGTAGCCCACAGGAACTTGGTGGATTTTTCAAAATTGAAATTGGACCTGAATTGTTGATGTTGTGAGTAAAATTGTGTGCTATTGAAAAACCTCGTAAATTTTGTCGATTGAAAGCTAGAACTAATAGGAACGGCTGTAAACTCAAATCTATCAAACATTTTTTGACGGATTGTGGGTACTGAAGAATACTACCCAACAAGTAAGATCAAAACGGGGAATTTAGGCTAGCTAATGAGGTAACCCAGTTTGGATTTTGCAATACCAATTCTTCATGAATTTGTGATCAGGGAGATTGTACAAGAATAGGAATCCCAGCATTATAGACCAAGCGAGCAATCACTCAACTGAAGGTAGCGTGAATCAAAGACCATTACATCCTTTAGAACCCATTGTAGAGGAAAGCCTTTATGAAATCTTGATCATACGGCCTAATGACTGAGGACTCCAACAAGTTGAACCCTCAAGAAACAGCTTCCACGGGGACGGGTCCTTCTCAACCTGCATCTGACGTAAAATTGTTGTAGTTGAAGTTTCAATTTAAAAATCTGCTCAAGGCCAAAATCTATAAGGATGGAAAGGACCGCTACTGTATTAAGTTGGAAAGTAAGCCAAGCAAGTTGAGAGACCTTGTAGATGTGGATTATGATGGGGATAGGTATTTTGACAAAGAGGTAATGATGTACTTAGTGGTTGACAACCCCTTTATTGTGGACAAATGGGGGATGACTGGAACCAAGGACAAGATAGATGAAGAGCTAGCACATGAACCACCCAAAATGGATAAGCAAAACGTGGTGCTCAGACGCACCAATGAGACAGAGCAGCTTAATACAGACAACAATTACTTGGGGCTATATAAATTCAATAATGGAGAACAAACACTCTATTATAGATGTGATGAACCCCGCATCAAGGAACTGACAAACTGCAAAAAACTATACGTTTTCACTTACACAGAGGGGAGAAGTATTTAGGTAGTCATAATGGACAATTATGGCCAAAAATACTCTCCTATGGATCGTAAGGAGTTAGAACGATATACACACACGAGACCAGAAATTGGGCATGTAACACCAGTGAGAACCAGAGTGGAAGATTCTTTTGGACATGAACAATTTTGAACACAGGGCCTATGGGATCAACGGGATCTAGGGCTTCTATGAACACACACAGGGGCAGTGCAACACCTGACATGACTTTCACCACTAGAATCCCTTCGACTATTACACGAGATCGACTTGATGAACGTATAGCGGATAGGATACCAATTATAATTCCAAGGGGACATTATGAACTTAGAGAGACCACACCAGGAGGACCAGGGGTGGTTAGGATGGTTGCGGAGTCCATACATATGCGACCATCTCAAGTGGAAAAATGTGTACCCAAAAAGTATAGTGGATCGGGAGATTCGTACGCCCATGTTTTGATCTTCAAACAAGTGTTGAGGGCGGAACAGGTAACTGATTTCCATACTCAATATGAAGGTTTTAACTTGACTTTAGAAGGGATTGCTTTGACCTGGTTTCAACCTTTAGACAGCCTGGAATTCCCAAGTATTGAGCAACTTCTCTGAGAATTCGTTGAGGAATTCTCAAAGAGAGGAATTAAGCATAATATTGTCTCCTAGATCTATGCATTTAGACAAAAGGAGAAGGAAAAGGTGAAGGAAGCCTCGGTTCATTTCAAGCAATAATAGAAAGATGCCCTGCTAGAGAGCTACCTCTAGATAAGAGATTGTCAGTCCTTTTCATAGAAAGATTGCGAAATGACACTCTCAAAAACGATGCACTTAAAGGCATGTGTTACTTTTGAGCAGGTCACGAAAGAGGCGTATCTGGTAGACAATTGCAAAGAATATGGAGAGGTGACCAAAGACACAGACCAAGGGATGAGTAGCACCTCTTCAACCACTAGTGAATCCACAATGGAACTGAGTGGGCAAAACCCAACTGTGTCGGACGTTGATCAAATGATCGAGGAAGTGATTAGAAGGATGAAGCAAGGAAACAGGATGAACCCAAACACACAACAATCGCCCACCCAAAAATGTGACACTTGTGGAAGTGATCATCCAACTCAGTGGTGAAACCTTCAACATAGGCCAGGAGCAAACGTAACACGTGTACTAAAGTGGTGTGCCATTGAACAAAAATGGACAAACCATGAAAACCATGAATGTTTCTATAATAAAAGTTATGTTAGGGAGAGACAATACAGGCCACATGGAGAGCAGCAGTTTTCGCCCCCTTCGAGATACCAAGTAGGGCCAAATAACGCAATCCAAGGACAGGAAAAACCTCAACCTGTGTTGGGACATCAACCTTCTTTACCCCAGGAAAATAGGGCCATGGTAAGGATTTCTCAACCTCTAGAAGAAAATTTTGATTAGAGTATGGTCCAGGTGGTTTCATACCGCGAAGATTTAGACAATACCTATGAGGGGGGTTAGACGGGAATGCATATGCTTTGGAGGGACAAATTCCATGGATGGTTCCTGAAGAGATGCCAGAGCCCTCATACATAGCACAATCAACGAAAAACCATTACTTGGTTGACGAAATGTTCATGGAAAACCAGAACTACAAACCTAGGGGATATCCTCCTAGAGCAGGACAACCGATGGGGGCTCCACAAGCTTCTCCACCACCTGTAGGACCATGCGATGAATGCGGCGGTGATCATTGGGCAAGAATTTGTCCACACAAAGGAGAACGAATCAAACTATTTGGGTTCTGTGAAGGGTGTACAAATGACCATCTCATTCCACATTGTCCAAAAAACCCTGATAACAAAGGAAAAGCAACCATGAAAAAAATTGGAATTGTGCCAAGCTCAACTGGATCAGAGACAGAACCAACCATTTCGATAAACGTGGTAACAAGAGCCCAAGCACATGAGGTTGCAAGGAACGCCCCAACCACTCAGACAGAGATAGAAAATTTGTCTGTCAGAACCCCTAGGAGATCCTAGAAGGCAAAACGAGAAAAGATAAAAGCCAAAAGAGAGAAAGAAAAAACGGCTTTGGAAACCAAATTACTGCAAACAGAGGAACAATTGAGGTTGGAAAGATACCTTAAGGAAAATGCGATGTAGCAAAGCCATCAACAATACGGTCGGGGAGGATCTGTCTTGGTGGACAAGGTCTTTGAACCCTTGGACGTGATCTTAAAAGCTTACGATACTAGGTTAAAGCGTAGCCAAACCCAGGAGGATAGGTGGCTAACGTGCCCTCACCCAGGGTATGAAAAAGAGAGGTTAAAGATGTGCAAGGAGCTCATCCAACAAGCCACTCAAGCGCTTATGGAACCACCAGTTCCAACTGCTCTAAAACTTGAGGTGTTAATCTGCGAAAAGATGCAAGAGTTAAAGAAACGTGGAATCGGAGATGGAGACCAAACAAATTTTGTAAAGAAAACACTTTTGGACATGAGGATAGCAGCCAATACAATAGATGGAATATATTCGCAGACACCTCTGCCAATTCCTGAGGTGGAAGAACAATGGCCACAAGATTTGTGGGAACATATCAAAATAAAAAAGATGGAAGTGCAATGCTTCAGTCAACAGCACTGATCACAGAGATCCATCTTGAGCATGAACTCTACCCAAATGATATTCGATCACTGTATGGTGATGCAGGTACGGAGTTATCAAAAGACAATAACCTCAGCCATTGAAGACTTTACCTTCATTTATTGGCAACCATGAAACCATGTCAGAGGTAAAGAAAGTACCATCTGAATGGAAGGCTAATCTTAAGATGATGGATACCAAAACTCTTCATGAGCTGATGTCATCCCCTATCCATTGTATGCTAACTCTATCAAAGTTATTGCATATAAGACCTCATCTTTGGATAGAGGTAGGCAAAAATTTGGAGAAAATAGGGTTGGTAATTCCACCACCAAATGCTTCTCCAAAAACATCGAATATCCAAATTTTGAAACAAGCTAAACATGAGCCAGTGCCGGTAAACAAGGTAGGAAATTATTGTGAAGGGGAAGAAGGAAATACTACCTTGTCCGTGGAGTACAAAGAAGTGAAAGCGATAGCAATATTGGATAATGGAGACGAAATAGCCATAGCAACCAAAGAAATGTGGGAAAAATGGGAAAAACCTGCTCTCCGAAAAACTAGAATGAAACTCCAATTGACAGATGGGTATCTAGAGAGACCTATTGGCATTTTGGAGCAGATCGTAGTGACCTCTTGCGGAATTGCATATGAACACACGTTCGCTATTATGAATTTCGACGAGAGCAACAATTTGATATCATATTGGGCAGACCATTTATGCGTCAGCTCAAAATGGTACAAGATTGGGGTTACGACTACATCTACCTAAGAAACAAGGATGTTACTAATACGAAGATTAGTGTCACGGACCATAGCTATAGAGATGTGGAGCGAACTCTAGGAGAGGAACTAAACTCCACAACTGACCAAGAAGGAGAAATACTGGCTTGACTACAAAACAAAGCTCAAAATTGGACAGGTGAAGCTTCTGAGGGCGGTAGTTTGAAAAAAGAGGATTGCATTCATGATAGGTCAACACGAGATGAGGCATATATACCAGAGCCTTTCCCAGAAGAGATGTTCGAACCTTTTGGATGGTAGCAAATACTGGCCACTCTTGATGTATGCGTGAATTAGGTGACCCTGACCAAATTCTATGATGAGGAAGGATATGATATCATTCCATTCAGATGATGAGTGTCAGCCTAAACACAAAATCAGAATTGGAAGTCCCTGATAGGGAAGAAGTTGCAGATTGTTGATGCATAGTGGATGAGATCTCAGTACAGGACCTTGACCAACAGACGAATGAAGAAGCATTCCAAGACTCCACGGATAAGCTGTTAGAAGACAACACGACGAGCTTTCTAGTAGCTCAGATCAAAACGTTAAAAGGAAGGATCGACAAGTGATCTACTTGATTTTCTGAACCAAAATCCTCGAACACAGCGTAGGTATCGGAATAAACGCATGAACAAACGAAACAAGACAGAAGAATACATAGTACCTCTGTTAACATACAAAACACAGTACTTAAGGTTGGTTGAAGCAACTGATTGCCTTAAAGATCGGATATCAAACAGGTACATGAAACGCGACTCAACCAAAGGAAAAATGAAAAAGAAGAACACACAAAAATCACAAACGGAGAGTATTACCGAGAAAGCGACGAAGTTGACTAAAACCGAGCACAAAAACAAGTACAATGAATTGAAACGAGCTTTGAAGGAAGTTTGGACAACATAATTGGAAACCGATGAGGAATCAAATGATGATAAGTTTGATGCACCTTCCCACTACAAGAAGTACACTGTTCAAGATAGAAAAATTGTGATGCAGAAACCCAAACGAGACCCTAACGATCTTGGAACTTCATATGATGGGCCTGAAAAAGCCAAATGCATAAACTTAGTAGAACCAGGCGAGGAACCTAAACCGGCATACATTGCCACGGACTTCACGGATGAAGAAGAGCGGCTTCTGATAAATACACTCAGATGGTATAAAGATTTGTTTGCTTGGTCATACAAAGACCTAAAGGGAATAGATTGAGAGATCTGTCATCACATGATACCCCTTAAAAGTGATGCCAGACCACGCAGACAACGTCTTTATACACACAATGATACTTTTACCAAGAAATTTAAGGAAGAGATAGACAAACTGAATGATGCGGAGTTTATTTACGAGATTGAACATATTGATTGGGCATCCCCGATTGTGGTAGTACCCAAAAAGAATGGCAAATTGTGTGTCTGTGTAATCTCAAACAGGTAAATGCTGCTACCATCCGGGACAACTATCCATTACCAATAACGGATCATGTTATTGAGAGAGTAGCATGGAAAGAGGCCTATAGTTTTTTAGATGGGTTCTCCGGCTACAACCAGTTAACCACCAAAGTAGAACATCAGCATAAGACAGATTTTGCAATAGAGTGGGCTATATTTGCATACAGGGTAATGCCTTTCGGTCTGACCAATGCACCTGCCACTTTTCAGAGACTAATGAGTCATGCATTCAAGGAATATCTTAAACAATTTCTAGAGATATACATGGATGATCTTTGTGTTCATTCTCACCTGAGAAGTGATCACATAACGCATCTAGTGAAGGTCTTCAAAAAGTGAAGAAGTTATCGCATTTGCTGAAACCCTTAAAAATGTGTCTTCATGGTAAGACAAGGTAAAATTTTGGGCCACATTGTGTCCAAAAATAGGATTTCCACTGATCAAGAAAAGATACAAATAATTTTTGCACTACTGAGACCAACGAAAATGAAAGAAGTGCACGCATTTATGGGACATTGTGGGTACTATAGGCGCTTCATATACATGTATGTTGTAATAGCTAAGCCATTGTATGCCCTCATTGCTAAGTTTAAACGGACAAAAGAATGCGAGTAGGCTTTTCACAAATTGAAGCAGCAACTAATTTATGCTCCAATTTTGCAACCCCCTGACTGGAGCAAGATCTTTCACGTTCATGTTGACGCATCAGCCTATGCCATAGGATGCATATTAGCCCAGCCCAGAGAGAAGAAAATGGATTTTCCCAATTTACTACTCTAGTCGACAGCTGAACAACGCGGAGAAAAATTATACCACTACGGAAAGAGAAGGTCTAGGAATGATATATGCTGTCAAAAAATTTAGACACTACCTTCTTGCAAACAAGTTCGTTTTCTTCATAGACCACCAAGCACTGTTATATCTGGTCAACAAACCTTGCAACACTGGAAGGATTCTTCGCTGGTTTATACTATTGCTTGGGTTTGATTTCACAGTAGTCTTAAAAAAGGGGACTACACACACACACACACACACACACACACACACACACACACACACACACACACACACACACACACACACACACACACACACACACACACACACACACACACGAGCAAATCACCTTTCGAGACTGTTCCATGGGGAGGCACCTGAAGGTATTGATGATGATCTTCCAGATTCGTACCTGTTTAGCATTGAAATGGTTCCAAGGTGGAGTGACGAGGTCATCCCTCTACTCACGATCGGATCATTATAGGTGAAAAAACAACCATCAATAATCCATCGAACCAGAAATCTTTAGCTTTTAGCAGGACGACTGTACAAGCATGGTGAGGATGGGATTTTTAGACTATGTGTACATCCAAAAGAATACGATTACTACCTCAAACAAGCTCACATACAACATACGGGATTTCACAATGGGGAAACACAAACATACCAAAGGCTAAAGAGACTAGGAGTCTACTGGCAAAACATGGAACACAGCGTCCATACTTATGTCAAATCATGTGATATCTGTACAAAACAACCTCCAGTAGAACATGCCACCCTGTTTTGAGTAGCACAAGCACCCAAATGGAGTCCTCACATAACTGAGTACTTAAGAAACAAGACCTTCCCAGAGGGATGGGGCAAAGCAAGAATGAGAACTGTAGAAGAAGAAGAAAAACATTATTTGCTAAATGCAAACCAACTATATAGGTGGGGAAAGGACGAACAACTACGATTGTGTGCTATGGAAAGTGAATATTATGTTATCCTAGAGCAAGCACACTCGAGCCAGCCAGGGGGAAATTTTTGTGCTGATAAAACGACAAAGCTAGTACTTCACTCAGGCATATGGTGGCCAACCCTGTTTGGGGATGCAGAGGCCTATGTCAAACAATGTGATGAATGTCAATGCAAAAAGACACCCCTACGAAGAGATGAAATGCCATTAAGGCCAATGCCTATGTCAAACGATGTGATGAATGTCAATGCACAAAGACACCCCTACGAAGAGATGAAATGCCATTAAGGCCAATGATGGGCATACTCGCTTTTGCCAAATGGGGCATCGACTTTATTGGCCCTATAATACCGCCTACAGATAGGTCGCATGCACAATACATCATAGTAGCAATAGATTATATGACCAAATGGGCAGAAGTGAAGGCAACACAGAAGAACGATGCACGGACTACGGCTCAGTTCCTTTTCGAACGTCTACCCATTGAAATAGTGAGCGATAGGGGAACACACTTCCTGAACAACGTCATTGAAAGCTTACTTGACGAATTCATGGTAATCCATCAAAAATCAGCACCCTATCACCCACAAGCTAGCGGACAAACCGAGAGCACCAAAAAAATCTTGTGCACGGTGCTCACCAAAATAGTCAGTGATTCAAGAAATGATTAGGACCAAAAGCTGCACACTGCATTATGGGCTTACATAGTAGCTTTTAAAACTTCCATCGTGACAACTCCTTTTAACCTTGTGTTTGGGATTAATGCAATTCTACCCATGGAATTCTTAATTAAAACAATACGAGTCGCAACACAATTAGGATGGACGGGACACGAGTTGTCGGAGAGACTAGACACACTAGAGCAATTAGATGAAACTACTAAGAGCGGTAGCCGGGATATATGCTCATAAAAGACAAATGAAATCTTTCCATGATCAACATGTGATTACCAAGGAGTTTCAAAAAGGGGATCACATTTAGTGTATACCCTTAAACAACACTCCAAAAAGCTCAAAACGTGAGGGATGGGACCTTTTGTAATACATGATATATCACAAAATGATGCCATCACGCTTGCAACATTGGCAGGAGAGGAGATGCCTAATTGGATGAGTGACTGCAGATAAAAGAAATATCTTCTTCCACTGACACTAGAAGAACTCCAAACAATACATGTGGCAGCTCAACGCAAAAGTCGAGCCCACAAAATTCAGGAACAGGCACATCAAGAAGCGAAAATTAGAATACTAAAGCGAAAGGAACAGGCAAACCTTCAGAGAAATGCCCAACGGAGAAATTGTATCAACATCACTCCAATAGCATCCATACAAATGGAGGCTACATGGTTATGTGGCATGGATTTACACATTATGCTGCAACTTGCCGATGGCACCACAGAGCGTGCATTAGTAGATACTGGGGGAAGAGCAAATGTTGTCAACTCCTCCACTTTTAGGAAATTAACAGAGGAACCTCTAATGCCAAATACTATGGGGTTCAAAGTGGCCAACAAAGGCACAATGAACAGTCTGGGACATGTAAATTTACCAATAACGGTTGATAGCACAATTTATCCTCATCAGTTTCATGTAGTCAAGTATAAGGATCTTAACGAAGCAATTATTCTGGGAGTGCCATGGAAGCACACTTATCAAGCCACACCTAATTGGCATGACAATACTTTGCAGCTCAGGAAAGATGACCAATATTTCGCCACACACTTTGTACAAACAGACTATGTAGTATGGGAACCTCTTCAATCAACACCTGATGCAATCCAGTGACGTTCTCCAACGGAGGTCACAAAAATTGGGTTAAAAAGTCCATTATGCAAACCAATCAGAAGAAATTATGGATACCCAAGTGACAAGGCAATGCTAGCCTAACCCACAATGCATCAACAGAAACCAGACCTCGCGAAACCGACCAAGGCTTTTGTCAAGCAACCTAGGCCAATCCAATCTCAACATCAACAAGCACAACAGGTCAAGTGGGTATGGAAACCAAAACAGAGTAGCTCACCGGATGCCTCGCCAATGAAGACCACATCCAAGCAAATTCAGTGGCAACCAAAACAGAGCCCTCAATCACAAAACAAGGTACAGTCACAACTTCAGGAGGCCACTATCCAACATAGAGCGTGTTTTCTACAGTTACTTTTGTTCGGACCAAGCCCTCTTGCTGCTACAATGTGTAATCCACTTCTCTCCTTGTCTGGTAATCAGAATTCATTTCCGAATAGCACAATGTGTTCCTTGTCTCTTGCTCTACAATCTAAGTGTAATCATTCTTGATTTTGCTTTGGTTCTTGAAGTCTTGCTTGTGAGCTAAACACATTGATTTGAGGTCTTAAATGGTTGTTTTTTTGATGTTTTGACCTTGGATAAGTGTTTCTATGCTTAAAGGGGACCTTTTCGTATAGTTCCGTTTTAGTTTTTTGCACATTTTTTGTGATGGATCGTGATTTATGTACCTTCCGAGATGACTGTAGAACTTGGTAGGATTGTACCCTTAGGTGTTGTGATACCTCCCCTTAACTTTCGTTGCATTCCGAATTCGTTTGAATACCGCAAAGGCGTGATAACCTAGAGTGGTGAGATCGGACATAGACTGATTTTCTGACTAGGAAGTGGTTGATTTGATTTTGTTGTAGTACGGATAGCCCTTTGAGTTCACTTTGGTGAGATTGACACTCTCATTAAGTCTCTGTACCCCATCTTGAGTCGCTTCCTTGCATATTGACATAATGTTAGTAACAAAGACCTATGCTGCAGACGTCCGTCGCGGCAACCCGCTAACATATATTAGGTTGTCCTGCCAGGAAATTCAGCTTTGCCGATTCCTAAATTATGAAGGGCAAATGGAACCAGCTGCAAGCTGAAGGACAAAGGCTATCGAGATTGGACATGGTGGCAGTGAAGATGGGACCGGGAGAGGAGAGGCGTCCACCAGTTCACGAGTGGGAAGGCAGCTTGTCAGATTAGGCATTGATTGAAGAAAGCAAGTGTGGAGCCAAGACCTTCGTGATGAGATTGCTAGTTAGGGACTGGTGGATATGTATGACAACTGTGGCAAGGAAGAGGCAATGGAAGGGAAGGCCTTTTGGACGTAGCTACAAATGCCTACTCTTGTACCTTGAACACATGTGGCCTTATGCGATACCTTCACATATCAGTGAGAAAATTCACACAAATGGGTGACATCAAGGACTATTGGAGAAACCTGTTTTGCTTGACAATATATGTGTCAAATATGGTGCTTGGCATGATCTAAACCGTTGGACCCCCAATAACCAAGAATGACTATAAAAAATGTGAAAAGTCTCATGTAATCTTAATATTATTGGATGGTCAAGAGTGACAAATATCGTGAAAAGTATCATGTAGTCTTAATATTATCACACATGCAGTGTGATAAAGCACGTAGACCTTTTGATCACCTACGTTGACTTATATACAAAGGGCAAGAAATGGGAACTCGAGAAGTAGGAAAGGTTTGCTGGAAGTATGGCAATGATGAGCGCAAAGATCAAAGTGAGAGCGATCGAGATGCAATCACAACTTTAACTAGACAATACTGCAAGGTCCATTATCTACATCCAATTCCCCATGCCTATACGTTTTCTTGGTGCAACACATAAATGCTACGAGGCAAGGCACGGCTTTCGTTTCTTATAATTTTTGGAGAGACCACAGTGCCAACTCTCCACCATAATTTTGTATGGAACTTCTGAATGACGTGCACTATATAATAAGCATTTTCACTTTGTGACACTTCATTCCAAGACAAAATGTTTAAATATTCATATTGGTTTTATGTAGCTTGAGACAAACATTGTTCTCCAGCTTGGCCAATTGGATGACACCCCTGTACGATTATCAAGTCAGTACTCCAGTTTAATTTCTTAGTCTATTGATGCCTTTTGTATTTTTTGAGTTTGCCTTTGCTTCCTTAAGTTTACTTTAGCTTCATATTTTATCACTAGTATATGCTCATTCTTGATCATCATATCTATATATCAAATAGATACACTCTTCTTTTCTCATAGTTGGGAAATTCAACTTATGTATTGCAGTACTACTCAATGCAACTTGTACATGTTTAGTTTATTCCTAGGTGGTTGATGTCAATCTACGTATGTCCTTGTTTGCAACGCATTTTAGCCCAACATTCTCCTCTACAGAACCATTCTTTAGCACGAGGATAACACTTTATCCAAGCATTTTCCTCCCCAGACATGTTTTGCATGATCGACATCCAAGACGATACTTCTCTCTCTCTCTCTCTCTCTCTCTCTCTCTCTCTCTCTCTCTCTCTCTTCTTGAAATAAGGAAAAATTGAGTATGCTTGATTTACAGTATGATAGGTCCCCGTTCTAGAGACTAAATGGCCAATATTACTAGGTTGAATGTCAATCTGCCAAGAACTACCAAAGTAGGTGTAACATTTAATGGCCTAATAACTTATGTGTAGCGGAAATTAGCATGAACATAGTGGGCATTTCATTAGAATAGATTCCTAATGAGAATTACAAGAGTGCTTGGGTGGAGAGAGCAACAAAAAGCATAACACCTAGTAAGATAGCATCGACAATACTTTCAAAAGAGAGAGAAATTAAGCTATTGACAACAGTTGAGGACCGGATTTTCATGGAGCCGGTCCCCCCTCCAAAAGGCTTTGTATTATGGTTTCTCCCATCAAGAGAGACATTGTACAATACAATTCTTTGTGTTCCTTCAAGACTAGCTAGTGCAATGAAGATGGAAACTTCATGCACTAAGCAAAACACTTAACAAACACAACTTGAATTATCCCCGTTCTCAGACCCAAGACCTCACACACCTTCGAAGATGGTGAGAGCTAGCAGGGTATGAGAGTAGATTGAGAGGAAGAAGGAGTATCTTACGAGAAAGATGTACATCTCCTCACATAATCACTCATATGTAGCATAGCTTAGCTTAGTAATTAGCTTGGTAGAGGAGATGAGCATGCATTGAAGCTTGGCTCTTGGTTGGATTTGCATCCACATTCCAAGAGAGTGTTGATGTAGGCTTCTATCTCACAAGCTTGGAGTAGGTGATGAGTTCTCCATTAAAGCTTGGGAAGAGATAGTCTTCTCTTTCTTCACACATGAGCTTGTGTGAGTGTGTGTGTGATAATGCCTTCCAAAAATCAGCCCCCTCTCTCTCTTGGGCGAGCCCTCTTGCTAATTTCTCTTCCTGAAGCCTCATTGGCCCTCCCCAAGTCAAGCCAATTACAATTAAGCAGCATAAGTGATAGCCTTCTGACATGTGTCCCCCTTTCTCCTTTTGTGAGAGCTTTAGGTAATTAAATAATTAAACTAAACTCTCATTGGACCCCTTTGCCTCCTGGCCAATAGGAATCAGGCAAGCCATGGGGCTCTTGAATGCTCATTGGACCCCTTGGGAGACTGCCCAATAGTCTTCTAGGAGACTTGATTCTCATTGGTTTCTTTTATTAAATGTTTTTAAATTAATTAAACTAGATTTACTCTAGCTTAATTCTCATTGGTCTACTTCAAGGGTCATCCAATAGAAATTGGGCACACCTTGTGGGCATCTGGCCTAGGGAGCTGACATGTGTCCCTCATTCCCTTTGTGTAAAGGGAGCCTGTGTGTGTGTGTGTGGCTTTCTCTCTCATCCCCTACCTTTAGGGCTCGCCCCCTCCCATGTAGGGATGTGCAAAGACTTTTAGGGCACACACAAAGCATCCAATTTTCCCTAGGGTTGACCTTTGGACACAACCTTTGAATTTTGGAACCTTAGCATTTTGGAAGTCTTAATGGGCTGAACCTTAGGGTCTTTTTAGCCCATTGTTGCACATGGATCTTTTGCAGATGGGCCCCCCATTGGATCCCTATTTTCCCTCCTTTGGATCCCTACTGTGGCCGGTCTGCTAGCTTAACCAATATTCTAGCTTTTTCTCCCCTGGCCTTCCCCACATTAAATGATCAGTTTAATATGAGAAAATCATTTAGGAGAATTAGATATTGATTATTATGACATTACCTCTCCCTTGAAATCATAGTTGTCCTCGACTATGGTGTAGAGATGATAAAGCATGTTCATGAGTCCTTTTCTTAGCGGGTAGAGGATCCCTATGTTACCCTACGACATCATTCCACAATGGATGACTAGTCCATTTGGCGCTTGAGAGCCTGAGGTTGCCGTAAGCATGTTTGCACATTAGTCCTATTAGTCTTCCATAGTAGAGTGACAAGATCTACTTGGTGTTTGGGAGACGTCGTCTCCGCAAACTTGATCTAAGCATGCATACTACTTCATTTTTGTGCACAAATAAAGAAAAAGAGAGTCTTATAAGACAAAAATTTTGTTCATTTTTAACATTTTGTACATTTTCTTACTCTTGGGAAGCATTGTAAGCATTGACAAGGTTTAGGTTATCCTTTAATTGTATGCCTTGCATCCATCTAGCATCTTCAAAAGGATAATTCTTAAACTTAATAAGATATCGTCGGATAGTCTTACCGCCTCTTAGTACCTTGTCTTCATGTCAGAGAATGGACTCGGGCTGCAACACCTCTTCTTGGTCCTCGATCTCCGGTGGGTCTTCAATAGTTGGTTCTTGAGGTGGCTCTCCTTTGTAAGGCTTTAATAGGCTCACATGAAAAGCATTGTGTATGAGCCAATGATTGGGCAACTTGAGTTGATAGGCCATCTCATTGATTGGCCTAAGAATCTGAAAGGGACCATAGTACCTTTTTGCTCGTTTAGCATAGTACTTTTGGTGACCCGTAGGATTCTTTCCCGTTGTGTGCCTTAATCGAGCCTTGGGAAACTTTAACAAGACCCAATCGTTTTCTTTAAAGGCTTGGGATCTTCTGTGCTTGTCAACAGCAGCCTTTTGCCTTTGCTGTGAGATAGAGATAGCATCCTTAATCTTTTGGAAAGATTCTTGTAGGTCTCGGCTTTACTTATCTGCAGCGAAGATCTTCCCATGTACCTTAAGTAGAAAGGCACTTTTTGATCTTCCCTCAATTACCTCGAAAGGTGCTTTTCCCGTGGAAGTATGTACAGTGTTATTGTAAGCATACTCCACTAAGGGTAAGTACTTCTCCCATTGGGATCTTTGATCTACTTCCGTTACATAGGATTTTAGTAGATCAGGAATGGTTAGGTTAGCTATTTCACTTTGGCCATTAGTTTGTGGATGATAGGCCGAAGAGAAGTTTAGCCTTGTTCCTAAATTCTCAAAGAGACCCTTCCAGAAATTACTGGTCATTCTAGGATCTCTATCCGACACTATGGACATGGGCAAGCCATGGTACTTGAAAATTTGCGAAATAAAGAGGGTTGCCATTTGATGGGCTTTGATAGTCTTTTTGACAGGTATAAAATGAGCTTGTTTACTAAACCTGTCTACTATAGTCCATATTCCCGTATTCCAAGGGATAGACTTAGGCAATCCAAAGATAAAATCCATGGATATGCTCTCCCATGGTGAATTAGGGATTGGCAAGGGTTGAAGCAATCCAAGTTGCTTCCCTCTATCAAATTTTGTCTTTTGGCATACCACACATTTGGAAACATACTCTTGTATGTTCACTTTCATGGTAGGCCAATAGAAATATGTTTCAATTCCCTTTAAGGTAGACTGAATCCCTCTATGCCCCGCATAAGGTGGAGCATGAGATTCATACATTACTTTCTCACGTAGTGAGTTAGTAACGCATAGTCTATTGCCATAGAGAAGATAACCATCTTGTAAAGTAAATGGTTCTTCTTTCTTCCCTAATGCAAGGGCTGAAATCACATCTCTAAAATCGGGATCAATAGCATTTTCATCTATCATTGAAGATAGATCATTGTGAGTTGCTATGGAAACCGCATTCACTCTCGGCCGTCTTGAGAGTGCATCAGCTACTTGATTATGCTTGCCAGCAATGTGAGCAATATGAAAATGAAATTGCGAAAGGAAATTTGCCCACCTCATTTGTTTGTCGGAGAGCTTGGTCTACGTCATGAAGTACTTAAGACTTTGGTGATCCGTTCGTAGAATGAAAGGAGTCCCCAATAAATAGTGCTTCCATGAGTCTAAGGCATGTAGAAATGCAAGGAGTTCCTTTTCGTATATGCCTAGAGCTTGCTCAACAAGGTCAAGCCTTCGACTCTCATAGCCTATGGCGTGCCCTTCTTGGAGCAAAACAGCTCCAAGGCAATCACCACAAGCATCGCATTGGACCTCAAATGGTTTTGAGAGATCCGGTAGTGTAAGCACAGGTTGAGAGATAAGATTTTCTTTAAGCTTTTCGAAAGCATTGTTCTCCTTATAAGACCATATATACCTAACGCTTTTCTTTGTTAGGTCATGTAATGGTCCCGCAATTTGTGAGAACTTTTCTATGAAGCGTCTATAGTATGCACACATACCTATGAAGCTTCTTAGTTCATGAAGATTCCTTGGTTTAGGCCATCCTTTTATTACCTCTAACTTGGATGGATCCATTCAGATGCCATCTTGAGAGATAATGTGACCTAAATACTGAATCTCTTGCAAGAAAAATTCACTTTTCTTTCGATTAACATAAAGTTTATTCTCTCTTAAAACTTGAAATATTACCTGGAGGTGTTGCTTGTGTTCCTCCAATGAATTAGAGTAGATGATAATATCATCAAAGAACACTCCAGTGAAGGTTCGATGAGGCCTGAACAGCTTCTCCATCAAGCGGTTGAATGTGGCTGGTGCATTGGTGAAGCCAAAAGGCATGACAATGTATTCGTAAAGACCAAATGTAGTACGAAATGCAGTCTTTACAATGTCTTGATCAACTATCCTTATTTGATGATAGCCACTTTTTAGGTCAACCCTACTGAAGTAGGTCGATCCTTGTAGCTTATCAAATAGGTCTTCCACCCGTGGAACGGGAAACCTATTCTTGATAGTGATCCTATTTAGTGCTCTATAGTCGACACACATACGATATGTGCCATCTTTCTTTTGCACTAATAGCACAGGTGAGCAAAATGGAGATGAGCTTGGCCTAACCATACCCTTCTCAACTAACTCATGCACTTGCCGCATAATCTCCTCTTGTTGAGCTTGAGAAACTCTATAAGGAGGTTTATTAGGCGGTGAACTTCCTAGAAGAAGTTCAATTGCATGGTCATCATTACCTCGTTTAGGAGGTAGCTCACAAGGGATGTCGTCAAGAAAAACATCTTGAAACCCCTTGAGAAAATTGGATAACTCTAATTCCTTTTGGTTGCTTTTATTTTCTTTTGCTAAAGCATTAGGTTCATTTTGAGAGTCTTTAACAAAAATCATGTACACGGAAATAGAGCTCTTTATTGACTTGTTGAAAGCTGGTGTATGTACAATGGGGATGGTGTTACCCATTTCCTTAGCATCTATATACATGTCTTTTTCCCTGAACTTAAAGGAAATTCTCCTTTCAGGAAATTTAACATCGGCAGCCAGGCGGTCAAACCATGGTGCCCCTAGGATTACATCCTCATGCTTGAGAGGAGAGATAAAGAAGTCCTCTTTGTCCACATAGCCTTGGACATGAAGCCTCAATTTCCCGATTAAGGGAGTGACTGAAGCTTCTTGCCCCTTGAAGGTACTGTCTGCGGGTAGGACATCTCCCATCTCGTAGGATTGTATTCCTAGCTTTGTGGCCAACTCTATAGATATAAAATTGTGAGTAGAACCACGGTCAAAGAGAATAAAAGCATCATGTTCTCTTACCTTTCCCCAAGCATGGCATAGAGGAGATCCTTTGTGGTGATTTTGGTGAGTCTCCTCCTCTTGGATTTCAACCAAGGAAGCTCTAGGAGGATCTTGGCGGTTGTTCTTTTGGGGACAAGCGCGGTACGCATGCCCTTGTTTGCCGCACTTGAAACACCGGTTATCCTTACGATAACGCTCAAGCTCTTCAGGAGAGAGTTTATTCTTACCTTTGTAAACTCCCTTCTCTTTAGCTTTGTTGGAGTTGCCCTTAGGAGACTTTTGGACAATGTCCTTCCCCTTAGGCTCATTGGAACCCTTGTTTTCTGGGGGCTTATTATTTCTTTTTGCCCCCGTTTGGAAATTGATTCGAGAGGCGACCATAGTGTGGTGTATTACCGCCGATATGGTACGTGGTCTTTGGGAGTTGACATACTCCGCCATTTCTTCGGTTAAGCCCACACAAAATTGTTGCTTTTGCTCTCCAAAATCCAACTTTTTGAAGATAGTGGCTTTGAGTTGTAGGTCCCAAAACTTGTCTACATATTTGTGGATAGATTCATTGGGAGAGAGCTTTAAGCTTCGCCATACGGTGAGTACTTTGTCTTTGGCATCGGTGGCCAAAAACTACTTCATAAGGGAAGCTCTTAAAGCTTTCCATGTTCGTGGAGCTTCACCGTTGGCTCGTAGGCTAGACCACCATTGTCTGGCGGACTTTTGAAAGTGCATAGCTACATGGCGTAGCTTAGAGGACTCCGTGAAGCCCTCATCTCCAAACGCGGCATCGAATTGTTGGATAAAGGCCAAGAATTTGTCCGTAGTACCAAAGGTACCATCATAGGTAAGGAAAGAGATGCTCTTCCCTCCCTCTTTGAATTTCTTCAACTTGGACGACCTCTTCCATGCGGCATAGGATTTCCTATGGCCTCTTCTTTTTGATGGTTCAAAGGTTGCACCATCACTTTCTTCAGAAGGTGAAGAATTTGAAGAAGGTGGAGAAGAGGGTGACCTCTTTCTCGCCTTTTTCTTGTCTTGATCTTTGTCGTCTTCACCATAGCTTTCATAAGAGGAAGAGGATGAAGAAGATGGAGAAGAGGGTGTCCTCTTTCTCGCCTTTTTCTTCTCTTGCTTTTTATCATCCCTCTTTGAATTATGGCGTGGAGAAGAGTGTGATGGTCTTCTCCGCTTTGGTGGTGATGGAGAGCGCTTAGCCCGCCGTCTTCGTGGAGCCATCTCCGCCGAGGTGGCGGGAGACTCGCTTATTTCTCGTTTCTTCGGTGGAGGCTCTTGAGTTCTCCTTTGGGAAGGAGATGCATCATCAAGAAGTAAATTCTTGAGCCCTTCATATGGATTCTCTTCTTCTTCCCGAATCGGAGAGAGACCTCTTTTGGTAGTCTCACAAGGAGGCTTCCTAGGTGTTCTCTCGTCATGGTGGTAAGCTTGGAGAATCCTGTGAGCACGGAGCTGCCGTTGCACTTCACTTTGGAGAGATGGATTGCCCATGGCTTGTTGAAGCGTAGAAACAAGATAGTTAACAAGCATTGAAGCATCATTAGTAGCTTGCTCATGAGCAAAGTTATCAACATTAATTTCACTCTCTTTACTATTGTCAGCCATTCTAACAACTTTTAGGTGTAAACTTTTTAGGTGTACTTTGGCACTTCAAGCCCTAGTTGCTACTCCTCTTTACCCCTTTAGAAAAAGCACTCAAGCTACTGTACCTGCGGCTCGAATACCATTAATTGCAAGGAATAGAAGAGAGGGTCTTTCGACACCAAAACAGCACCGGCTCCTGTCAAGCTTCTAATAGCTCAATAATGGTTAAGCCGTAGGCAAGCCCCGTAGGACTCCACTATTAAGACCATAGCTCTCGACGATGATGCCCCGTTAACTGCACGAAGGCAGGCGCACTGCAAGGCTGAAAAATCTCTATTCTACTTACTCACAAGCAATTAATAATACCAACCATTTGTAGCTAGCTTGAGGACCTCCCTTCTTGAGCAAGAAAAGAGAAACCTTGAGCTCTGATACCAATGAAACATTTAATGGCCTAATAACTTATGTGTAGCGGAAATTAGCATGAACATAGTGGGCATTTCATTAGAATAGATTCCTAATGAGAATTACAAGAGTGCTTGGGTGGAGAGAGCAACAAAAAGCATAACACCTAGTTAGATAGCATCAACAATACTTTCAAAAGAGAGAGAAATTAAGATATTGACAACAGTTGAGGACCGGATTTTCATGGAGCCGGTCCCCCCTCCAAAAGGCTTTGTATTATGGTTTCTCCCATCAAGAGAGACATTGTACAATACAATTCTTTGTGTTCCTTCAAGACTAGCTAGTGCAATGAAGATGGAAACTTCATGCACTAAGCAAAACACTTAACAAACACAACTTGAATTATTCCCGTTCTCAGACCCAAGACCTCACACACCTTCGAAGATGGTGAGAGATAGCAGGGTATGAGAGTATATTGAGAGGAAGAAGGAGTATCTTACGAGAAAGATGTACATCTCCTCACATAATCACTCATATGTAGCATAGCTTAGCTTAGTAATTAGCTTGGTAGAGGAGATGAGCATGCATTGAAGCTTGGCTCTTGGTTGGATTTGCATCCACATTCCAAGAGAGTGTTGATGTAGGCTTCTATCTCACAAGCTTGGAGTAGGTGATGAGTTCTCCATTAAAACTTGGGAAGAGATAGTCTTCTCTTTCTTCACACATGAGCTTGTGTGAGTGTGTGTGTGATAATTCCTTCCAAAAATCAGCCCCCTCTCTCTCTTGGGCGAGCCCTCTTGCTAATTGCTCTTCCTGAAGCCTCATTGGCCCTCCCCAAGTCAAGCCAATTACAATTAAGCAGCATAAGTGATAGCCTTCTGACATGTGTCCCCCTTTCTCCTTTTGTGAGAGCTTTAGGTAATTAAATAATTAAACTAAACTCTCATTGGACCCCTTTGCCTCCTGGCCAATAGGAATCAGGCAAGCCATGGGGCTCTTGAATGCTCATTGGACCCCTTGGGAGACTGCCCAATAGTCTTCTAGGAGACTTAATTCTCATTGGTTTCTTTTATTAAATGTTTTTAAATTAATTAAACTAGATTTACTCTAGCTTAATTCTCATTGGTCCACTTCAAGGGTCATCCAATAGAAATTGGGCACACCTTGTGGGCATCTGGCCTAGGGAGCTGACATGTGTCCCTCATTCCCTTTGTGTAAAGGGAGCCTGTGCGTGTGTTTATGTGTGTGTGTGTGTGTGGCTTTCTCTCTCATCCCCTACCTTTAGGGCTCGCCCCCTCCCATGTAGGGATGTGCAAAGACTTTTAGGGCACACACAAAGCATCCAATTTTCCCTAGGGTTGACCTTTGGACACAACCTTTGAATTTTGGAACCTTAGCATTTTGGAAGTCTTAATGGGCTGAACCTTAGGGTTCTTTTAGCCCATTGTTGCACATGGCTCTTTTGCAGATGGCCCCCCCTTTGGATCCCTATTTTCCCTCCTTTGGATCCCTACTGTGGCCGGTCTGCTAGCTTAACCAATATTCTAGCTTTTTCTCCCCTGGCCTTCCCCACATTAAATGATCAGTTTAATATGAGAAAATCATTTAGGAGAATTAGATATTGATTATTATGACAGTAGGTCAAGGAGTAGGTTTTAAGCAAAATGATTAAGCTGCAACCCTTTTCTCGATTCAATCATCCCCTTTAGTAGCCCTTTGTTGTAAAGTCAGATCTATGGGATGAAAATTGCTTCTTCTAAATGCTCATCTACTCAAGCTTAGCTATTGTATTTGCCTATCAATTGGTTATACTCATCCGCTTGTGTTCCACAACAAAAATCGAGCTGACAACAATTACAACCAATTAAGTACATAATGAACTATGCTCTAAAATCTATCTGAACACATATGGAAAAGAGTAGTGCCTTGGTCTCATTGCATAAATAGTTGTAGAGAAAGCCGTGAAATTGGACCATTTTACAAACAATTGTAGAGATAACCGGTAACCAATTATCATATATGCGATTCTTTTTATAAAATTCGCCAATGCACTTTGTACTTATTTACTTTCGTGGTAGATTCTCGATGTCGATCCGTGTGTGTCCTATAATGTTCTATAGCAACTCCCACCAAGCAAGACTAGTTTAAATAATTTGTGGCATGCAAAGGTATGTGAAATATTGATGACAATATTACCTTGAAATAGTAGGTAACTAGTTTTTCATCAAATCTGAAAGCATTTACTTCCCTTACATTAGCACCCACTTAAGCCCTTACCTTGTTTCGACATAAAAAGCTTTTGCACACATGCCAACTTTGTTTTCTAACCTCATCCAAATCTTGTTTTTCTTTCAATGGATAAGCTCCAACACGCCTCTCGCCTTTGCTTTTTGAATGATGCCCTTCAAAAGTCAACTCCACCATTTTTGGTAGAGTAACCTTGAGTAGGGCTTTGTTGTCAGGAAGACAAGTAAAAGCAATGGTTGTAGTCTTTCTTAGGTACAAAAGGTGACTAGAAAGCTTAGAGTGTTCAACTTCCCATATGATGTGTGAAGTGTAAGACTCAGACTCAGTAGAGCAACAATAATTGGAAGACCAATGAGTGAACTAAGAATAAGGCTAAGACAACTGGGACAAAACAAAATCTTGAATGTGTGATGATAAGAACTCAACCAGACTATTGGGGATTACAACTCAATAAGTGTAGAGCTAGAACGTTTAAAAATACAATTGAGATAGCTCAAGGCAATAACACCTAGTACAAAAAGATCTTAAAGAATATCAGCAACACCACAGTCTAAGATTACTTGTAGCAATATTGACAACCAAAAAATGAAGCATTTTCCCTATTTATAGGTTTTGGCACTTGACAACTCGATCAATACTATAGTCACTATCTACCGACAATGTACTCTAATGCTCCATCCTTGTTGTCTCCCATCTTTATCACTATCTACTGACAATGTACTCTAATGCTCCATCCTTGTTGTCTCCCATCTTTATCAAATAGCTTTGGTGGCTTCTATTTAGTCCTTCTACGTTTAAAGCACTTTTTGAAAACTTAATCTGATTTGTTGGTCTTTGGAGTCATTCATGTAGACTAATGAGATGTGATATGAATATTGCTTATATGTGATGGTATAATAACGTGTGATTCAATCAAGACAATGTAGTGCTTTATTTATTTGGAATTAAGATACTTTGGTTCACTGCTTGTCTCCTAACATGCCACCCAATTTCTTACCAAGCAGGTATAACTTACTTCACTTGTTTTTGTTACCATATACATGTGGTAGTGATGTGTGTGAACACACTAGGACCGCCGGGGCATTTTTTTCCTCTTTAGGAGGTTTTTTCCCCCGTGCATTGTATATACGCCCATCACTCTAGGGCTATCTATCTTTCCATTGCACACTAAGTAACACACTCTCTATTGTGTGCCTTGAGCTTCCTTCGTCTTCTCCAAGCTGTGTGTGTTTCTCTGCAACCCTAATTCCAACAATTGGTATCAGAGCAGGTCACGTCCTCCCGGGCTTAGTCGCCAGCTGCTCCAGCACACGCCTGCTCACTTTCTTCGATTTCAGTGAGCTTTGGCGAGCGTTCGCAGGTCGACAAATATTTTGGGTAAGCTCGAAGAGCTTGGTCTGCTCAGAATTTTGATTTGGGCTCATTTCGGCCTCCGTTTCCACTACGGGCAGTACTGCACAGGCTATTTCGTCATTTTGTGCAGATTTTCTGTCAGTGCCGTTTTCTGCATAACAGGTGCCTTATAGTCTTCTACGGTTTGTGCTATATAGCACAAGTTGTTCCCGCTCCATTTCTCCTATTTTCGGGCAGTTTTCACATTAGGTGCAGCATTTACTATGGCTGACAACAACAACACAGATGTGTTCAAGATGTTTGCTGCTGAGGACAAGTTGGATGGGGACAACTACCCTATGTGGGCTTATATGATGCAACATGTTCTTGTGTCAAAAGGTGTCTGGAACATTGTGCAGGGCATTGATGTACGTCCTGGTTCTGAAGATGTAGGCGATGTTGAGGATGTTGCAGGTCTTGCTGCAAGGATTGCAGCTGTTAGAGTTGTTTTGCCTACGCAGAACAAGCTCGTTGGGATGTTAAGGATGCGCAGGCTCATGCATTGATTGCGTTGTCTGTGAAGCGCACCATTATTCCTCACATCCGATCAGCAAAATCTGCAAAACAGGCTTGGGATATTCTAGCAGGTCTTTATGCAAGCCGCAATGAGGCTAAAATTGCTTTGCTGCGTAAAGAGCTAGAGTCGAAGATTATGCATGAGGAAGATGATATGGACACTTTCCTTGCTAGTGTCAAGGATATCAATGAGCAACTCATTTCTGCAGGTGAAGTCATTTCGGACAGTTCCCTTGTGCAGACTGTTCTTAATGCCTTACCAGATTCCTACCAGACTTTTGCTAGTACTTGGAGACTCATGACCCAAGGAAATCTTGAAGTTGTCAAGTTTGATGCATTATGCACATTGCTGTTGCAAGAGTCACTTTCTAGAAAAAACAGGACTAGGCAGTGTGCAGTTGACCAGGCTTTTATTGCTTCTCAAAGAAAGGGTGGTAACAATAATGCAGCCACTTCTTATGGTTCTGCTGCGAGTGTAAAAATTCTGTTCCTAATGCTTCTGCTGGCAGCACTTCGTATGGCAATTCTGGTGATAAGGGCAAAAAGAAGATGCATTGCCATTATTGTAAAGCCAATGATCACTTGATCAAGTCGTGTCCTAAGTTGAAGGCCAAAGAGGCTAAGAAGAAAGAGGGTGGTTCCACTGCAAATGCTGGTTCCACTACAAATGCAGCCATTGTTGAGTCTTCTGTGAAAGGAGATTGTGATGCTGATGTTGATGCAGAATGGGCTTTTAGCGCAGAGTGCACTTACAATCTTGCTGTCCATGATGCATGCTTGTCAGTTGCTGCAGATTCACATGTGTGGTATTTCGACAGTGGTGCTACAAAGCACATCACCTCACATAGTGAATTGTTTACCTCTCTCGAGTCTGTCCCTCATGGGAATTCAGTCACTTGTGCCAACAACGCCTCTTATCCAGTTCAGGGAGTTGGAAAGATTGTGCTCACTGCTGCTAATGGCAGTTCCTTCACACTTGTTGATGCACTTTATGTACCTGGGATCAAGAAGAATCTCTTGTCTGTATCCGCACTTGCTAGACTTGGACTTGTAGTCAAATTTGTGGATGACAGATGTACAGTTCATGATCTCAGTTTTGGTGATGAAATTGTTGCATCTGGGCTTTTGTGCCGTGGGCCGTATAAGCTCACTTTGTATGACAAGTGTGGACAAAATTTTGCAAATGCTGTTGTAGATTCAAGGGCTATTTCAGATGCAAAACTTTGGCATGCACGTTTTGGTCATCTGAATTTTGCCAGTTTGCTGCGTTTGCAGAAATCTGATATGGTTGCTTCTTTGCCGCCTCTTGAAGCACCTGTCAAACATGTTTGTGAAGGCTATATTCTGGGTAAAATGCAGCGTTCTAAGTTTCCAAAGGATGGTTCAGTTAGGGCCACATGCAGGTTGCAGCTTGTGCATAGTGATGTTTGTGGGCCCATGCAAACTCCGTCCTTGGGCAATTACCTGTACTTCGTGACTTTCATTGATGATTACTCCACGCATGCATGGGTATTTCCGCTTAAAGCGAAGTCCGAAGTTTTTATGTGCTTCAAACAATTTTTGGCTATGGCTGAAAATGTCTCAAAATGTACTATGGGCACCCTCCGTTCCGATCGAGCGGGGGAGTATATGTCTCATGAATTTAATGCATTTCTGGCTAGTCGTGGGATAAAACACCAATGTACAGTGCCTTATACACCTCAGCAAAATGGTGTTGCTGAGAGGAAAAACAGGTCACTAACGGAAATGGCACGATGTATGGTCAAAAGTCAAGCTTTGCCGCATTCTTTTTGGCTTGAGGCCATCATGTGTGCCACTTATGTACTTAACAGGTGTCCTACGAAAGCTTTGCAGTCTATTACTCCATATGAAGCATGGCATGATAGAAAGCCTTCTATTGAGCACATGCGTGTTTTTGGCTGTTTGGCATATGCTTTGGTGCCATAAGTGCAGCGCAGAAAATTGGATGATAAGGCTGTCAAATGTATTTTTGTTGGTTATAGTGTTGAAAGCAAAGGTTACAAGTTGTATCATCTGCAAACAAAACGTATTCTGGTTTCTCGGGATGTAGTGTTTGTGGAAGATTCAGTTCAGCCCTTGCTGTCATGTACTAGAGACAGTAATGTAAGCTCACAGAACATTTATGACACTTTGTTGCCTCTTTTCAGTGGTGGAAATACGAATAAGTTCCAATGAGGCAAATATACAGCCTATGGGGGTTTTTGAAAATGTTTTAGATCAGCCTATTACTGATGCAGATGTACATGATGTACTTGATGAGGAAAGGGCCGAAAATGAGCAGGCTAGAGGTATGCCAAAATGGGTGGTGCACACTTTGCGTGACAGTAAATTGGATGCACCTTTGTCTAGTCGTACTCGTTCAAGCTCTCGCCATGCATCTTATGCATCAGATTGTTATGCTTTGGCTGTGTCTAATTTACATGATGTTGAGGAGCCTCTGTCTTTTGATGAAGCACAGAATTCATAAAATTGGATTGCTGCCATGAAATCAGAATATGATGCACTTATAGAGAATGACACATGGACTTTATGTGATTTGCCTCCTGAAAAAAAGGCCATTGGTACGAAGTGGGTTTACAAGTTGAAACGCAAGCCGGATGGTGAGATCGATCGCCATAAGGCTCGACTTGTTGCAAAGGGTTATGCACAACAAAAAGGCATAGATTATGAAGAGACTTTTGCTCCCACTTGTCGTATGACTACTGTACGTTTTCTATGTGCATTGGCAACTCATTTTGGTTGGGATGTACATCAATCAGACATTGTTACTGCTTTCTTGAATTGTGACATATTTGAGGAAGTTTATGTAACGCAGCCTCGCGATTTTGTCATAAAAGGACAAGAGGACAAAGTGTGCAAATGTAAGAAGGCTTTGTATGGGTTGAAGCAATCTCCTCGTGCTTGGTATGAGAAAGCTGACACTCATTTGGTTAAACGAGGCTTTCGTAACAGTCCAACAGAAAGCACATTGTATGTGAAGCGTGAGGATGATGTATTTCTCATTGTGGTTCTTTATGTTGATGATTTGCTGATCACTGGACCAAATGAGAGACATATTGCTGAATTTAAGGCTGATTTGAATGCTACTTTCAAGATGAAAGATTTGGGGCTGTTGCATCATTACTTGGGTATACAGTTTAAGCAGTGTGATGGTGATATTGCCTTGTGTCAGAAAAGTTACATAGAGACATTGCTATGTAAGTTTGGACTTGAGGATTGCAAACCTATTGCCACTCCCATGGAAACAGGTTTGAAGTTGAGTCTACATGATGCTGGCGATCCTGCTGATGTCACTCTTTACCAAACTGCTGTTGGCTGCCTCATTTATGTATGCAACACGAGGCCAGATATTCAGTTTGCAGTCTCGCAGGTCAGCAGATTTATGCATAGCCTAGGGTCTAAGCATTGGCAGGCTGTCAAGAGGATTTTCCGCTACCTTAGTGGCACTTTACATCTTGGCTTGTTTTATCCCAAGGGGGGATCATTGCCGCCAGACTTACATGCTTTTTCGGACTCAGATTGGGCTGGTTGTTTTGACACGCGAGTGTCCACAAGCGGTTTTTGTTTCATGCTTGGCAGTTCATGTATATCATGGTTGAGCAAGAAGCAACCTACTGTGGCCACTTCGAGTTGTGAGGCTGAGTACAGGGCAGTCTTCACAGCTACGGTTGAGTGTGTATGGCTCAGACGCCTTATGGCTGACTTGGGTGTTGGACAGGACACTGCCAACACTATCTACACTGACAGTCAGAGCGCATTGGCAGTTGTGAGGAACCCAGTTTTTCATGCTCGCACAAAGCACATTGAGGTGCATTACCACTATGTCAGGGAGAGGCTCTCAGCAGGAGAGATCAGCTTGGCTTATGTGCCAACACAGGACAACCTTGCAGATCTTTTCACAAAGGCATTGTCTCGTGAGAAGCTTGAAGCTTTCCGCAAAGCTTTGGGCTTACTCCCCTTTGTGGACTGATCCTGTCCTCAGGGCATGGCACTTCCCTTTACTCATGTGCCAGCTCTCGTTCACCGCATCACTCCTGGGGGGATTTGTTACCATATACATGTGGTAGTGATGTGTGTGAACACACTAGGACCGCCGGGGCATTTTTTCCCTCTTTAGGAGGTTTTTTCCCCCGTGCATTGTATATACGCCCATCACTCTAGGGCTATCTATCTTTCCATTGCACACTAAGTAACACACTCTCTATTGTGTGCCTTGAGCTTCCTTCGTCTTCTCCAAGCTGTGTGTGTTTCTCTGCAACCCTAATTCCAACAGTTTTCTATGCCTTTGGTTTTCTTCTCTCCCTAGTCCTCAAATCATTAATTCTTCATAGGATACTTTCTTGTTACAATGGCAAAGATTAAATTCTCTTAGGTTGTCTCCTCCTTGCTCTCTTGATTATGAAGGACTTATAATGACAATATATGGCTTTGCAAGTGATTCAAATATTGCCTCTTACCTCTAGCTACCACCGTTCTTAACCTTTGGTATCCTTTTGATTATAAATCCATATGGTATATCAATGCATATTTGAACATTTTGCGACTGTTGTTGCTCTACCATGACCTTGTCCTCTCAATAGCACCTTGTTCTAGCTCACCCTGCTTGGTTATTAATGTTCTTGATTGAAGCATGTGGATGAAAAAACCATTTCTTCTTCCTCTCATCATAACAAGTGCCATTCCCTTGTGGTTAATTTGGTTATGCACAACTTATGACAAAATGATGTTGTAGATACCTTTCTACAAGAATATTAGGTCTCAGTCTAGCTCTAAACAGAATCTCTGATTTTTTTGGAGGTACAATGGGTCATGCTTGGGATTATCCATGATCATCCCTAGATGCTCATATGCTTTATAAGATGTCTCCAACAACTCATTAGTAAGATTGACCACTAATACCATGTGGTCTAACCATTGCTCTAGTATGTCTTTAACACTAGGTTGGTAACCTAACATGACATAAAAGTGTCCTTTCAGCCTGTTTTGAAAAAAACCTCCAAAACCATAGTAGATCCACTCATTTTGTAAAATCCTTTCATGAGGTTATAGTTCAAGGCCTACTACACAAGGAAAAAATAAGAAACTTGTAAAATTTCTCATCTTTTAGTCACACCAAGCCTCCAAAGTTGATGGACCAGTGCATTTTCATCAAAACAGTCATTTCTTACGTTTTGTTGCATAAAAATAAGACTAGGGATTTTTGTAGGACTTGAGATAAATTCCCTAGTTAACTTCAATGGGCTGGTGATCAAAATATATGATTGCTTCTCACTCACTATTTTTTGTTTTGCCAAAATAAATAGTTACAAAAAAGTTGAATTTTTACCATTCTGCAAACCTATCATCAAAGTTTCTATAGCCACACTCAATACAAATAATAGATGCATGTTTTCTTAGTTCCCTATTGTCCTTTATGTTCATAAGGAGCCATGGAGCATGTCAAAAGAATAATGCATCTCTTACCAAGGGGAATCTTGGGGACAAAGATGAAGTGCTAAATACAGCAAACATGAAAAAACTGGGTTCAACATTATGAGTTGTAGAATCCGATAGAAACTATTCAATATCTAGCCAAATTTGATCCTTATGACTAGATATGGTTACTACCTACAAAATGCATGTAGTTGTCACAAGAAACTAACAATATTGAAAAAGCTATACTTGATATACTAGAATGTTTCGTTTTCTTCTATAATTGAAAAAATCAACCATCGTTGTGTACTATGCAAAATAGGGTATTAGGTGCCCCAAAACTCAAGGAATATTAGATTTATGTTACAATATGCGACATAGAAAATAAAAAATGCATTTGGATATCATGAAATCCACCAAAAAAATCATAGAAGAGCTAAAATTGGCTAAAAAACAGGATTTGACAATTTTTGTAATTTGGTCATAACTTACAACTTTAATATTTCTTTCTCCCTAGAAGCATCATGACATCTTGAGGACTACTAAAGATAGTTCTCTAGCATTATAGACCTCACAAAAATGAATTTTAGAGTGGTATAGTTGCAAAAAGTCAAAAACAGGACCCGTTTTTTCACACAGTTTAGGTTGTGAAATGTTGTGCAAGGACAAGGTTAAAGATGGAATTGATATTCCAAAAAAATGTGAGTTTTTTTCAGCTCACGAGACAACTTTTTAGATAGATAGCACCTCAAAATCCATTTTGAAACTCTTGACATAATTCAAGGAAAATGGTCACTTAACAGGACATAAAAGTGTCCCATTACCAACGTAGTGTTAAGAGTCTTCCTATATTCTCTATATCACATACTTCTAATCCACGTCTTGAAGTATAGGCTTCTAGGAAAACCAAAGTGCAAAAATGTGATCTCTTCACTACTTAAATTGATCAACAGTCTCCACATACTTCTAGTCGTTTGCACGTTGTGGGTAGTTTGGATACAAGGCTCTATAGAAGCATGTCGATTCTTCTTTTGTAGGTGAAATGGCATGCAATAATAAAGAAGGTTTTGGGATATCATAACTTGAATCATCATCTACTACTCCTAATGTAGCATGCTTCTTAAAGTTTGACTAAGTGGTATATATGTCTAAACTTGGCCATTCATCCATGTTGGGGTAACGGCCAATGGGCTCATCACTACTCTTCCTTATCTAAATGAATAAGGACTTTGTGGGCTCAAACTATGAATCCACCCAAAATCTCTCTCTATGTTCTCTCTTCTCCTTCACACTATGCACTCATCGCTCCCACATGCGTACTGATATCAGAGCGAGGAGGGGGAGCATGGTCGAGCTTCTAGAGAAGCTAAAGTTTGAAGCTTAGTTCACATCAAAAAATTGGTTTTTGCAATTTGGGAGCTCCTCGAGCAAGTACTGCTTGCAAGAAGAAATACATAGCATTGAAAACTCGCAATGTTGAGAAGGCTACACAGTAGCGTTAAAGCATGGCTTACATAGCGTTGAAATAAAAATTTGGGAAAATTACCAAAATACCCTTCAAATTTCAAAAATTCCCAAAATACGAACAAGAATCAAGTGTCAATTAATAGGGTGGCGATAGTCAAAAAAAGGATCGTCCAAGAAAGGTAAGAATTTATGTAGCCGAAATGTAGCCTTTCGGCTACATAGAGAAGAAAAATCCATAGGAAAGACGCCGAAGAGGGTTGCTTCCCATCTTTGTTTGATTCCGTTTTCCCATGCTTCCCAAGTGCTCTACCACAAAGTGGTGAGAATATATAATGGTGGTCCATGCTAATCACGTGGCAACAACCATAGTATTCAAGTACCGATGGGGAATTCACAAGCATCTTATTAAGCTTCCCCACCCTCTCTCGCATCGCGTTTTTTTTTTTTTGGTTTTGTTTTGGCTCCATGCATGCAATAATTAGTTGTCATCATGCATAACGTGAGCTATCAAAACAGCTACTTTCGATACAACCAAGAATTGCATCACGCTCACCTTCCACACTATCTTGCACGGGCGACTTCAAATGGGATCGACGATTGAGGTGATTCCGATCGTCAGATGCACATTTGTAAATTCGAAACATTTGATAAATTCGAGGAAAAAAGTAAATTCGGATAGATATGAAATCAACCTGCAACATTGAGAAGGATACACAGTAGTGTTAAAGCATGGCTTACATAGCGTTGAAATAAAAAGTTGGGAAAATTACCAAAATACCCTTTAAATTTCAAAAATTCCCAAAATATCCTCAATATTTTGTCATAAATTCCCAAGATGCCCTTCAAATTTTCCAAAATTCCCAAAATACCCCTGATTGTGAGATTAAATTTCTCCAAAGATAATTTTTTTTCTGGTAGCTTTTCATAAATAAAATTGTTTGTATATTATTACAAGATGCTAAAATTAGAATTTGAGTTGGTTATGTAAGCTTTGGAGATAGGTTGCTTAATTCTATTTAAACATAATTGCTCTTTTTTGCGACGTAATTTGTGACAAATTACATGCCTAGCACTTAAAAACGGATCTCAATTGTCGAAAAGAAATAAAAAATCAAAAATCTTGAACAATCCAACAAAAATAGATACAAGGGTATTTTGGGGATTTCTGAAATTTGAGGGGTAGGGGTGTTTTGGTTAACTATCAAAGAAGCAAACCATTTATATTAGTAACGCTGAAGAAAATGCAACGCAAGGAAGCAAGTCTTGCGCAACTATGAAGGGCAGCTATTTTTTTCGACACACTAGAGGGCCCACAGGGGAGGTGCTTATCCCTTCCAAATATTAGCCATGTTACATGGTCAGGCAAGGGCCGCGTACCATTGGACAAGAGCCACGCGTAGGCATCGCCATGGCCACTTAATTGATGCACCATGTTCTGGGAACAACGAAGAAAACTCGTAGCAACTAGCTAGGAACCTCCTCCTTGGGTAACCCACCCCAGTAGGAGGAGGCACTTGAGTGTCTAAGGGCAAGAGCCCTAGCAGTGTGAACACCAAGTGAGTACAAGGTGTCTCTCTAGAGTGCGACCCAAGGGGGATTTGAACCCACAACCCGTAGGTTGAGAGGCCAAAGCCTTACTATTAGACCAACTCTTTGGGGACTATGAAGGACAGCCTTGCACAGAGAGCCTTGCACAACCACAAAGCAAGGCACCTAGACACAGAGGGAAACCATCAGCCTGGCACATACAAAGAAGGTGGAGCTAGAGGTGGTCAAAGAATCTGACCCAACCATGTACAGGTTTTTGGCATTGCCATAGGATTTTAGAATCATGATTTTGACATCCACACTTGATTTTGGAGTCAAAGATTTCTAGATCAAAATGATAGGTGGAGTATACCAGCGAATACCATCAAGGTCGAGAGTTGGGGGGCTGTTAACCCTCCATTCAGAGAGCTTTCCTCAGCAGAATTGACGTTAGCTGACAGATCAGTGCCAAGTCATCACGTATAAACCATTGACCACCGACAATCTTCCATGAAAACATGAGTCCACCATTCGCCAACCACAACGTGATGTGTTAGCACATGGAATAGCATGAGCATGCAACACATTAGCAAGCAGAATCTATGAAAGAGATAGTTATAGGCATGTGCATGGACACATCAACAAGTGGAATTGCTGAGCAAAGCCTTGTTACTGACAAGTCAACTCTAAAAACGAGTGACAATGACGTCTAAATGAGGCAAAAGCTCCATGTTAGCGTTGGCTATGTTGATGGTGATGCAGGCAACCTCCAATGCCCTCCACGTAGCATGATCAATGACCACACTATAGCCCCCTCCTCCCGACACTTGACGGGCGGGAAAGGACATTGAGTGTCCTTTCACACATAATAACTCCATAATAATGGCTCTCGGCCTCTACCGGTCGCCAATGGGTTGCCATTATTATGTGGAAAGGATACTCAGTGTCCTTTCCCTACCCACATCTGATGGCAACATATATTCGACGGTGATTCTATAGGTGGAGTTTCATTACAAGTTTCACAACTCATATCTCTAGGCTCATAGAGGGCATCATACTTTTTCTTTGTTTATGCACTTTGAATTCGATTCTTATATCTCTATGTGGTTTCTAAGAGAGGCTTATGATAGCCATATGCGTTTTGGCTCTATGTATGATACATGTGGATATCTTTTAGGGAGATTGAGTCTCTAGATTCTTGTGGATACCCTAGAGTAAAGGGGCCATTTAAAAACCATGGCCCAAAGGCAAGACACACATAAGGGACATAGACATGCCAATTTAGAAGCCATACATTCTCAGTACATGACCTCTTTTACAATGTGTTCGATTACAAAGTAGAACGAGCTCATAGTTGTTGCGCATGTGGCACCCTTCCAATAAAAAGGGTTCCTTTAAATCCATCATGGCCAACACTCCAATGCAACTACCTCATGAGAGGGAATGGCGCTGCCCTCTACTCCAACTCATATGCAATCTGCACAATTGGCACGTCCCACCTGCCAATCATGCTAGAACATAGAAAACAATATATAAACATCACATGCATAGATGCTTGAGTTCCAAAAAATAAGACATTTGCTTGCTTTCTTGTGACACCCACTCCACCAAAACACACAGACCATAGCCCACACATCACTCATGCACAAATCACCCTTAGTTTTGATTAAACAGATTCAATACAAAGCACCATCAACTTGAGGCTCAAAAATT
Organism: Adiantum capillus-veneris; assembly: GCF_014529385.1. Taxonomy (NCBI): domain Eukaryota; kingdom Viridiplantae; phylum Streptophyta; class Polypodiopsida; order Polypodiales; family Pteridaceae; genus Adiantum; species Adiantum capillus-veneris. Next base: position 40,488,597 of record NC_140949.1, on the reverse strand, counting down.
AACCCAAAGGACAGTAGCACACAATAGGTTACAACAGTAGCACACCCAACAATAGATGCTCATGTCTCAAACTCAAGCCTGCTACATATAGTCCCAACATGGAGCACCACCAACCAGGCGCACATAATACAACATATTGCTAACAACAATCAACAACAACAATATCAGTAGGGTGCTAACAACAATATCAACACACACTTTGATTGGCTTCAAACTTGCACTCAGTTTTATTTAACCAATTTTTGCAATTTTAAGGAAGAAGTCTTATTGCTAGTTAAATCATTCAACTCACTCCTCATGCTTGATTATGAGACATCCTTAGCTTGAAGGCCTTCTTTGCACATCTCCTCTACTAAATAAGAATGGTGGAAGGGTCTGTTGCTATGGAAGGGTGTGTGTCTTGCCATTTTCTTGTGCAAACTTCCTCACCAAAAGGCTCCGTTCATTTCTCCCAAGCCCCCCAACTCCACAGAACAACCAAAGGAGGAAATTTAGTTAGAGCCAAGTCCTCAATTCTCCATGAAGGTGTACTCTATAATTTTTGGAAGATATTACAAATTAGAAACTATTGTACACTTGCATAAGAGAGTTTTTTCAGTTTTCAACAATTTATATAAGTGATTTAAAGGTTTATTTTTATGTTTTACAAATTTGGGTTTTGTGACTGTATCTACACAATGTATTATGGCTAGGTATGGCAAAGAGGAAAGGTATCACAACAAGAGTGATAGGAGAAAAGGCAGATAGACAACAGAAGATCACACACATCAATCAAACCTTTGCAACCACAATCCACCAAGGTGGGAGTTCATACAACTGCAAAAAGAGAGTGTGATTCACACTAGCAAGAGATAGCAATGTCGAGATTGAAACTTCGATAAAGGAAGTCAGAGGCAATGGAACAAAGCCCTTCAGCCACAATCAAAGGAAAATGCAAGGAAATGTGAAACATCAAGCAAAAAACCTCCCCTTTCCTAACAAGAAAGACCAACTTTTCCAAAACTAAAGTCTCCAACACCTTGCACAAATCCCTCTTTGAATATCTCACCTCAATTATTAAGTGATGGAGAAGAAGAATTATCGAAGACACCACATGCAAACAAGAGATGCAGTGAGTTAACATATGGACAACTTCAAGCACGAGAATACGACCTTTCCTTGTGTAAGTGTGCTTTACAATTTGGCATAAAGCAGGAGTGTAATCACTAATTGGGAGGCGGGGAGGACACAAAGGGAAAGAAAAGAACTACCCACACAACTATCAATCGAGGTGGACATAGTTTTCCAATGGATATATTTGAAATGTGAGTTCGGACAAGGTGTATCTGTCCTACATGTCAAATTAAAGATAGTTGAAATTTCTTGAACACGAAATACATTGTTTTCCAATGGTATTCCATGAAAAAGCTAGTGGGAAGGATTTTGCAAGAGACACCCAAAACTTGTGTTCAAGGTTTTAGAGGGTTTGGATCAGCCCAGGGCAAGCAAATTTTGACACATTACAAGAGGCTATTCATATTAGCGACGCTCACACAGCGACGCTCAAATTTTTTTTTTTCGGCGTCGCTATGAGCGTCGCAAATTTCTTTGTAAATTTGCGACGCTCATAGTGATGCTCATAGCGACGTCGGCTGGGCTAAAAAAATAACAGAGCGCGCCCAAAAACTCAGATCTCAGATCTGAGTTTTTCGGCGCCCTCAAGCAAGGAGCAGGTAACGCTCTCCCTCTCTCTCTCTCTCTCTCTCTCTCTCTCTCTTTCTTCTCCACACACACACACACACACACACACACACACACACGAGGAGAGGAAGGAGACCCAAGTATGCTCCTTCCCTCTCCTCATTCTCATGTTCCCTTCCCCTCTTTCTCTCTCCCTCTCTCTCTCTCTCTCTCACACACACACATACACACACACACATAGTGTTTTTGAGAGAGAGAGAGAGAGAGAGAGAGAGAGAGAGAGAGAGTACAAACATAAACAAAAACGCACACACACATACATAAACAAAGAATGCACACACACATTGAGAGAGGAAAAGAGAGAGAGAGCATGCATAAACAAAAAACGCACGCATTGAGAGAGGAAAAGAGAGAGAGAACATGCATAAACAAAAAACGCACACATTGAGAGAGGAAAAGAGAGAGAAAATATGCATACGATCCAAAAAAACGCACACACATTGAGAGAGAAAGAGAGAGAAACTAATTTAACGTCGTAGGAAACTAATTAAAATTAAAAGACCTAAAGATCTAGCCGACGAGGAGTTGAACTCAAGACCTATTATTCAAGAGGAAAATGGCATAATCAATCTATCATACTTGGCATGGGTGATAGAAAGGTTATACCATTTATCTCTTTTTATTGGCACACACATCCACACACGCGCACACACACAAGAAGAAGAGAGTTATAACGTCGTAGGAAACTATCCTAAAAGATGTTAAAGATTAGGTTAGATGTAGACTTATGTTAAATTAGATTTAGGTTTATTTAAGTTAAATTAGATTAGATTTAGGTTTACTTTTAATTAGATTTACGTTTATTTACGCTAGATTTAGATTTATGTTATATTAGATTAGATTTAGGTCTCCATAGACTGCGATGCCTGCATGAAGTGAGTGAAGAAAGCCCTCAATGGAATATAGGGTATTGCTGCCTTCACTCATGGTGGGCTCCGTCGATCCAAAAGTACTGGTGAAATGTCTTGAGAAGATAGGGAAGAAGGTGGATCTTCAGGGCGGCAAGAGTCACTACATCCCCGATACAATGACCATCTAGACAACCTCTAGTCATTCAACAACAACTTCAAAGTTAGTAACAAGAGCAAGAACGGTCTAAAGGGCCAATTGCTGTCGTCAGATGTGGATGGAGATGAGGCAGCGTCACCGCGGGAAGTTAACTCTCACATCTTTAGTGATGAGAATGCCAACTCTTGTCGAGTTATGTGAAAAATTATGTGTTAAATCAGTTTTAAGGTTCTTATAATCCCTGTTAGTTTAGTTCTTTGTTTTTAATATAACATAATTTATGTTAGATTTAGATTTATGTTATATTAGATTAGACTTAGGTTTATTTAGGTTTACCCACACACACACACACACACAAGAAGAAGAGAGTTTTAACGTCGTAGGAAACTATCCCAAAAGACGTTAAAGATTAGGTTAGATGTAGACTTACGTTAAATTAGATTTAGGTTTATTTTTAGTTAGATTTATGTTTATTTAGATTTACGCTTATTTACGTTAGATCGAGTCCACGCAAGAATTACTTACGGTTTAGGGTTTAGAGTTAGACGAACAGTGAAAAGATCTACTGTGAAAAGATGTTAAGATGCTGTGAAGTGCTACAGCTAGAGAAGAGGCAAAGGGGTTTTGTCCACTACATGCAGTATCATGTAGACGTGGGTCTGTAGATTTCTTGTACCCACAAATATAGGTATTGACCAATAAAGACGAGATTATAACCCGGTGGTTCTGATCTCCGTGCACCTCTAGACCGAGGTGTGCGGGGATTGGACATGACTAGAGAATGTGAGGTAAAGAGAGAGAGAGAGAGAGAGAGAGAGAGAGAGAGAGAGAGAGAGAGAGAGAGAGAGAGAGAGATAAGACGAAGAATGCCAATAGAATATTAAATTTGTTGTCCCCGTGGTTGACTACGAAGAAGGGGCACCTATGGCTAAGCTTGATTGTGCCAGGGCGATATAAAGTGGGGAATATGGATGTGTATCTTCGTCCACTATTGGAAGAGCTACAACAATTGTGGATTGGCATAGAGGTGGTGGATATGAGCCGACACACAGGACGACGGAATGCTTTGATCAGAGGCATTCTAATGTGGACCATGCATGACTATCCCGGGCTAACAGAATGCTCAGGTGATCTATTGACACTCCTCACTCAGACACTGTAAATCTTGTTTTTTCCCATAGTTGATCTATTATCATGTGTATACATGCAGGGCTTCAAACAAGCGGATACAGAGCATATGTCACATGTGGACCTAGACTGAATGCACGTAGGGCACCCTCACTGAAGAAGCAAATCTACGAAGGTCATCAAGCGTATCTTCAAGAGAATCATGTGTTACGCGACGGCTTTTTGGGAAGAGAGCCACCAAGGATGTCTGCACAAGCATGGTTAGAGCAGAAGGAGATGTGCGATGATGGATTGCCTCCAGGGATGAAGAGACTATCTCTATGGTACGAGTTACCATACTGGCCCCGACTCATGATCAATCACTTGCTCGATCCAATGCACATATTCAAGAATGTGGGTAATCTACTATGGGACCATCTGACCGGCAAGAAAGATACTTTGGGAGCCAGAGTTGACCTTAGAAATGTGGATCGTATGGAGCAATATTGGCCGCAAACAGCGTCTGATAGATCGATAAAACTCCCTAAAGCACCATGGATTTTCACAGGAGCCCAAGAAAGCAAAGTAAAAGAGACCATTCGATCTTTGCGGACCCCCACTGGCGTAATGCACTCGCTCCGAACGTGTTTTACTAAAGAAGGAAAGCTTACCGGTTTGAAGTCACACGATTGGCATAAAATGTGTCAGGTACGTTCATAGTGGACTTTAATATCATTGCATAAAATGTGGACTTTAATATCATTGCTGCACATACTTTACAGTTTATTTTACCGGTTGCCATTAAGGGATGTTTGTCTCTCGACATCCGTAACACAATCTACAAACTTGCAAAGCTGGTGCAATGGATTTCACAAAAGGAGATCAACGTAGACTCCATACCATTCGCCAAACTAAATGCTGCGGAGCTTGTGTGCATGTTTGAGAAACATTTTCCTACTACCATGCTGACCATTCAGGTCATCTTCTTGTTCACATAGTTGATGAGGTGGAAATAGCTGGCACAGTTCATTCCAGATGGATGTTCTTCTTAGAACGTTTCATGAAAACGCTTAAGGGATATGTGCGTCAAAAGGCACGTCCAGAGGGTAGCATGGCAGAAGGTTGGTTGGTATCAGAGTCCCTAGTGTACATTGCAGAGTGGCTAGATGGATTTGATAAAGCCCGGGACACGCTATGGCGAACCATAGATGATGAGCGCATATCTGGGATTGTCATGTGCAATCTCGGTGTTGAGAAGAAGATGACGGAAGATCTAGAGGCTAAAATCAACCGATTTTGCATGTTTCACAATCCAGTGATGCAAAAGTGGATTTCACAATATGAGGATGCAAAGCAAGAGCGACAAAGGGCACGAATCGAGTGGAGATGGGGAAGACGACCACCGATGCACTATCCGACGGTTCTGGAGAGCCTACCAACCTTCATGAGCTTAAGATGGTTGCACAACCAATTGAAAAGCGCACAACAATGCGGTGACGAAGTGACTGAGGAAGAGTGGGAGTACTCTCGGGGTTGCGCGACCAAGGTAAGTTTGCAATGTACGACTAGCAAGTGACTTTATTTATAAACGTTTGAACGGCCACTCATAATCTTTGTTCGTTGTAGTATAAGTCATACACAGCAGCATGGTGTAAAGGTCGACATTTTAGGGTGGAACGAATCGACAAAAAGCGTTTTACTCAAGATTGTGGAATCATGGCAAAATTTGAACAGTCTAGTCGACGACGTTCCTCTGATGAAGATCCTGTGGTGGCGGAACTCACTTACTTCGGCACGCTGCAAGAGATTTTGAGGATCGATTACAGAGGATTTTTTGTCGACTTGTTCGACGTGCAATGGTTCAAGATAATCATGGAGGGTGGCAACGCTATTGTGCGTAGAGGAGAGTCTGGTTTTCTTGAGGTGGATTCTACTAAGAAATGGACTGATCTAAGAGACACTTTCGTACTACCCGAGCATTGTGAACAAGTAAGTATGTAAATAGTTAACATCCCCCTTTTACAAGTTATGTGCTTGAAAGCTCTCATGTAAGTTATGTGGCTCTGGCAGGTAATATTTCATCCTACAAAGTCTACATCAAACTGGTGGAGGAGATCAGAGAAGATGCTCAATCAGAAGCCGCTGCGGTGGTGCCAGACGAGCATCAAGATGCTACTACTCTATATGGGGTGCATGCAGAGGAGCTACAAAATGAAACAGAGGATATGTGTTTAAACGGAGAGCTCTATATAGATATAGGAAGTTATGCTGAGTTATGCGAGGATGAGAGAGAGATCTCTTAAAGCCACAAATATTGTATTTGAACAATTTTGCTCCGTGTTGTAAAAGCTCTGGCTCTCTAAGTACCTTCCATGGTGTATAACGCTCTTTTCTACTCGCGCTCACATCTTTTGATTGAAAATTCTGAGTTTTCGACTTGCCTCTTCTATCACTCAATTCATTGCGTCATTGTATTTATATGCGTCATTACGTCATTGTATTTAATGGTCTTTGCGTCATTGTCTACTCTATTCATTCAATATTAAGTTTAAATATTCGTGTGTTTAATGCAGGTATGGATGATGAGGAGTTTCTTTCTTCTTTGTCACCGCAGCAGAGACAGTGGTACGTGGAGCGTCATCGCTCTGGCGCATCATCGCGCGTTCCTACTCCATCCGCATCTCCCTCTCTTTCGGAGCATTCAGCGCGCTCCGAAGCTTCGACGTCGACGAGACGAGCTTCACACTCATCTAGACACCGGCGCTCTAGTGGTGGCGGTGGCGGTTGTTGTGGGGATTCCGCCACCGATGCCTCCACACCGCCTCGTGTGCGACGAGGCTCTTTACCCTCCCCTTCTTTGCCCGCCCCCACACTAGCCACAGCATCGCCATCTACGCCAGGTTTTGCACGGCTGACTGTTCCTAGCAGCTACACACCTCTACCTACTCCGCCAGGAGCCACCCCACTCGACACTCCTCGCTTCGGGGCCCAGACGCCGGTGGAGACACCTGACGTCCGTACCCCCATCGACACGCCGCTAGAGACCCCTGCCGGGACACCCAGGTTCATGCGTCACCGGCCAGAGGGCTTGTCTTACTCCGTCGACTTCAGCGGCGGCATCATCATGGATGATGACGGCAAGAAGGTGATCTCGCGCATGCGTGGTCTTTGCTCTCAGCTGTTTAGACACTACATACTAAACAAATGGAGTGAAGTACCAAGTGATTTAAAAAACAGAGTCATCAGCATACTTCATGATGAGTTTCCCGTTCCAACACGGGATCAACGCTTCAATGAAGACCCGATGAAGATTCGAATGCGCGAATACTGCAAACACAAGCATTCCAAAGTGCAAAAAGCAATCAAGAATGGGTGGAACAGGCCAGATTGGCTGGCCAAAGAAGATTGGAAGAATGCGAAGAAAGCAACGCGCGAGAATCCTGACAAGTGGAAGCAACAAAAGGATGCAGCCAGAGCGCGAGTAGAGGCAGGGAGCTCGCACCACTTGGGGAGTGGTGGATGGGCATCATTTGAGGCCGATTTTGTAAGTGTTTTCGCATTGCTCTTTATGTTCGATAGTTTAGGGTTTATGAGTTTTTTAACATAATGAAATCTTTGTATGTTTTGACAGTGGTCGATGACAGGACGTGATCCCACACCGTACGAGCGCGAGTACGCAGGCAGGAAGGGCTTAAACGCCCTGATGGACATTCTCAGTTCTCGCGGCGGCATGGTTAGTATTAGGGTTTACTCTTTTCTATTTTTTGTATTGTTTTATAAATGTCGTTATATGTTTATACTTACTGAAAGCTGTCTTATTGTCTTTTTTTGCAGAATCCGACAGATACGCCGCTTGGACGCGATGAGACGTCTGACTAGACGACGTCAGTTTAGCCGTAGCTAGATAGCATTAGTTTAGGGTTTCTCATAGCTTATGTATCATGAGACGGATTTTATACGTCTTTTTGAACCATGTATATTATTACATTTGTCACCGCAGTTCCTTTTGCCAATCAATTCTTTATGCCTATGATGTTGTACAATTGTCATTATTACATTTGCCAATCAATTCATTTTGCCTATGATGTGTACAATTGTCAATTTTGCGAACAATGCGTCTTGTGGGTGACTATTTTGGGTCTATTATCTACTCTTGCACTTTTTTTAAAAAGTGAATCAAGTACAATATGGTTGATGGGTGGCAGGGCATTCAATGCCTTGTCACCAAAAAAAAATTCTCTCGGGCGTCGCTATAGCCGTCGCTATTTATGGCTCTGTAGCGTCGCTATGAGCGTCGCTATAGTCTTCTATGTAAACGTCGCTATAACCGTCGCTATGAGCGTCGCTATAGTCTTCTATGTAAACGTCGCTATAACTGTCGCTATGAGCGTCGCTATAGTCTTCTATGTAAACGTCGCTATAATCGTCGCTATGAGCGTCGCTATATAGAGACGCTCATAGCGACGCTCGTAGCGACGGTTTTAGCGATGCCGGGGTTATAAAAACCCAGTGTACTTCCGTCGCTAATAGCATCACAAGAGCACACAACCTCTTGTAGTGACACTTCACGATAATTTTCAAAAAAGTATGCAAAATATAACTATCCACCTTCTAACATATGGAATGCAGACGAGAGTGGATTTCAAGGCTCTAAAGACAAGGTAATGAAGGTGCTTGCAAAGAAAGGAGCAAAAAGGTCTATGGAATAACATGTGATTCTTGTGAATGGATAACAGTATTATGTTGTTTTAACGCAGCGGGTGAAGCTATTACATCCTACTACATTTTCAAGGGAAGTTGCTACATCACTTATAATTACATCGAACATTGTGAATCATGAGCAGGAATGGCTATGAAAAAAGAAGAAGCTTGGATGAAGCGTGAGATCTTTCAGGCATGGTTGCAACATCTTAACAATGCTATTTTTTAAATATTGACAAGGACAACAGACGTCTTGATCATGGAAGTCATGTGTCTCTAAGTGTGGTGGAGACAGCTCGTGAAGCACGAATAGATATTGTTACATTGCTTGATCATACATCACACATGCTTCAACCATTGGATGTGAGTGTTTTCGAATCACTAAGTGTGGTGAAGACAACTCGTGAAGCAGGAATTGATATTGTTACATTGCCTGCTCATACCTCACACAAGCTTCAACCATTGGATGTGAGTGTTTTCAGATCACTAAAGATGACTTTTTTCAAGGAGAGAGATATTTGGCAATAGAGGGCTTCCTCAAGATGGAACTTGCATCCATTCATGTGTCTCTAAGTGTGGTCGAAACACTCTAAAGACAGCTCCTTGTGAAGTAGGACTAGATGTTGTTACATTGCCTGCTCATACATCACACAAGATTCAACCATTGGATGTGAGTGTTTTCAAATCAGTGAAGGTGATTTTTTGCAAGGAGAGAGATATTTGGCAATAGAGGGCTTCCTCGTTTGACAAGCAAGCAAGACCCAACTCCCACCCACAACAGCAAAGGTGATGCAATATTCTTTTCTGGAAGCAAATATGAAAGCTGGCTTTCAAGCAACGGGCACATGGCCATTAGATTTATTAGCAATAAAATTTGCTGGAATGCCTCATAATCACATCGACATAGCACACAAAACAACTTCAAACATACAATCAGAAGGCAGTACAATAGACATTGATGAAAACCCTTCTTTAGTCCCATGCACACCCACACATGAAAGCATTGAAGATGAGGCAATTTTTGCTTTAAACAATATGGTTGCTCAACTAGAGGAGGATATGTTTACATCCCACAGAGGGATTGATAATGCAATGAGTTATACCCAAATTATGGAGGACAAGAATGTTGCAACATTTGAGAGCTCTTCACATAACTCAAGAATATATGCTGCTGGATATGTAAATTCTTATGATGCAGAGCGGTCGGGAATGTATGCAACTACATATGCGAATACTTATGAGACTGCTTTGCACCAACCAAATGATATAGCTCATTTGAGGTCAACAAATACATTCAATTAGATTGTTAACCCTTTTGATGCTTTTGCTGGATCAAGAGGGAGAACATGGACACAACAAAGAAATAACCAACCGCAATTCCAACAAACATTTTTGGTGATGAAAAAGCCAACCCTAACGCCAATAACCAACAACCAAGGTAGAGACAAACAAAGAAAGGAGCATCGTAGATCTTTTGAAAATACAGGTATGTATAAGGCAATCAGATTGAGAAGCGTTTGACTATACTATTAACTTGACTATTAGTTCGGACCAATACATGAAGAGCATAATGGCCAAAAATCAAACAAAAGAAGAGATAGCCAAAATCAAAGGAAGAGAAGAGATTAGAGAAGGACAAAAGAATACTTCAAGCTATAATAGAGAAAGAAGCAACTCATAAGCACAAGATCAAGACACAACAAGCAAAGTTATCACACAAAAATTGGGAAGCACAACAAAAGGATTTTGAAGCCCAATTATGATCAATATTGTGAGAAGGAGGTTCATTTAGGGATTAATCTTGCAACCTTTATACCTTGACAATCCATATAACACATTTGTGCATAGACAAAGAAAAGAAAAGTTACAGCAAGTTAGGATAACCCAAGATTCGTCCACATGAGTTTTGGGAACTTTTGTCACTACTCTTGGCCAACAACATCCTCTTTGCACCTTCTATTTGCATGCATCCATCGTTCTATATAGAAGCTACCAATTCACAAACATACATTTGTAGCTACCAGCTCATGATGTTACCATATAAATATGGTAGTGATGTGTGTGAACACACTTACGACCTCCGGGGCATTTTTCCCTCACTAGGAGGTTTTTTCCCCTAGTGCATTGTATATACTCTCATCACTCTAGGGATAACTTATCTTTCCATTGTGTACTAAGCCATACACTCTCTATTGTGTGCCTTGAGTTTCTTCATCTTCTCCAAACTGTGTGTGCTTCCCTACAACCCTAGTTCCAACAATTGGTATCATAGCAGGTTGCGTCCTCCCGGGCATATTAACCAGCGTCGCCAGAACCTACATGTTCATATTCTATGATTTGGGTGAGATTTGGTGAGCATTAGCATGTCAAAAAATACTTTGGACTAGCTCAAAGAGCTAGGTTTGCTCAGAATTTTGATTTGGGTTCATTTCCGCCTCTGTTTTGACTATAGGTAGTACTGCACATACAATTTTGTCCTTTTGTGTAGATTTTTTTTCATTGCAATTTTTTTGCAGAAAAAGTCCCTTACACTCTTCTTTGGGTTGTGCTATATAGCACATGGTGATCCTACTTTGTTTTCCCTCTTTTCGCGCAGTTTTTACATCTGGTGCAGTCACTCACCATGGTTGACAACAACACAAACGTTTTCAAGATGTTTGCTGCTGAGGATAAAATGGATGGAGATAACTAGCCAATGTGGGCTTACATGATGCAACATATTCTTATGTCAAAAGGTCGTTTGGAATGTTGTGCATGGCATTGATACACCCACGTTCTGTGGATACAAACTCCATTGAGGATGTCACTAAGTTTTGGTGGCAGGATTGTTGCTGCTAGAGTTGTTTTGCTCTACAATTGAGCAATCTTGTTGGGATGTTAGATATGCATAGGCTCGTGCATTATCTGTGAAGCTCACGATTACTCCTCACATTCACTCAGCTAAATCAACAAAACATGCTCGGGATATCCTGGCTCGTCTTTAAGCAAGTTGCAATGAGTCTAAAATTGCATTGTTGTGTAAAGAGTTGGAATCAAAGATTATGCACGAGGAAGATGACATGGAAACTTTTCTTGTTGGTATCAAGGATATTAATGAGAAATTCATTTCTGCACTCGAAGTCATCTTTGACAATTTCACTTGTGTAGATTGTTCTTGATGCATTGCCAGATTCTTACCAAAATTTGGCTAATACTTGGAGACTTATGACCCAAGGAAATCTTGATATTGTCAATTTTTTGTTGCTGCTCAAAGAAAAGGTTATAACAACAATGTAGCCACTTTTCATGGTTCTTCAACAAGTGGCAAATCACCTGTTCCTAATGCTTTTACTGGCAGCACCTCGTTTGGGAATTATGGTGAAAAAGGCAAAAAGAAGATGCATCATTGCCATTATTACAAGGCTAATGATTATTTGATAAAGCAGTGTCCTAAATTGAAGGCAAAAGAGGCTAAGAAAAAAGACACTGGTTCCACTACAAGTGTAGCTATTGTAGAATCTTCTGTGAAAGGAGATTGTGATGGTGATGTAGATGCAGAGTGAGCATTTAGTGCAAAATGCACTTCTATTCATGATGCATGTATGTCAACAGTTGCAGATTCACATGTGTGGTACTTTGATAGTGGTGCTACAAAGCACATTGCCTCACATCATGACTTGTTTACCTCTCTTGAGTTTGTCCCTCATGGGAATATAGTCACTTGTGCCAACAATGCCTCTTATTTGGTCAAGGAAGTTGGAAAGATTGTGCAAACTGCTGTGAATGTCAATTGATGCACTTTATGTACCTGGGATAAAAAAGAATATTTTCTCTGTATTTGCTGTCATAATAATCAATATCTAATTCTCCTAAATGATTTTCTCATATTAAACTGATCATTTAATGTGGGGAAGTGCCAAGGGAGAAAAAGCTAGAATATTGGTTAAGCTAGCAGACCGGCCACAGTAGGGATCCAAAGGAGGGAAAATAGGGATCCAAAGGGGGGGCCATCTGCAAAAGAGACATGTGAAACAATGGGCCAAAAAGACCCTAAGGTTTAGCCCATTAAGACTTCCAAAATGCTAAGGTTCCAAAATTCAAAGGTTGTGTCCAAAGGTCAACCCTAGGGAAAATTGGATGCTTAGTGTGTGCCCTAAAAAGTCTTTGCACATCCCTACATGGGAGGGGGCGAGCCCCAAAGCTAGGGGATGAGAGAGAAAGCCACACACACACACACAGGCTCCCTTTACACAAAGGGAATGAGGGACACATGTCAGCTCCCTAGGCCAGATGCCCACAAGGTGTGCCCAATTCCTATTGGAAGACCCTTGAAGTGGACCAATGAGAATTAAGCTAGAGTAAATCTAGTTTAATTAATTTAAAAACATTTAATAAAAGAAACCAATGAGAATTAAGTCTCCTAGAAGACTATTGGGCAGTCTCCCAAGGGGTCCAATGAGCATTCAGGAGCCCCATGGCTTGCCTGATTCCTATTGGCCAGGAGGCAAAGGGGTCCAATGAGAGTTTAGTTTAATTATTTAATTACCTAAAGCTCTCACAAAAGGGGAAAGGGGGACACATGTCAGAAGGCTATCACTTATGCTGCTTAATTCCTATTGGCTTGACCTGGGGAGGTCCAATGAGGCAAAAGCCAGACCTAATTAGCAGCTAGGGCTCGCCCAAGAGAGAGGGGGGGCTGATTTTTGCTTGGCATTGACACACACACACTCACACTTGACCATGTGTGAAGGAAGAATACTCTATCTCCTCCCAAGCTTTAATGGAGAGCTCATCACCTACTCCAAGCTTGTGAGATAGAAGCCTACATCAACACTCTCTTGGCATATGGATGCAAATCCAACCAAGAGCCAAGCTTCAATGCATGCTCATCTTCTCTACCAAGCTAATTACTAAGCTAAGCTATGCTAATATGAGTGATTATGTGAGGAGATGTACATCTTTCTCGTAAGATACTTCTTTTCCTTCTCAATCTACTCTCATACCCTGCTAGCTCTCACCATCTTCGAAGGTGTGTGAGGTCTTGGGTCTGAGAACGGGGATAATTCAAGTTGTGTTTGATTAAGTGTTTTGCTTGGTGTATGAAGCTTCCATCTTCATTGCACTAGCTAGTCTTGAAGGAACACAAAGAATTGTATTGTACAATGTCTCTCTTGATGGGAGAAACCATAATACAAAGCCTTTTGGAGGGGGGACCGGCTCCATGCAAATCCGCTCCTCAACTGTTGTCAATAGCTTAATTGCTCTCTCTTTTGAAAGTATTGTCGATGCTATCTAACTAGGTGTTATGCTTTTTGTTGCTCTCTCCACCCAAGCACTCTTGTAATTCTCATTAGGAATCTATTCTAATGAAATGCCCACTATATTCATGCTAATTTCCGCTACACATAAGATTTTAGGCCATTAAATGTTACATTTGCACTTGCTAAACTTGGTCTTGCTGTGAAATTTGGGGATGATTGATGTACAAATCTTAGTTTTGGTGATAAAATTTTTGCATCTATCATTTTGTGTCATGGGTTGTATAAGCTCACGTTGTATGAAAAGTGTGGGCAAAATTTTGCAAATGCAGTTGTTGATCCAAAGGCTATTTTACAGATGCAAAACTTTGGCACACATTTTGGGCATTTGAATTTTCTCAGTTTGCTGCGTTTGTAAAAATCTGATATGGTTGCTTCTTTGCCACCTCTTGAAGCACCTTCGAAGCATGTTTGTGAAGGTAGAATTATGGGTAAGATGCAGTGTTTGAAGTTTCCAAAGGATGGTTCAGTAAGAGAGATTACAACTTGTGCATAGTGATGTTTGTGGGCATATGCAAACTCCATCCTTAGGCAATTACCTATACTTCACGACTTTTGTTGATGATTACTCCATGCATGCATGAGTGTATCCACTTAAAGTTAAGTCCAAAGTGCTCATGTTCTTCAAACAACTTTTTGCTATGATTGATAATACCTCTAAATGTACTATGGACACCCTCCATTCAGATCGAGGGGGGGAGTATATGTCTCACAAATTTAATGCATTTTTGCCTAATTTTGTGGGATAACACACCAATGCACAATGCCATATACACCTCAACAAAATAGTGTTGCTGAAAGAAAAAATAGGTCAATTATGAGATGGCACTATGTTTGGTTAGGAGTCAAGGTTTTCCACATTTGTTTTGGTTTGAGGCTATCATGTGTGCTACTTATGTACTCAATAGGTGTCCTACAAAAGCTTTGTAGTCTATGACTCCTTATGAAGCATAACATGATAAGAAGCCATCTATCGATCACATGCACATTTTTGGTTGTTTAGATTATGCTTTGGTGCTACAAAGGCAACACAAAAAATTAGATGATAAGGCTATTGGATGCATTTTTATTGGTTACAAAAGTGAAAGTAAAGAATACAGGTTATACTATCTGCAAAAAAAAACATACCTTGGTTTCAAGAGATGTGTTTGTGGTTTTGTTTAGCCTTTGTTACCATGTATTAGAGATAGTAAGTAAGCTCACATGACATTTATGACTCTTTGTTGCCTCTTTTTATTGGTGGAAACTTGAATGTAAATTCCAATGAGGAAATATATAGCCTATGGGGTCTTCTAAAAATATTATACATCAGCCTATTACTCATGAAGATGTACATGATGTACTTGATGTGGAAAGGGCTGAGAATGAGGAGGCTAGAGGTATGCCAAAATGGCTGGTACATACTTTGCGTGAAAGAAAATTGGATGCACCTATGTCTAGTCATACTCATTCAAGTTCTCTCCATGCATCTTATGCATCAAATTGTTATGCTTTGACTAGTTTATGTGATATGGAGGAACCTCTGTCTTTTGCTGAAGCACATAATTTAAAAAATTGGATGGCTATCATGCAATTAGAACTCGAGTATGAGTCTTACCAAGCACCGAGCAAAAATTACCGATTAAACAAAAAACCGAGCGAAATCTAGGCGAAACGCGCGCGTGCGAGAGAGAGAGAGAGAGAGAGAGAGAGAGAGAGAGAGAGAGAGAGAGAGAGAGAGAGAGAGAAGCAATGAAAGAAAAGCTACATTGCATGCATCCGCACCATGCAAGCCCAAAATCCATGATTGCATAAGCAAACTCTAAGCCTTTCAAAATATCTTAAGTACATAAACCTTATCTAAAGTGTTGCTTAGTAAATTATAGACTATATGTTGACACAAAAACACTATATCAAAGCATTAGACAATATAGAAACAACATTGAGATTAGTTAGTCTTTTACTTTATGCTCACACCTGTCATGTCAGGTGCAACATTTGTGTCGTGTTGCTTCCTTTTATCTCTCCGGAGCGAAGGTGTTTAAAGCAAGGATGGCCATTGAGAAAGACTCTAAAACCTATGATCTACATTACCCTATGCACCAAGACATGCATCCTCCTCAACCATATTGTGTCGCCACAAAAGCATTTACAACAATGTCCCATCCTGAAAATGGATCCTTACTCTCAAAACTTTATGGCACTTGAAATGCAAACAAGGCCACAAATGCAATAAAGGTTGAGCAGTTCAAGAGCTCGTTAATAGAATGGGAGATTGGACTTACCTATCTTGTGCCAACGCGATATGGATTAGACCCATGTCCCAAAACAGTTATGAAAATCTTTTGTTTGCTTTACTATTCCGCAAATAACCAATTTTGTGCACTTAACTCTCCCACGCCGACATGATGCTGATTGAGGCAATGTTCCATGTGATGCTAATTTTGCTTTGTAAGCTCAATAAATTGCATTTTTTTTTACCCTTATCCCTCCCATGGTGACGCAATTTTGAGTAGGGCCAAGTCCCACTTGATGCTTAGTTTTCTTCTCTGCTCCAAAGGCGCTGTTAATTTTGTTTGTTTAATTGATGACTTTATCAGCGAAGACCCCTTGGGTAATCTATACACCTCTATTCTAAATTTTAATGATGTGTTTGTGTTGTGTGCATGTTCCCTAATATAAAACTGGGAGTGGCTTGAAGGTTACATTTCTTGAGCCTTTCAATGCTTTCACTATGTTGTTTAATGCACATTGTTAATTTTGATAAACTTAAGGGAGTAGGTTTTCTATCTTTACCCTCTGCATCAACGAGGTACTAATTAGGGGCATGTCCTGGTGTTTTAGCAGCAAGCACACTGCACTTCGGCCTTGTAGCACTATCTCTGGACCTAAATGTCCCGCACCGACGCGATGTGGACTAGGGCCATGTCCCGTCAGATTAATGATGCAAAAATCATCTACAACAATGTCCCATCGTGAAAACGATCCCTACTCTAGAAACCTTGTGGCATTTTGAAATGTAAACAAAGCATGGACATTGGACTTAGCTATCCCGCACCGATGCGGTATGGGTTAGAGCCATGTCCTAAAAAATCATATAATTTTTTTGTTTGCGTAGCAATTCCGGATATAACCAGTTTGCACTTAACTCTCTTGAGCTGGCAGGGTGATGATTGAGGCAATGATGCTATTATATTTGCTTTGCAAGCTCAACAGATTGCATGTTTTCTCACCCTTATCCTCCCGCACTGACGCGGTACTGAGTAGGGGAAAGTCCCAGAGAGAGAGAGAGAGAGAGAGAGAGAGAGAGAGAGAGAGGGAGACGATAGTGGCCACTGCTCTGCCCACGTCTGTATCTAGCTTTTCATAATTTTTCCCCACACTATGTGGAGCAGCCAAAAAGCATGTGATGCCCCCGTTCTTGACCCTTCAACATCCAGCGTCTCTACAAAAGGGCAAGCAGCAGAGTCTGAAATTGTGTCTCATCACAAGTAACCGTCCAAAAAACCATAACTTCGTTTACTCGTTCTTTGTCCTTCAACATATTGAATGTTTTACAGCACAATCCGTAGAGATTTGAAATTTGAAATGCTATCTATAATGAGGAAATCAACCCATTCTGTGGCTACGATTATCGGAGTCATGCAAAATAAATACTGTGTGGAGCAAAAACCAAACCTACACAGAGACAAGGACCGAAATTGTGGCCTAGATTCTTTACGCACAGATTTGGAATGTTTTTTTGCTAGCGAATGGGCATTCTGCTCTCTCTCTCTCTCTCTCTCTCTCTCTCTCTCAACAATAGGAAAGCTCGATCGAGCAGAGGTGAAGCTAAGCTACCGAGTAGCGGACAATCGGTCTACAGCTCAAGCCTCAGATTCAATGGGTGCACAATGCAGTTTCAAAACTAGGATCTCCAACGAGTCTGCTATCCAATGGTCTTTTGTTTTGTTTTGTTTGATGTTGTCATCAACTAAGGGGTCTGCTATCCAATGGTGAGTTTCTTGGCTTGAGAGAGAGAGAGAGAGAGAGAGAGAGAGAGAGAGAGTTTAAAGCGTGATTCCAAGAAAATTACCAATATCCTTGTAAATTGTGGAAATTTCCAAAATACCCATCAAATTTGAAAAATTCCCAAAGTGCCCCTTATATCTGGCCAAAATTTTCCAAAATTCCCTTCAATTCTATCGAAATACCCCTAATTAACCTCACAATCATCTCTAGAAACCTCTTTTTTGTAAATCTTCATACAAAGATTGGTTTTCCTCAATAGAGGATGATAGAACTGGGATTTTAGATGGTATTGAGGGCTCAGTTTTGTACACATATGCCTCTATTTGTAAGCTCGTTGGAAATTAATTTTGTTTAAGACGCTAAAAGATAGATCCCCATTGTCATAAACATTAAACTATGCAAAAAATGGGGCAAATCCATACCAAAATACTGCAAGGGTATATTGAAAATTTTCACAAATTACAAGGGTATTTTGGTAATTTTCCCTATATTTTATTACCCTACATGTTTAAGATAAAACATGGTTCTCTCATGGGCGTGTTCTCATGTGCACTCCCATTAGTGCTTCTCAGGACTGACGGAGAGATGGAGAGAGGAGGTGGTGCAATGATGGTTGCGGTGTGACCGTGCACCCGGAGCTCGTTCTTCTTTCTACGTACAAGTGTAGCATCTGTACCTGGCATGACGATAGGAGCTTCTCATCTTGGAAGTTGTAAGCCATAAATATAATTCTCCAATAGTGACAAGCGTGGCCTCTCTAACTAGCACGATGAGGGGAGGTGCTCATCTTGGAAGCTGTAAGCCACAAATTCAATTTTTCAATAATGACAAGAAATATGGGCCCTTTAAATAAAAGTGCCAATTGCCAAAGATTTGTGTGCTCCCTGAGCTCGTTCTTCTCGTACATACAAGCATGTCATCTCTAGTTGGCATGATGATAGGAGGTGCTCGTCTTGGAATCTGTAAGCTACAAATTCAATTCTCCAATAGTGACAAGAAATACGTTCCCATTAAATAAATGTACTACTTGCCAATTACCTTACAAACGCATGTACTTTGTGTATTTTTGTGTCCTTGGGTTGGACTCTATAGCTCATGATTTTGTGCATCAGTCCGCACTACCAAAAGTGGAGCTATTCTAGGGATTGGGTGGGGGTAGAGTTTCAATATAGCATCAGCTTTACATGTTAAGGTTTATAAAATTCTATGGATTGGCCATTCTTTGGATTCCTTATAATTTCCATTGCAAGAGGAGTGCCTGGAGTTTCAATAGCTTATATTACTTAATCAATTACAAATTTGTATTATGGCAATGATCACCTCATGCGTTGGAGTTTTCAATCCTCTACAGATTGACCATTTTGTTGGACTTTCTACACTTGACATTATGGCGAGGCTTAATCCAAAAGACAATTTGTGTAACAATTCTCTTTACTTCTGCTTGAAAAAATGAAATGCTCGGTTTTTTTTGCTCGCTGTATGGATTTTCTCCTAAAATGATATCAAAGTTGTTGCCCTTGCCAAAATCTACTACTGCAAAGGTATGTTCATAATTCATCCCATAACAGGTTACTATGATCTATTTCAACATATCTACAAGTCTCTCCACATAACCATTTGCAAGTTGTAGTTTCATTCTCATTTTTATGAGAGAGATGGTCTTTCCCTTTTCTCCCATATCTCTTTGTTGGCAATGGCCACACTAGCCCTGCTGTCAAGTATATCAATCGTTTTCATCCCTTTATGCTCCACTAATAAGGTGATATTCCCTTCTTCTCCTTCACAATTCTCACCCACCTTGTGTACAGATGTCATAATAATCAATATCTAATTCTCCTAAATGATTTTCTCATATTAAACTGATCATTTAATGTGGGGAAGTGCCAAGGGAGAAAAAGCTAGAATATTGGTTAAGCTAGCAGACCGGCCACAGTAGGGATCCAAAGGAGGGAAAATAGGGATCCAAAGGGGGGGCCATCTGCAAAAGAGACATGTGAAACAATGGGCCAAAAAGACCCTAAGGTTTAGCCCATTAAGACTTCCAAAATGCTAAGGTTCCAAAATTCAAAGGTTGTGTCCAAAGGTCAACCCTAGGGAAAATTGGATGCTTAGTGTGTGCCCTAAAAAGTCTTTGCACATCCCTACATGGGAGGGGGCGAGCCCCAAAGCTAGGGGATGAGAGAGAAAGCCACACACACACACACAGGCTCCCTTTACACAAAGGGAATGAGGGACACATGTCAGCTCCCTAGGCCAGATGCCCACAAGGTGTGCCCAATTCCTATTGGAAGACCCTTGAAGTGGACCAATGAGAATTAAGCTAGAGTAAATCTAGTTTAATTAATTTAAAAACATTTAATAAAAGAAACCAATGAGAATTAAGTCTCCTAGAAGACTATTGGGCAGTCTCCCAAGGGGTCCAATGAGCATTCAGGAGCCCCATGGCTTGCCTGATTCCTATTGGCCAGGAGGCAAAGGGGTCCAATGAGAGTTTAGTTTAATTATTTAATTACCTAAAGCTCTCACAAAAGGGGAAAGGGGGACACATGTCAGAAGGCTATCACTTATGCTGCTTAATTCCTATTGGCTTGACCTGGGGAGGTCCAATGAGGCAAAAGCCAGACCTAATTAGCAGCTAGGGCTCGCCCAAGAGAGAGGGGGGGCTGATTTTTGCTTGGCATTGACACACACACACTCACACTTGACCATGTGTGAAGGAAGAATACTCTATCTCCTCCCAAGCTTTAATGGAGAGCTCATCACCTACTCCAAGCTTGTGAGATAGAAGCCTACATCAACACTCTCTTGGCATATGGATGCAAATCCAACCAAGAGCCAAGCTTCAATGCATGCTCATCTTCTCTACCAAGCTAATTACTAAGCTAAGCTATGCTAATATGAGTGATTATGTGAGGAGATGTACATCTTTCTCGTAAGATACTTCTTTTTCTTCTCAATCTACTCTCATACCCTGCTAGCTCTCACCATCTTCGAAGGTGTGTGAGGTCTTGGGTCTGAGAACGGGGATAATTCAAGTTGTGTTTGATTAAGTGTTTTGCTTGGTGTATGAAGCTTCCATCTTCATTGCACTAGCTAGTCTTGAAGGAACACAAAGAATTGTATTGTACAATGTCTCTCTTGATGGGAGAAACCATAATACAAAGCCTTTTGGAGGGGGGACCGGCTCCATGCAAATCCGGTCCTCAACTGTTGTCAATAGTTTAATTGCTCTCTCTTTTGAAAGTATTGTCGATGCTATCTAACTAGGTGTTATGCTTTTTGTTGCTCTCTCCACCCAAGCACTCTTGTAATTCTCATTAGGAATCTATTCTAATGAAATGCCCACTATGTTCATGCTAATTTCCGCTACAAATAAGATTTTAGGCCATTAAATGTTACATTGGTATCAGAGCTCAAGGTTTCTCTTTTCTTGCTCAAGAAGGGAGGTCCTCAAGCTAGCTACAAATGGTTGGTATTATTAATTGCCTGTGAGTAAGTAGAATAGGGATTTTTCAGCCTTGCAGTGCGCCTGCCTTTGTGCAGTTAACGGGGCATCACCGTCGAGAGCTATGGTCTTAATAGTGGAGTCCTACGGGGCTTGCCTACGGCTTAACCACTATTGAGCTATTAGAAGCTTGACAGGAGCCGGTGCTGTTTTGGTGTCGAAAGACCCTCTCTTCTATTCCTTGCAATTAATGGTATTCGAGCCGCGGGTACAGTAGCTTGAGTGCTTTTTCTAAAGGGGTAAAGAGGAGTAGCAACTAGGGCTTGAAGTGCCAAAGTACACCTAAAAAGTTTACACCTAAAAATTGTTAGAATGGCTGACAATATTAAAGAGAGTGAAATTAATGTTGATAACTTTGATTTTGCTCATGAGCAAGCTACTAATGATGCTTCAATGCTTGTTAATTATCTTGTTTCTAGGCTTCAACAAGCCATGGGCAATCCATCTCTCCAAAGTGAAGTGCAACGGCAGCTCCCTGCTCACGGGATTCTCCAAGCTCATCACCATGACGAGAGAACACCTAGGAAGCCTCCTTGTGAGACTACAAAAAGAGGTCTCTCTCCGATTCGGGAAGAAGAAGAGAATCCATATGAAGGGCTCAAGAACTTACTTCTTGATGATGCATCTCCTTCCCAAAGGAGAACTCAAGAGCCTCCACCGAAGGAACGAGAAAGAAGCGAGTCTCCCGCCACCTCGGCGGAGATGGCTCCACGAAGACGGCGGGCTAAACGCTCTCCATCACCACCAAAGCGGAGAAGACCATCACACTCTTCTCCACGCCATAATTCAAAGAGGGATGATAAAAAGCAAGAGAAGAAAAAGGCGAGAAAGAGGACACCCTCTTCTCCATCTTCTTTATCCTCTTCCTCTTATGAAAGCTATGGTGAAGACGACAAAGATCAAGACAAGAAAAAGGCGAGAAAGAGGTCACCCTCTTCTCCACCTTCTTCAAATTCTTCATCTTCTGAAGAAAGTGATGGTGCAACTTTTGAACCATCAAAAAGAAGAGGCCATAGGAAATCCTATGCCGCATGGAAGAGGTCGTCCAAGCTGAAGAAATTCAAAGAGGGAGGGAAGAGCATCTCTTTCCTTACCTATGATGGCACCTTCGGTGCTACAGACAAAGTTTTGGCCTTTATCCAGCAATTCGATGCGGCGTTTGGAGATGAGGGCTTCACGGAGTCCTCTAAGCTACGCCATGTAGCTATGCACTTTCAAAAGTCCGCCAGACAATGGTGGTCTAGCCTACGAGCCAACGGTGAAGCTCCACGAACATGGAAGGCTTTAAGAGCTTCCATTATGAAGCAGTTTTTGGCCACCGATGCCAAAGACAAAGTACTCACCGAATGGCGAAGCTTAAAGCTCTCTCCCAATGAATCCATCCACAAATATGTAGACAAGTTTTGGGACCTACAACTCAAAGCCACTGTCTTCAAAAAGTTGGATTTTGGAGAGCAAAAGCAACAATTTTGTGCGGGCTTAACCGAAGAAATGGCGGAGTATGTCAACTCCCAAAGGCCACGTACCATATCGGCGGTAATACACCATACTATGGTGGCCTCGCGAATCAATTTCCAAACGGGGGGTTAAAGAAATAATAAGCCCCCGGAAAACAAAGGTACCAATGAGCCTAAGGGGAAGGACAATGTCCAAAAGTCTCCTAAGGGCAATTCCAACAAAGCTAAAGAGAAGGGAGTTTACAAAGGAAAGAATAAACTCTCTCCTGAAGAGCCTGAGCGTTATCGTAAAGATAACCGGTGTTTCAAGTGCGGCGAACAAGGGCATGCGTACCGCGCTTGTCCCCAAAAGAACAACCGCCAAGATCCTCCTAGAGCTTCTTTGGTTGAAATCCAAGAGGAGGAGATTCACCAAACTCACCACAAAGGATCTCCTCTATGCCATGCTTGGGGAAAGGTAAGAGAACATGATGCTTTTATTCTCTTTGACCCTGGTTCTACTCACAATTTCATATCTATGGAGTTAGCCACCAAGCTAGGCATACAATCCTACGAGATGGGAGATATCCTACCCGCAGACAGTGCCTTCAAGGGGCAAGAAGCTTCAGTCACTCCCTTAATCGGGAAATTGAGGCTTCATGTCCAAGGCTATGTGGACAAAGAGGATTTCTTTATCTCTCCTCTCAAGCATGAGGATGTAATCCTAGGGGCACCATGGTTTGACCGTTTGGCTGCCCATGTTAAATTTCCTGAAGGAGAATCTCCTTTAAGTTCAGGGAAAAGGACATGTATATAGATGCTAGGGAGATGGGTAACACCATCCCCATTGTACATACACCAGCTTTCAACAAGTCAATAAAGAGCTCTATTTCCGTGTACATGATTTTTGTTAAAGATTCTCAAAATGAACCTAATGCTTTAGCAAAAGAAAATAAAAGCAACCAAAAGGAATTAGAGTTATCCAATTTTCTCAAGGGGTTTCAAGATGTCTTTATTGACGACATCCCTTGTGAGCTACCTCCTAAACGAGGTAATGACGACCATGCAATTGAACTTCTTCCAGGAAGTTCACCGCCTAACAAACCTCCTTATAGAGTTTCTCAAGCTCAACAAGAGGAGATTATGCGGCAAGTGCATGAGTTAATTGAGAAGGGCATGGTTAGGCCTAGCTCATCTCCATTTTGCTCACCTGTGCTATTAGTGCAAAAGAAAGACGGCACATATCGTATGTGTGTCGACTATAGAGCACTAAATAGGATCACTATCAAGAATAGGTTTCCCGTTCCACGGGTAGAAGACCTATTTGATAAGCTACAAGGATCGACCTACTTCAGTAGGATTGACCTAAAAAGTGGCTATCATCAAATAAGGATAGTTGATCAAGACATTGTAAAGACCGCATTTCGTACTACATTTGGTCTTTACGAATATATTGTCATGCCTTTTGGCTTGACTAATGCACCAGCCACATTTAACCGCTTGATGGAGAAGCTGTTCAGACCTCATCGAACCTTCACTGGAGTGTTCTTTGATGATATTATCATCTACTCTAATTCATTAGAGGAACATAAGCAACACCTCCAGGTAATATTTCAAGTTTTAAGAGAGAATAAACTTTATGTTAAT
Organism: Adiantum capillus-veneris; assembly: GCF_014529385.1. Classification (NCBI taxonomy): domain Eukaryota; kingdom Viridiplantae; phylum Streptophyta; class Polypodiopsida; order Polypodiales; family Pteridaceae; genus Adiantum; species Adiantum capillus-veneris. The sequence continues at coordinate 40,464,166 of NC_140949.1, read as the reverse complement.
CGAAAGAAAAGTGAATTTTTCTTGCAAGAGATTCAATATTTAGGTCATATTATCTCTCAAGATGGAATCCAAATGGATCCATCCAAGTTAGAGGTAATAAAAGGATGGCCTAAACCAAGGAATCTTCATGAACTAAGAAGCTTTATAGGTATGTGTGCATACTATAGACGCTTCATAGAAAAGTTCTCACAAATTGCGGGACCATTACATGACCTAACAAAGAAAAATGTTAGGTATACGTGGTCTGCTAAGGAGAACAATGCTTTCGAAAAGCTTAAAGAAAAGCTTATCTCTCAACCTGTGCTTACACTACCGGATCTCTCAAAACCATTTGAGGTCCAATGTGATGCTTGTGGTGATTGCCTTGGGGCTATTTTGCTCCAAGAAGGGCACGCCATAGGCTATGAGAGTCGAAGACTCGACCCTGTTGAGCAAGCTCTAGGCATATACGAAAAAGAACTCCTTGCAGTTCTACATGCCTTAGACTCATGGAAGCACTATTTATTGGGGACTCCTTTTATTCTGCGAACGGATCACCAAAGTCTTAAGTACTTCATGACGCAGACCAAGCTCTCCGACAAACAAATGAGGTGGGCAAATTTCCTTTCGCAATTTCATTTTCATATTGCTCACATTGCTGGCAAGCATAATCAAGTAGCCGATGCACGCTCAAGACGACCGAGAGTGAATGCAGTTTCCATAGCAACTCACAATGATCTATCTTTAATGATAGATGAGTATGCTATTGATCCCGATTTTAGAGATGTGATTTCAGCCCTTGCCTTAGGGAAGAAAGAAGAACCATTTACTTTACAAGATGGCTATCTTCTCTATGGCAATAGACTCTGCGTTACTAACTCACTACGTGAGAAAGTAATGTATAAATCTCATGCTCCCCCATATGCGGGGCATAGAGGGATTCAGTCTACCCTAAAGGGAATTGAAACATATTTCTATTGGCCTACCATGAAAGTGAACATACATGAGTATGTTTCCAAATGTGTGGTATGTCAAAAGACAAAATTTGATAGAGGGAAGCAACTTGGATTGCTTCAACCCTTGCCAATTCCTAATTCACCGTGGGAGAGCATATCCATGGATTTTATCTTTGGATTGCCTAAGTCTATCCATGGGAATACGGGAATATGGACGATAGTAGACAGGTTCAGTAAACAAGCTCATTTTATACCTGTCAAAAAGACTATCAAAGCCCATCAAATGGCTACCCTCTTCATTTCACAAATTTTCAAGTACCATGGCTTGCCAATGTCCATAGTGTCGGATAGAGATCCTAGAATGACCAGTAATTTCTGGAAGGGTCTCTTTGAGAATTTAGGAACAAGGCTAAACTTCTCTTCGGCCTATCATCCACAAACTGATGGCCAAAGTGAAATAGCTAACCTAACTATTCTCGATCTACTAAAAGCCTATGTAACGGAAGTAGATCAAAGATCCCAATGGGAGAAGTACTTACCCTTAGTAGAGTATGCTTACAATAACACTGTACATACTTCTACAGGAAAAGCACCTTTCGAGGTAATTGAGGGAAGATCAAAAAGTCCCTTGCTACTTAAGGTACATGGGAAGATCTTCGCTGCAGATGAGTATAGCCGAGACCTACAAGAATCTTTCCAAAAGATTAAGGATGCTATCTCTATCTCACAGCAAAGGCAAAAGGCTGCTGCTGACAAGCACAGAAGAGCCCAAGCCTTTAAAGAAAACGATTGGGTCTTGTTAAAGTTTCCCAAGGCTCGCTTAAGGCACACGACGGGCAAGAATCCTATGGGCCACCAAAAGTACTATGCTAAACTAGCAAAAAGGTACTATGGTCCCTTCCAGATTCTTAGGCCAATCAATGAGATGGCCTATCAACTTAAGTTGCCCAATCATTGGCTCATACACAATGCTTTTCATGTGAGCCTCTTAAAGCCTTACAAAGGAGAGCCACCTCAAGAACCAACTATTGAAGACCCACCGGAGATCGAGGACCACGAGGAGGTGCTGCAGCCCGAGTCCATTCTCCGACATGAAGACAAGGTATTAAGAGGCGGTAAGACTATCCGACGATATCTTATTAAGTTTAAGAATTATCCTTTTGAAGATGCTAGATGGATGCAAGGCATACAATTAAAGGATAACCTAAACCTTGTCAATGCTTACAATGCTTCCCAAGAGTAAGCAAATGTACAAAATGTTAAAAAATGAACAAAATTTTTTGTCTTATAAGACTCTCTTATCAGGCAAGCCATGGGGCTTCTGAATGCTCATTGGACCCCTTGGGAGACTGCCCAATAGTCTTCTAGGAGACTTAATTCTCATTGGTTCTTTTATTAAGTGTTTTTAAATTAATTAAACTAGATTTACTCTAGCCTAATTCTCATTGGTCCACCTTCAAGGCCATCCAATAGGAATTGGTTACACCTTGTGGGCATCTGGGCTAGGGAGTTGACATGTGTCCCTCATTCCCTTTGTGTAAAGGGAGCTTGTGTGTGTGTGTGTGGCTCATCCCCTACAAGCTAGGCTCGCCCCCTCCTATGTAGGGATTTGAAAAGACTTTTGGGACACACAAAAAGCATCCAATTCCCCCCATGGTTGACCTTTGGACACAACATTTGAATTTTCGAACCTTAGCATTTTGGAAGTCTTAATGGGCTGAACCTTAGGGTCTTTTTAGCCCATTGTTGCACATGGCTCTTTTGCAGATGGCCCCCCCTTTGGATCCCTATTTTCCCTCCTTTGGATCCCTACTGTGTCCGGTCTGCTAGCTTAACCAATATTCTAGCCTTTTCTCCCCTGGCACTTCCCCATATTAAATGATCAGTTTAACATGAGAAAATCATTTAGGAGAATTAGATATTGATTATTATGACAGGATGTCTTGAAGAGAAATTTTCAATCCCATACTCTCTAATTTTTTGCCCACCTCTCTCCATAGATGTGGTATAATCTGTAAGATCTCAAAGAAAGTTAACATGCATTGTATACAAGTACACATTAGTTCATATAGGCTCTTTGTGTCTATCATTTTTAGAACCAACTTCTCGATTTATCAAAATAATAATTATTTTTACAAGGAGAACTCCGAAAAATGGTGTCCACGTTAGCTTGCTGCTAACATTCCCCCCCTCCTCGCTTGTGTCGTCCCTTGACACAGCTTTATGGGCTGAAGTAATCTTTGAGTTGACGGCGGGCGAGGCGGTCCTTCAGTGCTTCCAGTGCTTTTTCATATCTGATTTTGTGTTCTTTGTCTGGCACTTGCAAAAACTAGATGGTGACTTTGTTGTTGAGTTCTACTACCGAGTAGCCTACAAATCTGGCTGTGAGGTTGCTTATCATCGGCGCAAATATCTTCGTTCGCCAGGTGAAAAAGCCAGTGTAGAAGGCCTCCTCAAAAGCTAGCATATTGTGCGAGGGCAGAAACATCCATCGGGCGTAAAAGCCATAAAGAACTTCCTCTGAGGGCTGCCCACTTAGATCATAGTAGGGGCCTTTGTTTCCTTCCAAAAATGGGAGCCATGGGGCTCCTATCTGCTCGGGATCATTGAAGATCTGTATGCAAGTAAGTAGCATCCTGCAGATTTTGTAAAGCATTGTGCAGGAGAGATCTGGCAAACTTTTGAAGAATGTCATGGTGCCCGTTAGGGTTTTCACCATGTATTCTTCTGTTGCTTGATCTCTCTCGGGAGCTGGCAGCCTAGGAAAGTTTAGCCATGTTGGCCTCTTCTTCTGCAGTGATTCGTGTGCTTGCCATGTCCTTACTCGAGGTATAGGACAGAATGTTGGATCTTTCTGTATGGCCGCAGGTGCTCTCGTGAACAGAATCAAGTATCTTGGATTCTTGTTCAACCAGCTTAGCTGCCACTTCAGGTGGTCTTGATCTGCGCCATCTTCTTGCATATCTCGGTATAATCTTTCTTTTACCTGTAAGAGTTCCACCTTGATGAGAGGGTATGGCAGGGATTGTTGGTGCCATTCAGCATTGATTTGATTGGGAGTGAGCTGTGTGACGTTGAGACAGAGTGTAAAACTCTCAACTCCCAATCCATGGATGCCTTCCACTGCTCATCTACCTCCAAGGAGATCTTCTCCTTTAGTGCATCTTCCTCATCCTTTGACAGTTGGACCATCGGCACTGTGTCTTTCTCTGTAATTTTGATTTAAAAATCTTCTTCCCCACTCAGCTCTGTTGTAGACTGCGTCTCAAAGTCAGCAAATGAGACCGAGGGGATTTCCACTTGGGGCGGCTCTGAAGTGCCTGCCTGCTCTTGTATATCTGGCTTTCCATCTCTGAGGAGTTGGTTTACTCTTTTCAATTCTGCAATCTCTTTAAGGAGCTCCTCCTCTCTTTGGACCCGCATGAGCGCCAAGTCTCTGCGTTGTGACTGCTCCAGCTTCAACTCCAACTCTAAATCTTTGTTTTTCTTCTCAAGTGCTTTATACACCTCATCTGTTCCCTTGATCAAGGCCACGACTGGATTTTCTCTTAATTGCCGCAAGAAAGTGGCATGATCATTAATCCTTTGTTCCGAATACTGGAGTGATGCGTTTGCTACATCTAGTTGTACTTGAATCTTTTGAGCAGACAGAGAGGTGGTGAGAAGTTCATTTGCCACTTCTGTCAACCGCTCATCTTTCACTTTGCAGGCATCAGATAGCTTAGTCAGGAGGTCACCCAACTCCTCCATTTCCTTCTGTTGGTTGTCCCGTGCTATTTGATGCTGTTCTGCTTTAGTCTTGAGCTCTTGTACTTGCCTTTTGGAGATTTGTAATAGTAGCCAGTTTGTTGTCGAGCTCACCGTGAAGAGCCTCGATGACCATTTCTAATTCTTTGGCTTTAGTAATGCGGTTAAAGACTGCTGAGCGGAGTTTCTCCGTCATGATTTGCATCTGCCTTGCATACTCGTTCACTTGTAGCATGACTTCATCATTGGACTGCCACTCCTCTTGTCTTGCTAGTTCGGATGTGTCGGCAGCCTCTTGTGTTGCTTCTTGCTGTGTTGTTATTGCTGGTGTTTCTATAGAGGTGGTTACTTCCTGGCCATCCTGAGGTTTTGAAACCTCGACAGTTTTTGGCTGAGTGGAAACAACTTGTGTGGTCTCAACCCTTTCCGTTTCCACGGTTGCAGGCCTTTCCACCTTCTCAGTTTCGATTACTTCCTCATGTGTAGTGGTTTTCTCCTTTTCTTTATCTTCCTCTTTATCAGTTTCATATGCCGGCTTGTGAGTTTCCTCGGCTGTCTGTTCTGGTGCTGGTTCAGCTTCCTTTTCTTCATGTTGCTCGGCGTGGTCAGTTTGTTGTGTAGCTTCCGTTTGGTGGGTGAAATCAAACTCTTTTTCCTTGTCAGTCTCGGCCTCTTCGGTGGTCTCTTGGCCTAGTGGTGATGATGGTGGAGTGGGCATGGGCTGGTTCTGTTGTTCCACGTCGGTGAGGTGGGTCGGGGAGATGCCTGGCCTTGCTCTTGAGTTGCTGCTTCCTCAGCTTTCTTGGCCACTTCTTCCACCTCTTTCAGCTTCAAGGCCTCTGCCTCTTGGTACATTCTTTCTAAATGATCCTTGGGATCCTCGGCCTCTTTCCTCGAATGATGTTCCGTTCGAAGTCCCTTCGAGCCGGTAGGTACCCACTTTTTTGGGTCTTTTCCCTACGCTTGCCTAGTGCGCTGATACGCCTGTTTTTCTCTTTCAAATCTCGCTTGCTTTTGAGCTGGATCCTCTTGGTGGGTAGCCACTGCTTTCCTCTTCATCTCTTCCCTCCTAGCTCTTTTTCTTCGTTGTCAGAGCTTTCACTGCTATGCTGCTCGGATGAACTGTCATCGGATTCATCACCTGATTTAAATGATCGCTTACCAGATCTTGTAGATCTTGGAGAGGGTGGAGCTGCCAAGATCCATGTGTTCTGATCCGGGGCAGGTGGTAGGTTGTTGGCCATGCCGATGGCATGATAGGCTATTCTGGTCAAGACTTCAGGTGCACCCAAGTAGGTTATCTTTCCCTCCTTCTTGGTGGCCTTTAATGTTGTTAACACATATTGCGCGTGGTCCATTGGTTGTCTGGTGGTTAACTTCAGAACTTGTGTAAAAGTTGTGGCCATGGCGTGATTTGGTGTTGTGTACCTTGGTGGCCTTTTTGCCAGCAAATGGAAATGTTAGTGGTACAGACGGGCTGGTTCTTTCACCTGAGTGTGGATGAGATCGGCAAATGTAGCCGTAGCTGTTTCCTTTGTAAACGTGCCCGCTGTTTTCCTATCTCTTGCCCGCATGGTCATCCCTTCAGTGGGCAATCTGAGTGCCTCTGCCACTATTTCCTTTGTAATCACAACCTCTACCTTGTTTCCTTGGTTGTCTGAGATTTGGGTAGTTCCGTCTTCCTTGATGGTGGACAGAAGCTCGTAAGCCTTCTCAAAGTCTACTCCGCAGGGCTCTTGTTCATAGAAGTGTCGGAGTTCCAACCTGTGGGTTAGCCTCTTTGGTTTTTGGCTTTGCTGCGACATCATAAACCTCTTTGGGCAAGAGCTGCAACTCCATCGGGTGCCCTTCTTCACTCTTAAATCTGCCCGTGAAGACCGTGGTGTGGTGTTCTTCTAACTGCTCTTTCGAAAGATAGGATGCCTTCGCTGCCTCAACTGACTCGGGGTCCAGTTGATACGATGGCAGCTCTTGCAGTTTCTCCTTTTGGTTTAAATTCTTCTTGGCCTTCTCCGCGGCTTGCATTGCTCCTGTTCAGTGAATAGAGTGCAAAGTTAGCGGAGTTGTCAGATTTTTCTCCAGAATGTCCTTTTAGACTGAAATGCTAATAATTTGGTCCAGATTGCTTCAAATCAATTTTTGAACAAGCAAAGATGCATAAAATCATGCAAGGAACAAAACTGTATGGTCAAAATAAAAATTTGTAACCAAAGTAAATAATCGTGATTATTTACAGATGGAAAAATTTTCAACTTTTTTGCAATTTTGGCTTTATAGGCTTGAAGTATGTGCCAATTACATGCTTTGAGGGAAATTTGGGCTCATTTGGATGTACAGGGTGGAAATGGTACCAGATTTCGGCTTTAGGTCTCTAAAACAGTAGATATAAAGGAAATTTGAGATTTTGAAATCCAAATTGACTCAAAGTTGGCTAGTGGGCTTAACACATCATGTACTTTGGATGTATAATGACAAATTTTCAAAATTGCCCCATTTTGGCCAAAAAGTAAATAATCGTGATTATTAACTTTTCTTCCCAAAATGACATTTTTTGGCATAGATTGGTTCTAGGCATGGTATAGACCTTGGGTATGAATTATGAGGTGATTTGGATCAAGAAAAGTTCTTCATGTCCCAAATTTTGGCTTTCACAGACTTCTTTGCGTTTTTTTGGCAATTTTGCAAGTAAAGGGTGGTCATTTTAGCTCATACTTGATTTTTGGCATGTTATAGGTGTGTACACATGTCAAGTGAGGTGAATTGACAATTTCCATGCAAAAATGTTGCAAAAGTAAATAATCGTGATTATTTACAACAGTGACAAAAACTTTGCATTTCACATAAATTTTGACCTAACATGTTTCATACACCTAATACAAGTCCTAAATTGAATTTGGTCAATTTTGGTCATGCCGACATCACTTTGTGCTCTGTTCACTCTAAAATCACCGTCTTTTGTGACTACTCTGTCTGTTGGGTTGGTCTGTCAACTTTGAGGCTTTGAACTTGTCCGTAACATCATCGTGAAGCTACCTGTTTAATTCTGGTTCATTTGGAGTCAGTTTGGCCTCGTGTGTCAAATTTGACGCTTTGTAACCTTCGAGCCGTTTTCCGCTTTTCGACGGCTTTACTTGATGGATTTCTCCAAACCAATCATATACATTGTTTATGAGCCTCATTAGCGAGACATCTGTGGAGTTTAGTCAGAATTTTGGCCTTTCCCAAAAAACCCTAATTCTCTACTGAGGACCCCCTTGACCCCAGCCGAATGATCATTTGATGGTATGGAATGGTTCTATCATGTTAGGGCATGCTATGGTTCAAATCACATCCGATTTGGTCAAGCTGGTAGGCCGCTATGGTCACTTTTAGGTCGTAGGTCTTCGTGCACTGCTCGGCTTCTAGGTTTTTTTCTAGGGCTTTAGACTAGCTACCGGCCGTACAAAATGGATCATTGATTAATAAGGAACTTACCCTCATGTCTCGTGTGAGACAACGGTGGAAAAGGTCAACTGTAGGCTCCGGAAATGACGCGCGAAAGAAGCCGAAATGCTCTCTCTGCAAAGCTCCAAGTGGAAATGAGGTGGTTTTAGCCTACTCTGGCTATCTATACCCGGACTTCCCAAACCAAATTTCCCTAGATTCCCCCGTTAGTCCTATTAGGCCGTGACATCTATGTTAGGCTCAAAAATTTTCCAAATTGGATTCCTGTAGCTCATTCTGCAAAAATTTTGCAGAAGTAGGCCTGACCACCTAATTTAGGCTTCCCGCTTCCATCTTCTGATTTTGTTGAAAATTTTTGTGCTTGTCCGCCTTGTCTTTCTGATCACCATCGTATCTTTCGTTTTTCCATATGAGCTTTCCTGCTAATTATTATTAATTTTTGACCTTTTTATTGGAAAAAATCAAAGAAAATAGAAAAATGCTCAAAAAAGCAAAGTGAAAATCCAATAATTAAGAAAATCCCTTGAAAAACACAGCTTTATTGTTTTTTGTTGGATTTCTCCATTTTTAAGCCTTCTTTTCAACAAAAATGATGAAGAATACACAAAAAAGGTCTATTTTTGATGATTTTCTGATATTATATACACTATTTACACTCATTGGGAAGATATTATCAGTGACTTTTCCCCAGTTGATGAATTATAAGGGAATTACTAGGTAATTTTACAAAAATCACACGTTAACACAAAACTTTTTCCTCCCTCTTCAAACATTGCCCTTAATTACTTAGTATTTAGTAGTATCCTTCCACCCCTCCTAGATGGCGTTCTCCGGGACGACTGTGTGCATCAGTTGAACAATTGTGTCTATGCATAGCCGTGATTGGCTCTACCATGATATGAAGATCAATGCAATTCAACTCAATATGGTGTGCAAGAGCTGGGTCTTGAGTAATTAACTCAAGGGTTTCCGTTGTCGAGCTTTGCTGTTGATGTCTTCCAAAGAGCAAATCCTGTAGCCTTTGTGCTCTCTGTTTGATAGTACCATCAGGGTGTTTAAGCATGCTGATTGCTTGAGATGTGGGGAGCATTTTAGACGATTGTCGAGCTTTTTCTCGCCACTGGTAGCTCGGTCTGCTTGGTGCATGGTTCTTGAGAGTCTGTTTAGATTTAACTGGCCACTGTTTGATTGTTTTCACGTTGTGTGGAGAAGATAAGTGCTCCTTTTTCTTCCAAACCTTTTTCATGGTAGGTTCCTTATTCATAGATGCTCGATTCTGTGCTTGAATCCTTGGAACCGTCTTCGGTTTATTTGGTGAAATCTTAGGCACCTAGATCTGATTTGGTTTATCTACAAGTTGTGCCTTTGGTACCCAAATTTGCCTGACTCCTTGCATGCTACTTGTAGCATTTGTTTGTCGAGGGGATGGAGAAGATTTATTTCGTGGAGTGGTACTCTGATTGCATCTTTTCCATTCCTCTTTGCTAGGTGCAATAGGAACAATGAGTTGCCCTCCCCTAAGTGATAGCTTTAGCTGATTTGTATCCCAATCTGGTACTGCTTTGTATGTACGCATCCAAGGAATGCCAAGAATCATCATCTCATTCATGTGTTCATCTGGCAAGCATATAAACTGATGCGGACATGAGCATCCGTGTACTACCACGTTCAAGCTGATTACTCTCAATGTTGGAGTTGGTTTCTTGTTGCATCCTTTGATTGTCGTTATTCCTGCGGTCAATGCTTGACTTGTTTCTTTCTTGTATGTGGAATAACTGACTGCATTTACTCTAGCTCCTATGTCTACCAAAGCATTGGTGTTGAGTCGTACTTTGATGCGGAGATCCATTCCATCTAACCAGTCGTCATTTGTTGAAACTGCATCATTAGGTAATTCCCATTGTCGATCATCTCGTCTTAAAGTGTTGATGGGAATCGGTATTTGTTGATTCTTGAGAGCAGCTTTACACTTGAGCACCCGAAGTCTATCTTCCTCTTGGGCTTCGTCAATAACCTGATGTCGCTTCATCTTCCTTTGTTTGGCTGCCTGCATTCTCTCTAGCAATTCATTTGTTAGTGGCAAATTGTATTTCTTTAAACGACATCCACTAATCCAATTAGCCATTGATTCACCATTTATGTTGACAATTTTACTGCTCCACTTGGAGATACATCTTCAATGATAAATGGTCCATTTCCTTTTTTCTTAAACTTGGGAATGTGTTGCTTAAGGGAATAGATTAGAACCAAGTCCCCTTTCTTGAAAATTTTGGTGATTAAGTGGGAACCAAAAAACTCTTTTTGTTTCCTCCTTTGTGCATAGATATGAGCTACAACAGTTAGCCTTTGCTCGTCTAGCTTTTCCAAATCTTCAAGTCTTTCTGACAATTCATGTCCAGTCCACTCAAGAGTCTGTGCTACCCTTAAGGTCGACAATAGAAATTCTATTGGCAGTATGGCATCAAGACCATAAACAAGGTTAAAGGGTGTAGCATTTAAAGCTGTTTTGAATGAAACTCGATAAGCCCATAGAGCTGCATGGAGATTCATTTCCCAGTCGGTCCTTCCTAAACTAACCACTTTGGTCAGTACCGAGCTAAGAATTTTATTCGTATGCTCAGCTTGTCCGTTTGCTTGTGGGTGATAGGGAGCTGATTTGTTATGGATAACCATAAACTCATTGAGCAAATACTCTATTACCTCATTGAGGAAATGAGTTCCCCGATCACTGACAATCTCTATTGGTAGTCCATACCTTACGAATACATACTCATATAAGAATGCAGCAACGGTTATGGCATCATTCTTTTGAGTTGCTTTAGTCTCGGCCATTTGGTCAAATAGTCCGTAGCTAGAATGATATATTGAGCTTGGGTTCTATAAGCAGGTGGCTGTATCGGTCCAAAAAAATCTATACCCCATTTTGCGAAGGCTCTAGCCCCCATCATTGGTCTTAAGGACATACTGTCTACCCGTGTCAACATTTTTGCTCGTTCACAAGCATCACACCTTCGAACATATTCTTTGGCGTCTGCAAAAAGTGTTGGCCACCATATGCCTGCCATCAAGATTGCTCTTGCGGTGGTCTCACTAGAAAAGTGACCTCTAGCTAATCCAACATGTGCTTGTTCTATAATCGGAATATACTCGTTTTCATTTGCACAAAGACGCAAATGTTGATCCTTACCTCTCTGATACAATTGGTTCCCAATAAGAGCATAGTCTCTTGCCTCCGTTTCAATTGCTCTTTGACAACGTTTACTCATATCCTCAGGAAATGTTCGTCTTGATAAGTAAGTAACCAGATAGTTACTCCACTTAGGAACATGTGACATTTGAAACAATGTACATGAGGAATGGGTTGTTGTTTCTGACATTGAGGGAAATCTCTTACAAAAGATCGAACATCTTTCCTCATAGTCGGCCAAAATACTCCAAGTCTTAAGATTCGTTGCATAGTTTGGTCTTTTGCAAAGTGAAGTCCTACTATGGTGACATGTGCTTGACTTAAGTATTGATCTCTTTCTTCACGATTAATGCATCAAAGCAATATTCCGTCTCGATTTCTCTTATATAGCCTCCCCGCTAGTAATTGATATGTAGCCAATTGCTCGATTAAATCAACTATGATAGGAAGTGGTGAATCCACTTGAGCTATTGTCATTAATGACACAATTTTTTCTGCCCATCTAGGTATCATTTCCACGGAGAACAAATAGGCATCTCGTAGATCATCATCTACCCCTTTAGGTGATTCCCTTGACACAATCCTGAACAATGATCTGCTCGTTGATGTGTAGTGTCTTTTTTAACAACCACAGTAAAATCAAATTTGAGAAGAATGATGAACCATCTCACTATTCTTCCTGTGCTGCATGGCTTGTTGACCAAATATAACAAGGCTTGGTGGTCCACAAAGAACACAAACTTGTTGGCCAATAGGTAATGTCTATACTTTTTAACGGCATAGATCATTCCTAGTCCTTCTCTTTCAGTGGTGGTGTAATTGTTTTCTGCCATATTCAATTGTCGGCTAGCATAAGAATTAGGAAAGTCAAATTTCCCATCTCCTGGTTGGGCTAGTATACAACCAATAGCAAAGTTTGAAGCATCTATGTGTACGTGGAATACCTTATCCCAATCGGGTGCTTTCAATATTGGAGCTGAAGTGAGAACTTGCTTAAGATTCATGAAGGATTCTTCACATGCCTCGATCCATTCAAAGTGCGTAATCAAGTTATACATGGGTTTTGCAATTATAGCATACATGTAGATGAACCGTCGGTAATATCCACAATGTTCCATGAAGGTTTGTACCCCTTTGACTGTTGTTGGTCTAGGCAAATCAACAATGACATGAATCTTTTCAATATCGGTAGCTATGCCATTTTTAGACACTATATGTCCAAGAATTTTCCCTTGTCTTCCCATGAATGTGCACTTTTTCGGGTTTAAGCAAATCCTGTAAAGTCTACATTTCTCCAATACCTTTTTGAGGTGTTCAAAATGATCAGCTCGGATTGATGAATGTACGCATAAATCATCCATGTATACTTCCAAGAATTTCCGAAGATACTCTTTGAAAGCATGGCTCATCAATCTCTGAAATGTGGCTGAAGCATTAGTTAACCCAAATGGCATAACCCGATAGGCAAATATACCCCATTCTGTTGCAAAAGCAGTTTTGTGCTGATCTTTTGGGTCAACCAAAAGTTGATTGTATCCCGCAAAGCCATCTAAGAAGCTGTAAGGTTCTTTTCTTTCCACTCGTTCTAAAACATGCTCAGTTATCGAAAGAGGAAAGTTGTCTCTAATGGTAGCTGCATTCACTTTTTTGAGATTAACGCACACTTGTAATTTCCCATTCTTCTTAGGTACTACCACAATTGGGGACACCCAATCGGTATGTTCAATTTTGTAAATGAATTCATCTTCCTTAAGTTTTTCAATCTCTTCTTTGATCTTTCTGGAAAATGTTTTGTTATAAGTGTATGGTCTCTGTCTACTTGGTTTTATCTTCTCTCATGGGTATGGTATGTTGGCAGATTTCTGGATCAACACCCTTGAGATCTTTGTAAGACCAAGCAAAGATATCCCGATATTCCTTTAGCAAACTGAACAAAATCTTTTCTTCTTCTTGTGTTGGGTCATTTGCAATGTAAGCCGGCATAGGCTCTTCTCCCGGTTCAGCCAAGTCTACCCTTTTAGCGTTTTCAGGTCCTTCGTAAGACTCGCCTTGTTTTCGTAGTTCCCTAACAGGTTGTTCGATTATGATTTTCCAATCTTGGAGAGTATACTTTTTGTAATGGGATGGAACATGCATTACATCCTTACCATCCTCTTCTGTGGTTTCCATTTCGGTGGTGTATATCTCCTTTAGAGTTTTTTTCAACTCTTGATATTTCTTTTTCCACTCGACTCTGGTCATGAGTGGTTTTTTTATCTTGATGTTCTTCTTGAGTACCCTTCCTTGTTTTTCTCGATGTCTGGGACATTTTTGAGTTTCTGTTCGAGGGATATCTGCCAGTTAATTTGTCCTTGACACAATCTTTAGCATCTATTTGCATCAAGAATTGAGTTTTACTGGAGACTGATGGCATAGGTCGTGCTTTCACTATTTTAGTGTCCCTCTTTCTTCTATACCATTTTTGTCTTCTTGATTTCTGGTTTGGAAAGTCAAAAAACTTTTCCTCCCTTCCCCTTAAGAGTAGTTGAGCTCTCGTATGTTCTTTTTCGAATCCCGAATCTTCGGAGGTAGCTAAGTGTTCATCCAACTCATCAGTTTGTTGGAATTAGGGTTGCAGAGAAACACACACAGCTTGGAGAAGACGAAGGAAGCTCAAGGCACACAATAGAGAGTGTATTACTTAGTGTGCAATGGAAAGATAGATAGCCCTAGAGTGATGGGCGTATATACAATGCACGGGGGAAAAAACCTCCTAAAGAGGGAAAAAATGCCCCGGCGGTCCTAGTGTGTTCACACACATCACTACCACATGTATATGGTAACAAATCCCCCCTGGAGTGATGCGGTGAACGAGAGCTGGCACATGAGTAAAGGGAAGTGCCATGCCCTGAGGACAGGATCAGTCCACAAAGGGGAGTAAGCCCAAAGCTTTGCGGAAAGCTTCAAGCTTCTCACGAGACAATGCCTTTGTGAAAAGATCTGCAAGGTTGTCCTGTGTTGGCACATAAGCCAAGCTGATCTCTCCTGCTGAGAGCCTCTCCCTGACATAGTGGTAATGCACCTCAATGTGCTTTGTGCGAGCATGAAAAACTGGGTTCCTCGCAACTGCCAATGCGCTCTGACTGTCAGTGTAGATAGTGTTGGCAGTGTCCTGTCCAACACCCAAGTCAGCCATAAGGCGTCTGAGCCATACACACTCAACCGTAGCTGTGAAGACTGCCCTGTACTCAGCCTCACAACTCGAAGTGGCCACAGTAGGTTGCTTCTTGCTCAACCATGATATACATGAACTGCCAAGCATGAAACAAAAACCACTTGTGGACACTCGCGTGTCAAAACAACCAGCCCAATCTGAGTCCGAAAAAGCATGTAAGTCTGGCGGCAATGATCCCCCCTTGGGATAAAACAAGCCAAGATGTAAAGTGCCACTAAGGTAGCGGAAAATCCTCTTGACAGCCTGCCAATGCTTAGACCCTGGGCTATGCATAAATCTGCTGACCTGCGAGACTGCAAACTGAATATCTGGCCTCGTGTTGCATACATAAATGAGGCAGCCAACAGCAGTTTGGTAAAGAGTGACATCAGCAGGATCGCCAGCATCATGTAGACTCAACTTCAAACCTGTTTCCATGGGAGTGGCAATAGGTTTGCAATCCTCAAGTCCAAACTTACATAGCAATGTCTCTATGTAACTTTTCTGACACAAGGCAATACCACCATCACACTGCTTAAACTGTATACCCAAGTAATGATGCAACAGCCCCAAATCTTTCATCTTGAAAGTAGCATTCAAATCAGCCTTAAATTCAGCAATATGTCTCTCATTTGGTCCAGTGATTAGCAAATCATCAACATAAAGAACCACAATGAGAAATACATCATCCTCACGCTTTACATACAATGTGCTTTCTGTTGGACTGTTACGAAAGCCTCGTTTAACCAAATGAGTGTCAGCTTTCTCATACCAAGCACGAGGAGATTGCTTCAACCCATACAAAGCCTTCTTACATTTGCACACTTTGTCCTCTTGTCCTTTTATGACAAAACCGCGAGGCTGCGTTACATAAACTTCCTCAAATATGTCACCATTCAAGAAAGCAGTAACAATGTCTGATTGATGTACATCCCAACCAAAATGAGCTGCCAATGCACATAGAAAACGCACAGTAGTCATACGACAAGTGGGAGCAAAAGTCTCTTCATAATCTATGCCTTTTTGTTGTGCATAACCCTTTGCAACAAGTCGAGCCTTATGGCGATCGATCTCACCATCCGGCTTGCGTTTCAACTTGTAAACCCACTTCGTACCAATGGCCTTTTTGCCAGGAGGCAAATCACATAAAGTCCATGTGTCATTCTCTATAAGTGCATCATATTCTGATTTCATGGCAGCAATCCAATTTTCTGAATTATGTGCTTCATCAAAAGACA
Organism: Adiantum capillus-veneris; assembly: GCF_014529385.1. Taxonomy (NCBI): domain Eukaryota; kingdom Viridiplantae; phylum Streptophyta; class Polypodiopsida; order Polypodiales; family Pteridaceae; genus Adiantum; species Adiantum capillus-veneris. The sequence goes on along the minus strand of NC_140949.1, from coordinate 40,448,422 downwards.
GAGGCTCCTCAACATCATGTAAACTAGACACAGCCAAAGCATAACAATCTGATGCATAAGATGCATGGCGAGAGCCTGAACGAGTACGACTAGATAAAGGTGCATCCAATTTACTGTCACGCAAAGTGTGCACCAGCCATTTTGGCATACCTCTAGCCTGCTCATTTTCAGCCCTTTCCTCATCAAGTACATCATGTACATCTGCATCAGTAATAGGCTGTTCTAAAACATTTTCAGAAACCCCCATAGGCTGTACATTTGCCTCATTGGAACTTACATTCGTATTTCCACCACTGAAAAGAGGCAACAAAGTGTCATAAATGTCCTGTGAGCTTACATTACTGTCTCTAGTACATGACAGCAAGGGTTGAACAGAATCTTCCACAAACACTACATCCCGTGAAACCAAAATACGTTTTGTTTGCGGATGATACAACCTGTAACCTTTGCTTTCAGCACTATAACCAACAAAAATACATTTGACAGCCTTATCATCCAATTTTCTGCGCTGCACTTGTGGCACCAAAGCATATGCCAAACAGCCAAAAACACGCATGTGCTCAATAGAAGGTTTTCTATCATGCCATGCTTCATATGGAGTAATAGACTGCAAAGCTTTCGTAGGACACCTGTTAAGTACATAAGTGGCACACATGATGGCCTCAAGCCAAAAAGAATGCGGCAAAGCTTGACTTTTGACCATACATCGTGCCATTTCCGTTAGTGACCTGTTTTTCCTCTCAGCAACACCATTTTGCTGAGGTGTATAAGGCACTGTACATTGGTGTTTTATCCCACGACTAGCCAGAAATGCATTAAATTCATGAGACATATACTCCCCCCCTCGATCGGAACGGAGGGTGCCCATAGTACATTTTGAGACATTTTCAGCCATAGCCAAAAATTGTTTGAAGCACATAAAAACTTCGGACTTTGCTTTAAGCGGAAATACCCATGCATGCCTGGAGTAATCATCAATGAAAGTCACGAAGTACAGGTAATTGCCCAAGGACGGAGTTTGCATGGGCCCACAAACATCACTATGCACAAGTTGCAACCTGCATGTGGCCCTAACTGAACCATCCTTTGGAAACTTAGAACGCTGCATTTTACCCAGAATACAGCCTTCACAAACATGTTTGATAGGTGCTTCAAGAGGCGGCAAAGAAGCAACCATATCAGATTTCTGCAAACGCAGCAAACTGGCAAAATTCAGATGACCAAAACGTGCATGCCAAAGTTTTGCATCTGAAATAGCCCTTGAATCTGCAACAGCATTTGCAAAATTTTGTCCACACTTGTCATACAAAGTGAGCTTATACAGCCCACGGCACAAAAGCCCAGATGCAACAATTTCATCACCAAAACTGAGATCATGAACTGTACATCTGTCATCCACAAATTTGACTACAAGTCCAAGTCTAGCAAGTGCGGATACAGACAATAGATTCTTCTTGATCCCAGGTACATAAAGTGCATCAACAAGTGTGAAGGAACTGCCATTAGCAGCAGTGAGCACAATCTTTCCAACTCCCTGAACTGGATAAGAGGCGTTGTTGGCACAAGTGACTGAATTCCCATGAGGGACAGACTCGAGAGAGGTAAACAATTCACGATGTGAGGTAATGTGCTTTGTAGCACCACTGTCGAAATACCACACATGTGAATCTGCAGCAACTGACAAGCATGCATCATGGACAGCAGGATTGTACGTGCACTCTGCGCTAAAAGCCCATTCTGCATCAACATCAGCATCACAATCTCCTTTCACAGAAGACTCAACAATGGCTGCATTTGTAGTGGAACCAGCATTTGCAGTGGAACCACCCTCTTTCTTCTTAGCCTCTTTGGCCTTCAACTTAGGACACGACTTGATCAAGTGATCATTGGCTTTACAATAATGGCAACGCATTTTCTTTTTGCCCTTATCACCAGAATTGCCAGACGAAGTGCTGCCAGCAGAAGCATTAGGAACAGAAATTTTGCCACTCGCAGCAGAACCATAAGAAGTGGCTGCATTACTGTTACCACCCTTTCTTTGAGAAGCAATAAAAGCCTGTTCAACTGCACGCTGCCTAGTCCTGTTTTTTCTAGAAAGTGACTCTTGCAACAGCAATGTGCATAATGCATCAAACTTGACAACTTCAGGATTTCCTTGGGTCATCAGTCTCCAAGTACTAGCGAAAGTCTGGTAGGAATCTGGTAAGGCATCAAGAACAGTCTGCACAAGGGAACTGTCAGAAATGACTTCACCTGCAGAAATGAGTTGCTCATTGATATCCTTGACACTAGCAAGGAAAGTGTCCATATCATCTTCCTCATGCATAATCTTCGACTCTAGCTCTTTACGCAGCAAAGCAATTTTAGCCTCATTGCGGCTTGCATAAAGACCTGCTAGAATATCCCAAGCCTGTTTTGCAGATTTTGCTGAACGGATGTGAGGAATAATGGTGCGCTTCACAGACAACGCAATCAATGCATGAGCCTGCGCATCCTTAACATCCCAACGAGCTTGTTCTGCTGTAGGCAAAACAACTCTAACAGCTGCAATCCTTGCAGCAAGACCTGCAACATCCTCAATATCGCCTACATCTTCAGAACCAGGACGTACATCAATGCCCTGTACAATGTTCCAGACACCTTTTGACACAAGAACGTGTTGCATCATATAAGCCCACATAGGGTAGTTGTCCCCATCCAACCTGTCCTCAGCAGCAAACATCTTGAACACATCTGTGTTGTTGTTGTCAGCCATGGTAAATGCTGCACCTGATGTGAAAACTGCCCGAAAATAGGAGAAATGGAGCGGGAACAACTTGTGCTATATAGCACAAACCGTAGAAGACTATAAGGCACCTGTTATGCAAAAAACGGCACTGACAGAAAATCTGCACAAAATGACGAAATAGCTTGTGCAGTACTGCCCGTAGTGGAAACGGAGGCCGAAATGAGCCCAAATCAAAATTCTGAGCAGACCGAGCTCTTCGAGCTCGCCCAAAATATTTGTCGACCTGCGAACGCTTGCCAAAGCTCACTGAAATCGGAGAAAGTGAGCAGGCGTGTGCTGGAGCAGCTGGCGACTAAGCCCGGGAGGACGTGACCTGCTCTGATACCAATTGTTGGAATTAGGGTTGCAGAGAAACACACACAGCTTGGAGAAGACGAAGGAAGCTCAAGGCACACAATAGAGAGTGTATTACTTAGTGTGCAATGGAAAGATAGATAGCCCTAGAGTGATGGGCGTATATACAATGCACGGGGGAAAAAACCTCCTAAAGAGGGAAAAAATGCCCCGGCGGTCCTAGTGTGTTCACACACATCACTACCACATGTATATGGTAACACAGTTGCATCGTAATAGAGGTCAGAAAAGACTTGTTGAGCTTTCATCAAGTACTTTGTTTCCTCATCCTTGTTTTTCTCGATGTTAAGGACTGACATCATTTGGATGGGAATTATGTCGTAGCCATCCTCATTGCAAAATTGAGTAGGCATAGACGTATTCACACATACATCCATTTTCGCTAAGATTTGAGTCCACTTGAAGGGTTGGAATAAATGCTATGGAAAGGGTTCAGGTATGTAGGCTTCGTTTGTACAGTCTTTTCTAGGATCATTCCTCTCGTCTCAAGCTTCCATTTTTTGAAGCTCCACACATCCAAATAGAAGTGTCTTTGTTTAGCCAAGATGGAAGTTTAGTTTCAGCTGAAGAGACTGAATCAAACTCCTGGATGGGTGTTTTCAAGACGTCTCTATAGGTGTGGTCCTTTAGATTGACCCTTGTTATAGATCCCACCTGCTTTAAGTACAGACAGCCGTTTCCCCAATCTTGGATAAGCTGTACCTGTCGCATGAAAGGTCTTCCCAATATGATTTCATACTTGAGTTTTTTCCCAAAGTCTACTATGGCAAAAGTGTGTTGATATTCAATTCCACAGGAGTTGACTATCACTTTTTCTAGCAGCCCTAGTGGTCTTTCAATGAAATTGCAGCTGGCCGTCAGCCAACTGCAATTTCATTTGCGTTTGTCTAATGGCTGGCCGTCCCAAGGATTCCCACTGCTTTAGTGGCTATGGCTATGCCAGTTCCACTATCCAGTATTGCCATGGTTTCAATGTCATTAAATTTCACTGGGATGGTAGTGTTTCCTTCTTCCCCTTCATAATATTCTCCGACCTTGTTCATAGGAACTGATCGTATCTCTTTGTACTTCGTTTCATTTTTTGAGTTTCCGAGATTCTTAGAGGTTAACCCCGTTATACCCACCTTTTCTAGGGTTTTTTGTAAATCAATCCATAAGTATGGTCTGAGTTTCAACAGTTCTCCCAAGGTAAGAGTGCATTGGATAGGTGTAGACATGATTGCATGAATGTTGTCTATTTCTAGGGTCTGTTTGGCTCTTTTGACTTGAGTGGTTTCACAAATGATAGATTCATCTTCATATCTCCCAAGTAAGAAGGTAATGTTTTTAATGTCATTGGTTTAGATATCCCTGAAGCCTCTGATCCGCAATCCCCGTATAAGGATTGTATATCCATATTTATATCAGATGGTAGGTTATCCAACCAGACTTCCTCTATAGGAGCCGACTTTAAAGTTAGGCTCCCATCAGTGATCTCCCTTACCTTTTCCCATAAGTGTCCTGGCCAGTCTTCCTCCACGAATGGAATTCCGTCTAAGGCATCTTCACTGTCCGGCACCATGAGCTCTGGTTCATTTGTTTCAAGGTGGGGTTCGGCCACCACATCGGATTTTGCTTTTGTTTCTTCTATTGCAAGCTCTTCCCGTTTTGCAACACTTTTAACCTTGGGTTTTTGTTTATCCAACATTTCCTGGATTCTTACCAAATTTTGATAAGCTTCCAGCTTAGATGCTTCCATGTCTGGAGATGGATAGTTTTTTCATTTGTTTTCCATGTTTTGACCTGCTTTAAGTCCTGCTTGGTAGGCTTCCAAGGCGGCATTGATAGGCTCAAAAATTTTATCAACCAGAATGGATCCTCCAGATTTCACGGTTGTTTCCTTAAATTCACTGCCAGTTTCTTTCAACTTATCCTGGGCTAGAATTTTTGCTTTCTCTTCGTTTTCAACCCGTTGTTTTTGTTTTCTCATCTCATATCTTTTGCTTCTGCTCCTTTTGATTCTTTGAGAAGAAACTTTTGTGTTCTCCGAATCATCAGAGGAATTGTGTTTCTTTTTCCTTGCATGGGCTCTAGTGATTACCTTGATTGGAACAATCGATTTGCTCTCTGATGAGCTACTAGGCATTACTTGGACTACGTTGACTATAGTTTTTTCCATGTTCAAAGGATTCTTAGGACAATCTTCCGGAAAGTGTCCCCCCTTTTTTCAACATTGTATGCAATAGGCTTCAATTGGTTTGAGGTTTTTGTCAGGCTATGGATATTTGTTCTTCCAATGGTCATCAACACCACAAATATGATAGTTTCCTGTTCTGGGCTTCATCATGGGTCTTCCCATAGGAGGTCTGACACCTTGATTAGCTACATAATACATTGGTGCGAGCTCTGGTGGAGCATAAGTCATGGTTTCCTCCATTGGTGGTGGGTGTGGACTATCCCAATCTCCCTCTACCATTACTGTAGATGGACTAGGCTCTGCATAGGGTGTAACAGGCACTAATGCTTGTTCATCTGTGACTGCTTCTGAGTGCATGTACTTTACAGGCACCACATTATGTCCTGGATAAGGAGGTTGTTGTTCCAACAGAGGTTGAGGTCTCTCCATACCCATTGGTGGTCTTTGAACTTGAGCCATATTAGACTGATATCTGTACATGGGTTGTCCTTGTGGCCTCATGGGCACGTACTGAACATTCCCATCATACTTTGGTTTGAAGTAGCGCTCGCGGGTCTCGTGGTTGGTCCATTTACCCTCGATTGCACACCGTTTTTGTGGCTTAATTGGTTGTCCTTGTGGGGATATCCCGTGTCTTGGTCCTCTCATAGGTGCTTTTTGCGTATTGTTCATCATGTCATTCATCCTTTTTAGCATATCTTCTATGACTGAGAGTTGTGCCACGGTAGCCGTTCCCACTTGTGCTGGCTTGGTGGATAAAGTCTTCTCGCTTTGGTTATCCTTAGGGACATCCTCTTCATTAAAGATCTCACAATTGTCTCCTAGGTCGATAGCATCAGACACACATGCCTTTAGGGTTGTATGCTTTTTACTATAGAGTATAGCATGAAGTTCTTTGTTTAGAAGTCCTTCCAAAAACAATGAAACAAGTCGCTCCTCTGCAGGTATCTCCATCTCTGGGCATGTGGCAATGTATTGTTTCATTCAAGTTGTACAATCCCTAATAGACTCATCATGTTTCTGTTTAAAGCTGTAGATTTGAGCTACTGTATTATGTTTAATCCCCGTTTTAGAACAAGCAACTACAAATCCTTGAGCTAATGTATTCAAATCCATGATTGACCTTGGTGGAATGTTTTGGAACCATGTCAAAGCTTTTCCTTCTAATGTCATTCCAAACCCCTCGAATTGAGTATGGAAGTCGAATATACGCTCTGATCTTAGCACTTGCTTGAAGCTTGCTAAGTGGTCATATGGATCCCCTGATCCACTGTATTTTCTGACCCATTTTTGGAAATTAGATGGTCTGACACGTCTATTTGGTTCAACTCTAGGTCTTCTAGGAGTTGGTCCTGTTCCGAGTCCTTCAAACCAGTCTGTCGAAAATAGTGACTCATGTAGCCCTAGACTGGCCTTAGTGTCACCCGTTTTTCTACGTGACGAGGTGGTTTCTGGTTTCTTCACATTACTCTCAGACTTCTCTCACGATGTTCGTCTCTTGGCGTGGTTTCTGGTCCTTGACCCAATATCCAATCCTGTATGGAATACCCCTGGTATTTGGTTTGTTCTGCCTCCTCAGGAGTCATCATAACAAAGTTGTTGTTATAACAATTCCTAAACAAGCAAGTTGGTAGATCCGTAGATCCCTTATCTTGAAGATATAGATGATCTTCATGGCCGTTAATTGTCCTGGCCTAGCATGAGAAGTCCACAAAAGATCTTTTATGTTTCTATCTTCCCAACAATAAGTTGTTTCAAAGGCTTCAAGTCTACTTGATCGTATCCCTCGAATTCCAAAGTTGGTGGTCCTTCTTTTGCAATGAGGTGGTTCACTTCTAATCCCCATTTGTCTATCACATTAGGATTTTCAACCTGTACATATTGAGTTCCGTTTCGATCCATGTACATGTTTCCTTGTTTGTTGGCCCTAACTTCTTCTTCGAGCTCAATACCATGATCATCAATGCGAATAGCATACTCTTTGTTAGGATCCAAGTAAACTTGGGCTCCATGACGATTAGTCTTGTAAAAAGAGAGTATATGCTTGTAGCGCATTGTCGTTCTGGTTTTCGAGTGAGTTGAGTAAGAAGAAATTTCGGATGTTGAATCTGAAAAAGTGTTCGAGACTTTTTCAAGAATTGTGTGCAAGGAATTGCCTTGATTTATGCTTTCTTCAGTGGATACTCTACTGGTGTTTTCTCCAAATAGGCCTTGATTTCCTATTACACGACTGGATCTAAGGTTCATATAGACTTATGAAGCCCTGGATAGAGTACTCACCTTAGATTGACTTGTAGTCAATTTCCACTTGACTCAATTGCAACTTTCTGTCAAGCCATTGATTCCTCGTCTGCTACCTGATTCCTGTACAAAATTTATCAAATGAGCTATTTCTCTATAAGGACAGTAGAGCTCTTGAGAACTTCAGCGACTGGTCTCTGTATTTCACTTTAATTCGTGCTATGGAAGTCAAAATTTTGACTTTCAGATTCAGCTTAGCAAAATCAAAGGTCTAATCTGCAATCTGTAAATTGAGTGTATATGTACCAATTTTGATCAAATTGAACCCAAAATTTCCAAGTGGCCTTATTTTATGCTACTCTAACACTGTATAAGCCCAAAGGTCAAATTTGAAGTCTCTGAATAACATAAGTAAATAATCGCGATTATCTACTTTTGTCACTTTTTGAATTGGTTTGGCAAGTATACAACTTGTTATAGCCCTTGAGCAAGTTTCAACAAGTTTGGACAAAATTTGATCAATTTTACCCACTGTTTCGTATCTGCAGACTCTGATTTCGAGAATCTCGCTTAAGTCTCACTTTTGTGGTCCAAATTTCACCAAAATTGATTTGTGGGGTCCAATTGATGCGCTTGACCTTGTGGTATACTCAAATTTGCAAAATCACCAAGTTTTGAAGCAAATGTAAATAATCGTGATTATTTACTTTTGACAATTTTTTGTAAATTTTTGTCCCAACTTTGATACAGATCTATTAAGCACCTTATGTTAAGGTCAATAGCCAGTTCTCATCAAGTTTGGACAATTTTTGATCAAATGGTCATCAATTATCTGTCCGTAGACTAACTTTGCAATTTTTGTCACAGTTTTCACTCCAGTGATCCAAATGTTACCAAATTTGGTTTTTGGGCTTATTACAACATGGTAAAGCTAGTGGTATGCCAACTTGGTCAAAAAAGTTCAAAGACAGGGCAGATATAAATAATCGCGATTATTTACTTTTGTCAAATTTTTGCAAGTTTTTGGTCAACTGAGCATATACACATGTTTATCACCTCCATATAAGCCTATGAATAAATTTTCACCAAGTTTGGATAAATTTTTCCTCTATTCACACTCAAGATTCAAAAAGTCAGTAAAAACTTTAGTTTTCACCCAGTTTTTTGCCAGTTTAGTGATTCAAATCTCTTGGGCCTTTACAAAAGTTGTTTGTACACATGCAATGAGTCAATGGTATGAGCCTTGGCCAAATTAGAGCAAAAATTTAATAATTGCAATTATTAACTTGAGGCTTGAAATGAGCACTTTTTTGAAATTTTCTCACAGAAGTCCTTTTATGATGTGTTTTAAGCCTATGAATCAAGTCAAAACTTAGTTTGGCCTAAAAAGTCAAGAAAAAGTAAATAATATGAGTTTTGGTCAACTTCTTGAAATTTTTACCTCGAAGTGTTCTTGAGCTTACCCACTGGTTCAGACAACTCTTACGCTTACTCCCCCATTGGATTGAGTGAATTTGACTCTTTTCGTGCTATTTCTAGCCGTAGACCTGAAATTCTGCAACCTTACATAACAACTCACACTTGATTCTTTCAGAGAGAGCAATGCTATGAAATCCACCTCGGATCCTACTTACCCTACTCCTAGTTTCTCATGCAATGGGGTTGTGGAAAGTGTCCACAAACACTCGTTTTCTTGTGTTTTTAATGTTTTTCAGAGTCTTGATCTTAAGACTTGTTTCGTCTACCAATCATTCTCCAAATCCTAACCTAAATCTACAATCCTACAATCCTAAAGGTACTCAGCAAGTACGATTACTTCCAAGCTACCTCTACACAGCAAAAGACGACAATCTTAAGCTATGCGGTTTCTAAAAGAGAGTTTTGAACTCTAAGCGAACCTAGAGGAAGTTAAAGAACAATTACACAAGACGCTCGTGTTTTTCCCTAGTTTAGGTCTTTTCGATCCCCGGCAACGACGCCAAATATGGGACGCATGTCTAACCTCATCATCCTATCTTATTGCAGTATTAGCGAGAACCACGATTAATTTGTCAAACCATGGGACGAAGCTGACACTCGACTAGTGCATAGAGGCTACAAGAGGTTGTAAATCTCTTGGAAAACAACTAACAACTCGCATCTAACTCAAGCTACACTCAAGTGACTGAAATCACCAAAAGCCAATCGCTCATCAGCAAGCAAATCACATCCGTTACAGCATCAAATGACATCCAAACGTAACGAGACTTCTAGGACAAGTTTATAAGACCTAAGCACACATGCCTATGGCCTCAAACCCCACTTTAGGTCAAGTTCCAAAATCGCGATTATTAACAGTAGTAGATTTTTGACCTAGTCGTTTTCGATCGAGAATGCATCTAAATGCTTAGCAATGATGCCCCAATACCCTGCCTATGTTTAGTTTTTGATTTGAACATGTAAATTCCTAGTTATGATGAAATTAGGCCACGGGTCGGCGACGCCAAAAGCTACAAAATAATGTGAAGCGGTTGCAATGCAACAATGTATTCACAATGTGACAACCAGAGAGGGAGTAGGAAGTGCAAGAAGGAGAGAAATGAGCACCATTAGCACACGCTGTGTATTTCTTATCCAAAAACTTGTAAAAAACTTACAAAAATTGGCTTTTATACCTTAGCCAAGGTTTTTGGGTGGTCAAAAATAATAATCTGGAGTTCTACCAAAGCTGGGAATTAAATGGTTGATACAATCTGGAAGCTTGTAGCCCCAGCTCATTAATTACAAGGTTTATCAAGAAAAGAGGAGTTACAATATTTCCGATTTATCAAAATAATAATTGTTTTTACAAGAAGAACTCCGAAAAATGGTGTCCACGTTAGCTTGCTGCTAACAGATCTATAGAAACATTCTCCCAAAAAACAAAAGTAAACCAAAAGAGTCCAAAAGTAAACCAAAAAGGCTAAACACAGTTTGTGTGAAAAACCACAAATTAGAGTCTTGTAGGTCCATGTGCAAAGCATGTAAAGTGTAATTGAAAGATTGTTACTGTGAGGTTGGAATCTCTCTCTCTCTCTCTCTCTCTCTCTCTCTTACAGACACAAACAAAGAGGTGTGTAATTGAAAGATTGTTACTGTGAGGTTGGAATCTCTCTCTCTCTCTCTCTCTCTCTCTCTCTCTCTCTCTCTTACACACACACACACACACACACACACACACACACACACACACACACACACAAACACACAAAGAGGTGTGTATTGTACAAAAAAAATCAACAAGGCAAGAAAGGGGCACAAAGGGAGGGAAATCGGTCCCAAGAGTGGTGAATGGAAGTGGAACACATGCTAGGGCTATTAAGAAGTGAATTGAAATGGAACGCATGCTAAGGATATTATGAGGTGAGCATTGCAGAGTAGTCCTTGAGTGTTCCCTCCAGATGCCATAGAATGATAAATGTTATGCTTATAGGCCATCCTTGCACTCATATATCCCTCATCTTATGAGTAGACTATTTATGATATTGAAGAGATGAAAGATGATCTTACAATCTTAAAATCCCTTGAAATACTCTTAATCATGTTGTGTACTAGTTGTCACACTCTTGTTTTCTCTTTGGCGATACAATTGGAGGTCTTTTGCTACCAACCTTGATAATTTTTAATGGATCTTAACCGTTGTTCATGTGGTTGGCGAGTTTAACTTTTGTTTGAATGTTTTTTAGTACTATCCTTAGTGAAAACAAAGCTCCACCACACTCATCCCTTTGTAGAGATGCATGCACATAGCAAAAATATTGTATCCATAACTTCTTTGACAAAGTCCTAGTTGTTCCTTGCCTTGTCCATTTACAATGGGACAACCCCATGAAAGAGAAAAGTGTTGTTTTAACTAATATTTTTGGTATCAATTGGGAAGTCTAATTCGCCCCTTGAAACAACCCCCTCATTATTGCAACTCATCACTTATGTAGCATAATGAACATTGATTTGACTAATGATTTTGAAAGTCATCATAACTATCTATCACCTGTTAAATTTTTCCAAGTTATAGTACATTCCAATTTCATGTTTATATAATTTGAACTTATTACTCAACACCATGGACCTTCACCAAAATAGTTGAATTGATGATATTGAGCCACATAACCTTCCCCTCATGCACTTGATAGTGCCTTGTGCCTATATCCATCACCTAGCTCCTACTTCAACCTTCTAGCTCTAGCTACAATCGATTGTTTGTGTATAGTGCTAATGCGCATCAATTATAAGTTCTTCTCAAAACACAAACATATGCACCCATACAAAAATGTAAAGAGAAAAATAACCCCTAGAAACACGTGCAAGCCCAAAGTTAAATTCCCTTAAATGGCTTTTTTCTAGCCAACATAGCTAGATAGTAAATTATCTTAAAATTTAAAGTGGTTTAGTTCCCTACCTAGAAAACTCAATTCATTGTGCAAATTCCTTAAAATCTATTAGGTTTTGGTTGAAAATATACTAGGTTAGGTTTGATTTGAACCTAATTAGTTTTTAGGTTTAAAAGCTACTAGGTTTTGGTCCGATTTAAAAGCTTTTAGAATTTGGTTTGATTTGAAACTAGCTAGATAACATTCCTCTCACCTTCCACAATGGTGCAAGATTTTTTACACCTACTAAACATTGTGAAATCTTTGTATGAGCAAAATAACAAATGAGAACTCACATTTGCAGCCAAAAGACTTTCTTACATGTTTTTTAATGACCTCTAGCACTATTTTCTATCATCATTTGATTACATCAATAGTACAAATCTTACATTGCACTTTCTTGTCTTAAATACCCCGTGTAAGCCCAAAAAAATGTGGTTGTATAATTTTTGGATATGAGCCCCTCATACAAAGGGGACTCTGTCAATAATGTATGCTCATGATCAATGGATAGTGTGAAGTGCCAACCAAGTGTTTAGAATTCCATAAGTTCCTTGTGGCAACCCCGCATGAGGGTGGCCATTTCTTCTTATCCGACAAAAGTGTCCTTGGTACAAAGGGGGCATAGTCGATTTCTTTGTAGGAAAAGTATGATGAATGAGGTTAATGAGTATAAATATTTTCTTGTTTGAGTATGTAAAATGCCTTAAATTCCCCATGGAAGACCCACATGAGGGTGGTCGTTTAGTTTTTGAAGTCAAACACTGATAAAAATGAGATTCTACTAAAGTTTTCAGAGTCAAGGGATGAAAGAAATTGGGGTTTAAGTAGGTTTCCTATGAATGTGTATGTAGATGGATAAAAAGTTACCTAGAAGAGGCAAAGATTGATATTGTGCCTTTATTCATGTGTTCATGCATATAAATTAGTGTATGACCTTATTTTTCTCTAACAAAAAGTGCTATAGTTTTATCAATCCTATCTTGATTTTGTTAGGTTTTGACTCTAGTTGTGTTTGTGGCATACCTATGGCAAGGAGATGGATGAGGCGGTTGACTTTGTTTAGTTTCTAGTTGATCACAACTACATTTTGGATGGCTTAGTCCACCTAATTAAGATCGACAAATTTCTTATAAGAGGCAATGCAAAATGCTCCATGTGGTTCCTTCAGTGAGATGGGTAGCTCTTGCATGTCAATCACATATGCATGTGAAGTGTTAAACTTAGAGAGATACTACTATTGGTACTTGAGTATTTTATGGCATGTACAATGACTAGCTAGTTGCTTGTTACATTTACAGAGTGGCACAATTGCAATATTGAACATATTTGTAGAGTGCAATGCATTGGGATAGGCAAGCAGAGAGGAGGGTCGCCATTACATGTGTATATAGACTAAAAATGTTCTCCATGTATAGTGTCTCTCCACCAATTCTTGTGGAAAATTTCCATGCACATATGGAGCTTAGTTTAAGAGAATATTGTATGGACATTGAACTTTGGATTCCCCTATTGTTAGATGTATGCTTTGAGGCTCATACATTGCTAGATGTTCAAGCTTAAATTTGAGACTTTCTAAAATCTATGTATGTTTTCTGGTGTACATGATATGTAAACTGTGTGCTTTTTGCTTTACTATTGTGCCATTAAAAAATATTAGAGAGTTTGAGACTTTAAAGCCAATTTGGGAATCACCAATGTCTTGAAGATCTCACCATATGGACAAATCTCGAACTATTTTTTAAGACCTTGGCCTTCCACAAAATTGTACTTGAAAAGATCTTTTGAGCCATGCTCTCAAAACTTTGGCTAAGATATGACCATGTGGAAAATCTTAAGCTCTTGTTGAAAGTGAGAATTGGGAAATTCCCAAATTCACTAATATAGTGTTTAATGTGAAAAAGAGGCTTATCTTTATAGGAGAAAAGACCTCTACTATATGTACGCTCAAGCAACCAAGCTACTACAACTTGTAATCATCATAACTAATGATTTGGTAATCCATTTTTAATGTTGTAACTTGCATTGTGTTCCTGTTTCCATGCTCTTTCATTTAAGTATAAGCATTTTCAAATTTTTTGTGGTTTGCAACTATACATTTGTGAGTCTTAATTATAAATTTGAGTACTTAAACGACTATTTTTGATGTTTTGATCGTAGGAGAGTGTTCCTAGACCATAGGGAAACCTTCTTGGATGGTTCTATTGCAATTCTTGTGACTTGAGTCATGATGGATTGCAATCCATGTACCTTGCTAGAATGCGGCAAGACTTTGTAGACTTGTCCCTTTAGGCCTAGTGAATCTTCCCTTAAAGTTTCGTGATGATCTGAATCTGTTTAGTCGACAAAATGGCTTGATGACCAAGAGCAGTGAGAAAGGACATAGGAAAATTTTTTAATCATAGAGTGGTGGTTTGCTTGTTGAGTTGATGTGTTTTCTTGTTAGGTTCACTTCTAGAGGACTACCAACCTCAAAGAGTCTCCATGCCCTATCCGAGTCAGTTCCCCGAGTATTGACATATTATGTTTGTGTCAAATTTCTATGCTACTCATTTGCTCAAACCATCCAATGCATTTCTTCCCTAATTTTTCAAAAAAGTGTATAGTGTTTCTTAAAAGGTTTCTTCTATTTTTGTCAATTTATCATTTTCAAGTACTTAATTACTACTTAGTTACGCACTTGGAAATGTTTCTTGAAAGATTCCTTATATTTTTGGTTAGTTTTATCATTTCCAAGTACTTGACTATCACTTAATTAGCATATGCAATATTAGAGTCTTATCGTAGTCCGTGAGTGAGATTTTTCAAGCGACCGAATACCCGAGCAAATACTGAGAGAGAGAGAGAGAGAGAGAGAGAGAGAGAGAGAGAGAGAGAGAGAGAGAGAGAGAGAGAGAGAGAGAGAGATGGGCATAGGCACTTTTAGTATTAAATTGATGCACATTATAAAGACACTTTCTTTTCTCATCAAAACAATATAACCAAGGGCATGACATAATTACATTCATAAAAAGGATAAGTCCATAAGCTTCATCTCAATAAAGAGCAATGAGTAATGCAACTACGTAGAGTCACATTTTTCATCGATGAATTTGCTGGGTCTCCTTAGTCCATCATGCAAGCCATAATTATATTGAGTGTATATCTCCACGGACCCTGCAACTACCTCAATGTAAGCTGACAATACACTTCAATGAGAATGCGTGTCAAAATAACTTCTTCTTTTTCAATAAATAATGCATGAACTATGAATAACCATGCAACTAATATCAAAATACATAAAATGTCTATGTAATATAATCGTCACACTAAAGTGAAGGCAAGACCCAGGCCAAAGAAAGAGTGGGAGTCTCACTAGTCATCATAGGGATTCAACCCCATGTCAATATCAACATCCTCTTGCACATCCAAAGAGGTGTTAGCTTCATCCCTGGCACGCTTGCACAACTAAAGCAAAGGATACACAAAAGTAGATACTAGGTGCTCATCAAGATCAATAGATGCACATGTGTGCCCAGTAGCCAAACATGCGTGCAACAGTGGTGCAGTGCTACAACCAAACTCAATACATATGCTACCATCATGATAAAGGTACTCCACAAAGCGAGCCATAAAACTATGGCTCCTTTGTAATGGTCCCTTGTTTGCATCACCTGTGATGGATGTAGCAAAATGAGCCTATGGAATGTAATGCCTCATAAAGAAGTCTGTGCAGTGCATTCCCAAGCTCTCAAATCGACTTTGACTAAATGCGAGAGGTGCGACATGTCCTTTGTGCACCATGAGTAACATAAAGGAGTTGCACTATATACAAAGACACTATGTGTGCGCTTTGCCGCATGTGTTGGAGGTTGGAAACCTGCCTGTGCACTATGTGCGAGCCTCAAAAGACTGCAAGCACACAACTAGATAGTCCTAGCAAGCTCAAAGGTGTAGGGGTGTGTCACTCATCGCTCAATGTGTCTGTCATGAAGGATCCTATGCCACAGAGAAGAAGGAGCTTCCACCACCGCTACTCTCAACCGCCTCGCCACCGCCTCACCGTCGCAATACTCGATCACACCCTCTCTCTCTCTCTCTCTCAAGCACACACACACACACACACACTCCCTCTCTCTCTCTCTCTCAAGCACACACACACACACACACACACACACACACACACACACACACACACACACACACACACACACACACACACACACACACACACACGTGAGCACACTAAGGAGAAGGAGACAGAGATGGAGCAAGACCACTTCTTAGCTTGCCCACAGTGGTCGATCGTTGCAAAACTACTGTAAAAATAAGGTAAGTGGTGCACCTCTCAATCAAGATCACCTACACACCTATTGGACCGACCATCCCGGTCCATGACTCAATCAAATAAATAATAAGGCGTCCATCAAAGGTGATAGGGTGTCCGTGAGGGTTAACCTGTCCCCCTTCTTAATGTAGATTCCGTCCTCGGAAGCTATTGAGATGAAGCCCGTTCATTGAGGTGGAAGAGCATCTAAGATTGAATGTCCTTAGCCTCCAAAATTGGCACACTAAATGAATTCTTATATATAATTAAAAAGAATATGAAGTGAATTGGCACACAAATTGATTGGCAACAGAATATTAAACAATTTGTCAGCAACAATAAACATTCAAATGTAATATAATCAAACACATAAGCAAAACCTAAACAAGTATGGGGTCGCTAATTTAACAATCGAAAGGAAGTAGAGGTCAGATATTATTACAATGGGCAAGCTTCTCAATTCTCTCTTGTAAGGTCCCCAACCCGCCTATACCAAGATCGGGATGGGATCCATGACAGGTCTCTAGGTCTGATAAAAATCAGAGTCTCTAAACAAGAAAAATCCAAGGAATAGACCTTTACCATTGAAAATGGCTTGGGTCTATAGCCTTAGAAGAAGACCTAGTCCTGTCTCACAGCGGAAATGAGACAACGTATTAAAAGTCCAAAAAACTATTTTGGCCCTATAACTGCTACAATTGGGCTAAGGTATCCTCAACCAACGCTTTTTTCCCTCTAATAGATGTGAGGGCACAGCCGTTGGTGGACTCCTCTTCCAAGTGAAGAAGTTTTCTAAACGTTTTAGTGCGCAGGGATGGATAGTTACTTGACTAATTAGGTCCACCCGTCCTTGATTGACAACCTTAGTCAATCCCCACTTACCACCCCACACTCACACA
Organism: Adiantum capillus-veneris; assembly: GCF_014529385.1. NCBI lineage: Eukaryota > Viridiplantae > Streptophyta > Polypodiopsida > Polypodiales > Pteridaceae > Adiantum > Adiantum capillus-veneris. Next base: position 40,431,270 of record NC_140949.1, on the reverse strand, counting down.
AGATTCATTTATCTTATTATCACATTGTTTTAACATTTAAAATAATGGTTTCTTTTTACGTTCCATCACAGTAATTCCTTGAAGACAGCATTGAAAGCATTCTTTTAGAAAACAAACATCTTTAAACTTAAGACAGGGTACTGTCAATCAAAACGTTGTCCATGATAACCATGACCAGTACTCTTCTTGTCTCAAGACCACCTAAGGGTGAAAAACGACACCCATTCCTTATTCAAATCTGGAGTGGATAAAACCCCACCCATGGTTCCGGGTGCCCATACACCAAACCAGTTGCCCATACAACCGGGCGGCTCCCCTAGGATAAAAAACGGTATCCTAACTTATGTAGAAACATCAAGACATGACACGGAGTAGAAACTCATCGTTCATGGGGGTAACCGACATCCGTGGCTAGAAAGCCAATCATTATCATCAATTCATACTAAGGAGTCGAAGGTGTCTTGAGACAAGCTGTCTTAAGGATGATCAATCATATCTTTCCTATTTCAACCAGTTTAACCAAAACAATTCTTTCCTACCTTATAAACAATGCACGTTCGAAGTTACCTTCTGTTTTCAGCCAGTTTATCCTTCTTACGTATGCAATGCTAACTTATAAAAGAACTTAAACTAATTAAAGACTTAATTGAATAATGGGAAACCCACCTGGGATTGATTGGCCATCTTTGCTGCTGCGCTGGCGCCTGAAGACTCTCCTCCGTAGGCCTACTACTAGGCCCGGCTTCGTCGTCGTGCGACACTCTAGTTCGTTTTGGAGCTACGTCCTCATCATCAGATGTAGGATTTGCTCGGGTTCTTTTTGGTGCCATAACTTCTTATCCGTATAAAAAGGATGTCTAATCATTAGGTAAATAATTCAAAATCTAGACTTAATCTTTGTATTCTTGACCTAGTAATTTCTTATTTGTCTATATAGGCATGATAACTTTTTCCAGCGCTCCCTAAGGGTTTCCTAAGCTCTCCTAACTTTCTTATAATTTTCTATATCTTTTTCCTAATTTTCCCATCAACTTTTAAGCTAATAATCTACTTATTTTGGGCTTAATATTTATTGTATTTAATTTCTCTTAAAGATTTCATTTCCTTAACTTGATATCATAGGTTTACACTTACTATAATTTTTCTAAAAACTTTTAACCACAAAGTCTATTTATTTTAATTAATCATTTGCTAAAAATAGAACTTTTGGTCAATTATAATTTCCTAACCTCACTAATTACGTATGGTATAATTATCACAAGTAGATAATAAATTTTTTGACCTCTGGTAACTTATAATTTTTCAACTTAATTATATAATTTTCATCTTCAATTTTCAGCTAAAATTAGGATAATTTGACTTAAATAAATATTTATACTACTTTTCTAACCTTGAAATATTTATCACGACCTCTTTATTATGTAAGCTAACTGTGATAATAGAATGTAATCATATAGCATGATTTACTAATTTCCCCCTTGAAATTTCAATCAAAATTAGTATATTTTGACTTAGATAAATATCTATACTAAGTTTTTAACTTTGACATAATTATCACGGCCTTTTCATCATGTAATCTAGCTCTGACAAATAGCATGTAATCATATAGCATGATTTACTAATTTTCCTCTTTAGTTTTTAGCTAGAAATAGTATAACTTGACTTAGATAAATATCTATGCTACTTTTCTAACCTTGGCATAATTATCACGGACTCTTTACCCTATAATATAGCTCTAATAAATAGCATGTAATTATAGCACATGATTTACTAATTTCCCCCTTTAATTTACCCTTAAAAACAGCGTAATTCTACTAAGATAATTAGTTAAACTAATTATCTGAGCTTATCCTAATTATCAAGGGTTTTTTAACACCTAATTAACCACTAACATCATTTGAAATCATTTTACTAATTTCAAATATTTAATTTTCTCCAAAAATAGAGTATTTTTGCTAAATTAATTAGCCAGATTAATTATCTGAGATTATCCTAACTATCACAGTTTTGCATAACACCTTATTAACCACTGATAAATAGCTTACAACATTTGAAATCAGTTTACTAATTTTCCCTATTTAATTTGTTCAAAAAATAGAGTATTTCTGCTAAAGTAATTAACTATATTAATTATCTGATCTTCTCCTAACTATCATGAGTTCTTTAACACATAATTAACCATTGATAAATATCTTACAGCATTTGAAATCATTTTCCTAATTTCCCTTATTTAATTTACTTGAAAAACAGAGTATTTATGCTAAAGTAATTAGCTAGATTAATTATGTAAGCTTCCCCTAATTATCATGGGTTCCTTAACACCTAATTAACCATTGATAAATATCTCACAGCATTTGAAATCAGCTTACTAATTTCCCCTATTTAAGTTTCTCTAAAAATAGAGTATTTCTACTAAAGTAATTATCTAGATTAGTTATCTGAGCTTCTCTTAATTATTATGAGTTCCTTAACACCTAATCAACCATTGATAAATATTTCACAGCATTTGAAATGAGTTTACTAATTTCTCCTATTTAAGTTTCTCTTAAAACAGAGTATTTCTGCTGAAGTAATTAGCTAGACTAATTATCTGAGATTCTCCTAATTTTCACGAGTTATTTAACACCTAAGTAACCATTGATAAATATTTCATTTCATTTGAAATCGGTTTACTAATTTTCCCTATTTAATTTGGTAAAAAAACAGAGTATTTCTGCTAAAGTAATTAGCTAGATTAATTATCTGAGCTTCTCCTAATTATCACGGGTTTTTTAACACCTAATTAGTTACTGATAAATATCTCACAGCATTTGAGATTAGTTTGTTATTTTTCTCTTTAATTTTTTCAAAAAAGTGTAATTCTGCCTAATTAATTAGGAAAATTACTCAAAAAATTATAGGATAGTTTTCCTAGCTTAATGAATATTTAATGCATCTCTGATAATTACCTCAACTTAATCTAAGATAAACTAATATATTTACCATTAATTCATGATTAATTTGGCTAATTTCAGTCCTAATATGATAGGATAATTAATTAGCTTAACATTACTAAGCTTAATTACAATAATCAGCAGAATTTAATTAATTGAGAGAGGTTTTATGAGTATACATAGGCCTAATCTTTGATTTATTAACAAAATAGCTTAATCTATCCTTGCTAATTAAGAAGGATTAGACTAATTACCATTTAGGTTAATCAATTAGAGATTAATCTCTAATGATTTTTGCATAGTGTTCTCTCTAGATGAGAGAGAGAGTATCAAGGCTTCGAGTCTGTCAAATTATGAAGCAAGGGATCCTATTTATAGTTTTCTGGCACTCACAAGCTCTCACAGGCTGTAAAAGGCAGTTGCCTGTAGTTCAAGCAGTCCCCAGTAAGTCAAAAAACACCCCCTGCTGCTAAATGAGTCCCCAGGCAGGTCAGTGATGACCCTCCCATTACCTGTCAGCTTTTAAAATGTCAATTTTGCTATAATTTGACCTATTTTTGCTTAACTGGTAAATATCTTGTAAATATCTGGGAGACCTTTAATAAAGTCTATGCTTAAATGATTACTGTAACCCTTCAATTTTTCTTAATAATTTATTTTACATTGAATCTTCCGGGAGGACTAGCGGGGTTAGTTTTTGTCCGAATCTAAATCTGAAAATTTCTAGCCCGGGGTTCTATGCTTAAGATTCCAAAAATACCAATATTTGCCATGGTCGGACAATTCTACATTGCTTTTTCAATAATCATATTAGTTTGATTAAGCTTTATACAACCTTTAAGGTTTCAGAAACTGAAAACCTTACATCTCTGGTTCATTAAGCTGTTTAATCGCGAGATCAAAGTATTTCATGTCCGATGGCTGACTAGAGGCTATACCTAGAAGACCTTGTAGCTACGATAAAAGGAATTGCTTATGAAATCAGCACCTGAATTATTCCCTTTGTTAAAGTTTTTTCACATTGATTCAATTTTGATGTGTGTGCTTATTTTGTATGCCTTGGGCTTTTTGCTTTTCAAGGAAAAGAACCCACCTTGGGAACCTCTAGGGCTCTAGTACCATAGGTAATACATGTGAGTGAAGTACCATATCAAGTTGGGATTTCTCTTCCAGCTTAAGATTTTACATTATTGTGGCACTTTTGATTTTTTTGTTTGTTCGTTTTCAGCATTTCAACTTTGTATCTTTGGTGGTCCATATGACATGGTTACCCTCCCCAAGCTCATTACACTAGTAAACTCCCTTTATAATACTTAAGCTAAAGGTCAATAGGGACTATGCTCACTAGAAATCCCTAGTACATTGCACACAATGCTTCCTTAATCGGATTAAGAACTTAAAGGAACCATTGATTATTAAAAAGGCATTCCCCATGGTATTAAGAGAAGATCTCTAATTCCTACTTGGTCAAACTGCTTGACTCTTTAACCTACACAAGGGATTATCACAAAAAATTATAAAAAATATAATGTTTAATTTAAGCAAATATGCTAAATATCGTTCTACCAATCACATTTAAAGCAGACAAACATGGATGCAAAAAAAGACAAGGGGAAATGCTAATGGACAAGAAACACCTGTTTGTGTTGGTGATCGTGCTTGATTCAAAGAGTGAACGAGACAAAGATTCCATGAAGGTCAAATTTGCAATCCTATAATGTATTCCTATACACACAAGAAAACACAAGGAATACCTCTAGGAGGCACATCAGTGGGAAGAGGCACCAACCTTTGTTGAACACAATCAAACAACATACGAAACCCTAACCTAATTATTTGCACCCCCCTAGAGAGTCAAGGAAACAAGATATTGAATAGATGAGCGGGTAGCCCTAGTCTAAACCCCTACCTCATTATCGTCAAGAAAAACAAAATCATCATCCGTGAGACAATACGTGCCATCAGTGTAATCATGTAACTCTTCCTCATCATTAGGGGCACACATGTTCACTAAGAACATCATAGAAGTCTATAGTCATCTTGGTCAAATGGGTAAGCTTGTGCAATTGTAGAGACAAGAGTGAAAATATTATAAGGGCCATGTCAAAAGGTCGTATCCTTGTGCATAATGTGTTATTAGGAATTTGTAGGTTTTCAAATTTTTGTTTGGTAGCTCTTGCTCTTTTACTATTTTATTTTTGTTTTCTTGAGTATAGGGCTATATATATACATTCCCTAAAATTGGGAGATTGAGAGTCAAGGAGGAAGGTTAACAAGCAATTTTAGCTTGGTACTCTAGTGTAATTGTGATTTAATTATAGCTAGAGTACCCATCTAAAAAGCTATAAACTTCCTTTTCTGCAACTCTTTCCAGCACATGTTACGAATTGGGAAGGGGTAATGGTCCCTCCTAGTGGCGGCATTGACCGTGTTGAGATCCACGCACACTCTCAGTTTCCCATTCTTTTTTGGCACAATAACTATTGGAGACACCCATTCTGAGTGCTCAATAGGGTATATGAATCCGCATTTGACAAGATTTTCAATCTCTTCTTGAACAATTTTTGCATACTTTGGATTCATTGGGTAGGGTCGTTGCTAGACTGGTTTAGCCATGCTGTTCATGGGAATTGTGTGTTTCACCATAGAAGGTGGAACACCTTTCATACCATGATATGTCCAAGAGAATATATTATTGAATTCCTTGAGAAGTTCTTTAAGTACATAGTCTCTGTCAGATCTTGGGCAATGAAAACAGGTTTGGACTCCTCACCTGGGTCTTCTAACTCTATTTTCTTAACTATCGTTGGACTATCATAGACTCCATTTGTTCCATTGATAGGTGTTCTCTGGGCCTTTGTATACACAACCTTATGTTCCTCTGTGGTGTAGGATTTGAAACGATCAGGTGTATGGTGTAAGTCTGTGGGCTCTTGTTGCTTTGTAGACTGTGATTTCTCTTCCACTTCCTTTTGCTGTTGAGCTAACTCTCAATTTTGTTGTCTCCTTAGGGTTACAACTCTTGCTTCTCTATAGCTTCTAGCTATGCGATGTCAATGGGTCGTGGACTACACCACATGAAGCTTTGGAAGGTATTCAACCCAATTAGCTACCAACCTAAGATGAGCATCACATGCCCCTATATAATTAAGCCATTATGTGGTAGATTTATTTTCATTTATCGTAGTACACACATTTGCTCAATATTGTTGCCTCTTATATCTCTTACTCTTCTTGTCTAATTTTTTATTATGGCCGATCCCCAGTGAAGAGCCACTAGATGAATCGCTACTTGTGTCTTCTCCTCTCTCCGATAGATTGTTATCTAGGGTATCACTAGGCCTTGAATGGTTTGTTCCCACATTATACCAAGATTTAACTCAGATTCTTTGTCTTCAGAGTCAACTCCAATTGATGATTTTGACTCCAAATCATGTGGCCTATAGTCTTTTGAGACGCTATTGGTCCTAATGTCAGTCAAGCCTTCATCTGGTAGGTCATCAAAAGCTATATGCATTGCTCCCATCATAAGGTACTAGTGGTGGCATTCATTTCCCTCAGGTTTTACCCATGTCGTCCCCCTATTTACCCAAGTGTCTATGGTTGCTGCTAGGTGAATCCAATCCACAGTAACAGACTCAGTCATCCCAGGTAGAACATCTATATAAGGAGAATCTTCCCCAACATTAGTGTCCATTTTACATGTGTAACAATACTGCAATGGGGCCAAGTGAATTGTGGTTTCAGATCTATGATCAATTATAAATCTGTTTCCTAGAGGATGTGCTCAACCAGTTACAAGATCAACTCTAATGACAGAATCTTGGAACTGCAAGTAGACATGGTTTTTAGACCAGTCATGCATCATTTTTGCTTCCCTTAGGAAAGGACGTTCTAAGATCATCTCATATGACATAGTGTGCTTGGAAAAATTCATAACGCGATGAAGGTATGACTTATTTTGTGTCCAAAGACCTTGATTTTGAGATCTTCTAGTATCCAAATAGATTTAACAATAGTCCCATTCGTCATTTTTACCACTATGTATGTAGTCCCAAGGTGAGGTCTTCCCATAGTTTCCCAACAATTTTTAGTTACAATGCTAACCCCAGCGCCATGAGAGCACCACCATCAAGGATTGCCTTCATAGTTAATCCATTGGTAGTGATTGGTATGGTCGCATTGGATTCATCGCCTTCAAAGTATTGTCCCAACTTGTTAATAGGTATTTCAACAACATAGTTCTCATCTAGGTTGGGTCATGGGTCTAAGTGTTCCTCTGCTATTGGCATTTCCCTAGCTCGATTCATCTGTGAAAATAGTGGTAGCCCGAATTCCAATTCTCCAGCTAAGAATAGCTCGGGGTCTCCATATAGTTTAGACATGATGATGGTTCTAACTTCTAAAGCCATGAAATCCATCAATTTGGCAATAAACATTCTCTCCAACAAGAAGGAAGTATGTCCACTTTCCCATGACTTAAAGTTACTTTATTCTTAGATGACACTAGTCTATGGTCTTTGTGAGGTTGCTTTTGCATAGGGAACATTGTGTCTATAATCTAGATCTACCTAGATGATGTCTCTAGATCCCTTTGGGTCTCTTCTACCAAACCCATTGATTGCTTGACTCGCTTGATAGGCTTTGTAGGGTTTGAATAAGTTCCTAGCTTCTTCTTAGGTCCTGGCCATTGCGGCTCATGACAATCTTCCTTGTTTTTTTCTTTTCTAATGGTCATTTTAATCTCCATGGTTTCACCTGAATCACAATCCTCTTCAACGTTGTTCATATATACATGGTCATCACCATTCCCTATGTTGGTCTTTGAACTGGGGTCTGACTTCGCTCCTTTTTGCGATATCTTCCTTCGCGTTTTCTTCTTCTTCTGAGATTGGGCAATTGATGTCGTGTCTCTTTCTTCAAGAATATAATTTTCGACTTTGGAGTATCGATCGTGTGAGTACATTTACTAGTACCACAGGTGTACTTTGTGTTGGCTCCTCAGTAACCTCAATTATATTTAATGGTGTTATCTTTGGCGCATTTCGATTATTAGGACATTGGGCAATCAAATGATCTATGCCACATCGATTACACATGAGAATTGGCATTGTAAACATGCTCCCTTGCTTTGGACTAGATACAATGTGGCTCTCTATGGGTTGACCCTTAGTGGTCGCTAATTCAGGAGCACTCGATTGCTCGACTAGCATGGATGTTGACATAGGGGCCTTTGCCTTAAGCTCTCTCCATTGATCCACCTTGCGTAAGCTCTTGATTTCCTTTTCCCTCGTTGCAAGGATATATTGCTCAACCTCTTGCACTTTGGCAAGGCTTCTACCACCAGGTAATATAACTTTGGAGTGAGATAGCTCTGAACAGTTAGTGGGTGCAGTGAATGGAGTATTCACATGCATAGTCTCCAGGAGCATGGGGTCTACATTGGTCATGAATGTAGAATTTACTTCCCCACTCCCTTCATTTATATCGCTAGCTCCATGTTCGGAGCAAATGGCTCTGCTAAAAGTCTCCTTCAAGCGGCTAAGCAAGCTCGGCCCGGACCGTGGGCCCATGACATGCATGTCTTGGCTTGAACTATCAAGATTAGGCATCAGGTAAACTTCCATAATGTCATAGTCAAAGGAAGAATCACTAGCCGCAATATTTGGGTCTTGAGTGGTACTAGCTTGGGTTCTTGCTGAGGGCCTAGAGCCTAATGTGGAGAAATAATGAGTGCCCATGTAAACAGAGACACTCTCTATGTGATTGTCCTCTAGAACACGACCAAAGCATAGGTACATGTGACATTATTTACCCTCAATTTTTTTTTATTTTCATGGTTTTTTTTCTAACCAAGCCATGAAATATGGTGTGTGATAGCTCAAAACAAGCATCTTGGCTAGAGCAACATGGTGTGCTTTACATTCCTTGATTAGGTTACGTAAAGCCCTTGAAATCCTAAAAATAGTCTTTTCCTAGTCAGGGAGAAGGCTAAAATTAGTAAGTCCAAAGGGTGAGTGTGAAGGGAATGGTGGAGGACTTGAGGAACCTGTCCCACATACCCTCCCTTCACTTGAGGTCCTATATTTTTTTTTTTTTTTGTGTGTAGACTATATCAGAGGACTGAGGCCTAGGCCTCGGCTTGAGTGTGGGGTCTTGTTGTTCTGTGGACTGTGATTTCTCTTACGCTTCCTTTTGTTGTTGAGCTAGCTCATCGGAAGTTGGTATATAATTGGGGTGAATACCTTCAAAGCCTCATGTGTGTAGTCCACAATCCATTGACATTGCACAACTAGAAGCTACAGACAAGCCAAAGTTGAGTTTCACTATAAGAAGACAACAAAATTCAGAGGCATCACATGCCCCCATATAACTGAGCCATTCTGCAATAGATTTATTTTCATTTATCCTAGTACGCACATTTTCTCGATATGTTTGCCTCTTATATCTTTTACTTCTCTTGTTTAATTTTTGATTACGACCTTCCTCCAGTGAAGAGTCATTAGATGAATCGCTACTCGTGTCTTCTCCTAACCCGGATAGATTGTCAATTAGGGCACTGTTGGGCTCCACATGGTTCAATTCCATATTTGCACCAATATTCAATTCAAATTCTTTGTTCTCATAGTTGGTTTCAATTCATGATCCAGAATCCAAATCATGTGAGCTATAGTCTTTTGAGATGCTACAGGTTTCAGTGTCAAAATCAAGCCTTCACCTTGTAGGTCCCCATGAGCTATATGCATTGCTCCTATCATATTTAAAGGTACGAGTTCTGGAATTTCATCCCCCTCAAGTGTTACCACGGTCATCTCCCTATTTCCCCAAGTGTCTATGGTTGCTGCTAGGTGGACCCAATCCACATTATCAGGCTCAAACATCCCAGGTAGAACAGGGGAATATTCCCCAATATCAGTGTCCTTTTTACACGTGTAACAATACTACAATGGGGCCGAATGAATTGTGGTGTCACATCGATGGTCAATTATAAATCTGTTTCCTAGAGGATGTGCCCGACCAGTCACGAGATCAACTCAAATAACAAAGTCTTGGAACTATAAGTAGACATGGTTTTTAGACCAGTCATGCACCATTTTTTCTTCCCTCATGAAAGGATGTCCTAAGATCATCTCAGATGACATATTTTCTTGGAAAAATTCATAACAATGAAGGTATGCCTTATTTTTTGTCCAAAGACCTTGACCTTGAGATCTTCTAGCATCGCAATAGGTTTAACAATAGTCCCATTGGCCATCTTTACCACTATGTCTACCCAAAATTTTTTAGTTACAATGCTAGCCCAGCGTCACCATCAAGGATTCCCTTCAAATAATCCCTTTGTAGTTGTCATAATAATCAATATCTAATTCTCCTAAATTATTTTCTCATGTTAACCTAATCATTTAATATGGGGAAGTGCCAAGGGAGAAAAAACTAGAATATTGGTTAAGCTAGCAGACCGGCCATAGTAGGGATCAAAAGGAGGGAAAATAGGGATCCAAAGGGGGGGCCATCTGCAAAAGAGCCATGTGCAACAATGGGCTAAAAAGACCCTAAGGTTCAGCCCATTAACACTAGGTTGGTAATGGGACACTTTTATGTCCTGTGAAGTGACCATTTTCCTTGAATTATGTCAAGAGTTTCAAAATGGATTTTGAGGTGCTATCTATCTAGAAAGTTGTCTCATGAGCTGAAAAAAACTCGACATTTTTTTGGAATATCAATTCCATCTTTAACATTGTCCTTGCACAACATTTCACAACCTAAACTGTGTGAAAAAACGGGTCTTGTTTTTGGCTTTTTTCAACTTTTTGCAACTATACCACTCTAGAATTCATGTTTGTGAGGTCTATAATGCTAGAGAACTATCTTTAGTAGTCCTCAACATGTCCTGATGCTTCTAGGGAGAAATAAATATTAAAGTTGTAAGTTATAACCAAATTTCAAAAATTGTCAAATCCTGTTTTTTAGCCAATTTTTCATGATATCCAAATTCATTTTTGATTTTCTATGTCGCATATTGTAACATAAAGCTAACATTCCTTGAGTTTTGGGGCACCTAATACCCTATTTTGCATAGTACACAACGATGGTTGATTTTTTCAATTATGGAAGAAAACGAAACATTATAGTATATCAAGTATAGCTTTTTCAATATTGTTAGTTTCTTGTGACAACTACATGCATTTTGTAGGTAGTAACCATATCTAGTCATAAGGATCAAATTTGGCTAGATATTGAATAGTTTCTATGGGATTCTACAACTCATAATGTTCAACCCAACTTTTTCATGTTTGCTGTATTTAACACTTCATCTTTGTCCCCAAGATTCCCCTTGGTAAGAAATGTATTATTCTTTTGACATGCTCCATGGCTCCTTATGAACATAAAGGACAATAGGGCACTAAGAAAATATGCATATATTATTTTTATTGAGCGTGGGTATAGAAACTTTGATGATAGGTTTGCAGAATGGTAAAAATTCAACTTTTTTGTACCTATTTATTTTGGCAAAACAAAAAATAGTGAGTGAGAAGCAATCATATGTTCTGATCAGCAACCTATTGAAGTTAACTAGGGAATTTATCTCAAGTCCTACAAAAATCCCTAATCTTATTTTTATGCAACAAAACGTAAGAAATGACTGTTTTGATGAAAATTCACTGGTCCATCAACTTTGGAGGCTTGGTGTGACCAAAAGATGAGAAATTTTACAAGTTTCTTATTTTTTCCCATGTTTAGTAGGCCTTGAACTATAACCTCATGAAAGGATTTTACAAAATGAGTGGATCTACTATGGTTTTGGAGGTTTTTTTCAAAACCCTGAAAGGACACTTTTATGTCCTGTTAGGTTACCAACCTAGTGTTAAGACTTCCAAAATGCTAAGGTTCCAAAATTTAAAGGTTGTGTCCAAAGGTCAACCATGGGAGAATTGGATGCTTTGTGTGTGTGTCAAAAAAGTCTTTACAAATCCCTACTTAGGAGGGGGCGAGCCTTGCTTGTAGGGGATGAGAGAGAAAGCCACACACACACACACAAGCTCCCTTTACACAAAGGAAATGAGGGACACATGTCAGCTCCCTAGGCCAGATGCCCACAAGGTGTACCCAATTCCTATTGGATGGCCTTGGAGGTGGACCAATGAGAATTAGGCTAGAGTAAATCTAGTTTAATTAATTTAAAAACACTTAATAAAAGAACCAATGAGAATAAAGTCCTCTAGGAGACTATTGGACAGTCTCCCAAGGGGTCCAATGAGCATTCAGCAGCCCAATGGCATGCCTAATTCCTATTGGCCAGGAGGCAAAGGGGTCCAATGATATTTTAGTTGAATTATTAAATTACCTAAAGCTCTCAAAAAAGGGGAAAGGGGAACACATGTCAGAAGGCTATCACTTATGCGCTTAATTGTCATTGGCTAGCCCTAGGGAGGTCCAATGAGAGGGTAGCAAGAGCAAATAGCAAGAGGGGTCGTCCAAGAGAGAGAGGGGGCTGATTTTTGCAAGGCATTATCACACACACACTCACACAATCTCATGTGTGAAGTAAAGAAGACTATCTCTCCTTCTCAAGCTTTAATGGAAAGCTTACCACCTACTCCAAGCTTGTGAGAAGGGAGGCCTACACCAACAACTCTTGGCTTTGTGATGCAAATCCAACCAAGATCCAAGCTTCAATGCATGCTCATCTCCTCTACCATGCTAATTACTAAGCTAAGCTATGCTAATATGAGTGATTATGTGAGGAGATGTACATCTTTCTCGTAAGAATACTCCTACTTCCTCTCAATCTACTCTCATACCCTGCTAGCTCTCACTGTCTTTGAAGGTGTGTGTGAGGTCTTGGGTCTGAGACCGGGGATAATTGATGTTGTGTTTGCTAAGTGTTTTGCTTAGTGCATGAAGCTTTCATCTTCATTGCACTAGCTAGTCTTGAAGGAACACAAAGAATTGTATTGTAGAATGTCTCTCTTGATGGGAGAAACCATAATACAAAGCCTTTTGGAGGGGGGACCGGCTCCATGCAAATCCGGTCCTCAACTATTGTCAATAGCTTAATTTCTCTCTCTTTTGAAAGTATTGTTCATGCTATCTAACTAGGTGTTATGCTTTTTGTTGCTCTCTCCACCCAAGCACTCTTGTAATTCTCATGAGGAATCTATTCTAATGAAATGCCCACTATGTTCATGCTAATTTCTGCTACACACAAGTTTTTAGGCCATTAAATGTTATAGTAGTGATGGTATGGTTGCACTGTAATCATTGCCTTCAAAGTATTGTCCCAACTTGTTAATAGGTATTTCAACAACAGAGTTGTCATCTAGGTTGGGTTGTGGATTTAAGTGTTCCTCCTCTATTGAAACCTCCCTAGCTCCATCCATCTGTGAAAATTGTGGTAGCCCGAACTTTAGTTCTCCATTGAGGAAAGCTCAAAGAGCTACGAATAGCTCAAGGTCTCCATATCGTTTATACACGATGGTGGTTCTAACTTTTGAAGCCATGAAATCCACCAATTTGGCAATATTTAACGGTTTTTTTTTTGGATTTAGTCCCTTGACATGGGGAATATGGGATCTCCATTTCTTTGATAGGGTTAGGTAATCCCTCTGTAAACAATCTCTCTAACAAGAAGGGAGTACGCCCACTTCCCAATGATCTAAATTCACTTTCTTCTTGGATGGCACTAGGTATGGCTAGTGGTCTATGGTCTTTGTGAGGTTGATTTTGCAAAGGGAACACTATGTCTATAATCTAGATTGGCCTAGGTACTGACTCTAGATCCCTTCGGGTCTCTTCTACCAAACTCATTAATTGCTTGAATCGTTCAATCTCCTCTATAGGGTCTGGGTAAGTTCCTATCTTCTTCTTCGGTTCCTTGGGTCGTGGCCATTGTGGCTCATGATGATCTTTTTTGTTTGTTTGTTTCCTAGTGACCGTTTTAGTATCCATGGTCTCATTCAAATTAGAATCCTCTTCAACGTCGTTCATATACACGGGGTCGTCACCAGTCCCTATGTTGGTCTTTGAACTAAGGTCTGACTTTGCTGCTTTTTGAGATCTCTTACTTTGTGTTTTCTTCTTCTTCTGAGATTGGGACATTGATGATGTATCTCTTTCTTCAAGAATACAATTTTGGTTTTGGAGCATCGATCGTGTGAGTACATTTATTGGTACCACATGTGTACTTTGTGATGGCTCTTCGGTAACCTCAATTAAGTTCAATGGTGTGATCTTTGGTGCATTTAGATTATTAGGACATTAGGTAATCAAATGATCTATGCCACATCAATTACACATGAGTATCAACGTTGTAGCTATACTTGCTTGATTGATTTTCATTAGTGTGGAATTATTTTCTAGTATAATAGGACACTCGGCTACATGATGTGGACCCCACACTTGTAGCATTGAAGAGGTGGTCTCTTGGCAGTGAAATTGATATTTTGGCCTCTTGCTACAAGAGCAACTACTTGATAGACAGGTTTGACTTGTCCCCAATTGTCCTCCACAAAGTACTGTGGACACTCTTCAAGTGCATCAATTCCATAGGCAATTTTAGGGTCTACCTCATCCTCGCAATCCACACAAGCAATAGATGACTCACAACCCACTTGATTCACAGAAGTGATTCTCGGATATGGGGGTTGCGATCCTAGCACTGGAGGTGGTAATGGTGTTGTTGAACAAAATTTTGGGCCCTAGGGACCATGTGTTGTGACAGTTGTTCAAGAGGCAGGACCAACATCAATGCAGGCACCCGAGGTGTGTCCGTCCACACTAAGGTTGGTCTATTGGCCATCACATGTTTAAATATTATGCAATCCTTGACTGGATGACCATACCTCCGAGATGCATTGCAATTCCCATTAAATTTTACTCTAAACATAGGGCATTCATTGGTATTAAGTGGACCAAAGCAAACTGAGCACCATTGTTTCTCCCTTTGGGATACATATGATTGTTTTGTGGAGCACAATTGTCTTAAACACTTTCTTGAATGGCCTTGGTGAGATCCGCTAAGGTCATCTCAGATATCTTTGGCTCTTTAGAAATAGGATATATGGTCATTTTCTCATGCCCTGATGCTTGAGGAGCTAGTAGATTTAGGCTCAGCAGACACTCTTTCTCCTTGAATCATTAAATTGTCCTCCAATTGGATCGCATTGGTGGTGACTGCTTCCCAAGTGGTGATACCTCTAATGATTAGGCCATTGTAGATATCCTCATGTCATAGTCCCCTAATGAATCTATCAAGAAATTGGTTATTATTGAAGTGCTCATTTGGATAACAACGAGTCTCACGGACTCCTCTTTCTCTCGTTGGGCTTTTTGGACTTGAGAGGATACACCCCAAAGCACTCCCTCTCGTATGTACTCTTTCAAGGGAAATCTTCTAAGAGTAGGGTAAATCATTTTCTCTTCCACCCTTAGGGTACTATACCAATCCCCAACCTTCCCACACAAGGTCATGCTTAAAGCATTACTCTTATGCAGCTCACTGTGTTCTCCTAGGGAATCGCATATTGGTTCAAATACTTTGATATGCTTTCTCACATCCCTGTCTCCACTAAATTTTTATGTGAGCTTGGCTATTTTGCATATTTTTAGCAATAGATCGATCGATAGCTTGAGAAAATGTTGCCAAGTCACCCAAGTGAGCAGGCATAGTGGGTAGAGGAGCTCTTGGAACTGCATGTGGATGGGGGTTGGCATCAGGTTAGGCATACGCGTGATCCTTGGGTCTCAAGCTGGGTACAATGTTGTGCCATGTGGTGGCCCAAAGTTCATATGCGTGGCTCTGGGCATAGCAGATGTGGGATGTGACATGCTAATGCTAGTTGGAATGGTCCCATTGAAATAAGGGCTTGGATGTTGTGGTCGTGGAGCATAACTTGTTGAAACAATGGGAGGGGCAGGAGTTACATCAGCACAAGGGCCCATAGATGCATATGATTGATACCCACTTGTAGGTACTGCTGTAGGCATTGGGCCACCATGTTGCGGTGCTTTAATAATAAATGAGGTCCATGGTGTGTTTTTTGTCATGCCCATCACTAGGGTAGGCATGGTAGCCGTGGTATCATCAAGAGAAAGATGAGCTAAACTTGGAAAGATAAAGATATCGCTTGTGGGCACATATTGTATTGAGACCCTTGGCAAAACAACATATGGAAGATCCATCGACTCAGGGGGTTCACCGTTCAATACCTCGTAGGGGAATAGCTCCAAAGAGTCAAGGAGTGCAGTGAATGGATTTTTCACATGCACACTCTCTAGGAGCATGGGATCTACATGTTGGCTCCATGTTCAGAGCGAGTGGCTCTACTAAAAGTCTCTTTCAAGCGGCTAAGCACGCTCGGCCGAGACCTATTAGGATTGGGCATCGGGTAACCTTTCATGAAGTTGTAGTCATAGAACTTGAACTATATGATTGCATGAAAGACATGCCCAGACCTATATGCATGTCTTAGCTTGAACTATTAGGATTGGGCATCGGGTAACCTTTCATGAAGTTGTAGTCATAGAAAGAGTCACTATATGAAATATGTGGGTCCTGAGTGGTACTACCTTGGGTTCATGTTGAGGGCCTAGAGCCTAATGTGGAGGAATAATGGATGCCCACGTAAACGGAGACACTCTCTATATGATTGTCCTCTAGCACACAACCAAAGTGTATGTCCATGTGATCCCAATACCCTAGAAGTGTTGGTGAGTGTCCGTGAAGGCCGCTCACCTAGTCTTTTGGGTGTTTTGCAACCCAAATTTACTCCCATTTTTTTGTTGTTTTTTGGGTCTTTTTTACTGACCAAGCCACAAAATATGGCATGTGATAGCTCAAAACAAGCATCTTGGTTAGAGGGACGTGCTGCGCTTTACAGCCCCTAATCTAGTTACTTAAAGCCCTTGGAATCCTAAAACCAGTCTTTTTCTAGTCAAGAAGAAGGCTAAAATTAGTAAGCCAAGGGTCTAAGTGTGAAGGGAAGGGTGGAGGACTTGAAGGACTTGTCCCACATGCCCTCCCTTCCTCTTCAGGGGGTAGTCTATATATAATAGTAGTGTCTATACTATATCATAAGACTGAGGACTGAGGCCTGGGCTTGGGATTGGGCTTGGGGAATGATCAGCAGCGTAAAACCTTTCCTTTTTTCTATCTTTTTGTTCCTCTATGTGCTCATAATTGAATTTTTCAATGATTTCTCGTGAGGCACTCTCCTTACTAACCCACCTCTACCCCCCATCTAGGTCCCTTGGAGGCTTCAATGCATATCAAGCACAAACTCACATTAACCGGTTTAAAATTTGAGGATTCCCTTTACAAACTGACACTCTTAGTGGGTAGGTGTGGATGAACCCACCATTTGACAAAATAAGGTAGGCATTAATGAAACATCACTTGCCTCCCTTTGGTTTTCTGATAGTGCACCTCATAAAGCTCCTTCTCTGCTAGATCGGCGAGTTTCCAAATCTTCCTCCCTTGCTAGCCATGGTCCAAGCAAACTGTTGGAAATGCACCTCGCTCAATAGGCCTTGTAAGCTGCACTTGTATCCGGTCTTACTCAGCTTGCTCTCTCAAACATCTGACACACACACGCACATACTCACACACACATACATTGCAAGGGAGGCCCCTCCTTGATTGTAGACTAGCTGCTTGGCTTGGTGATGCACTAGCAATATGAGATTTTCTCCCCTTCTGGTTTTCAACCACCATGCAGTCAACCTTGCAATACCAGCTGCGCCTTGCATTTGCTGCTCCATGGAGCGACCTGCACACTGGAGTCCCCCTCATGCAACCATCGCCGTACCTTTGTGTGCGAATTAATTCCAAGCGATATGGCTTGTATCAGATCTCATTTACGCTTCTCTGCAAGCTATCTTGAAAACCTTTCCCTCCCTCCCCCCCCCCCAACATACACACACGCACACACACACACACACACACACAAAAACACACACACACACACACACATACACACACACACACACACACACACACACACACACACACACACACACACACACACACACACACACACACACACACACACACACACACACACACACACACACACACACACACACACACACACACACACACACACACACATGTTCTATCCTTCTCTCTCAGCTTGCATGCCATGCTGGGAATAGTATGTACCAGGCAATCCTATGGATTGACTTTGCATTTTTTGCTTGGCAGGGGAAATTCGACACACACACACACACACACACACACACACACACACACACACACACACACACACACACACACACACACACACACACACACACACACACACACACACACACACACACACGAGCTCACACACACATGCATAAATATCGTGAATATAGGATGTCACAGATGCACATTTTCTGTCTCCCTTATCTCGCACCCATAGGTGATGCCACACCTTTGCTGCTGTACCTCTTGGCATGGTCTCAGATTTGCTGATGTGTCTCTTGGCATGGTATCGACTTGCTTGCAAGATAAACTTATCATGGAATTGGACAGTCAGGTATCGACGCTTCCTCAGGTCATAATACATATCGATTCTCAATTTGTTCCTTCATGGCTTGCGATACACATTCGCACACAGACGTGTACATGCACTTTGTGACTCTGACAAAGGTAGGAAATTGGAGCAATCACATCGGCTCAATAAACAAATCAAGAATGCATATGGAAGCTGATGGAAGCACACACGGAATGTGATCTCATCACAACCTGATTTTGAAGAAACCAGTCTACTATATCCGACTCTGATTCTCAAAGCGAAATGTACATCAAGTAGGTGCACATGTACCTACTTAGAACAGGCTGTGCTGGTTCTCATGTATTCAAAATCATATGTTCATTTGGTGTTTATTTCCTAAACCTATATATGCATTTCTGAATATTAGAATGAATTGACTGGAAGAGCATGATCTACATTCATAACATCTGCAGGTATATATACGTTAGCATCTGATTGGAATGCCTTAAACCTCCTGTGGAGGGTCTTGCAAGAGATGGCATATACTGATTGGGAAGTCGTTTAAAGCTTTCTTATACTGTGATCATTATGATATACTGTCTGGTGACTCTGTATGAAGAATGATGAGTTGAAAAAACATTGAAGTCTTCTGCTTAGAACAAAACATTGAAGTCTTCTGCTTTGTATGAAGGGAAAAACATTGAAGTCTTCTGCTTAGAACAAAACATTGAAGTCTTCTACTTTGTATGAAGAAAAACAAGGAAGTTATAAAAATTTCACACATTACATTGCAGGACAGAAAAGATTTGTTGACCTAGCCGTGTCTAGAGAAAGATAGCAATCTGGCTTTTTGTACAAATAGTTCATTTTGCTAAATAAAATGCATAAACTTATGAACTTAAATGCACTGAAAAATCTATGGTTTAATGACTTTTACTTTCAGAAATTAAGAAGGAAGTTGGGTATAAGCCATGAATGGTGAGTCGTAAAACCCCTGTGGAGGGTCTGATTGTGAGATGGCACCAATTGAATTTTTGAAAATTTGTTCGATTTACAAACAAAATGCTATCCAATTTTGATTAAGCAGGTAATGATAACCGTACATATTAAGAACTCGGTCTCTTTGATTCAAGCTGGAATGACATAGTGACTCCTACTTAAAAAAGCATAGTGACTCCTACTAAAGTGACAATGATGGTTAAGCTGTATAGATGATGGCAAAGACTAGTCGTAGATAGAATCTTTGGTAAATTTGATACTACTTATGGTTTTTTATTAAACCTAATCCTCTTGTTGAGAGCCTGAAGAAAGGTCGAGTTCATAGAGATTTGAGAAAGCTATTTCAAATTGCAGCAAATTGATGCCCTAAATGGGTTAGATTTGCTTACATAAAAACTTATTGTTTTGGAAGACACTTAGTTTATATTGAGATAATTGGTGGAAAGGGTATAGACATTGCATTCATATTTTGGCATGGTGATTGACATTACATAAGCTGAAAAATCATTGATATTGATGGGTTCGTGAGGACTATTGATTCTCATGCATGATTGAACATATATGATATGACGGGATGTTCAAAAGGAATTACTTGCAAAGTATATAAGTCTCTAATATGTTTTGAGGATGCTACCATATTTTGGGGCTAGTAACATGTGATATACTACTAGTTTTTGATACATGAGATATATGTTAGTTCTTGAAGCTGTAAACCTTCGGTGGAGGATCTCGTTGGGAGATGGCATAAACTGAGTTTTTTGAAATACTACTCGAATTACAAAGAAGGTGCTGTCCGATTTGTGCCAGGTGTCGGAAATACATAGATGTTTGCATCATATATGGTAATCAACACTTGTAGTTTTTTGAGAGACCAGTATTGGGATACACATGCATATACATTTAGATTTTATCTTACTTGAAATCTTATCTTAATAGTCGATCCTAAGGGTAAGCTATAAACTAGGTCTACATGTATGACATGGATGACAACTGGATCCAGTGTCGACACCTGCAAAACGGACAAACATAGCCAGTTCTAACCGAATGTTTTTGTATGGATGCAGGTAACAACTAGATCCTTCTCCTTGTAGGTGTAGTGGAGGCTCATCCCAAAGGGGTGGACACACGTAGAATCAACAACAGAATACCAATTTGTAATGCTCAAAGATCCTAGATGATTATGCTGACTATTAGATGCTGAGTGATGTATGATAGAACAATAGTCTAGACACAAAATGTGTATTCATTGTTATGATATCATGGGTATTCAATTATTTTAAGGTATTATTATTTAATGTATTATTTAATGCAATTGTTTAAGTATGGTTCATTTATGAGGGGATTTTCATACATAAACACACACACACACACACACACACACACACACACACACACACACACACACACACACACACACACACACACACACACACACACACACACGTGAGCACACGATGGAGAAGAAGGTAGAGGTAGATCAAGAGCACTTCTTTAGCATGCACCTCAAGAATGAGGATTTTAGGTCAAAATGGACCTTTTAGATGAATCTGACGCGTTCACACATGGGTGCCCACAATGGCCGGTCATAGCAAAAATAATGTAAAAATGAGATAAGTAATACGCCTCTCATCGGTGATCACCTACGCACCTATAGGACCAACAAGCCCAGTCCATGACTCAAATAAAGTGATAAGGCATTTGTCAAAGGTGATAGGTGTCCGTAATTGGTTAACACATGCTACCACACCAGAAGAAGAACATATATTTTCAAGACACCCTGCAATTTATGGACTTTGAAGCAACTACCAACCAAAGAGGAGAGTCTTCTAGAGTTAGATATTTCTCGTGATGAAGCTCGACCCTCCGCTCAACCAAAAATCTTAACTATTGAAGAAGAGACGACATTAAAGAATTAGGTGGAAGAGGAGACCGAGACCATTTGAAAGGAAGACATGCAGTGGGAAGAGCGGATACTACACTCCATCAATGTAAACCTCCTCACACCATCGGATATCAATGAGGCATGGCATCAGCAAGCTTTACAGTTTTCCCTCATAAAGTTTGAAGTATTCCAAATCAAAGAGAGACTCCTCCATGATTTCCAAGACAACCCAGCACTTGCCCATCCCAAATGGCAGGAGATCTAGCTAAACTGCCACCCTGGTATCTTATTTGTATACAAATGCACCAACACATATCAAACAAGATCCTGTGAAGTGTCTGGTACCAAGAGTCAGAAGTTGGCAACAACATTTTGTCTTCTAGCAAAAGCGGCCTACTTGGCTCAACTACTCTAGGTTTCCATCACCCTCAAATAATCAACCCACAAAAACATACAGGGTAAAAATATTATCCTCAACCATTCAGCTGTTTTGAGGAATTTTGGATTTAGTGTGCATCATGTTGGTAAAGATTTCAAAAATGCTCATAACTTGCTTTCAGACTTTTCACCGTGCAGAGCGAACAGATGCAACATGGATGTCTTTTCTCAAAGATGCAAGGTCTTATACCATGATTTATCATGCCAAACCTTAGAAGAAGTGCTACATGGATTCTATGCTAGGATGATGTTTTTACCATCCTACTATATGCAGACATTTGAAGAAGCATTCTACATGGGCTTCTTCAATAATTTGTCCAAGATCTTTGGCCCCGTCATCACCAATTTGAGAGCGAGATTTATCAGTTACTCCGCAGTTGAGAAAAATTAACCATGCAATTTATGTCCACTAAAGATAAATGACTCCACCTTAGATACCAACAATGTCTCAAGCAGCATGCACAATGGACAACAACAAAAGGAAGCCTGACCACTACTTAGCACCCTAAGTAGTTGTGTCGTAGACGACATAGACAAGGAGGGGGGGAGTGTTAGCTTCTCAGCTAACAAGAGTCAGAGAAGAGCATTGAAAGGGATGCCACTCATTCTTTTAATCCAATTGATTGTATTAAACCCCTTTGTATTACTAAGAAATCTCGCAAAGTCCAAAGCCATTGTAATATTATTGATTGCCAACCATTTAAGGGGGTTGAGGGCCTCCAAGTTTGCAATCGTATGCAACTTTTAAGCTTTGTAGTGTCCTAAATAGCTAGGAATCCATTCTTTGAACCTTGGTAAGGTGTAAAAGGCAAATTTTGTAATTAAAAACCTAAGTTTTTGGATAATGAAAGTAAGCGTTTGCTGCAAAAGCTCAATGTGATTCTACTATCTTTTTCAATTCCTTGTGTCTCTCTTGTACGGAGTTGCATTGCTATTTCGAGCATACCAATTCATTTGCAGGTGAAAGCTCTTCCATTTAACATAAGTTTCTTATGATAATAATGTGTTTTTAGCCGTGATGTCTACGAGCTTTCTGCTTCCTATGTACAATACACACATCAAAATTGGTTTTTGGCCTTAAGAATAGATAGAGCACGTCTAGAAGAAGTCGTAGAGTGATTTGAGTGCCAAAATTGTTTGACCTAAAATAGGTTGATTATCTTACACATGATTTTGTATGAGGGTCAGAAATTATATTTGAGTACACAAGAGAATTAAGGATACTCTACTCATACTAGGCATAAAGTTTTGCTGCATTCGGAGACTCGTAGCTACGCCAAATCATTGGATCAAGATTGCAGTAAGAAAGTAGCTTTTGATGTCTAGCACACATTTGATACTGAGATAAGTAGGAGTGACTTAGACTTGGGTTTTCCGAGAGATTAGCTATCTCTTGTAGCCTCCACGCACTAGTTGGGTCAGCTACATCCTAGGATTGACAATTTTTATGTTTGTGGTTCTAGCTTTGCTAGCATCAATATGGTGAGGCTTAGGAGCCGGCCAACAACTTTTCCCAACCAAAGAGTGGAATTTATAAAATTTAGTGAATGGTTAGTGCAAAATTAGTAAAACTAAAGACCTACGTACACAAAATTAATGTTGAATGGGTGTGCCGCATTAATGTGTGTGCAAGAATAAACAGTATTTACAACGCTTAAATTGATGGAAATTGGAAGCCATGCAAAACTAAGAAGGGGAATTCAATTAAAATTTATAAGAACCAAAACACCAAAAAATAATCTGAACTTTAATGCAAAATTAGTAAATAAATCTTTATTTCACCAAAGAAAACTCCACTAGGTTAGGCCCTCGACTTTTTGGACAAGTGTGCCAAAAGGTTTTGTGATTGTAGCATAGTACAACACCAAAAGATCAACAAAATCCCCAAATTGTCAATCCAGCTAGGGCATGGAGACATCTCACAAGAGTGAGAGATCTTTCTAGTTACGATGATAGAAGAAGAGGCCCTAATGGATAAGTAGGAGCTCAAAGAGAGAAGCCATGAAAGGGCCAATCTCTTGAATCTAATCCTCTACCTCTCTCAACCACATACACACATACAAATGCATTCTCCTACCATTCCTACTACACACACCTCTCTCAACAAGCACGCACGCACGCACGCACACACACACACACACACACACACACACACACACACACACACACACACACACACACACACACACACACACACACACACACACACACACACACACACTTGGTAATGGCATAGTATCATTGGCATACAATTACCAAACTGTGCCACTATGATAACTTGATTGGGGTTTATTGATCATGGGAATGTTAATTGTCGACAAAAATCCAATTCTTGAAGCTAGGAAAATGGGGGTTGATTCTCTACCGTCCATAATATACTTTGGACTTTCCCATATTGATGGGATTTGCTGATACTCTGCTTTGATTGCTGATGCGTATTCCTAACTTTGATATTGTACTCCCTCTAAGTGGTACTCTCTCTAAGATGGTAATGGCATCTTGGTACTATAGTTGAAATTTTCTTAGTTTTTAAAGCTGAACACTCATCTCTTTCTTTGACATATGTTAGCAGCTGGACACACCCTACAGAGAATGATTGCTTGGTGGAATATTATTTTTTGTAATTATTCTTTAATTGAGAAAAATTGACATTTCACCTTTGTAAATAGTGGGGCTTGCAGAAGCTTCCAGATTGTATCCCATTTTTGACATTTAGATTGAGTAGATGGTTAAATTGGAACATTAGGGTTTGAGATTGTAAGGTATTTATACCACTTTTGACCTTATTGAAGAAAACCTTTGTCATTTTTAAAAAAGTTCTGTCTGTGTGAGTGAGCGTACTGTGTACGAGAAAGAGTGACAATTTCATCTTGACGCTACATGCGCACTTGTGGTCGGAATCGAGTGCTAAGAAGTGCAGTATGTTGACCTCGACGAGAGCTATGCGCCAATACCTACATTGCGGGTGTACGGTCTGGTTTTGCGAACTTGACCCACGAGCTACATCTAGTGATTCGATGAGTATACGTTATCCATTTTCGCATTTCAGCATATCCACGCGTTCGCATTGAGTAGAGCTACACATTAGGCACTTTAGTTTTTGGAAATGACGACCTTCAAATTTCGACCAAGACATCCTACGTGATTTTGCACCAGGTGTTTAGGGTTGGGATTTTGGTTCATGGACCTTAGGGAGAGCGACCTATTGGTGTTAATAAAGTTTCCTTCAAGTTCTATGGCGTTTCAAGAATGTTTCATGGGTATTTGGCTCTTGGAAGCGTTGTAGTAAATCTCCTCTTATGCACTCCTGAAAGCTGTAGCTTAGACATTGGGTAGAGACCTCTATAGGAAGTAGTCGAGAGTCAGTCGAGTGTAGGTTGACATCCTATGCTTGCTTCCACGTGCCTGCGGGTCGAGATTCATCCTTAGCTGACAAATCTTGTTAGGTGAGTTCTCGCTGTGCTGACGTTCGTTGCGGCGTATCCGCCAAAATTGGCGCCGCTACCGGGTACGAAAACCCTAGGTAGGTGACCGAGACTAGTCCTTGAGGATAGGAATTCTCTGGCTTGCCAGAGTCTCGTTTTACATTTAGATAGGATCAAAGGATGGAGGACTCTCTAGGTCTTAGGAGGAGTCTAGGGAGCGAATGTCTGGCCTAGATCCTTCGACTTAGGTAGACTTAGATAGTTTTAGGTATTAGTTGAGTTGTAGTGTAGAGAGTAGGAGTTGGAGTGGTAGAGGTGGTGGAAGGAGAACTTGGGAGTATGGAGAGACTAGGAAGCAACCAAGACACCAATATCACCATCTCACATGATGAGTAGGAGTAGGGTAAGTAGGACATCATGATTTATGATCTGGAGCACTTCATGCATGTTATATTTGCCATTAGGCTCATCACAAGGTTGTAAAAGACGGAAAAGAGTGTTTGAAAGCTGAAGTAAAGTTCAAAAGTTTTTGTGAGTATTTCTGATAGAGCTTCAGAGTATCGGGAGCATTTCTGTAAGGAAAAAAATAAATTTTAAGCCAGGAGACATCCTACACGTAGGGTGATCTGGTGGAAATTTTGAAATTCTGAGTTGACAAGTGTGTTCAGAAGGTAGGTTTTACCCTATTTTCACCTGGGAAGTGGAAGTTTGACCATATCTTGACAGGATAAGGCCAAGTGGAAAGGAAATTTCCAGACATCCTACCCAAATTGTGCCAAGGCATTATTTTAAGACCAAAACCATAGGATGGCTACATGAGCATGATCTGCATGATTTATTGAGTGCCTGAGAAAGGTTTAATCTCAATTGGGTGAGAAAATGGGGTTTTAAACAGACCTTAGCATTTTTGACTGAAAAGGGCTAGAATAGCTAAAATTGGGCTCTTTTGAAATCCAAACTAAAATCTAAGCATAACATTGGGTTGCTGACATCAAGGGGAAGCTGTGGCTCAAGTTTGGGGTCAAACAGGCCATATTGACATCCTACGCGTAGGATGTGTTCTGTGTGATTTAGCACTCCAAACCTAATTTTGAGCATACCAAAGTGATAAGCACCTTAAGCGGAGTCTGTGCTTTGCATTTGAAGCCATTTTGAGCAGTTAGACATGCTACGTGTAGAATGTCTACTGCATGATAGTGAAGCCAAAAATTGACAATAGACATAGCAGGGTGTTGTATAGCCTGAGGCAAGCCTCCTAGTCAATTTTGGTCCAAATTGGAGTTAATTTGACTGGTCAGACCAACATCAGGCTGCTGGAACAGATTTCTGATCAATTGACCAGCTTGTAGGTGTCCAAATCAAAAAGTAAAAACAGCTGTGGACTCAGCACATTAAGGGGAATCCATAGTGCAAACTCCAGGCAAAACAGAGCACATAGACATCCTACGTGTAGGATGTCTACAGGGGCTTAGTGAAGAGAAAATCTGACAGAGGAAATAGAGTGATGTTCCAATTGACTTAAGAGTTCCAGAACTTCTTTCAGAAGTGAATTTGGACCTTGTTTGACCTTTGACGGAGCAAAGACGGAATTAAGACTTTCCCGATACATTGACCAACATCCGAGGGAAGTACAGTTCCAGATTAGCAGACCTAATCAAGAACATCCGAAGTGTATAAAATACAGTAGTGGTTGAGGTTAACCCTCTAGTCATACCAATCATTACTAAGACCACCTCTAGCGGTTAAATGCTTTGATTCGATTGTCGAATAAACGCTTGAGTACATGTATATTCAGCAGCAAAGCAAGAAGTTGTGCGGAGACTGATCCTTTACCAGGTGAGTGGTTGGATTTGTGATAAATTGCATTGCTAAGTTTGATGAATTTAAGATCAGGAAGACACATTCTTAGAGATCAAAAAGTGGCAGGTGATCATGATAGCTTAGTGTCCACCGAGGAGAGTGTAACTCAGGCAAGGCTAGATCCACTAGCACCAATCATTGAGGAGGGTAGTGATACTAACACTTCATTAGATAAGTCCTTCTTCATGATGGGTAGTCAACAGCGAGGAGGTTTCTTCGATGAAGGACCAATGCTAGGAGTAAGTACCTCCTAAAATCCTTTGAGCGATTCCAAGTTTACTATAATCTTCTTAGAAGGAACAAACTCTAGGGGAGCCCTAGTTTATTCTGACTATCGACGCAAGTGTATTTGTATTGAAGAAAGACCTGCTCAGAGACTGGAGATAATTCGAGTCTATGATGATGGAGATAGATTTCAAGACAAAAAGGGGAACCACTATCTGATAGTTAGTAACCCTGAGGATTACAACAGGTATGGAGATAACGTGGCAAAAGGAAAAATGGTTTCAGAGACTCAAGAACCACCTCCAAACATTGATCGACCCGGAGCTCTTTTTATGTATGATAAGAAAACAACCAGGGTCTCTACTTATAATGAGAATTTGGGAATTTACAAGCATGAGAGCGAGGGAGTAGTCTCTTAATTTCGATGCAAAGAACCCTACCCAAACGAATTAAGCAAAGACAAGGTTCTTTACTTATTCTCTTATGAAATTGCTATGGGGAAGGATATCATTTTTGTTGATAGGTACGGGCGAGAATACAAACGTATTCTCCCAGAGGAGGTAGAAAAGGCAACAATTCCAGAGACATCAACATATGCCCCCGAAGAAGTGCCAAGGGTCACCTACACCCCTAGCAAGTCGAAAAATCCATTTTCAAAAGAGTATGACGTGACCTCACACATAACCGACAACAGACGTTCAACTACCAAAACCAACCAGCAACTCAGCCATCATTGCAGGCATGGCTTCGACAGAGTGCAACATTAGAAAAAGACCGAAACCGAGATGGTTATCTAGCCACATGAGGGCTAAGGGATTTAGAAGAACCACCACTCTATTCACGGTATCAAGGCGAGAGTAAGCCAAACACTCAAGGGTCAACAGAGCCTGGAAGACAACCCATAGAACGAGTTCGAAGAGATGAACCATATCTTGCAAAAACCATCAGAAATTATGGCTTAGGAGCACCTTTGGGAGAGGAACCTACCCTATACCGAAGTCCAGAGGAGGTATATCGAGTAGGACGAGGAGAACCAATGATGATATTTGTAGACCATCGTAGAATTAGACCTTCCCAGGTGCAAAAATGGGTAAACAAGAAATACACGGGAAACAGAGATCCCATGGATCATGTAGCAGCCTTTGTGCGTGTAATTAGAGCTGAAGAGGTGTTATACTTCCCTACCCAATTTGCAGGGTTTGGACTGACCCTAGAGGAGGAGGATGCTGCTACTTGGTTTGACTCTGTGGGGCGTAGAGACTTTGAGTCTATGGAGGAGGTGTTTGACGAGTTTATTGAGTAATTCTCACAAAGGGAGATAGCTCATAATACACTCTCACAAATCCATAAATTCAAATAGAAAGAAGGGGAGTCTGTGCGAAAGGCAGCCCTATGACTAAAAAGATATATTAAGTTCTGCCCTGTGGAAGAACTGCCAACTCAATCCAGACTTATGCTTATATTTATTCAAGGACTAAGGAATGCAGATCTCCAGAAGGAATTACATATGAAGAGGAGCACGACGTTAAATGAGTTAACTAAGGAGGCTTTTTACCTTGTAGACAATTGTGCGGTCTACAAGGAGGGTGAATTCAAGGATCTTGACAACGATTCATCCTCACAACAAAGTGGAAGCAAGTCCGCTAAGACAACACCGAAGGAGAAGTAGTTGTAAGTCAGGAGCAGTTTGTAGAGGAAGTTCCATAGAAGATTAACCTGTATGCCAAACCTCAGGCTAAACAGCCCAAGTGGTGTGCTATTGAACAAAAATGGACAAACCATGGGACGGAGGAATGTTATTATAACAAGGGGTATGTGAGATAACGACCTTATGCTCCCCAGGCTCAGGTAGCATCTCCTCAACTTCCACCGATGCCTAGGTATCAAAAGCAGGAAACCTACCAGGACCTGTAGGTGTAGAAAGACCACAACCAGTGTTGGGGCAGCAACCACCCCTACCAGGATTATGACCAATCGGCATAAGATACACACCAACAATAACCGAACCAGAAGAGAAGTCTTTGGTGCCTATGCATGCATGTTACGAAGATCCCAATGGATATGCTGCAAATCCTGTCTATTATCCACCGGAAGAACCCTCAATGCCAGAACCATGGAGCATGATGGGAAGTGTAGGACCACCAACAACTGTACAGGCAGTAGGAGAAGGAAGATATAGCTTGGATGAACGAACATTGTTGTTCATAGCCAACGGAGGCATGGGCGGGTAGAGACATGCATACCAACAAAGAGGAGCTCAAGGAGCACCTCAACAGCCTAAGGGACCCTGCTACAAGTGTGGTGGGGACCATTGGCTAAGAGACTGTCCTCATAATGAAATCATTAGAGTCAACGCATATTGCACTGAGTGTGGAATTACTCATCTGATTCCTGATTGCCCTAAGAACCCGAGCAAAGGAGCAAAAACTACCTTGAACATGCTGGAAGCAGTGCCTTCCAGTGGAGGGTCAGAAAACGAAACAGTAATACCTATTCAGGCAGTGACACGAGCCCAAGCTCAAAGAATGACGAATGAACCCATAATTGAAGAGCCAAAAACCGATGCCCCAAGTTCAGAAATGAAAAATCAGAGAAGCACTTGGAAAGCTAGAAAGGCGCGTATGAAAGCCAGGAGAGAATGGGAGCAAACGGCTCTATCCGAAGAGTTAAAACACACAAAGGATAGATTAGAGCGGTTAGAGGATCTAGCTAGTCTAAGCTCACACACTGCGGCAACCATAGCGGTTAGAGGATCTAGCTAGTCTAAGCTCACACATTGCGGCAACCATAGCACCCAATGAAATAACCCAAAAGTGCAAGATCAGGAGGATCAGTGTTGGCAGAAAAGGTAAATGAGTAGTTAGACGCACTTTTAAAAGCTTACGAAGCTAGACTAAAAAACAACCAAACCCAAGAGCCAAGATGGATGACTTATCCCTATGCCAAAATAGAAAAACAGAGGTTGGAAATGTGTCAAAAGATGATTGAAACAGCCCAATCCTTGATAGAAAACCCGCTTGGTAAACCTGCAAGTTGGCATGTCAAACCAACTTTAGAGAAAAGTAGACACGAAGGAGAGACTCACGAATGCCTCTGAGTCTAGGAGAGAACCTATCATAGTGCCAAATACAACAGATGAGACAAGTGATGGGTTCCAGCCTAAAACATTGGTAGAAATGGGTAAGGATTGTAACGATCTAGATGACCTGTGGAAGCAAATCCGTGATGCCAACGAAGCTAACTGGGTGAGCTACCAAATGAATAGCACGAGAAAAGAGAAAAATGAGATCTTCCCTCCTATTGAAGAATTTGAGGCAAGATCACAAATGAACTTTGATATGCGTTCACAAGGGGGAGACTAGGGATCAATTAGTTCGGGGCACAGTCAACCAGACTCGCTAAAAACTTTACCCTCTTACCTAGGGGAGTATGAAGCCAAGTCCGAGGTGAGAGCAATCCCATCTCAAAGACTTTCTTCTAACAAAGTGATGGATTCACAAGGGTTGATTGAGTTATTGTCCACCCCTGTGGCATGCACAATCACATTAGCCGAACTCCTGAGGTTACGACCAAACATGTGGACCACAGTAGGCAAATTCTTAGAAAAATTTGGAGTAAAAGACCCCACCTCGAAGCTTCAAGAAGGGATCAGAGAATTGGACAAGCCTCAACTAAACACTAGGCCAGTACCTTTAAACAAGGTTGGAGAATATTGCGAGGGAGAAGATGGAAATACCACACTACCAGTAGAATTCCAAGGAGTAGTTTCCAAATCTATTCTTGACAATGGAGTAGGAGTCGCTATCATCCACCAAGGAAATCTAGAAAAAATGGGGAAAATCGGCTTTGAGAGCTACCAGAATGAAATTGCAACTTGTAGATGGGTTCATGGAAAAGCATCTAGGACTCTTAGAAAAAGTAATTGTCACCTCGTGTGGAATCGAGTATGAGCATACATTTGTAATAGTCGATTTTGACAAAAAGAACAATTACGAGATCATCTTGACCATTCATGAGACAATTAAAGATGGTCCAGGATTGGGGTTACGACCACATATACCTCAGACATGGCGAGACAACAACCAAAATACACCTAAAAGACCATAGTTACAAAGATGTGAACCAGACACCAGTGGAAGAGTTTGATTCAGTTACATTGGCAGGGTCCGAACTCCCGGCATGGTTAGGGTAAAAAAAGGAGCTATGGATGTGCGGAGCTTCACATTGTGGAAGCTTAAAAAGAGAGGAATGAGTCTTAGAAAGAGCTATTGAGGACAAGGATTATATTCCGGAACCTTTTCCCGAAGATGCCTTAGAACCTCTGGAATGGGAACACAGACTGGCAACATTGGATGTATGTACCATTACAGATAGCCCAACGACAAAATTTTGCGATAAGGATGGCTATGATGTGCGACCCTATTACATGGTAAGCCTTATACCAGCAAAAGATGAGATTGTGGAACCACCAAAACAAGAAGATTTTTATAACTCCTCTGAGTATCTAGAGGTAAATAACGATGCAGATAACGAGTGTTCAAACAGCTCAAGCAAGCGTGGGAGAAAACAACGAATATCAAGTTTTATGATTTTGCCAATCAACACCCTAGATGCCAGGAACGCTATAGGAAAAAACAAGAAGAAAACAAAATTAGAGAAACCCTGATGCCCAGGATAAAAGATAAAACTCACTATCTAATGCTTGTCAAAGCAGAGGATTGTGTAAAAAACCAAATATCAGGGAGATTCTCAAAAGTTCGAAGGGAAGGAACGCAAGAGGAAATAAAACAAGTACATAAAGCTAAAACAGAAACAAAATAAAAAATATCTCAAAAATCAAAATAGGAAAAAACAAAAGACCCAGAGTGGACCAAAATGGAGCGTAAAAAGAAATACCAAGAACTAAAACGGTCATTACGAGAGGTATGGACTACTGAGGAAGAAAGTGATGGTAAGGAGGAGTCAGAAAAAGGAAACATGAATGTACCATCCCACTATTAAAAATTCACCATCCAGGACATAAAAATCATAATGACACCACCAGTCAGGGAAAGAATAAACTAGGAATCTTACGATGGGCCGAAAAATGCAAAACGGATAGACCTCGCTGCGGGTGGTGAAAAGCCTCAGCCAGTCTATATCGCAACTGATTTAGATCTTGAAGAAGAAGAACAGCTAACACAACTTCTCAAGAAGTATAAAGATGTGTTTGCATGGTCCTACAAAGACCTCAAAGGAGTTGATCCATCGATATGCCAACATACAATACCGTTGAAATCAGATGCCAAACCTAGCAAACAACGTCCTTACACATATAATGACACATTTGCTAAACAAATCAAAGAGGAGATTGACAAGATGATGGATGTTGAATTCATCTATGAAATCGAACATACAAATTGGTTGTCACCCATTGTGGTTGTCCCCAAAAATAATGGAAAGTGTGAACCTCAAAAAAGTAAATGCAGCCACCATAAAGGATAATTATCCCTTGCTGATCACAGAACATGTACTTGAGAGGGTGGATGAGAAACGGGCTTATTCCTTTTTAAATGGGTTTTCAGGGTATAACCAACTGGCAATTGCAATAGAGGATAAACACAAAACAGCTTTGCCACAGAATGAGGAATATATGCGTATAGAGTTATGCCTTTTGGCTTAACCAATGTCCCAGCTACCTTTCAAAGGTTAATAACTCATGCGTTCAAAGCATACTTGAGAATATTCTTAGAAATATTTATAGATGATCTCTGTGTCCACTCTCTTTTACGAGAAGAACATATTGACCATTTACAAAAGGTATTTGAGAAATGTAGAACATATCGAAACTGTCTTAACCCGGAAAAGTGCATTTTTATGGTTAGGCAAGGCCGCATCTTAGGACATATTGTCTCAAGAAATGGAATAACCACTGACCTAGACAAAATTAGAGTCATAGTAGACTTGCCCAGGCCTACTAATGCCAAACAAGTACAATCCTTCATGGGACACTGCGGATATTATCGAAGATTCATATATATGTATGCAGTCATTGCACAACCTCTATATCGCTTATCAGTCAGTTTTGACTGGACTGAGGAGTGTGAAACTTCATTCCAAAAGCTTAAGGAAAACCTTGTATCAGCACCTGTACTTAAAGCACCAGATTGGGAAAAGATATTCCATGTTCACATTGACGCATTTGCATATGCAATTGGGAGTATTCTGACTCAACCTGGAGACGGAACAATGGATTTCCTAGTTTGTTATGCAAGCCAACAGTTAAATAGTGCAGAAAAGAACTACACAACCACTGAAAGAGAGGGGTTAGGAATGATTTATGCTGTAAAGAAATTTCACCATTAACAAATTTGTGTTCTTCACAGATCATCAAGCTCTTTTGTATCTAATAAATAAACCATGCAATAATGGGAGAATTGTACGCTCATTTAATATATTGCTAGAATTTGACTTCACAGTGGTAGTCAAAAAGGGTAAAACTCATCTACGGGCGGATCATCTTTCAAGGCTGCAAAACGAGGAAGCTCCTGAAGGAGTAGATGATGACATACGTGATGCTTATCTTTTCAATATTGAAATAATACCCAAATGGTCTGAGGAAATTGTTAGCATTCTTTCCTTTGGAGGTTGATTTGATAACAAGGAAGACAGATCCAAACAACAAACAATTCGACAAACAAAAAACTTCTGGTTGATTGTTGCAGGACGACTGTATCATCTAGGCTCGGACCAAATTCTACAATTATGTATAAATCTGGAGGAATTCGAGTGTTATCTTGAAGAAGCACACGTCCAGGATTGTGCATTTCATTGTTCAACAATGAAAACACACCAACGACTGAAACAATTAGGGGTTTTTTGGCCAACTATGTATGCTGACACACATGCTTATGTTAACAATTATACTGTATGTAGTGCCAAACGACCAGTGGATCACACGAAATTGTTTCAGGTAAACGTTGCACCTGCATGGAGTCAATATATCATTGATTTATTAACCACCACAAGGACATTTCCTAAAACATAACAAAAGCACGGAAAAGGGCTATAGAGCTGGAGGCTCGCGACTTTAATTTAATTGAGAATCAACTCTATAAGCGAGGAAAGGACAATCAACTTAGAATCTGTGCAAGTGAAAGTGAATACCTGCTGATTCTAGAACACACACATGGAGACATAAGTGGAGGCCATTTTTCAGGTGATAAGACGGCAAAAATTGTCTTAACTGCAGGAATATGGTGGCCTACATTGCATATGGATGTTGAGGAGTTTGTAAAGCGTTGTGATGCATGTCAGCACACCAAGGTGCCGATAAAGAGAGATGAGATGCCACTACGGCCAATGATGGGAGCAAGGGCATTTGCAAAATGGGGCATTGATTTTGTGGGGCCTATTTCACCCCCTGCATATCGCACCCATACCCAATATATCATTGTGGCTACGGACTATCTCACAAAATGGACGGAAGCCAAGGCAACACAAAAAGCAGATGCAAGAACCACTGCACAGTTTTTGTATGAGAATGTCTTTGTACGATACGGATTACCAATAGAAATTGTCAGTGATCGAGGAACACATTTTCTTAATGAAGTCATTGAATATCTGCTAGAGGAATTCATGGTCATACATAGAAAATCTTCTCCATATCATCCACAGGCAAATGGACAAGCTGAGGCCACAAATAAAACACTGTGCACTGTTCTGACTAAAATTGTATCAGAGTCAAGGACAGACTGGGATCAACAGTTACACTCAACACTATGGGCATACAGGGTAGCTTACAAAACATCAATAGGAACAACACCGTACAACATGGTGTTTGGTCTAAACGCTATATTACCCATAGAGTTTTTAGTTACAACTCTATGAGTAGCAAAACGCTTAGAATGGACAGGACATGAGCTCTCTTCAAGAATAGATGATCTTGAAAAGCTAGATGAACTTCGATTGAGAGCTGTAGCTTTGATCTATGCTAAAAAGAGAAGACAAAAAGAGTTTTTTGACAAGCATGTGCGCACGAAAGACTTCAAAATAGGTGATTATGTACTTGTTTATACATTGAAGCAACATGCCAAGAAACTTAAAAAGCGAGGGATGGGACCCTTTGTGATTAGTGACTTATCACAAAGTGGAGCTGTCAAACTTGCTACATTAGAAGGAGAAGAAATGCCAAATTGGATTAGCGGGTGTCAATTAAAAAAGTATCATTTGCCACTAACACAGGATATGCTTCAACAAATCCATCAAGAAAAACAACGGATGAAAGAGAAACAGAGGGTATGAGAAGAGGCCCAAGCAGAAGCAAAAGAACGCATTGCAAAAATACGGCTTCTAGGACAACAACAACAATGTGGATCACCGTTGCGAATAAATGCTATTCGACTAACGAATTTTGATGAAGACACAGTGGAGCCAATAATTGCAGTCAAAGTGGGTAGCAATCAAGTTGAATCGACGGTATTGCTTGATTCTGGAGCTCAAGCAAATCTAATCTCTTACAGATTATACAAACAGCTCAAGCCCAAAGGTCAACTACATCCTACTCCACAAGTGCTGGAAAGTAGTGCATCACATTCGCTAAAAACATTGAGCTGGATTATATTGCATGTACAAGTACATCAATATATTTACCCACACAAGTTTTATGTGGTTGAGGATGAAAGCACACAACACCCCATGTTGTTGGGACAACCTTGGCAAAAAGAGTATAATGTGCAGATAGATTGGAATGCAGATGCAGTCAAAATTCAGCATGCCCAAGAACAACAGGTGGTAGCCTTTGATCAGCAACCCCAGAAGAACCAGATGATAGCAACACAATCACTGGATAAAGAACCAAAAGGATGGGTGCCACTAAAGAACAACACGATACCCATGGAGAACAACTAGGGAACTGCCAACCATGTTCACTACAAGCATAAAACAACACAGACCACAGTGCAAAGATCAAGGTTAGAAACACACAAAAAACCACTATGGGTGCGGAAGGATAGAGGTGACATGGCAGACCTACCACAATACAATAGAAGAAGTCAACAGAAGCACACAGTTCAACCAA
The DNA here is from genome assembly GCF_014529385.1 of Adiantum capillus-veneris. Taxonomy (NCBI): domain Eukaryota; kingdom Viridiplantae; phylum Streptophyta; class Polypodiopsida; order Polypodiales; family Pteridaceae; genus Adiantum; species Adiantum capillus-veneris. Next base: position 40,394,971 of record NC_140949.1, on the reverse strand, counting down.
AAACCAAGGGAACAAGAAAGATATGGATCCCAAAGAGAATGCTCAGTAACAACTTAAATGCGACTCGCATTTGGATCCCAAAACCAAAGCAACAGGAACTCCCTTCAGTACACGCAACATCGGCATGCAGACACACACACCATATGAAACCGACAAACCGATCTATGAGTAATTTCAGAGGTGGCAAGCAGAAAACAAAGACATCAAGAGAAAGCTCGAGGAGGCGGAAAAAATAAATACAGATCTGAACGACCTCCTAGTAAACATGGGAGATCAAGCGGAAGAGGCAAAGAAGACATCTCAGAAGCAGATAGAAGAGCTGAAAGCCAACAACAAACTGAAGAGCAATAGTTTAGCACCGGGCCAGCAGCAATGGAAGGAATCGACATAGAAAATATGTCAGATCTAGTGGACACCAATTTGCAAGAGGAAATCCTTGTGGGACCCTCACAAGAACCCCAAGATCTGACACAAGAAGAAGAAGAAAAGCTGCAGAAGGCCATAGAAGCGGCAGTAAAAGACACAGCCAAAGAAGCATTGGAGTGGGAGCAGAGAGTGTTTAAATCGATGACCATTCAGAAGATAGATGCCAGTAACCTTCAACGTGAATGGCTACAACCTTCTCTCCCATATCCTCTGCTAAAGTATGAAGCTGCTACGATCAACAAACGGATAAAAGAGGAGCCAACAGTGCCATTGTACAAAGCAGATATCTCCAAACCTGAAGGAGTCAAGCTGATAGTGGATTCTCAACCCAGGTGAAGAAAGGCATGGCTCAAAAAATATCCGCAATATCTAATTCATCTGGTAGAGGCGCCCAAAAGAATCAGAGACAACCTCATTTTTTGCCCTCTACCAAGGATGAGGACATGGAAATCCCAAGAGCTAGATGGATGCAAGGAATACAGCTTAAGGATAGTATGAACCTTGTCAATGCTTACAATGCTACATTAGAGTAAGCAAATGTACAAATTTCTTTTAAATCTCATGTTTTTGTCTTATAAGACTAATCCTCTTTTTAATTGTGCACAAATTTAACTAGTATGCATGCTTAGAATCATGTTTGTGATGACGACGTCTCTCAAACACCAAGTAGAATTTGTCACTCTACTTTGGGAGAATGAAATGGACTAAAGAGCAGACATGCTTGCGGCAGCTATGTCTCCCAAGCACCAAATGGATTAGTCATCCATCTTGGAAAGATGTCGTAGGGTAAAAAGGGATCCTCTACCCGCTAAGTAAAATTGACTAATGACTAAGGCTTTATCTCTTCTACCTCATAGTCGAGGACGACTATGATTTCAAGAGAGAGGTAATGTCATAAAATCTAATATCTAATATCTAACCAACCCAAATGATTTTCTCATATTAAATTGATCACATAATGTGGGAGAATAAACGGGAACAAGTGTTAAGATATAGACATGTGCTTATAGATCTATCTCAACACGGGGCCAATGGTAAAGGGGCCCAAATGAGAGATGGTCTATCAAAGAGAAAGGCTAACAAATGGAGCATAAGACCTTAGGGTTAGCTTCATTGAAGACCTCCAATAATGTGTGTAAAAGGCCTTTGACCTTAGGTAAGCTAGGGCTGAGCTTGAGGCGCGGGAACCCGACCCAGCTCCAGGTGCTTGTCCTGCTTGATGACTAAGGTGCTTGAGGTGCTTGATGATTGAGGTTCTTGAGATGCTTGAGGTGCTTAATTATTGAGATGCTTGAGGTGCTTGAGATGCTAGGGTTGCACTTGAGGTGAGAACCCAATCCAAGCTTAAAGTGCTTATGAGCCAAGCTTGTGGTGGGAACTAGGCCTATACATGAGGGGCTTAAGGTGTCAAAAGTCAAAGATTCAATCCCTACAAGGAGGGGGCGAGCCCTACATGAGGAGAGATGAGAGAGAACACCCACACACTCACACAAGGCATGCATGGTACAAAGAAAGCAAAAGGGACACTCGTCAAGTTCCTCCTCATGTTGCCCTCATGGTGTGCCTGAAGCCTATTGGTTGGCCACCCAAGGGGTCCAATAATAATTTAGGAGATTTAATTCAATGATTTAGCATTTATCTAGCCCTCTCTCTCAAAGGGGAAAGGGGGACACTTGTCTCAAGGCTACCCTTGCTGCTTGTAATGCCTCTTGCTTGTGATCGGCTAGGCCTGGAGGGGTCCAATGAGCTTCAAGCATGAGCTACAAGGGGGGTTCGACCCAAGCAAGCTAGGGGGTTGCTTAGGGGGTATACTCACCCACACACACTCACAAACACTCTCATTGTGTGCTATGCAAAGTGCAAGAGCTCCCTCTCCTTCTCCAAGCAAGTAGAGGTTGAGAGCTTACACCAACACTCTTGGATATGGAGTGCAAATCCAACCAAGAGCCATGCTTCAATGCTTAAGCTTGCCATCTCATTCTTCATAATTACTATGCTATTATGTATGCTAGTAACAAGATTTATGATAAGTGAGGAACTAATTCTTTCTCCTACGAAATGTTTCTTCTTCCTCTTCCCTACCGTCATTCCCTGCTAGCTCTCTCCACCTTCGAAGGTGTTTAAGGTCTTGGGACTGAGGCTTGGGATAGCTAAAGATTTTCTTTAAGTTTATGTTATGTTTGTGATGCATGAAGCTTTCCATCTTCATTGCATCACCTAGGTCACAAGGAACACAAAGAATGTATTGTAACAAGTCTCTCTTAATGGGAGAAATCATAATACAAATGCCTATTGGAGGGGGGACCGGCTCCACATAAATCCGGTCCTCAACTGTTATCATGTTCTCTAAATTCTCTTTCTTGCAAAAGTATTGTTAATGCCAAGTTAGCTAATTGCTATGATTATGTTGCTATCTTCAATTATGTTCACCCGCTATGCTCACAAAGTCATTTCTCAAAAGTACTCTCATTAATTTCCGCTACTCTCAAATTAAATAGACCAATTCCATTACATGCAAATTGTCCAATGATGGTAAAAAGAGCCTTAATCCTCAGGTTGGGGTCTCGGATGAGATGGCATTAGACTAGAAATTTTGAGAATTGATCCAATTTACAAAGGAGGTGCTGTTAGATTTTTTCTGGAAATTAAATGATGAAAATAGTATCATAAACAAATGGCTCAGTGTCTAAACATAATATTTGATCCGTGTTATGTTGTGAGTGTTTGTTGTAATTTTTGACACCAATAACAAGGGGAGGGAGTTGTTGACACCTGTCTTCCCAAGTAATGCTAGTTCTGACATGCTTGCTTTTCTTGGATGGTGGCAAGTAAGCACTTTCCTTGGGATTACAACGACAACTGCAACAATAACAGAAGATCATCCATTGTTCGGTTATTTTTTAGAGATTGAAAGCCCTTGTGAGGGCTACCTTCTCAGCTATGGTTTTCAAAGTTCCTTGGCTTGAAGATAGCGGACTATTATATCTTTTGGCTCTTGATTTTACTACTTATGTATAAAAATCGTTATGTACTATGAATGGGATGATGATGCTCCCATGTTTGTGAATTATCTCGTCTCACTAGGTTGCAGCAAGCTATAAGCAACCCTGCTTTGCAAGCCGAAGTTACTCAGCAACTTCGTGCTTATGGAATTTCCCTTCCTCTCCAAGAGGAGAGAGAGCTTAGGAGGCCTCTTGAAGAGACCTCCAAAAGAAGACTGTCTCCCATTCGAGAGGAGGAATCCAAAGAGCAAGAAAGCAATGAAAGTTTAAGTTCCTCTGAAGATGTGGCTCCACGAAGACGGCGGTCTAGACGATCGCCCACTCCTCCCAAGAGGAAAAGATCAACACATAGTCCTTCTCCTTATCACTCTGAAAGGCAAGAGAGGAAATAAAGGAAGAAAAGGGCTAGGAAGAGGTCACCTTCTTCTCCTTCTTCTTCACCTTCCTCCTCTTCCGACGAAAGTTATGGCTATTCGCCTAGAGAATACAAGAGGGGAGGACATCGCAAATCATTTCCTGCATGGCGAAGGTCACAAAAGCTAAAGAAGTTCAAGGAGGGAGGAAAGAGTATCTCTTTTCTCACCTATGATGGCACCTTTGGTGCTACCGACAAAGTGTTGGCTTTCATCCAGCAATTTGATGCAGCCTTTGGAGATGAGGCCTTCACAGAGTCCTCCAAGCTACGCCATGTAGCTATGCACTTCCAAAAATTAGCTCGTCAATGGTGGGCTAGCCTTCGTGGCAATGGTGAAGCCCCAAAGACATGGAAAACTCTACGAGTTTCCATCATGAAGCAATTCCTTGCAAGCTATGCAAAAGAAAAAGTGCTTACTGAATGGCGCAGCTTGAAGCTTCTCTCTCATGAGTCTATCCACAAGTACGTAGACAAGTTTTGGGATTTACATCTCAAGGCTACTGTCTTTCAAAAGATAGACTTTGCCGAGCAAAGGTAGCAATTTTGTGCGGGATTACCTAAAGAGATGGCCGAATACATCAACACTCAATGGCCTGGTACTATTAGCGAAGTAATCCATCGCACCATGGTTGCTTCACACATCAATTTCCATCAAGGGGCTAGACGTAATGTCAAGCCCATGGAAAACAAAGACAAAAATGATGCAAAGGGAAAAACTAATGTTCAAAATACTTCCTAAGTCACTTCCAACAACAACAACAATCGATCCAAGGAGAAGGGAGTTTACAAAGGTAAAAACAAACTCTCTCCTGAAGAGATTGAAGCTTTTCGCAAGGACCATAAGTGTTTCAAGTGTGGGGAGCAAGGACATGGCTATCGTTCTTGCCCCAAGAAGAATACTCGCAATGAGACTCCTAGGGCTTCCACCATCAAAGCTCCAAAAGAGGATGCTCATTGCAAAGGATCATCCCTTTCCTATGCTTGGGTAAAGGTAAGAGAGCATGATGCCTTCATCTTGTTTGACCCTGGCTCTACTCTCAACTTCATATCAATGGAGTTGGCCACCAAGTTGGGCATTCAAGCTTTTGAGATGGGAGATATAGTAGTGGCTGATGCAGCTTTCAAGGGACAACAAGCCTCCATTACTCCCTTGATTGGTAAGTTGAGGCTTCATGTCCAAAGCTATGTCGACAAAGAAGACTTCTTCATCTCTCCTCTCCAACATGAGGATGTTATCCTAGGGGCACCATGGTTTGATCGCATGGCTGCCAACATGAAGTTCCTTGAAAGGAGAATCTACTTCACCTACAGGAGAAATAACATGTATATAGATGCTAGTGAGCATGGTCGCACTATTCCACTTGTAAATCCTCTTGCTTTTGATAAGCCAATGAAGAGCTCAGTTTCTGCGTACATGATTTTTGTCAAAGAGTCTGTAAAAGATACTAATGTTTCATCAAATGTAAATGGTAGGAATCAAGAAGAGTTAGACTTGTCTAATTTTCTAAAAGGATTCCAAGATGTGTTCATCGATGATATCCCTATGGACTTACCTCCAAAACGACGGGATGATGACCATCACATTGAGCTCCTTCCTGGAAGCTCACCACCTAACAAGCCTCCTTATCGAGTCTCACAAGCTCAACAAGAGGAGATCATGAGGCAAGTACAAGAGCTGGTAGACAAAGGAATGGTGAGGCCTAGTTCCTCTCCCTTTTGTTCTCCAGTCCTTTTAGTGCAAAAGAAAGATGGTACATACCGTATGTGTGTGGACTATCGAGCACTAAACCATATCACTATCAAAAACAGATTTCCCGTACTCGGGTATAATATCTGTTTGATAAGCTACAAGGCTCTACCTACTTCAGTAGGATTGACCTTAAGAGTGGCTATCATCAAATAAGGATAGTGGATGAAGATATCTTAAAGACCGCGTTTTGCACAACGTTTGGTCTTTATGAATATCTAGTCATGCCTTTTGGCTTGACTTGCACCAGCTACGTTCAATCGTTTGATGGACAAAATTTTTAGACCATACCGCAAATTCACTGGAGTGTTGTTTGATGATATCATCATCTACTCCAACTCTTTGGAGGAACATAAGCAACATCTCCAAGTGATTTTTCAAGCATTGAGGGAGAACAAGCTTTTTCTCAACCAAATGAAAAGCGAATTCTTCCTTCAAGAGATTCAATACCTAGGTCATATTATCTCTAAATATGGTATCTTAATGGATCCATCAAAGTTAGAGGTAATAAAAGCATGGCCTAACCCAAGATATCTACATGAGCTAAGAAGCTTTGTTGGTATGTGCGCATACTATAGATGCTTCATAGCAAAATTCTCTCAAGTATCAGGACCACTACACGACTTAACTAAGAAGAATGTTAAGTTTGTATGGACTGCTAAGGAGAAAAATGCTTTTGAAAAGCTCAAAGAGAAGCTTACTTCCCAACCAGTCCTCGTGCTTCCGGATCTCTCAAAGCCATTTGAGGTCCAATGTGATGCTTGTGGTGATTGCCTTGGAGCAGTTTTGCTTCAAGAAGGGCATGCCATAGCATATGAGAGCCGAAGGCTCAATATTGATGTGAACGAGTCTTGGGCATTTATGAGAAAGAGCTTTTAGCTGTTCTTGGCATGCCCTAGACACATGGAAGCACTACCTATTGGGGACTCCATTTATCCTATGAACCGACCACCAAAGTCTCAAGTATTTCATGACGCAAACCAAGCTTTCCGACAAACAAATGAGGTGGGCAAATTTTCTTTCGCAATTTAATTTCCATATTGCTCACATAGTTGGTAAGCCCAATCAAGTGGCCGATGCACTTTCACGATGACCCAAAGTTAATGCGGTGTCTATAGCTACTCACAATGATCTATCCTCTATGATAGATGAGTATGCTACTGACCCTGACTTTAGAGACATAATTTCAGCCCTTGCTTTGGGGAAGAAAGAGGAACCATTCACCTTGCAGGATGGTTATCTTCTCCAAGGCAATAGGCTATGTGTTAGCCATTCCCTTCGTGAGAAAGTTATGTATGAATCCCATGCTCCTCCATATGCGGGACATAGAGGTATTCAACCTACTCTCCGAGGAGTAGAGACGTACTTCTATTGGCCTACCATGAAAGTGGACATACAAGAGTATGTTTCAAAATGTGTAGTATGCCAAAAGACCAAGTATGACAGAGGGAAGCAACCTGGATTACTCTAGCCATTGCCTATTCCAAATTCACCATGGGAGAGTATATCCATGGATTTCATCTTTGGATTACCCAAGTCTATCCATGGGAATACAAGAATATGGACAATAGTTGATAGGTTTAGCAAGCAAGCACATTTTATTCCTATCAAGAAGACTATTAAGGCACATCAAATGGCAACTCTCTTCATATCTCAGATTTTCAAGCACCATGGGTTACCCACATCCATCGTGTCAGATAGAGATCCTAGAATGACCAGTAATTTCTAGAAAGGTCTCTTTGAAAATCTAGGAACAAGATTGAATTTGTCTTCGGCCTATCACCCACAAACGGATGGCCAAAGTGAGATAGCCAATCTTACGATACTCGATCTACTCAAGACTTATGTTACTGAAGTAGATCATCGCTCACAATGGGAAAGTACTTACCTCTTGTAGAGTATGCCTACAATAATACTGTACATACTTCTACGGGAAAAGCACCTTTTGAGATCATTGAGGGAAGACCTAAAAGTCCCTTGCTACTCAAAGTACATGGGAAGATCTTCGCCGCCGATGAGTATAGCCGTGACCTACAAGAATCTTTTCAAAAGATTAAGGAGGCTATATTCATCTCTCAAAAAAAGCAAAAAGCTGTTGCTGATAAGCACAGAAGAGCCTTAATGTTCAAAGAGAATGATTGGGTCTTACTCAAGTTTCCTAAGGCTCGATTAAGGCAAACGACGGGCAAAAATCCTATGGGCCATCAAAAATATTATGCTAAACTAGCAAAAAGAAAGTATGGTCCTTTCCAAATCTTGAAGCCCATCAATGAGATGGCTTATCAACTCAAGTTGCCCAACCATTGGCTCATACACAATGCCTTTCATGTAAGCCTACTTAATCCCTACAAAGGAGAGCCACCAACTGAACCAATTATTGAAGACCCTCCTGAAGTTGAAGACCAAGAAGAGGTGCTACAACCCGAAGCTATCCTTCGGCATGAAGACAAGGTACTACAACATGGTAAGATTATCCGACGGTATCTTATTAAGTTCAAAAATTATTCTTTTGAAGATGCTAGATGGATGCAAGGAATACAGCTTAAGGATAGTATGAACCTTGTCAATGCTTACAATGCTACATTAGAGTAAGCAAATGTACAAATTTCTTTTAAATGACTCATGTTTTTGTCTTATAAGACTAGTCCTCTTTTTAATTGTGCACAAATTTAACTAGTATGCATGCTTAGAATCATGTTTGTGATGACGACGTCTCTCAAACACCAAGTAGAATTTGTCACTCTACTTTGGGAGAGTGAAATGGACTAGAGAGCAGACATGCTTGCGGAACCTATGTCTCCCAGATGTCGTACGGTAAAAAGGGATCCTCTACCCGCTAAGTAAAATTGACTAATGACTAAGGCTTTATCTCTTCTACCTCATAGTCGAGGACGACTATGATTTCAAGAGAGAGGTAATGTCATAAAATCTAATATCTAATATCTAACCAACCCAAATGATTTTCTCATATTAAATTGATCACTTAATGTGGGAGAATAAACGGGAACAAGTGTTAAGATATAGACATGTGCTTATAGATCTATCTCAACACGGGGCCAATGGTAAAGGGGCCCAAATGAGAGATGGTCTATCAAAGAGCAAGGCTAACAAATGGAGCATAAGACCTTAGGGTTAGCTTCATTGAAGACCTCCAATAATGTGTGTAAAAGGCCTTTGACCTTAGGTAAGCTAGGGCTGAGCTTGAGGCGTGGGAACCCGACCCAGCTTGAGGTGCTTGTCCTGCTTGATGACTAAGGTGCTTGATGATTGAGGTTCTTGAGCTGCTTGAGGTGCTTAATTATTGAGATGCTTGAGGTGCTTGGCATGCTTGAGATGCTAGGGTTGCACTTGAGGTGAGAACCCAACCCAAGCTTAAAGTGCTTATGAGCCAAGCTTGTGGTGGGAACTGGGCCTATACATGAGGGTCTTAAGGTGTCAAAAGTCAAAGATTCAATCCCTACAAGGAGGGGGAGATCCCTACATGAGGGGGGATGAGAGAGAACACCCACACACTCACACAAGGCATGCATAATACAAAGAAAGCAAAAGGGACACTTGTCAAGTTCCTCCTCATGTTGCCCTCATGGTGTGCCTGAAGCCTATTGGTTGGCCACCCAAGGGGTCCAATAATAATTTAGGAGATTTAATTCAATGATTTAGCATTTATCTAGCCCTCTCTCTCAAAGGGGAAAGGGGGACACTTGTCTCAAGGCTACCCTTGCTGCTTGTAATGCCTCTTGCTTGTGATTGGCTAGGCCTAGAGGGGTCCAATGAGCTTCAAGAATGAGCTACAAGGGGGTTCGACCCAAGCAAGCTAGGGGGTATACTCACCCACACACACTCACAAACACTCTCATTGTGTGCTATGCAAAGTGCAAGAGCTCCCTCTCCTTCTCCAAGCAAGTAGAGGTTGAGAGCCTACACCAACACTCTTGGATATGGAGTGCAAATCCAACCAAGAGCCATGCTTCAATGCTTAAGCTTGCGATATCCTTCTTCATAATTACTATGCTATTATGTATGCTAGTAACAAGAGTTATGATAAGTGAGGAACTAATTCTTTCTCCTTCGAAATGTTTCTTCTTCCTCTTCCCTACCGTCATTCCCTGCTAGCTCTCTCCACCTTCGAAGGTGTTTGAGGTCTTGGGACTGAGGCTTGGGATAGTTAAAGATTTTCTTCAAGTTTATGTTATGTTTGTGGTGCATGAAGCTTTCCATCTTCATTTCATCACCTAGGTCACAAGGAACACAAAGAATGTATTGTAGCAAGTCTCTCTTAATGGGAGAAATCATAATACAAATGCCTATTGGAGGGGGGACCGGCTCCACATAAATTTGGTCCTCAACTGTTGTCATGTTCTCTAAATTCTCTCTCTTGAAAAAGTATTGTTAATGCCAAGTTAGCTAATTGCTATGATTATGTTGCTATCTTCAATTATGTTCACTCGTTATGCTCACAAAGTCATTTCTCAAAAGTACTCTTATTAATTTCCGCTACTCTCAAATTAAATAGGTCAATTCCATTACACGCAAATTGTCCAATGATGGTAAAAAGAGCCTTAATCCTCATGTTGGGGTCTCGGATGAGATGGAATTAGACTAGAAATTTTGAGAATTGATCCAATTAACAAAGGAGGTGCTGTTAGATTTTTTCTGGAAATTAAATGATAAAAATAGTATCATAAACAAATGGCTCAGTCTCTAAACATAATATTTGATCCGTGTTATGTTGTGAGTGTTTGTTGTAATTTTTGACACCAATAACAAGGGGAGGGAGTTGTTGACACCTGTCTTCCCAAGTAATGCTAGTTCTGACATGCTTGCTTTTCTTGGATGGTGGCAGGTAAGCAATTCTTTCCTTGGGATTACAACGACAACTGCAACAATAACAGAAGATCATCCATTGTTCGGTTATTTTTTAGAGATTGAAAACCCTTGTGAGGGCTACCTTCTCAGCTATGGTTTTCAAAGTTCCTTGGCTTGAAGATAGCGGACTATTATATCTTCTGGCTCTTGATTTTAGTACTTATGTATGATAACCGTTATGTACTATGAATGGGAATTATACCACCTTTTCATTGACATAGTTTCTAGTGTCTTTTGTGATCTAAAAGGATTCTTTGGTGTATATTGTATATTGTATATTGTTATTAAAACACACACACACACACACACACACACACACACACACACACACACACACACACACACACACACATGGAGCTAACAGAGAAGCATACAAAGTTAGGGTCTCACAATTCATACACACACATGCTTGGAAATAGTGACCATGGAATGCATAGAAGGAGAGAGTAGGCATGCTCAAGCATAGAGTAATGCAAGCAACACACACGTAAGCATAGCTAGGAAGTAGGAAAGAGATTAATGGGGGAGAAGAAGGAGTTAGAGAAACTCCAAGCTTACTTCTTCTCCAAAAGGTGAGTTCAAATTTTACAGAATGACCTTTATACGTAAGGTCTAAGTATTGTCTAGGAGCAAAAAACTAGTGAGCACACTAATCACATAACTAATCACCTAAGCTTGCTAATCTCATTGCTCTTATAACTTAGAACTCTTGGTCAGCCCAATTTACATAGCACCACCACATTTGAAAAAATTGCATCGGGATTATTATTTAGAATGGGAAAATGTAGACTTTTTTCATGCTTTTATCCAATTTGTTCTTCACTTTGACCATTTTAGGTTTTAATTGTGTAGTATTTACAAATTACTACACACTCAATAGCTAACACAACAATGCCAAGTCTAGTGCTTCTTTGCACTTACCTTGGATATTACCATCTAATAGGTTGATCCTCTTCAATTTCTCCACCCTCAGTTGCCTACACAAGCCTCTCATGATTTGATTTCAACTCTTATCATCAAATTATCAGACATTGCAATTATAAGGGATGTTTTACTCTCTCTCTCTCTCTCTCTCTCTCTCACACACACACACACACACACACACACACACACACACACACACACACACACACACACACACACACACACACACACACACACACACACACACACACACACACACACACACACACACACACACACACACACACACACACACACACACATCTACCTTTTTTTCATGTAGACAACACCAAAATAACACTCTTCTATCATAACTGTCTTTATTCTCATCTTGGAAGTAGCTACACCTACCTTTAAGGCCCCCTCTCAGCTATTTCTTGACTCGGTGAGAGAGTGCCAGCCTTTTTCTTTTACTTTAAGGCTTTTGGTGGGAGCTACCCAGTTCCATATAATTGGAAGCAACATGATATCTTATAGTCATAGGCACAACCTGATTGGACTATAGTTTCTTCATGTTCACCATCATCTAGGAGAGCTCTTACTATTTCTCTCCTCTTGAGCCATTGATACTTGGTGGTGCTAAAAATGTTGAAATCAGCAAGTGGAGTGCTCTTGATATCCTTCTACTTTTTGCTAGCATGAAAATAAGTGTTTGGTGCATCAATGTAGCACGTCAAAGGTGCACTTGCTCTCTTATGAATGTATTCCACCCTCTTGTTGCAACAATCTTGGGTTCAATCTTTGATAGATAGATTCACTACACATACGATCATAACAATTTTCATCAATAAGCAATTGGTGTAGGTGGATTTTCACATCTTCATTGTTTTATTTTAGCTCATGGCCAACCACTCAGATTCCTTCTAGCTCATAGACTTATAACAGCATATAGCAATCAATGCCAACAAATTCTCTCTCTCTCTCTCTCTCTCTCTCTCTCTCTCTCTCCCCCCCCCCCCCCCCCCCACCCTTTTAACTACCTTGACTAAAGTCCCTTCATGGACAAGGGTGAGGTGGATGGCATCCATATCCATGTGGAGGAAAAAGTCTAGATACCATTAGAGAAAAAGGACATAGACCACCATTCCACTACCTATCTTGAGTATCTTCCCATGCCCACCACCTTAGAGTTTTTCCATTAATGGCCACCATTTATTGTTTTAATCCAAGAGGCAATATCAAGAATGAGGGCCATGGTGCTAAGGGAAATTCTTTCTCGAGATCTTTCCAAAGAGGAAATATATTATATGAAGGTTGTTACTAGGGAGGAGAGATCTCATAGGTTGATGCACATACTACTGGACCTTTTGAATTCTACCCACCCTCTCCATCATTGGGGAAAAAAATAGAGATGTGACAATGATAACAAGTAGGTTCTCTCACTAACACTTGTCTTCCACAATAGCATATTAACTTTGTGTTTGCTGCTTTGGGATAGTCATAGCTAACAAGAAAGCCATTCGTGTAAGATCCTTGATTTTTGGGTCTTGTTTTAAAATTAAAAAAAACGGATTCCCAATAAACATTACTTTATTTTTAGATTAAAATGCTTGTTGTGCAATTCTATAATGTTTTGAAGTGGAAAAGAAGGTCATTTTCAAGTTCTATTAAGTCATATGGACACTTGGTTCAATCTTGGAAGAGTTTGGTTTTTTTAAAAAACTTTTTGTGCTTTTTGGTGCTTTTATTAATGAAAAGTAGGGTAGGATCCTTCTTCTACTAGGTCCAAGAAAGCTAAGGTTAAATTTTATTAAAAAATCACTTTTTTCGTGCATTTTAACACTTTTCAAATAAAAGCAAGTTCGATTCTTAGCTCAGGTAGACCAGATGAAGCTGTGGTTCAATTTTTAGTTTTTTTTTTGTGCTTTTTGTGCTTTTTTTCTACTTTTTGTGCTTTCAAAAATCACCAACATGATTTTTGATATTAGAAACATTATTTTAAATCACCATTTATGTGCATAACCAACATATCATTGGGGTAATAACATAAAAATGGGTTTTTATGGGGATTATTTTTATAATTAGCAGCATCGTAAATATGCAAAGCAATACGATGAGTGTCGTGATTATGTCGAGGCATCTCGTCATGGTTTAGTTCACTTATTGTCACATTAGATGCCAAGATATTGTTTTACTAAGTGGGTTGCACAAAAAAAATTGAATGGTGGGGCAAGTTGACTTTTAAAAGCAGTTTCTTGTTTCTAGAAAAGAGGGGAAGCTTACCATAAAATTAACCTCAGCTTTGGCAAAAAATAAGGCGCCCACTTTTGTCTTGCACCAGAAAGATTGAACGGTGGGGCAATTTGACTTTTAAAAGTAGTTCCTTGATTTTGAAAAAGAGGGGAAGCTTTCCACAAAAGTAGTCTCAGATTTTAAAAAAAATGAGGTGCCAAGGTTTGGCTCGGGCATCACTCTGGCTTAGAAAAATTGTATACAAGGAGTAGTAGAGCTCATATTCAAGGGTTTGCATATACAAAGAACTCAACAAAACCCTACATACATATTATATGGAGGTGTTGCAAGCTCTCCTTCACAGTATCCATTACAAGATCTCTCTCATTTTCGGGAAGAAGAAGAACCATCTTTTTCTACTCTCTCTACTATATTCTCTTCACCATCTTTCTCTACTCTCTCTCTACTATATTCTCTTCTCTTTTCATGGTGAACACGCTCCCCATTAACTTCATGGCAAAAACCTTATGTAGCTCTTGTTACCACTCTCTTGCGGCAAAGCAAGAAACCTTTTAATGATCAAAAATCACTTTTTGATCATGGTAAGAAGCTCTAAAGTCCATAGCCATCATCTCTTTCTCTCTCTACTTTAATTTTCATTACGTGTAGGGAGACTACACTCTTGGACAATGTTTTTTATGTACATAGGTATGTATGGGCTTGCTAGAAGTGTACAATGTTAATTCATGCTTGTCTTATCATGTTTAGTATGTTGATGTATGCATATAGTGTGTTTATGATCACATAGATACGTAAAAAGCACGCTTTTCTTTTACATCATGTAGGTAGTAGGAACATTGTTTTGGTTATATCTCCCAAACCGCTATGAATCAAGCCAAACCCTTTAGATAAAATGTTAAACATTTTCTCATTTATGTGATGTCAAAATTCCGCTTAAGTGAAAGGTTATGGTTATTAGGCTACCCTCTATAAGATCAAAATTTTGGATCCCAGGCTCCTTGGAGATCCACTATATGCATTCATCGAATGGGAAAACCCATTTAACCAAGTAAAGAACTTGTTAGACATGCTAAAAAAAGTATTTAGATCATGGTTATCACATCATGAGTGTGAGTTATTAATTGCTTCCGGTACAAAATTGCATGTGTGTCGAGATGCGATCAAGGAGGGGTACCATATGGAGTTGTGGGCTCAATGGAAGCTCACATATAATTTATGGGTTTTTCTAATAAGTTGACTCCACATGCTTTATTTTTACAAACTCATGTGTTGGGGGTTCAAAGTAAACCAACACACCTATTATCACTACAACCAAACTGCATTATGTATGATTCACGAGCACAAGAAAAAAAAACAATATACTCAAACAACAAAAACAACAATATTATGCCCTAGACAAAGGACAATGGATCATCATTCACATGGTTTGTAGAAGATGCATGCTTGTCCTTTTCCAAAAATCTTGTTGTTTCAATTTAGAAATAAGTGCCAAAATAATTATAATTCGTAAATCCACCAAATTTTAGGGTACATGCCAAAGAAACAATGAATCGAACTTACAAATCTAGGCAGCCTAGCCATATGGAGAAAAAAAATATCAGTAATAACCATGGCTTGGGGTGGTGGAAGATCTATGGATGCGGCTCCTCCAAAATGCGCATCATGCAATTCTCTCTCTCTATCAAGAATATGACCTCTATCCATGTCGATCCACCAAGGACAATGCTTAAGATTCCACTACAAGAGTTTATGCATGGTCGGTGGATACATGCATCCGTCACCACTCTCAATGTGAGTCCAAGAATGTGAAAGCACAGGTATTGCAACAATGTGACGCATGGTCAAAAGGTGAGAAAAGGATTTTCACAAGACAACAAACAATTATGCTAAACTTAAACAAGAGCCGTATCTTACACTCGTTAGATGCAATCTTCCTCATGTTGTAGCATCTGCTCCCTGCTCCCTTCAAGAGGCCTTTTGAGTAATTCCTCAATGGGCACCCAGTTTAGCTGGTAGCATGAATGTGCCAGCTCTGCCCACTATAGGTCATTCTTTGCAACTTCTTCTCGTGGTGGAGAAAACCCGGGAGGAAAAATACTCTCGTCGACACCTTCCCTTTGTAGTTTAGATGCCCAAAAACGTCTATAGGCACGCCGATCTTGCTTCGGATTTCAGAGCCTCATTCTTTGTCGGTAGTAAAGTCGCCGTGGCTTCTGCTTCTTTCTGACCTTGTGTTTGCTACGTCCAATTGATGCAGTTGAGTTTTCAAGAGATAAATAGATCATCAAAATGTTCAACTTGCTACCTATAAGCTAGTCAAGGAGAAGCCATGCGGTAGTACTCAATCCTCTTCAAGGCTTGCAGCTCCACATCCTTTGTTTTGTTCTCTAAAACCACCTCTAGTGGAAATAGAAACTTCCTACCCTCCACCACAATCTTGGTGTAGTATATATCCATGGTTCACGAGGGAGGAATATCAATCCCTCCAGGAACATCAACATAGTCCACAAGGAGCTTGCAAGATGTATCCAAGTAGAGCTCCCTCTCATTTCCACCAACTTTGACACCAAGTGTTGACCCGTGGGTCAACAACACAACATAACTCAACAAAGCCTTATTTTTTGAGAGTTATGAAATGTTATGGATTATGGTTGAAAACATCATTTAGAACGAGTCGTTAGTCTAGGTGCAAAAGCTGAGGTGCCATAAATACAAAGCCATTTGACCCATTGAACTCTGTTTTAGGTATAACCTATGGTAGCCTTGGTATATAAGGTACCTAGGTCATTTTGTAAAGACAAATTTTATCATAATCAAGTTTTGAAGGTGCCATCGATTGTGTGTGAGGGAGAGGAAGAGAGAGAGAGAGTGTGAGCTTCATCCTGATGAAACTCCCTTATCACTCATCACATTGGAGATCTGATTGCACCATCACAAGAGGCTCAAAGAGAGCTATGCATCAACGCCATGCATTCCATGTGGAATGGAGCAAACATGTTCGCACATCTACAAGCTATTTGTGGCCGTAAGTGTTTCAAACTATGTCTATTTTTGGCATGCAAGTAGTCATTAGAATCACAACGACATAAGCTACACATAGGTACTAATAGTTATTAGTTTTGGACACTTTCAAAATCTGGATCTGTCTTCATATGCGTTTTCTGCATATGGGTCTAGAGTGAGGGTTTTGAGTGTAGAGGATTTGGAACTGGTGTATCATAGTGAGGGGATGGTGTTCCTTAAGTTTCATACAATTCTGTTATGGTCTGCTGAGTTTCGTTCCGTTTGTGTGTATGTGGGGTAGGTGGTGTAGTTGAGAGCAATGAGATTCTTGATTGTGGTTTAGTTACCTTCAAGAGTGTTGTGGGATGGTCTCAACCTAACAAGCTAAAGAGATTGCCTATGTGTGCCTATCGTGTCATCTGTGTCCTTGATTGACATTATGTTGATCTAGGTTGTGTTGCATGCACTTTACAGGTGGTGTGATTCGCTCCCGCAACATTGGTGCCGTTGCCAAGGACACAAGGTGTCAAGGACTTGAGTCAAGGTAATCCTACTAACATTTGTGTGATTATTTCTAGCTTTAGTTTTGGATAAAGAAAGCATTTTTCTCAAGTGGATCCGGAAGAGGATATTCCAAGATCAAGTGGACAACAGAGAAGAGTGTGTCTTGCCGAGGTTCTACGACTAGATAGATTTAGTTAGTGTTGGACGGAGTGACTCACACACCCATGAAGTGCATGCAAACACTACTTAGATCAACATAATGTCAATCGAGGACACAGATGACACGATAGGCACATGGAGGAAATCTCTTTAGCTTGTCAGGTTGAGACCATCCTACACATACAACACTCTGGAAGGCCAACTAAACCACAATCAAGAACCTCACTGCTCTCAACTACACCACCTAGCCACCTAGCCACATACACACATAAGGAAGGTAACTCACCTAATCATGCCAAATTTGTACGAAACTTAAGGAACACCATCCCCTCACTAGGATACACCTGTCCCTAAGCTTCTACACTCAAAACCCTCACTTCAAACCCATCTGCGGAAAACGTGTAGGATGACAGAGCAGAATTTTGAAAGTGCCCAAAACTGAAATTTATGAGTACCAATGCGTAGCTTATGTTGCCACGATTCTATAGACTACTAGCATGTAGAAAACAGACATCGTTTGATACACTTACGACCACAAATAGCTTGTAGATGCGTCGGCGTGTGCGCTTCGTCTCGCGTGGAATGCTTGGCGTTGTCGCGTAGCTCTCCTCGAGCCTACAACAATGGTGCATTTGGATCTCCAATGTGTTGAGCGAGCCGGGCGTAGCAAGAGGATAAAGCTCACACTCACTCTCTTTCTCTCTCACACACAGTAGACGGCAGCGCTAAAGTTTTGATTATGATAAAAGTCCCTTACAAAATGACCTAGGTACCTTATATACTAAGGCTACCTTAGGTTTAACAAAAAATGGGGTTGAAAGGGTGAAATGGCTTTGTATTTACAATCTGGAAGTGCCATTGCACCCCGGATTTTGAAACTAGAATAACTACTCATTACAAATGGCGTTTATAGCCATAATCCACAGCATTTCATAACTCACAAAAGATAAGACTTTGGTACGAAACTTGAGTTATGTTGTGTTGTTGACCCAGCGGTCAACACTCCCCCCTTTCGCGTTCATGTCGTCCCTGACATGACCTGATTGTCGATGGCTACTTCATCTGTTGCACTGCTTGTAACTTTGTCGAACCACAACAAGAACTATGATCCATTAGAGCGGACATCTATCATCATAACCATTCATCTTTTGAGATCCTCTGATTACTTTTATGTCTGCTCTTCTTCATTGGGGACTTCTTTGTTCCTGTGAAATCATGTTGTTAGTGTTGTCTACAGCTTTGTCATTGTAGGCCATTCTTCTACGCGCCATTGAGGAGAAGTATGCTATGATCTGAAATTGGTGCTCCAATTCATTTGTCAATTGATTTGAGTAGCATTTCATTATTGTTGATGTAGAAGGAATATGTACAAGAGGATGGTGATAGGTGTCTTTAGATTAGGGTCTAAAACCTGGATGACCAAAGGGAAAAAACCGGGTGGGAAAAAAATGCCTTTGGTATACGCTCTTATTGGAGTTGAGCAGTTGAATCGTGAAGAACATGTTCATGAAAGGTGAGTGCTTGGGTGAAACACGGAAAGAGTGCCTAATGCAAGTGCCAATTATGGGACACTCTATATGCATATGAGAAATTTGTCAACAAAAGCATGCAATGTGAAAGAAGGAGATGATGGGTGTTTCGAGGAATAAATGTAGCACATGTGACCTCAAAAGATGTCTCAATAGCTTCCACCTTTCCAAGAAGGTTGTCGATGTAGAAGTTTCTCCACTCGTATCTCACTGTGCTCAGTACGTGAGTGTCTTTTGGACCTTCTCCTTCACTTCACCAGACTTAAGTACTTAGACTTAGACTCTTTTGCTCACCTATACCAGCATGAGCGACACAACGTAAATATGCTCAACTCTTCCAGCTTGAGCAGTACCTAGAATAGCTAAGATGCTTAGACCACAGATAATATTACTTGAAGCTTTAGGACTAACACCTCACTCATTTTGTGGCTTAGCTACTCGACTTTGACTTGTATGACTTGTCGGTTGCATGTTGACACTGCTTTGTGACAAGTTCTTCGGCTGTTGTAGTGGATGTTGAGACATACTTTGTGAAGTTTCATCGTTTCCCTATACCTTCTTTTCTTTGTAGTGCTCAGGCCTCTCGTCAGTCTTTTCTTCATGTGGATTATGGTTTTTTTTTTCTTAATAATAAACAAAGAAAATCTTTAAAAAAACTCAACAAAAGAAAAATCATTCAAATAGAAATCTAAATGCTATGTACACTATACACATGTCCCTAGGGGCTCATATATGGATTTTGTCCCCATACTCCTCTGTAACACTACTATGAGGGCATATACTCTAAATTTCGTCAAACAATTATCACAATAAAACGCAAAAATTCAATGCATCTCACAAAACATTGCCCTTTAATAGTCATAATGTTAGGTCCACATTCAGAATGCCTCCCCCCTTTCTATTTGGAGTCATCCTTTACGATAGGGTATCGCAAAGGGTATGTGTTGTGCCTGGGCAATTAAAAGTTGTGCCTATGCAGGCCTTGTAATGTAGCCCTATTATGCATACACAGTCAATGCATGGAAAAGATTTATGTTGTGCAAGATGTGGGTATAAGCAATTTTCTTATTGGCATTTGTTGGCGAGGCTTACTATTCTAAGCAATGTAATGATCTTTGAAGCTCCTGTATCATTGCTTGATTGAAGCGACTTGCTCTCTTCTAACTGTACTGTAATCGTAGGAAGAATTGTAAGAATTCAAGCGGCGATGCACTGACAGCAGTTTTGTTGTTCTTGTTTGGAACCCATTTCTTTGCGATTATTGGCTGTTTTGTTGCTGGCTCTCGTTTGGGAACCCGTAATTGCTTGTGCTTCGTTTGTGTTTGAAGAGACTTCTTTGGGATCCACCTTTTTGTTGTGTGAGTCAACAGTGGTCTTTGCTTTAGCCCTTGTACGCTTGGTTGGGGACGGGATTTAGGCTTTGAAAGTTGATACTGTGGTTGTTTTGGAATCCAAATGAATTCCTGACTTTTTTGTGCGTGAATCAACTTCTTTGGAGCCCAAACCTGAGTTGTGAAAGATTGCAATTTAGTGATATTCTTACCCATTCGTGCACGCTTTCCTTGTTTTTGTTTTGGTGTTGGATCTTGTGATTTGTCATTAGAGATCTTTGTCTTCTTGATCCATATCTGTTTTTGGCCGATCTGGCTTTTTGGTATCCAGATTTGTCGAGCTTTTTGGCTTTGACTTGTTGTCCTGTTCTTTTGACTTGTAATGGTTGTTGCTGAAGGGGTTGGTGATAGTGATAGCCTGAGTTGATGATAGGGGATGTCATAAGATTCATCACTATCGCTACTATCCTCAGCAAGGTTGATTTCTTGTACTTTCCCTTGATTTTTTGGCTGGTAGTGGAAAGTTACTGTCTGTTTGCTCGTGGGTGGTAGTTTCTTGGAGGACTTTTCTAGCCCATTGATTAGAGCATTGTTAGCTCATTGCTCTGGTCGTATTCCTCCTAGCTGAGTCTTTGCATCCTTATTAGGAGCCATGTATGAGGATGCTTGTGGTGGCTGTGTCTTCACCAAGGACTTTGGAATCCACTTTTGATGCACTTTATTCGTGTAGCGATGACATTGATTCCCGGGTCGTTGATCTTTTGGAAGCTCGAAGTGTTCTACAGAGTCATAGAACTCGTCGTCTCCTTCCTCTTTTGGTTCTCCACATTTCTTTGTTTGCTCCTTATTTCGAGAGCTTGTTGATGTCTGGTTCTCTTTGTTTTCCTGGATTACACTCACTGCAAAATAAGGAACGACATCATAGCCATTTTCATCACAAAACTTTGTTGTGGGAGCATCCTCCACGGCGCACACTTCCAGAGTAGCCAATATGTGTTCCCATCCAAAAGGCTCTAACTCTTCTTCAGGAAATGGTTCTGGGATATAGTCCATATCCTCTATAACCCGCTCTAGGATACATTCCTCAAGTTTCAAGCTGCCACATTGTGAAGCTCCACACATCCATAGTTCTTTAGGCTTACCTAACGAAGCTGGAAGTTCTGATCCTGCTACTGTGGCGGAATCAAACTCCTCAACCGGTGTTCTCATCACATCCATATAGTTATGGTCCCTCAAGTTTATCTTTGTTATGGTTTCCATATGTCTCAGGTATATATGGTCATAACCCCAATCTTGGACCATTTTCAATTGTTGCATGAATGGTCTTCCCAGAATGATGTCATAGTTGTTCTTCTTGCCAAAGTCAACAACAGCAAAAGTGTGTTCATATTCAATGCCACAAGAAGTAACAAGTACTTTTTCTAGCAGTCCTAGGGGCTTTTCCTTGTGTCCGTCTGCAAGCTGTAGGGTCATTCGTGTGGATATCAAGGCAGGTTTTCCCCATTTTTTCCAAACCTCTTTGGTTGCAATGGCCACACCAGCTCCACTTTCAAGGATTTCCATGGTTTTTACATTATTGAATTCCATAGGAAGGGTGGTGTTTCCATCTTCTCCCTCGTAATACTCACCTACCTTGTTTAATGGCACTGGCCTAGTATTTAGTTGAGTCATTTCAAGCTCTTTGATGCCTTTCTCGATTTGAGTCATTGGGGTTTTTACACCAAATTTCTCTAGACATTTACCCACATTAGCCCACATGTTTGGTCTTATTCTGAGCAACTCGGCTAACATTATTGTATAGGTGACTGGGGTAGATAGAATATCTACTAGCCCCTTTGAATCGATGGCCTTGTTGGGAGAAAATCTCTATGATGGGACTGCAACCACATCTGACTTGGTCTCGTACTCTCCCATGTAGGATGGTAGTGTTCTTAGCGAATGGGGTTGACTATCCATAGATTGTACAGATCCTTTATCGCCCCAATACGATCGCACGTCTAGATTCATTTGAGATCCAGTTTCAAATTCCTCTATTGGTGGCAGAAACACTCCTCGTTCATCACCAGTCTTGTCTACTCATCTTCTTAGGTCATCGGCTTCATTGGCCTCTCTAACTTGTTTCCACAATTCGTCAAGACCATCTATCTCTTTACAATCCTTAGGTATAGCTTGATGAAATCCCTTGGAAGAGTTATCCGTGGTATTCAGTACTATCCTTGGTTCTAATGCTGGGTCTTTGAGGTTTGGTATGTGCTCATGACTAGAATCTGGCTCTTTTAGTTCCTGGTTTGGTGGGATTACTTGTGTAGGCATGACACGGATCACATCCTCAGGTTTTTCAACTGGTGGTTCGAGTAAAGCTTGGGCTGTTTGAATCATTTTCTGGCACATTTCAAACCTTTGCTTTTCTAGTTCTGCATAGGGATATGTCATCCGCCTGTGTTCTTGGGTTTCGTTGTTTTTGAGCCTCACATCATAGGCTTTCAAGAGGGCATCTAATGTCTCATTAACCTTCTCTGCCAACACAGATCCTCCTGAACTAGCACTTCTCGGTTTCTCATCCGTGGATGGTTTTTCTAGAGGTTTAACCATCTGTGTAAGAGAAGGTGCCTCCTTTTCCTCATGTTGTTTTATCTTCTCCTCAGTTTCGGTAAGCTTCTCAGCTAGGGATTTTGGCTCTCGTTCCCTGCGTGCTTTCATCCTAGTCTTTCTAGCTTTCCAACTATTTCGTTTGCTCTTGGTTTTCTAACTAGCTGCGTCTGTCTTTGGTCCATCATCTGTCTTTGGACTCATGTCACTTTCCGTGTTCTTTGTCTCTGGATTCTCATCAGATTTCTTTTGAGCTTGTGCTCTCGTAACCACTTGAACTGGTACAACATTTTCATTTTTTGAGCTACTAGGGAGTTGAACAATCCCTAATACATTTGTCGTGATTTTCCTGATTTGGTTTGGGTTTTTCGGGCAATCGGGGATCAAGTGAGTGATGCCACACTCAGGACAATAGGCATTTACTTCAGTGATCTTCGTATGAGGACATTGTTTGACCAAGTGGTTGTCACGACTTTTGTGACAATCTGTCTCTGGTTGAGGAGATTCTTTTAGCATTTCCTCTTGGCTATAAGCAAGCTTTGACCTAGATAAGCCGTTGTTTGCAATGAATTGCAATGTCCTTTCGTCCATTTCATACCTTCTTTCTTTCGACTGAAACCCAGGAGGCGGAGGTTGTACCGGCCTCACCACTCCATGTGTTTCTCTCACATTTTGTTGCTCCGAAGGATAGTACTCACTTTGGTTGCTATACCACATTGTAGCTGGTACTGGCGTTGGTTTATTTGATGCTTCCATCATTGGCATGTATCTCATGTCTACCGCCATTCTAGCACCTGGCAGCAGAGGTTGTTGTCCTAAGACAAGCTGTGGCCTTAAAACTCCTACTGGTCCTGGCACATTCCCCGTAATGTATCTAGGTGGAGTAGGTGCTTCTGGAACAGGTTGTACATACCTCTCCCTAGCATTTTCCATGCTATAATAGCACTCTTCCCGCGTATGGTTCGTCCATTTTCTCTCAATTTCACACCATTTCTGTTGGAATTAGGGTTGCAGAGAAACACACACAGCTTGGAGAAGACGAAGGAAGCTCACGGCACACAATAGAGAGTGTGTTACTTAGTGTGCAATGGAAATATGGATAGCCCTAGAGTGATGGGCGTATATACAATGCACGGGGGAAAAAACCTTCTAAAGAGGGAAAAAATGCCCCGACGGTCCTAGTGTGTTCACACACATCACTACCACATGTATATGGTAACAAATCCCCCTTGGAGTGATGCGGTGAACGAGAGCTGGCACATGAGTAAAGGGAGGTGCCATGCCCTGAGGACAGGACCAGTCCAAAAAGGGGAGTAAGCCCACAGCTTTGCGGAAAGCTTCAAGCTTCTCACGAGACAATGCCTTTGTGAAAAGATCTGCAAGGTTGTCCTGTGTTGGCACATAAGCCAAGCTGATCTCTCCTGCTGAGAGCCTCTCCCTGACATGGTGGTAATGCATCTCAATGTGCTTTGTGCGAGCATGAAAAATTGGGTTCCTCGCAACTGCCAATGCGCTCTGACTGTCAGTGTAGATAGTGTTGGCAGTGTCCTGTCCAACACCCAAATCAGCCATAAGGCGTCTGAGCCATACACACTCAACCGTAGCTGTGAAGACTGCCCTGTACTCAGCCTCACAACTCGAAGTGGCCACAGTAGGTTGCTTCTTGCTCAACCATGATATACATGAACTGCCAAGCATGAAACAAAAACCACTTGTGGACACTCGCGTGTCAGAACAACCAGCCCAATATGAGTCCGAAAAAGCATGTAAGTCTGGCGGCAATGATCCCCCCTTGGGATAAAACAAGCCAAGATGTAAAGTGCCACTAAGGTAGCGGAAAATACTCTTGACAACCTGCCAATGCTTAGACCCTGGGCTATGCATAAATCTGCTGACCTGTGAGACTGCAAACTGAATATCCGGCCTCGTGTTGCATACATAAATGAGGTAGCCAACAACAGTTTGGTAAAGAGTGACATCAGCAGGATCGCCAGCATCATGTAGACTCAAATTCAAACCTGTTTCCATGGGAGTGGCAATAGGTTTGCAATCCTCAAGTCCAAACTTACATAGCAATGTCTCTATGTAACTTTTCTGACACAAGGCAATACCACCATCACACTGCTTAAACTGTATACCCAAATAATGATGCAACAGCCCCAAATCTTTCATCTTGAAAGTAGCATTCAAATTAGCCTTAAATTCAGCAATATGTCTCTCATTTGGTCCAGTGATCAGCATTAGGCAAAATTTGGACTCACAAAGGGGCCCTTTAAGGAGTTTGACTTTACCTCTCTCTACCAAAACCGGCGCATGGATAAATTTTTGCAAATAAACTTCAAAGTTGGCGGAGGTTTGACAGTTAGAATGTCCTCTTCAAGCTCTATCTACTGATATATACCACGCCATGAGATTCCTCATATTTTAGAAGATTCTTTTTTTGATTCACTTAGATTCCAACAGAGTTGTCACATCATAGGTGAATCAAAAAAAGAATCTTCTAAAATATGAGGAATCTCATGGCATGCTATATATCAGTAGATAGAGCTTGAAGAGGACATTCTAACTGTCAAACCTCCGCCAACTTTGGAGTTTATTTGCAAAAATTTATCCATGCGCCCGATTTGGTAGAGAGAGGTAAAGTCAAACTCCTTAAAGGGGCCCTTTGTGAGCCCAAATTTTACCTAATGCAAATCATCGACATAAAGAACCACAATGAGAAGTACATCACCCTCACGCTTTACATACAATGTGCTCTCTGTTGGAGTGTTACGAAAGCCTTGTTTGACCAAATGAGTGTCAGCTTTCTCATACCAAGCACGAGGAGATTGCTTCAACCCATACAAAGACTTGTTACATTTGCACACTTTGTCCTCTTGTCCTTTTATGACAAAACCGTGAGGCTGCGTTACATAAACTTCCTCAAATATGTCACCATTCAAGAAAGCAGTAACAATGTCTGATTGATGTACATCCCAACCAAAATGAGCTGCCAATGCACATAGAAAACGCACCGTAGTCATACGACAAGTGGGAGCAAAAGTCTCTTCATAGTCTATGCCTTTTTGCTGTGCATAACCTTTTGCAACAAGTCGAGCCTTATGGCGATCGATCTCACCATCCGGCTTGCGTTTCAACTTGTAAACCCACTTCGTACCAATGGCCTTTTTGCCAGGAGGCAAATCACATAAAGTCCATGTGTCATTTTCTATAAGTGCATCATGTTCTGATTGCATGGTAGCCATCCAATTTTTTGAATTCTGTGCTTCATCATAAGATAGAGGCTCCTCAACATCATGTAAACTAGACACAGCCAACGCATAACAATCTGATGCATAAGATGCATGGCGAGAGCCTGAACGAGTACGACTAGACAAAGGTGCATCCAATTTACTGTCACGCAAAGTGTGCGCCAGCCATTTTGGCATACCTCTAGCCTGCTCATTTTCAGACCTTTTCTCATCAAGTACATCATGTACATCTGCATCAGTAATAATAGGCCGATCTAAAACATTTTCAGAAACCCCCATAGGCTGTACATTTGCCTCATTGGAACTTACATTCGTATTTCCACCACTAAAAAGAGGCAACAAAGTGTCATAAATGTCCTGTGAGCTTACATTACTGTCTCTAGTACATGACAGCAAGGGCTGAACAGAATCTTCCACAAACACTACATCCCGAGAAACCAGAATACGTTTTGTTTGCGGATGATACAACCTGTAACCTTTGCTTTCAGCACTATAACCAACAAAAATACATTTGACAGCCTTATCATCCAGTTTTTTGCGCTGCACTTGTGGCACCAAAGCATATGCCAAACAGCCAAAAACACGCATGTGCTCAATAGAAGGCTTTATATCATTCCATGCTTCATATGGAGTAATAGACTGCAAAGCTTTCGTAGGACACCTTTTAAGTACATAAGTGGCACACATGATGGCCTCAAGCCAAAAAGAATGCGGTAAAGCTTGACTTTTGACCATACATCGTGCCATTTCCGTCAGTGACCTGTTTTTCCTCTCAGCAACACCATTTTGCTGAGGTGTATAAGGCACTGTACATTGGTGTTTTATCCCACGACTAGCCAGAAATGCATTAAACTCATGAGACATGTACTCCCCCCCTCGATCGGAACGGAGGGTGCCCATAGTACATTTCGAGACATTTTTAGCCATAGCTAGAAATTGTTTGAAGCACATAAAAACTTCGGACTTCGCTTTAAGCGGAAATACCCATGCATGCCTGGAGTAATCATCAATGAAAGTCACGAAGTATAGGTAATTGCCCGAGGACGGAGTTTGCATGGGCCCACAAACATCACTATGCACAAGTTGCAACCTGCATGTGGCCCGAACTGAACCATCCTTTGGAAACTTAGAACACTGCATCTTACCCAAAATACAGCCTTCACAAACATGTTTGATAGGTGCTTCAAGAGGCGGCAAAGAAGCAACCATATCAGATTTCTGCAAACGCAGCAAACTGACAAAATTTAGGTGACCAAAACGTGCATGCCAAAGTTTTGCATCTGAAATAGCTCTTGAATCTGCAACAGCATTTGCAAAATTTTGTCCACACTTGTCATACAAAGTGAGCTTATACAGCCCACGACACAAAAGCCCAGATGCAACAATTTCATCACCAAAACTGAGATCATGAACTATACATCTGTCATCCACAAATTTGACTACAAGTCCAAGCCTAGCAAGTGCGGATACAGACAAGAGATTCTTCTTGATCCCAGGTACATAAAGTGCATCAACAAGTGTGAAGGAACTGCCATTAGTAGCGGTGAGCACAATCTTTCCAAATCCTTGAACTGGATAAGAGGCATTGTTGGCACAAGTGACTGAATTCCCATGAGGGACTGACTCGAGAGAGGTAAAAAATTCACGATGGGAGGTAATGTGCTTTGTAGCACCACTGTCAAAATACGACACATGTGAATCTGCAGTAATTGACAAGCATGCATCATGTAAGTGCACTCTGCGCTAAAAGCCCATTCTGCATCAACATCAGCATTACAGTCTCCTTTCACAGAAGACTCAACAATGGCTGCATTTGTAGTGGAACCAACATTTGTAGTGGAACCACCCTCTTTCTTCTTAGCCTCTTTGGCCTTCAACTTAGGACACGACTTGATCAAGTGATCATTGGCTTTACAATAATGGCAACGCATCTTCTTTTTGCCCTTATCACCAGAATTGCCAGACGAAGTGCTGCCAGTAGAAGCATTAGGAACAGAATTTTTGCCACTCGCAGTAGAACCATAAGAAGTGGCTGCATTATTGTTACCACCCTTTCTTTGAGAAGCAATAAAAGCCTGTTCAACTGCACGCTGCCTAGTCCTGTTTTTTCTGGAAAGTGACTCTCGCAACAGTAATGTGCATAATGCATCAAACTTGACAACTTCAAGATTTCCTTGGGTCATAAGTCTCCAAGTACTAGCAAAAGTCTGGTAGGAATTTGGTAAGGCATCAAGAACAGTTTGCACAAGGGAACTATCTGAAATGACGTCACCTACAGAAATAAGCTGCTCATTGATATCCTTGACACTAGCAAGGAAAGTGTCCATATCATCTTCCTCATGCATAATCTTCGACTCCAGCTCTTTACGCAGCAAAGCAATTTTAGCCTCATTGCGGCTTGCATAAAGACCTGCTAAAATATCCCAAGCCTGTTTTGCAGATTTTGCTGAACGGATGTGAGGAACAATGGTGCACTTCACAGACAACGCAATCAATGCATGAGCCTGCGCATCCTTAACATCCCAACGAGCTTGTTCTGCAGTAGGCAAAACAACTCTAACAGCTACAATCCTTGCAACAAGACCTGCAACATCCTCAACATCGCCTATATCCTCAGAACCAGGACGTACATCAATGCCCTGCACAATGTTCCAGACACCCTTTGACACAAGAACATGTTGCATCATATAAGCCCACATAGGGTAGTTGTCCCCATCCAACCTGTCCTCAGCAGCAAACATCTTGAACTCATCTGTGTTGTTGTTGTCAGCCATGGTAAATGCTGGACCTGATGTGAAAACTACCCAAAAATAGGAGAAACGGAGCGGGAACAACCTGTGCTATATAGCACAAACCGTAGAAGACTATAAGGCATCTGTAATGCAGAAAACGGCAATGACAGAAATTCTGCACAAAATGACGAAATAGCCTGTGCAGTACTGCCTGTAGTGGAAACGGAGGCCGAAATGAGCCCAAATCAAAATTCTAAGCTCACTAGGACCGCCTGTGGATTTGTGCTTTCTACAACTCTGTATTCTCGTCCATACTTGTCAACAACTATAGATCTCCATTGACAGTCGACTCCGTATGTGTAGACATATAAGAGCTTGTAATCCGTTATCTCTTCTAGGTATGGATCTGAGCACCTATAAAGATTGACCTCATTGTCGTCAATGTATCTATATAGTCCTTCACTCTCATGACCAATCATCCAAACTCTCTCAACAAGATGGATCTTTATCAATTGCAAGTTTGGAAGATCCATTGTGGGAGGATATTCCTCTATCGTTGGGATCTCCAAGCTTGTGTAAGCTGCGTTTGAATCTAGGGTAGACATGATTTCTGGGCTTAAGAGCTTTTGCTTGGTTCAAGTAGACTTAGTCCACTGTGTTCAAGTTCTTTGGTTAGGGAAAAGTCGAAACTATGTCCAAAACCGCAACCGTTTCGTCACAATTCTCACGAATTGTCGCTTTTAGACACCCCTAACTTGCGGATGAATTTTGAGGCCTCAAACGACGTTTTTTTCAAAGTTGAACTCAACCGGTTGCTATTGGCATACATTTAGTTCATGTTTTGCTCTAAGATCTGTAGAGCCGCTCTCAGGCTACGTTTTGATATAAAAACTTTTCCAATCCGATACCGTTTGTGAAAGTTATGGCCAAAACAATGAAATGCAGTTTAGACTGGTCAAAATGAGTCCAAATTCAATTTTAAAAGAAGATTTGGGATCTCTGTGACACTGTGAACACTTCTGTATGGTCAAAATTACAGTTGGACCCTAAAACTGGCTTAGAGACATCCTACGCGTAGGATGTCTATATGCTCAGAATTTAACAAAATCTGGTCCAGAGACTCCCCTTAAGTCCAGCAACACAATGGTATGCTCAGAATTTCATTTGGACCTAAAAATGGCCTTGAGACATCCTACGCGTAGGATGTCTTTTTGCTCAGAATGACTTGAAATTTTCACCCCAGCTTCTCCTTGATGTGCTGATCACAGTGGTGTGCTCATAGGTTGGTTTGGAGTCTTAAATCAAGCTGGAGACATCCTATGCGTAGGATGTCTAACTACTCAGATTTTGTCCAAACTTGATCCCAAGATTCTTCTAGTGCTTAGCAACCCAATGGTATACTCAAAATTGAATTTGGATGCCAATAGGTCAAGATTTAGGCTGCAAGAGCTTCTAGTGCACTCCAAGAGTAGGATGTCTGACAATTCTTGTCTTTGCTTGGTAAATAGGCCAAACAAGATCCAAATTCACTTTTGAAAAAAGTTTTGGAATCCTTGAGACACTTAGAACCTCCCTTTATGGCCAAAGTAAAATTTTGACCACTTTATGACCCTGGAGACATCCTACGCATAGAATGTCTTTTTGCTCTGTTTCAGCCCAAACTTGCACTGTAGCTTCCCCTTGATGTGCTAAGCTCACAACTATTTTTACTTTTTGATTCTGACACCTATAGGTTGGTCAAATGATCAAGAATCTGCTCTAGAAGACTGATGTCTGTTTTGATGAATTCCCAAGTCAAATCAACTCCAAATTGGACCACATTTGCCTAGGAGGCTTATCTAAGGCTATATGACAGCATGTTATGGTCACAGTAGAATTTTGGTTTCTAAATCATGCCTTAGACATCCTACGCGTAGGATGTCTTTTTGCTCAGAATGAACCCAAACTTGAACCAAAGATTCCCCTAGTCTTCAGCAACCCACTGGTATGCTTAGATTTGAGTTTGGATGTCAAAAGACCCCAAAACTAGCTATTCTTGCCTTTTTCAGTCAAAAATGCTAAAGTCTGTTCAATCTTCACTTTCACTGACCCAAATGAGATGAAATTTATCACATGCACTCAATACAACATTTAGAACATGCCTTTGGAGTCATGCTATGGTTTGGTCTCAAAATTAGGCCTTGGACACAATTTGGGTAAGATGTCTGGCAATTCTCGTCTTTTGGCTTTGATCTGTCAAAATTTGGTCAAATTTCCACTTTCCAGGTGAAAATAGGGTAAAACCTACCTTCTAAACACACTGGTAACCTCAGATTTAAAAAAAAAAAGCCCAGATCACCCTGTAGACATCCTACGCGTAGGATGTCTACTGCTGATTTTTTGAGACTGAAGTGTCCCTGATGCTTCCTTATGCTCTCAGCAAGTGCAAGTATGCTTCACAATTGCAAAAACATGCAAAAATCACTCAATTAAGCCTTTGCTGAAATTTTAAGTTTTCTGACTCCGCCTTTTGGCTTTTGGTCAACAAAAATAGGGAAAAACACCCAAGTCAATATGTTGCTAGGGTAAAACCAACCCTCTGAACCCACTGGTGCAGTCAGAATTTTCAAATTTGGTCTCCAGAACCCTCTTGAGACATCCTACGTGTAGGATGTCTATGTTTACAGAATTGCAGGTTTTCTTCACAGAACCCTTGCAAATGCTCTTTTATATGCACAACATCAGTCAGTCATACAAAAATATCCACAAAAGCTTGTTTAATGCATTTTTACTCTCAAAAGCACACTTTTCCGTGATTTCAAATGCAATCAAGCAATTTAGCAAATAATTCAGTGCTGAATAGCTCTAGATTAGAATCGGATCACTTACCTAAAGCTACTCCTACAAATCATATGGGGTTTTGTATCTATGAGTAGAAAAACGCTTCACTACCACACACGAATTAGTAAACGCCTTTATCACCTCACAAATCACTCGACCACCACCAACTACTCTAATCCATAGATCCTAACTAAACCTATCTAGTCACAGACCCTCGGCACGACACACGCTTCCTGGCTATCCACTTGATCGAGGAATATCCTCTTCCGGATCCACTTAGGAAAAACGCTTTCTTTAGCCGAAACTAAATCAAGCAACCATCACACGAGTGTTAGTAGGAAACCTACTTAGGTCCTTGTGTCCCGGCATCGGCGCCAATGTTGGACGGAGTGACTCACACACCCATGAAGTGCATGCAAACAGTACCTAGATCAACATAATGTCAATTGAGGACACAGATGACACGATAGGCACACAGAGGAAATCTCTTTAGCTTGTCAGGCTGAGACCATCCTACACATACAGCACTCTGGAAGGCCAACTAAACCACAATCAAGAACCTCACTGCTCTCAACTACACCACCTAGCCACATACACACATACAAAAGGTAACTCACCTAATCATGCCAGATTCGTACGAAACTTAAGGAACACCATTCCCTCACTAGGATACACCTGTCCTTAAGCTTCTACACTCAAAACCCTCACTCTAAAACCATCTGCGGAAAACGCGTAGGATGACAGAGCAGAATTTTGAAAGTGCCCAAAACTGAAATTTATGAGTACCAATGCGTAGCTGATGTCACCACGATTCTATAGATTATTAGCATGCAGAAAACAGACATCGTTTGATACACTTACGACCACAAATAGCTCGTAGATGCGTCGGCGTGTGTGCTTCGTCTCGTGTGGAATGCTTGGTGTTGTCGCGTAGCTCTCCTCGAGCCTACAACAATGGTGCAGTCGGATCTCCAATGTGTTGAGCGAGTCGGGCGTAGCAAGAGGATAAAGCTCATGCTCACTCTCTTTCTCTCTCACACACAGTAGACGGCAGCGCTAAAGTTTTGATTATGATAAATGTCCCTTACAAAATGACCTAGGTACCTTATATACTAAGGCTACCTTAGGTTTAACCAAAAATGGGGTTGAAAGGGTCAAATGGCTTTGTATTTACAATTTGGAAGTGCCATTGCACCCCGGCTTCTGAAACTAGAATAACTACTCATTACAAATGACGTTTATAGCCATAATCCGTAGCATTTCATAACTCGCAAAAGATAAGAATTTGGTACGAAACTTGAGTTATGTTGTGTTGTTGACCCAGCGGTCAACAATTAGGATTTGTAGTATTAGTTGTAGATTAGAGTTGTTGTTGGTGGTTGAGTGATTTGTGAGGTGATGAAAGTGTTTGCTAGTCTATGTGTGGCAGTGAAGCGTTTTTCTACTCATAAATGCAAAACCCCATATGATGCATAGGAGTAGCTTTAGGTAAGTGATCTGATTGATCTAGAGCTATTCATTACTAAAGTATTTGTTGAAGTGTTTGTTTGCATTTAAAATCACTAAAAAGTTTGCTTCTCAGGAAAAAAGATTTCTGTTGACATTTTTGCATGATTGATTGGTGATATGCATAAAAGAGAGCATTTGCAAGGGATCTGTGAAGAAAAAATAAAATTCTAAAAACTTGGACATCATCCACATATGATGTCTCAAGAGGCATCTAGAGACCAAATTTGACAAATCTAACTGCACCAAAGTGCTTAGAAGGGGGGTTTTACCCCGAGTACACACTGATACTAGAGTTTTGACCAACTGTTGACACCCAAAAGACAAAAGATGGAGTGTTTGAAATGGAAAAGAGAGAAACTTGTGATCCTGAGCATATTTTTACATGGGAATTGGTAAAAGTGCTTGAAAACCAATGCTTGTGACTAGTAGATTCTTGTGAATACGTTGTGGCCAAAAACACATCAGCAAACATCATAGGACGCGTATGATATCTAAAGGGTAATTCTAGCAGCAAAAATGAATGTTTGACATTATACCCATCTTTTGCATGTTGTGTTGAGCACATACACCCAATTTCATTTCATTTGGGCACATAGATTGAGTTTTGAGGGGATTTTATTCTTTCAAGGGATTTCCTTGTCAAAAAGTGGCAATCCTGTGCAATTTTTGACATCAATAATTTGTGTGATCAGGGTAGAAACAAAAGTCCATTCTAACCATCTAAACATCATACGCATATGATGTCTTAGAGGCCATATTTGAGGTCAAAAGTCACATCTGAGTGCACCTTTGTGATCTAGAGAATTTAGGAAGCATATGGGCCAAATTCCATTGGATTTGAAGCATTTTTGGGCTTGTAAAGGCCAAAAGACTCATCTAGGCAAAGTAATTACTTAAATCGATCATAACTTGCTCAAAAAGTGTTGGATTTTGGTTCTAGAAGTTGTTGAAGGTTACCAATATAGTGAGGAACCTCTAGAGTGAGTTTGACCTCCTTTTGACCAGTTAGACATTATACGCTATGATGTCTAAAGGGGACTTTAGGGACCAAAATTGACATTTAAGCTTACCAAGGTGTTTAGCACCACAAAACAAGCTTACAAACCAAGTTTCATCCAATTTTGAGCACATAGACATCATACGTATATCATGTCTCAAGGCAAGGTCTGAAGGTCAAATTCCACTTTTGACAATAGAGGGGGTTGGGAAATGAGGTGTTAAGCTTGTTTGCAAAATTTCATCTCATTTGGACACATAACTTTGAAGTTAAGGAGATTTTTGCAGATACAAGAAGGTAAAGGTGAAAAAGTAGCGATTCTGAGAAATTTTGACATCCAAAACTTTTGTGAGCACATATTCTTGTTGTATGCATCAAGGAGCACCCTGGGTAGAAGCAAAAGTGAAATCTAAGCCAACAAAAATCATAGGCGTATGATGTCTTAGGGGTAAGATCTGGGTCAAATCAGACATCTGAGTATACCCTAGTGTCCTACAGCATAAAAGAAGTCCCTAGCCAAAATTTCATTACATTTGGAGCACATTTTGGCTAGTAAAGGCCAAAAGACAAAAATTGGGCAAGGTTCATGCTTGTATTGACCATAACTTGCACAAAAGTGTTCAAATTGAGTTTTGAAAGTTATTGAGAGTTGCTTGGGTAATAAATAGTCACTCGGATAAAAATCACTTCAGTTTTGCACAAAAGACATCATATGTGTATGATGTCTCAAGCCCTAAATTAAAAGTCAAAACTCACATCTGAGCTCACAAAAGTGTTTGCCATCATAAAATAGGCCTAGAGACCAAGTTTCATTCAATTTGGATCACTTTTGCGGCTTACCTAACCTACTTGAGAAGTTGCAGGCAACCAAACAGAAAAAGGAGTGATAGACCTGACTAAAAGTGTCAGATTCACAAACTGAGACTTGGAGTCGTTAGAGTACATCAAGAAGAGTCTACAATTTAAGTTTGGAGAAATTCTAAGTCAAAAGACATCATATGTGTATGAAGTCTCCAGGCACAGGTTGAGTCCAGACAATAACTTTGACTAGTCAAAGGGATTCCTTTTGACCCTAGAATCCCAAATATCATTTCAAAACAAAACTAGGACACTTGAAAGTGGACCAAATCATGCATCTAGTATTGACACTCGGAAATTTCTAGAATTGACCTACAAGAAAATTGAATGCGATAGAAAATTGTTTTGGCCATAACTTGAGCTACTGATATCAGATTCAGAATTTTAAAAAATCAAAATGAAGCTGCAAAGTAGCTCTACAACATTGAGATCAACCCATGAACAAAAATCAAAGACCCATTGGGTCATTCATAGTTGGTTAGCGTATGAAAAAATGTCCTTTAAGGCCTCTAAAGTCATCCAAAAGTTAAGGGTGTCTAAAACTCACATTTGAGAGAATTGTGAGAAAACGATCACGGTTTTGGACATAGTTTTGACTTCTTCCTAACCAAATAAGTTGAACACATTGGTATAAGCATTCTTACAATCTAGAGTTGTTAAGCCCAGAGATCATGTCCTCTTTAGATTCAAATTCAGCTTACACAAGCTTTAGGATCCCAGTGATAAAGGAGCGCCTAACCACAATGGATCTTCCAAACTTGCAGTTGAGAAAGACCTATCTTGTTGAAAGAGTTTGGATGACTGATCATGAGAGTGAAGGACTATATAGAAACATTGACAACATAGAGGCCAACCTTTATAGGTGCTCAGAGCCATACCCACAAGAGCTGACAAATTACTAACTCTTATATATCTACACATACAGAGTCAACTTCCAATGGAAATCCATAGTTGTTGACAAGTATAGACGAGAACACAAAGTTGTACAAAGCACAAATCCATGGAATGCATTAGAAAAAGGTGGATATTTAGTCAATGAAGTACCACATGTACCCCCACCAAACACAAGAATTCCTATGAAAATTCCAAAAAGGGAGATACTTGGATTCCCTTCTAGAATGATAACGAGAGATGAAATGATCACAGAGATGACAGACATGCCTCCTCAAGTGAATCTCCCCAATGGACCAATCTGCAATAGAATGACCAATCCCTTTGAAGAATAACCTAGCCATAGTAGAAGGCTTGAAGCGAGGAAAGGATTGGGAGAGTCTATGGTTAGACTTGTAGACAATTGGCAGGTTAGACCATGCCAAGTCCAAAAATGGGTAAACAAGAAATACTCTGGAGATAAAGATCCGAGAGATCACATAACAGCCTTCAGAAGAGTAATTAGAGCAGAGGAAGTTTTGGGTTTTGCTATACAATTTGCGGGATTCAAACTGACTCTATAAATGACGTTGCTACATGGTTCGTCGACTCGATGGAAAGACGAGATTTTGAGACTCTAGACGAGTTGTTTGAGGAATTCATTGTAGAATTCTATCTTAAAGTCACAACTCACAATATGGTCTCACAAATTCATTGATTCAAGCAAAAAGAGGTGAATCAGTGTGCAAGGTGGCATTATGGCTCAAGAGATATGTCAAGTTATGTCCAAGAGTGGAACTACCTACGCAGGCATGATTGATGCTGATATTTATCCAGGGAATGAGACATGTGGGACTTCAGAAGGATTTTCATATGATATAAGGAGCATGACACTAAACCAATTGATCAAAGAAGCTCTTTATCTAGTGGATAACTATGAGGAATATAAAGAAAAGGATTGTAAGAGTCAAGATAATGAAACATCCTCTCAGCACACTGATTCATAAATGAGTGAGTCCATTGCAGAACCAGCGACACTTATCAATCAAGAAAAGTTTATCGATGAAATAGTCAAGAGGTTAACTCCTCTTGTAAATTTTGATCCTAGGGAGTCTAAGTAATGAGAAATTGAGAGAAAATGGACAAACCACACTAGGGAAGAGTGTTACTATAGCATGTAATATTCTAGGAAGAGGTATGCACAACCTATTCTAGTAGCATCTACTCCACTTAGATACATTATGGGGAATACGCCACGTCTAGTAGGATTTGCAAGACCATAGCCTATCTTAGGAAACAACCTCCACTACCAGGTGCTAGAATGCCTGTAGACATGAGATACATGTAGATGATGGAAGCATCTAACAAACAAGCGCTAGTACCAACTACAATGTATTATAATAACCAAATCAGGTACTACCCTTTGAAGCGACATAAGTTCATAGAAACACATGGAGTGGTGAGGCCGGTACAACCTCCACCTCTTGTATTTTGACATGAAGAAATAAGGTATGAGATGGATGAAAGGACATTGCGGTTCATTGTGAATAGAGTCTTAGCGAGGTCAGATTCTATTTACAGCCAAGAGGAAGTGCAAGAAGGAGCTCCTCAACCCACTTGGTCAAACAATGTCATCAAATAGAGATCACTCGAGTGAATGCATATTGTCTTGAATGTGGTATCATTCACTTGATACCCAACTATCCAAAAATCTCAAACCAAGTCATAAATATCACAACAAATGTCTCAATAATTTTTCAGCTACCCAATAGCTCAGTCAATAAAAACGTTGTACCACTTCATGTAGTTACAAGAGAGAAAGCTCAAAAGGAAGCTAAGAAGAACCCAAAGATAGAAAAAATGGAAATTGACACGAGTCTAGAGACTGGTGAACCAAAGATTGATGCACTTGGTCAAAAAACCAAGAGCAAAAAAAATAGTTGGAAAGCTAGAAAGGTTAGGACGAAATCACGTAGGGAACGAGAGAAAAAATCCCTAGCTGAGGAGATCATCCAAGCTAAAGAGAAGATAAGACAACATGAAGAAAGGGTTGCACCTTCTCCTACCCAAATGTCTCAACCTCTAGAAGAACCATCAACAAAAAGTGAGCCAAGAAGTGCTACTTCAGGAGGATCATTGTTGGTCGAGAAGGTTAATGAGCCATTAGACGCCCTCCTAAAAGCCTATGAAACACGGATTAAAAAAAAACCAAACCCAAGAACAAAGGTGGATGACATATCCATATGCAAAACTAGAAAAACAAAGGCTTGAAATATGCTAGAAAATGATTCAAACAGCCCAAGATTTACTAGAACCACAAGTTGGAAAACTTGAGGGTATGATCTTTGTCCCACCCACACCAGTAATCCCACCAAACCAAGAATGAAAAGAGCTAGATTCGAGTCACGAGCACAAACCAAAAGTCAAGGACCCTGTATCATATCATAAATAACTCTTACGAGGGATTTAACCTAGCTATACCTAGAGAGTTGTAAATAAATAGATGGACTTGATGAATTGTGGAAAACAAGTCACAGAGTCCAGTGAAGTGAGCGAGTGAAGCAGATGGTTGATGGAAGGAGAGTGTCTCTTCCACCAATAGAGGATTTTGAGGTTGAATCTCAATTGAATCTAGAAGTGCAATTGTACTGAGGAGACAAAGGATATATACAGTCTATGGATAGTCAATCCCATTCACTTAGAACACTACCATCCTATACAGGAGAGCACAAGGCCAAGCTAGATGTTATTGTAGTCCCATCACATATACTTTCTTCCAATAAGGTCATCAAATCAAATTGGTTAATAGATATTCTATCTACCTCAGTCATCTTTACGATAATGTTAGCTGAGTCGCTCAGAATAAGACCAAACATGTGGAAAAATATTGTAGACAAAGGTAAAGCTAAAGTGGAACATCCACCAACTAGCAAAGAAGATGTGATAGCATATGCCTCTACATCATAGAACCCTCATAGATTAGCCTCTTCAAGCAAGTCAGGCTTTCAAATATTCAAGTCAATTGTTGACCCAACGGAAACCTCTAAGGAGACACCCAGAAAAGCAAAGATATTTCAGCCAAAGTACTCAAGAAAGCAAAGGAAAGTCAATCAAGTGTTTGTCCCAAGGAGTTTAGTCAAAGTCAATGATCCAGTTTGGATTAAGGACAGGAAATCAACACAGAAAGACAAACACATGGGATGGATAGCATCACAATGGAGCTTAAAAGAACATGAGTACTATGGAGGTAACACAAAGATATGGGTGCCAAAACCGCAGGTTAGAGCATATGAAGTGAGGTCAGGACCCTTCCAAGAAAGAAGGCCCACAAGGTATCAACCTCGAAAATATCCTAGGATACCTAAGAAGCAGGTATACAAAAGAACAACAACAAAAGATATGGAAGTCTATCACAACTATCAAGAGGATATAGAAAAAAGATGGATCTCAAGGAATGTTCCTCTTGGACAAGGATTCTATGTAAGATATACAAAAATTTGGCTACCAGTCAATCGCAAGCCACCTACAACTACACCACACCTGCATGAAGATCTCAAGATTTCAACAAGACCTAGAGAGAAGCAAAGGAAACAATGGAGATACAAAGGTCATCAAGAGATTTGGATTCCTAAGTCTTCCAATGCTCCTAGTCAAAAGCCAGATGTCAATGACAGAGGCCTACAACAACATTAAAGACTCCTATCAACATGCCTATTTGTAAAATCAAACAGATAATGGAGTCTTCACAGTCAAAGAAGGACAACCCAACCAACATCAATGCAAATTTGAATATGATAAAACAGGTATGGCAAAAGAAACCTTCAATGCCAGCTTGGTCCTTCACTAATCCTCTTTTTGAGGAATCAAGCTTACTTTTACCTGAAGAAATGTTTGTAGTAAGCACAAGAATGTGAAAAGTCAAGTTGCCAAGGTGCAAAAAACACTCTTTGGCATAGTCAGAGTCGGGCTGCTGAGCCATAAAATGAACAAAGCATTAGTCCCAAAGCTTCAAGTCATATTAAACTGTGCTATGAGTCATAGTTATTAGGCTTACGCTCAAGCTGTAAGAGTTGGGAATATCTAAATTCATGTTGCTCATGCTGGATGAGATGAGCATAAGAGTCGAAGTCTATTAACTTACAATTGGTGGAGTGTCGTAGAGTCCAACACTCACGCACAGTGTACAACAAGATGAGAACACATATCCTCGTCAACAAAAACCATTCTTAAAGGGGTGCCAGCTTGCAAAGCCATGTCGTATGCTTTTATAGCTACACCATATTTCTGAATTACCCCTCAAAATCATTCTTGCACAGCATATTGTTTCCAATGCATTTCTGTGTATGCATAGATAGGATGTCCCATCATTGGACATATGCATTAGACACTCTTTTTTGCTTCCACCTATGCACCTTGAGTGGACTACAACAGGTAGACCAATGTTCCATCATGCTACCCTTTCATATTTGCTGCCTCTTTAATTCCATATCTATCAGTGAATAATCCATTCAATACTTTATTAATATTTCCCATGCTAATAAGTACTCCAATAATGCGCGTATCCCAAAGGCACTTTTTTTCCACTGGGGTTTTTCCCTTTGGTCATCCAAGTTATAGATCCTAATTTAGAACCTCATCATTCTACTTCCCTTGTACATACTTTCCCTAAACCATCCTCATCATTATGCTATTACATCCACAAATGCAACATCATCTCTCACATCATACATAATCAGACCAATGAAGATGATGCAACAAATTGAACCTCATCAACAAATCCAACGGCAAATGAAGACAATCATCCCATCAACAACCAATCAAAAACCTTCCACAGCCTAGATGGACACTTTTCAACAGTGCCTGAGGACGGGCACTAAAATAGGAAGGGGAGAATGTTAACTGAGTCAACGTTAGTTAACAAAAGCTCCTAAAGACTGAAGACGTACGAATGCATATCGAGGATGAATGCAAAGAAGCAGTAAAGATTGGAGTTACACATTTTCCACGTTTTCCCAAAATGGTTAGGTATTGTAAATTCCCAAATTATTTCAAGCCATTGTAATATTTCAAATGTGTTATGGGCTCAATGGGAGTTCGAAGTTATAAGGAATAGGTAACTTACTGTGCCTAGGTTGCAGAGTTAGTAAGTGGTGAGCCCTAAAGGCCTTGGGTGCTCGGACATTGCATATTTTTAACCTAGGTATATAAGGTAATGTGTAAAAGAAATTAGGGTTGTCAAGTCATTTGTTGAGAGAACTCTTTGGTGAGAGCTCTTGAGGTGTAAGGTCTCCGACCCCGAGCTAAAAGAACACCATTGTACCATGAAACAATCATAATGGAAAAAGTTACTATTTTTAGTAGTTTTCCAAAAATCTGTCGATGCCATGATGTTTAAAATGTCATAAAGCTTCCAAAAGTGAATTAAAATAATTTTTGTGGAAATTTTGCAAAAGTAGTAAGTTTTTGGTCACCCGACCGGTCAGTTTTGATCGTCTCAAAAAACTACACCCGTACTCCAAATTTGAAAAAAATGCATTTTGAATGCCGGGGGTTGCTAAATATGGCAGGTACCCAGGTTAATACACCTTAGTTAGAGCTTAGTATAGCAAGTTCCGGCATTAAATTCTGATTCGTATTGCCCGTCTTAGGTTAAAATTATATTTTCCTAAAGTTGTGCAGGGAGGCACCGGGACTCGGGGGCTGTGTGGGAACTGGCTCCAGGTCACTGCAGACTGAGTTTGGCAGTAAGAGGTCGCCCTCACACACTCACAGGGCTCGTGGGATACTTTCCATGCAAGAGAGAGAGAGAGAGAGAGAGAGAGAGAGAGAGAGAGAGAGAGAGAGAGAGAGAGAGAGAGAGAGAGAGAGAGAGAGAGAGAGAGAGAGAGACTAAGTGAGCTCTTGAGCAGGTTGGGACACTTGGTAAGTATGCAACTAGAGCTGCCATGCATGAAGTGAGTACTCCTCCAGATGCATATATCAGGCAAATTCAATTTTTTTGGCTTGTGAGACTATATAAGAGCATGCTCACACACACACAAGCACACATATATGCTCACACACACACACTAAGTACACACACACACACTCCTACACACACACATACCTTGAGGAGGTGCTGCCGGCAGACATACTCTTTGGAAGAGGAGCTAGGAGGGAAGGTGCTTCCCATTTCTCGTCTCAAGGAGGCCCTTGCATAAAAATTTCGAGAGGAATTAAGCCGCAACCTCGGTAATTTTTGATTTAATTCATGCTTGTTGTAATTCCCTCTCTAAAATCCTCTTAATTCCACATCTAGTATACATAATCATAGTCAAAATACTCATGAGATACTCTCTAATTCTCCATATCCATGATCTATTGCATAAATATTAATCTAATTAGTAATCATGCAAGCAATTAGTCACTCTTAATCATAGTTTAATGCATGTTTAAGGAATCATCCACTAGTCACCGTTGTGATTAAAAATCAAGTCAGCTTTGGGGTGGGAAAGGTCCATTGTATTCTATTACTCCATAATGTATAAATAATTAAATTAGAATCAATTGCTCATGGATTAGGATTTAATTAGGGGAAATTAATCCATCATTAATCATTAGGAAGGGAGAAATCCTCTCATCTATGCATACAGTAAATCTACAATTCTCTACTTGCATTAAGAAGTGATTAAGCACGTCTATTTCATCTCTAGTAGAACTGATTAAGTAAAAATCTGAATTTCATAATTATCTAGGTCAAGTAATTAACCTTAGGGCCTATTCCCATAGAACAAGTATGGTGCTATCGGGATTCTCTATGTCTTGAAGTAAGTCTAACCTCTCGTACAAGGGGATTTGCTTATTGAAACTAATCTGTCATCATGGTTGTATGTTATTCTCGAAAGTTAGCTCTCTTTTTCCAAGTTGTCAATTAAGTAGTGAGTATAAAATGACCCCGGTAAAGAGAACTCGTTTCGGTGGTTCCCACGACCGCGAGGCGGGGACAAGCAACACTAATGGAAAGGGAAAGCTCCCATGGTCGACCAAGTACCGGCCATCTCACGGAGCAATGACGAGAAAATTGTGGAGGTAGGTCAAGTTTTAGTTCAAGTTTGTTAAAGCAACATTGCATTCGATAAGATACAATGAAAAACACATTTCCCAACATGTTGGAAATCAACGGAAACCGCGACATTTACATTAATTGTGTTTTATATTCAAGTAGGAAAGAATGCTTTCGGATATACTGTCTGAAGTAGGAAAGATTGGTTGCTAGGGAAAATTTAGCTCAGCTAGTTCATTTCCAATTCCAATGTTGATCTAGTCTGAACCCCCTCTTGATCACAAGGGACAGCTCGTGAAGTTATTCGTAGGAGCTAGAGTTCCTGGTTAAGGGCTCTTGAATCCATGACTGCTGGTTAAGCGGTGGATATCCACGACTGCTGGTTAAGCGGTGGAAGTCCACGACTACTGGTTAAGCAGTGGACAACCTAGTTGTATGGGCTACTAGGCGACAACGGGTGGAGTAAACACTCGCTGGGGGATTTCGTGCCTCCAGAGCATTGGAACTTTAAATGAATGAGTTTTTGACTGAATTTTTACTAGAATTACTGTCTTGGTGCCACTTTGCAATACTGGTTGAAGGGCTATATTAAAGAACTTATGAATTGAAAAATAAACAAGGAACTTATGTGTTGAACAACCATGTGTGGTAGTAATCAGGTAACAAAGGAAGTGTGAGTATGGGGTGGAAAGTGGGGGCGTGGCTCAGGTTGCCAATGCCTATGAGAAGGGTGGTCCCGATTAGTCGGGAACTCTCCGTCCCCATAAGTGCAATAAGAATGTTAGTATTACTTATTGCCCCTAGAGCGGTAAGGTCTCAAGTGTACGTGCCTCTAAAACATGGGGAAAAAGGCACTCGGGACTTCTCTCCTCTGGGAAGGTGGGTCTTAGGATCTCTAGATAAGTTAATCATGCTTCCCCTATGGGGTGGAACTAGATCTCGATGCTAGTAGGCTCGAACTCGACTCACTTTGTGATGAGAGATCGTCCGCTAGATGAACCATAAACCACCTTGTTTGCTTCCACTGTAGATCTAGTGGCCATTAGGTTTACCATCAAATCCGTCGTTTGAGATGACGGGGTGGGGACCTCACACCTGGTAATAGAGTTATAGGTTTACGAACTGGAAAATGATGTTGTTTGAAATTTTAAAAAAATAAGGGATAGTAGGATAGATCGTACTCAAAGCTTGAGCATGATAATTCCCAGAATAATGAAATTGGATTTGTCTAGTGGATTGTCTCCTGAGTGATATTAAAGAGTTTTACTCGTTGAGCTTGTTGGGATTCAGTGAGTTCCACATGGTGTTTTTTGAGAAGTCGTTGGTGCGACTAGTGCTGCGGGCAGGTAGCCTGTTGATGCACATAAAGTTATAAGTAAGGATCAAAGCTCTCGAGTAAAGTTTTTACCATTATTTCTTGGA
The DNA here is from genome assembly GCF_014529385.1 of Adiantum capillus-veneris. Classification (NCBI taxonomy): domain Eukaryota; kingdom Viridiplantae; phylum Streptophyta; class Polypodiopsida; order Polypodiales; family Pteridaceae; genus Adiantum; species Adiantum capillus-veneris. The sequence goes on along the minus strand of NC_140949.1, from coordinate 40,350,743 downwards.
CAATTTTGGATGTATTCAATGGAATTTAAACTAATGGTGGAATGGTTAAATCCTTTGTGATAGCTGTACAAATTAAGTAGGCTGGTTAAGCCCAAAAAGTTAAATTTCTTCTTGAGTATGGAAAAGCCTAGGTTCATTTGAGAAGAGTGCTATAGTAATGAGTTTTATACCATTGAATAGGTACCATCTACTGTGTTATTTACCACCGTTCAGGAGAAGAAGCTTCTCCTTAAGCAAGCTCAGCCTCCAACCTTTAAAGGCGAAGGGGTTAATGTGGAGAGAGATGCGAAAGTATGGATGGAAGCAATGGACGACTATTTTGAAGCTGCGGGAACTCAATCTGAGAACCAAACTATGCTTGCGATGTTCCGCTTGTCTAGCGAGCCAATATCTGGTGGAAACAACATTGCAGGGCCTTGGATATCAAGGGATCTTCCCAATCATGGAAAGATATCAAGGCTGTTGTGATGGAGCGATACTTACCATCCGCTCACAAAGCCTTGAAGATGAATGAGTTTTTCTCACTTCGACAGCTGTCTTCTTCCGTCGAAGAATATTACTCGAAGTTCGTCACACTTCGGAGATATGCTCCTAGGATGACATTGGAACAGCAAGTAGCACTGTTCTGCCAAGGACTCATCGACCCCTTGAACAACCGACTAGAAGCTCTCAGGCCATTAACTCTGCAAGATGCCTTGCTAAGGGCCAAACCATTAGCTAAAGAGATTCATAGGACTACCCAAGATAGTCAATACTATTTGCCAAAGAGGGCCAGACCAGACAACTGGAGTAACAGACCAATCAACTCTGCATACGACCATCGTCCGGTAGTAGCTACTATGGCAGCTACCAAGTTTCCCAATATAAGATGCTTTGAGTACCAAGAGTATGGACATTACAAAATCCGATGTCCAAAAAGGATTTCCCAAATATCCTGTGCTAATAATGTACCTCTGAACGTCAACGGGCGAGGTCAACCAAACGGAAGAGGAGGCCGAGGAAGAGGAAACATAGGACAAGGAAGCGGAGCTTTCGCTAATGCCGCAGTGAGACAACCAACTGTGAGTGACGAAACTGATGAGAGAGCAGCTCTGTATGCTACAAATTCTAATCCTAGTGAGCAATAATTCAAGCACCAGGATCTCATCAAAGTTCAGTAGAATAAGACGCATAAAGCTAAAGACTATTCTATTTTCAAAGGATGTCTTTACTTTAGACAAAGGATATATGTACCTAAGTAGTTAGCATAGAGTTTATCCAGATGTATTCTTGAGATGAGGACATCTCAGATTTTTCACGTTGGGGAGGATGTAAGGTCTCTGACCCCGAGCTAAAAGAACACCATTGTACCATGAAACAATCATAATGGAAAAAGTTACTATTTTTAGCAATTTTCCAAAATCTGTCGATGCCATGATGTTTAGAATGTCATAAAGCTTCCAAAAGTGAATTAAAATAATTTTTGTAGAAATTTTCCAAAAATAGTAAGCTTTTGGTCACCCGACCCGTCAGTTTTGACCGTCTCGAAAAACTGCACCCGTACCCCAAATTTGAAAAAAATGCATTTTGAACGCCGGGGGCTACTAAATATGGCAGGTACCCAGGTTAATAAACCTTGGTTAGAGCTTAGTATATCAAGTTCTGGCATTAAATTCTGATTCGTATTGCCCGTCTTAGGTTAAAATTAAATTTTCCTAAAGTTGTGTGGGGAGGCACCGGGACTCGGGGGCTGTGTGGGAAGCCACTGCAGACTGAGTTTTGGCAGTAAGAGGGCGCCCTCACACACTCACAGGGCTCGTTGGATACTTTCCATGCAAGAGAGAGAGAGAGAGAGAGAGAGAGAGAGAGAGAGAGAGAGAGAGAGAGAGAGAGAGAGAGAGAGAGAGAGAGAGAGAGAGAGAGACTAAGTGAGCTCTTGAGCAGGTTGGGACACTTGGTAAGTATGCAACTAGAGCTGCCATGCATGAAGTGAGTACTCCTCCAGATGCATATAGCAGGCAAATTCAAATTTTTTGGCTTGTGAGCCTATATAAGAGCATGCTCACACACACACAAGCACACATATATGCTCACACATACACTGAGTACACACACACATACCTTGAGGAGGTGCTGTCGGCAGACATACTCTTTGGAAGAGGAGCTAGGAGGGAAGGTGCTTCCCGTTTCTCGTCTCAAGGAGGCCCTTGCATGAAAATTTCGAGAGGAATCAAGCCGTAACCTCGGTAATTTTTGATTTAATTCATGCTTGTTGTAATTCCCTCTCTAAAATCCTCTTAATTCCACATCTAGTATGCATAATCATAGTCAAAATACTCATTAGATACTCTCTAATTTTCCATATCCATAATCTATTGCATAAATCTTAATCTAATTAGTAATCATGCAAGCAATTAGTCACTCTTAATCATACTTTAATGCATGTTTAAGGGATCATCCACTAGTCACTGTTGTGATTAAAAATCAAGTCAGCTTTGGGGTGGGAAAGGTCCATTGTATTCTATTACTCCATAATGTGTAAATAATTAAATTAGAATCAATTGCTCATGGATTAGGATTTAATTAGGGGAAATTAATCCATCATTAATCATTAGGAAGGGAGAAATCCTCTCATCTATGCATACAGTAAATCTACAATTCTCTACTTGCATTAAGAAGTGATTAAGCACGTCTATTTCATCTCTAGTAGAACTGATTAAGTAAAAATCTGAATTTCATAATTATCTAGGTCAAGTAATTAACCTTAGGGACTATTCCCATAGAACAAGTATGGTGCTATCGGGATTCTCTATGTCTTGAAGTAAGTCTAACCTCTCGTACAAGGGGATTTGCTTATTGAAACTAATCTGTCAGCATGGTTGTATGTTATTCTCGAATGTTAGCTCTCTTTTTCCAAGTTGTCAATTAAGTAGTGAGTATAAAATGACCCCGGTAAAGAGAACTCGTTTCGGTGGTTCCCATGACCGCGAGGCGGGGACAAGCAACACTAATGGAAAGGGAAAAGCTCCCATGGTCGACCAAGTACCGGCCATCTCACGGAGCAATGACGAGGAAATTGTGGAGGTAGGTCAAGTTTGTTAAAGTAACATTGCATTCGATAAGATACAATGAAAAACACATTTCCCAACATGGTGGAATCAACGGAAACCACGACATTTAAGTTAATTGTATTTTATATTCAAGTAGGAAAGAATGCTTTCGGAATATACTGTCTGAAGTAGGAAAGATTGGTTGCTAGGGAAAATTTAGCTCAGCTAGTTCATTTCCAATTCCAATGTTGATCTAGTCCGAACCCCCTCTTGATCACAAGGGGCAGCTCTCGAAGTTATTCGTAGGAGCTATAGTTCCTGGTTAAGGGCTCTTGAATCCACGACTGTTGGTTAAGCGGTGGACAACCTAGTTGTATGGGCTACTAGGTGACAACGGGTGGAGTAAACACTCGCTGGGGGATTTCGTGCCTCCAGAGCATTGGAACTTTAAATGAATGAGTTTTTGACTGAATTTTTACTAGGATTACTGTCTTGGTGCCGCTATGGAATACTTGTTGAAGGGCTGTATTAAAGAACTTGTGAATTGGAAAATAAACAAGGAACTTATGTGTTGAACAACCATGTGTGGTAGTAATCAAGTAACAAAGGAAGTGTGAGTAAACGGGTGGAGTAAACACTTGCTGGGGGATTTCGTGCCTCCAGAGCATTGGAACTTTAAATGAATGAGTTTTTGACTGAATTTTTACTAGGATTACTGTCTTGGTGCCGCTATGGAATACTTGTTGAAGGGCTGTATTAAAGAACTTGTGAATTGGAAAATAAACAAGGAACTTGTGTGTTGAACAACCATGTGTGGTAGTAATCAAGTAACAAAGGAAGTGTGAGTATGGGGTGGAAAGTGGGGGCTTGGCTCGGGTTGCCAATGCCTATGAGAAGGGTGGCCCTGATTAGTCAAGAACTCTCCGTCCCCATAAGTGCAATAAAAACTTTAGTATTACTCATTGCCCCTAGAGCGGTAAGGTCTCAAGTGTACGTGCCTCTAAAACATGGGGAAAAAGGCACTCGGGACTTCTCTCCTCTTAAAAGGTGGGTCTTAGGATTGTTAGATAAGTTAATCACGCTTCCCCTGCGGGGTGGAACTAGATCTCGATGCTAGTAGGCTCGAACTCGACTTACTTTGTGATGAGAGATCGTCCGCTAGATGAACCATAAACCACCTTGTTTACTTCCGCTGTAGATCTAGTGGCCACGGTTTACCATCAGATCCGTCGTTTGAGACGACGGGGTGGGGACCTCACATGAGGTGTGTGGCTATGGAGTCCTTGAGCTTCTCCTTGCTCATGAGACTTGATTAACACTAATCAATGATTCATTCTCTCTCACTATGCCTCTCTCTTACTTCTTATGATCGCCTATGATGCTTAGAGTAACTAGATCTTAACTAATTAGTGGTTAATCCCTCTCTAATCTTGTGTGATTGCTCTCTTTTTCTTGTGTGTGCATGTAGGTTTGATTGGAGTGTGGTGCTCGATAGATCTATGTGTGTGTGCTTGCCATTAGTGTGTTGCATGATAGGATTAGTGTTGTGTGCGTCTTGCAATCGTAGTGTGTGTGATTGGGTTGATTAGAGGTGAAGAGAAGTGGATATGGAGATTTCCCTTCATTGCAGCTTAGCTCCTCCATAGGCCGAGAAGCTCACCTCGTAGAGTTAACCATTTGTGTTGCCACGATTAGCTCACTAACCGTGTGAGTGTTTCCATACCCTAGCCGGGTAGCTCATCCCTCCGGATTGATAATTTTGTTGGTCATTGGAGCTATTGCAACGATGGGACCCCCAACAATCACAAAGAAGTGGGTCCCAAAGGAAACCAACAAACCGTAAGATCCCCAATTTTTGGGTCTCTTTTAAAAATAAGAAAACTAACTTTCAATATCTATTTTGTTGAAATTTGGTTGATAATATTGGAAAGTCATAGTTATGTCGGATGTTACGGTATGGCATAGTCTAGCTATGGTTTTTATTAGTTGGTTAGATACTGTTGGATGGTCAAATTTAATGTAAAAATTTGAATGGTAAGTGGTAGAGTTGACCACCAAAAAGCAAAGGCTTGTTTTTAGGAAAGAAAGAGTCTTTTAAACAAAAAGGGAGGAGGAGCTTAGTTTAGGACTCTTTTCTTGGAAGCCAAGCTTCTTTTTAGAGTCTCTAAATCGCGCATCGAAATCCGTGTCCTTTGAAAAAATAAATATATTTTTTTGAAAAGCTACGAATATGTGTGAACTTGTCTCTCCTTGCCTCACTCTATTCTTAGCTAGTGCTTTTGGTCTTGAGAGCCTATATAAACACCTCTTCTTTCACTTGGGAAAGATAGATGAACTCTCAGACGCGAAAGCTCTCTTGCTTTGACGTCAGAATTACTTATCTATTATATGGAGTGGTGCAAGCTCTTCATTACCATCTCCATAAACTCTTCTCTCTCGTGAAGAAGAAGAAGGATACTCTCTCTCTCTCTCTCTCTATTTGCTTAATATCTTCTCTCTTGTTTCACGGTGGACGCGCTCTCCGAAAGTTTTTGTGACGGATACCTCTACGTAGCTCTCATCACCGCTGTCTTGTGGCAAAGCAAGAAGCCTTTCCACAACCCCAAATCAATCCAAAAGCACGGTGAGAAACCATAAACTTCATAGTCATCATCTCTCTCTCTCTCTATGTCGTTTTTTCTGCATAGTCACCCTCCCGGTGGTTGATTTTTAGTATACGAGTGTATGTATGGATTAACCAAGTACATACAAGATTGCCTCATGATTGTTTCATCATGTTTTACACGTTGTTTATGCACATGATGCGTTATAGTCACGCACGTGCATAAAGAAGCGCTTTTTCGTTTCACGTCATAGAAGCGGTAGGAATACTGTTTTGGTCATAAATCACAAACCGTTATGAATCAGACCGAACCCTTTATATCATAGATAAAACACATCATTTAGAACATTTTCTCTTTGATGTGTCATGTGAAAAACATGCATGAGTTAAGAGATATGGTCAAAAAACAGATTGCTACCCACTACACAACCAAATTTTTTGACTCTATGCTCCTTGGAGAACTACTATATAGATTCACCGGATGGGCAAACCCACTTAATAAATTGAAAAGCTTGATAAATCTTGATGATAAATGAAATTAGTTCTTCGTTATTACTTCGGGAATGCGAGTTATTAATCACTCTAGTATCAGTTTTACGTACACACGTAGGAGTGCTATCAAAGGGGGATACCATATGACGTCGTGAGTTAACAGAGCCATTTTGATTTGTTTTATGGTTTGTTTTGGTGAGTTGATTTCAATTATTATATGGCCCTAAATTTACATGAGAGTAAATGGTTAAACACTCCGAACCGCATAGGCAGATATGAAGAAAGTGACTTTCTTTTGGGTTTACCGGTTGTTGTGTGAGTATCATATGGTCAAAGTGACGTGATGGAGTGATATTATATATTATAGAACTGAACTTGATGCATTGGGTTGACGTCAAACACTTTCATTTGCATGTTTTGCATGCTCCCGAAAATGTCAAAAAATTGTTTCTGCATATGTGTGAAGTTATGATTTATGGTTGACCTAAAGGTTGAAGTTGTTTTGCATCATGATTATGGTGTTGTAATGTTATCATATGATGTATGGGAACTCATGGATTGATGTGGATGGCTCATATGCATTGTTATGATTGCTTTCTACCTGTCTAGGTTAAAACTAGCTCTATGTGCTAGAGTGGTGAAGCGCGGATGTGATGCATCAACATTGCATGGTTCGATGTTGTCAAAATTGGATTTTTATATCATGATTAGTCGCTGGTCGGACTCTTTTTATGCATGAAAGAATCACATCTTAAGGGTCACATGTGTGTAGACTCCGATGATTGTAGGGGATATGTCAAACTCCAAGTGTGGGAGTTGGTTCAGTGTGATTATGAGTTATGGTTAAGGGCTGAGATTCCCTCATGGATTATAGTTGACATTTTATGGTGAAAGCTGGTGTGGCTTATGGTTTTTTTTCCTGGATTGAGTTATGCTGCCAAAATTTTTGCAGCCATGTTATGTTCTAAAGTGGTTATTTAGAATTGGTTGTGCCTCACCCAAGTAGAGTGGAGAGATCACCCGTGTGATGTGATTGGATTATGGTTTATGGTTTATGGGTTTTGGATTGGATCATGAAGTGATCAAGATGGTTTATGGTAGACATTTAAGGGTAGAGACCCTGGGTCTAACTATTTGGAAAAGGAATTGTTTGTGCCTCTAGGAAGTGCTATTGTGATTGCACTCATGTATTATGTTTCTCATGGCAGCATCGCTACAGGACTAGGATCACCTACAGCACTTAGCCTTAGACTAAAGGGTTGCTAACCTCGGGCTTTGCTGGATCGGGGGTGTTGCCTCGGTCTTCTTCTTTTTGTTAGGCTCATCTAGATGGTTAGTGTGTCGGGGGTTGAATGACCTAAACGGCTAACACGTCGGGGATCTTGCCTTGGATTGGCGTAAACACCCGATGATGGGCATCGAAGAGACGTGGTGCCTAAACTGGTATGGTTGGTGTTGATACCCTACCACCTGCTGGTATTTAGGATCCTTTCAGAGCTCGGGTTCATGGAGGGAGGCGAAGCGGCCTCACCTATGTCTGGCTCAGGTAGGATGGAGGTGTTCTGGCTCGCTCCCGACGAAATGAAATTCTCTCTGCCCGTAGTAGAGTGGAAGTGGATGGGTGGACCGGTCGATCCCTACACAGGGTCCGGTGCTCTGGTAGTTATTTTATCATAAATTTTTTGATGTTATGGTATACCCAGATTTTGTCATTGCATTAATACATGGTTGCCTGTTCCATTTAGATGGGCATTTAAAGATTCTCTGTTGGCACGTTCTCATGTCTCTGTGCACTCTATGTCACCCTCCACTATATTCTCTCTCTCTCTCTCTCTCTCTCTCTCTCTCTCTCTCTCTCTCTCTCTCTTCCCGCAACGCGGTGTACACATATATTCACCCTCCACAATGTTATATTTTTTCTTGAGTACGCTTTCATTCATAACACCCATTCAGGGGTAGCACTAGTCGCTAGGTACCTCTGGATGCAGTCCGCTCATGACCTAAACTCCATGCTTGGTCGGGTGCTGAGAACACCTCCCGTATACAAATGCTTCCACAACTCTGATGTATACTGAAAATTGTATAAAGGTGTAAGTTGTCTGTGCATAGACCCCTAGAGAGGGGTATCTCTCACCTGGTATCAGAGCCAATGCTTAAGGTTATAGAAATTGTTGAAATTAGGGTTGCAGAGAAACACACACAGCTTGGAGAAGACAAAGGAATCTCAAGGCACACAATAGAGAGTGTGTTACTTAGTGTGCAATGGAAAGATAGATAGCCCTAGAGTGATGGGCGTATATACAATGCACGGGGGAAAAAACCTCCTAAAGAGGGAAAAAATGCCCCGGCGGTCCTAGTGTGTTCACACACATCACTACCACATGTTATGGTAATAAATCCCCCCTGGAGTGATGCGGTGAACGAGAGCTGGCACATGAGTAAAGGGAAGTGCCATGCCCTGAGGACAGGATCAGTCCACAAAGGGGAGTAAGCCCAAAGCTTTGCGGAAAGCTTCAAGCTTCTCACGAGACAATGCACTTGTGAAAAGATCTGCAAGGTTGTCCTGTGTTGGCACATAAGCCAAACTGATCTCTCTTGCTGAGAGCCTCTCCCTGATATAGTGGTAATGCACCTCAATGTGCTTTGTGCGAGCATGAAAAACTGGGTTTCTCGCAACTGCCAATGCGCTCTGACTGTCAGTGTAGATAGTGTTGGCAGTGTCCTGTCCAACACCCAAATCAGCCATAAGGCGTCTGAGCCATACACACTCAACCGTAGCTGTGAAGACTGCACTGTACTCAACCTCACAACTCAAAGTGGCCACAGTAGGTTGCTTCTTGCTCAACCATGATATACATGAACTGCCAAGCATGAAACAAAAACCACTTGTGGACACTCGCGTGTCAAAACAACCAGCCCAATCTGAGTCCGAAAAAGCATGTAAGTCTGGCGGCAATGATCCCCCCTTGGGATAAAACAAGCCAAGATGTAAAGTGCCACTAAGGTAGCGAAAAATCCTCTTGACAGCCTGCCAATGCCTAGACCCTGGGCTATGCATAAATCTGCTGACCTGTGAGACTACAAACTGAATATCCGGCCTCATGTTGCATACATAAATGAGGCAGCCAACAAAAATTTGGTAAAGAGTGACATCAGCAGGATGGCCAGCATCATGTAGACTCAACTTCAAACCTGTTTCCATGGGAGTGGCAATAGGTTTGCAATCCTCAAGTCCAAACTTACATAGCAATGTCTCTATGTAACTTTTCTGACACAAGGCAATACCACCATCACACTGCTTAAACTGTATACCCAAGTAATGATGCAACAGCCCCCAATCTTTCATCTTGAAAGTAGCATTCAAATCAGCCTTAAATTCAGCAATATGTCTCTCATTTGGTCCAGTGATCAGCAAATCATCAACATAAAGAACCACGATGAGAAATACATCACCCTCACGCTTTACATACAATGTGCTTTCTGTTGGACTATTATGAAAGCCTTGTTTGACCAAATGAGTGTCAGCTTTCTCAAACCAAGCACGAGGAGATTGCTTCAACCCATACAAAGCCTTGTTACATTTGCACACTTTGTCCTCTTGTCCTTTTATGACAAAACCGCGAGGCTGCGTTACATAAACTTCCTCAAATATGTCACCATTCAAGAAAGTAGTAACAATGTCTGATTGATGTACATCCCAACCAAAATGAGCTGCCAATGCACATAGAAAACGCACAGTAGTCATACGACAAGTGGGAGCAAAAGTCTCTTCATAATCTATGCCTTTTTGTTGTGCATAACCCTTTGCAACAAGTCGAGCCTTATGGCGATCGATCTCACCATCCGGTTTGCGTTTCAACTTGTAAACCCACTTTGTACCAATGGCCTTTTTGCCAGGAGGCAAATCACATAAAGTCCATGTGTCATTTTCTATAAGTGCATTATTTTCTGATTGCCTAGCATCCATCCAATTTTCTGAATTCTGTGCTATATCAAAAGATAGAGGCTCCTCAACATCATGTAAACTAGACACAGCCAAAGCATAACAATCTGATGCATAAGATGCATGGCGAGAGCCTGAACGAGTACGACTAGACAAAGGTGCATCCAATTTACTGTCACGCAAAGTGTGCACCAGCCATTTTGGCATACCTCTAGCCTGCTCATTTTCAGCCCTTTCCTCATCAAGTACATCATGTACATCTGCATCAGTAATAATAGGCTGATCTAAAACATTTTCAGAAACCCCCATAGGTTGTACATTTGCCTCATTGGAACTTTCATATTTCCACCACTAAAAAGAGGCAACAAAGTGTCATAAATGTCCTCTGAGCTTACATTACTGTCTCTAGTACATGACATCGAGGGATGAACAGAATCTTCCACAAACACTACATCCCGAGAAACCAGAATACGTTTTATTTGCGGATGATACAACCTGTAACCTTTGCTTTCAGCACTATAACCAACAAAAATACATTTGACAGCCTTATTATCCAATTTTCTGCGCTGCACTTGTGGAACCAAAGCATATGCCAAACAGCCAAAAACACGCATGTGCTCAATAGAAGGTTTTCTATCATGCCATGATTCATATGGAGTAATAGACTGCAAAGATTTCGTAGGACACCTGTTAAGTACATAAGTGGCACACATGATGGCCTCAAGCTAAAAAGAATGCGGTAAAGCTTGACTTTTGACCATACATCATGCCATTTCCGTCAGTGACCTGTTTTTCCTCTCAACAACACCATTTTTGCTGAGGTGTATAAGGCACTGTACATTGGTGTTTTATCCCACGACTAGCCAAAAATGCATTAAATTCATGAGACATTACTCCCCCCCTCGATCTGAACGGAGGGTGCCCATAGTACATTTCGAGACATTTTTAGCCATAGCCAGAAATTGTTTGAAGCACATAAAGACTTCGGACTTCACTTTAAGCAGAAATACCCATGCATGCCTGGAGTAATCATCAACGAAAGTCACGAAGTACATGTAATTGCCCAAGGACGGAGTTTGCATGGGCCCACAAACATCACTATGCACAAGCTGCAACCTGCATGTGGCCCGAACTGAACCATCCTTTGGAAACTTAGAATGCTGCATCTTACCCAAAATACAGCCTTCCCAAACATGTTTGATAGGTGCTTCAAGAGGCGGCAAAGAAGCAACCATATCAGATTTCTGCAAACGTAGCAAACTGGCAAAATTCAAATGACCAAAACGTGCATGCCAAAGTTTTTCATCTGAAATAGCCTTTGAATCTGCAACAGCATTTGCAAAATTTTGTCCACACTTGTCATAAAAAGTGAGCTTATACAGCCCACGGCACAGAGAGCCCAGATGCAACAATTTCATCACCAAAACTGAGATCATGAACTGTACATCTGTCATCCACAAATTTGACTACAAGTCCAAATCTAGCAAGTGCGGATAAAGATAAGAGATTCTTCTTGATCCCAGGTACATAAAGTGCATCAACAAGTGTGAAGGAACTGCCATTAGCAGCAGTGAGCACAATATTTCCAACTCCCTAAACTGGATAAGAGGCGTTGTTGGCACAAGTGACTGAATTCCCATGAGGGACAGACTCGAGAGAGGTAAACAATTCACGATGTGAGGTAATGTGCTTTGTAGCACCACTTTCGAAATACCACACATGTGAATCTGCAGCAACTGACAAGCATGCATCATGGACAACAGGATTGTAAGTGCACTTTGCGCTAAAAGCCCATTCTGCATTAACATCAGCAACACAGTCTCCTTTCACAGAAGACTCAACAATGGCTGCATTTGTAGTGGAACCAACATTTGCAGTGGAACCACCCTCTTTCTTCTTAGCCTGTTTGGCCTTCAACTTAGGACACGACTTGATCAAGTGATCATTGGCTTTACAATAATGGCAACGCATCTTCTTTTTGCCCTTATCACCAGAATTTCCAGACGAAGTGCTGCCAGCAGAAGCAATAGGAACAGAATTTTTTCCACTCGCAACAGAACCATAAGAAGTGGCTCCATTACTGTTACCAACCTTTCTTTGAGAAGCAATAAAGGCGTGTTCAACTGCACGCTGCCTAGTCCTGTTTTTTCTAGAAAGTGACTCTTGCAACAACAATGTGCATAATGCATCAAACTTGACAACTTCAGGATTTCCTTGGGTCATCAGTCTCCAAGTACAAGGGAACTGTCTGAAATGACTTCACCTGCAGAAATAAGCTGCTCGTTGATATCCTTGACACTAGCAAGGAAAGTGTCCATATCATCTTCCTCATGCATAATCTTCGACTCTAGCTCTTTACGCAGCAAAGCAATTTTAGCCTCATTGCGGCTTGCATAAAGACCTGCTAGAATATCCCAAGCCTGTTTTGCAGATTTTGCAGAATGGATGTGAGGAACAATGGTGCGCTTCACAGACAACGTAATCAATGCATGAGCTTGCGCATCCTTAACATCCCAACGAGCTTGTTCTGTCGTAGGCAAAACAACTCTAACAGCTGCAATCCTTGCAGCAAGACCTGCAACATCCTCAACATCGCCTACATCCTCAGAACCAAGACGTACATCAATGCCCTGCACAATGTTCCAGACACCCTTTGACACAAGAACAAGTTGCATCATATAAGCCCACATAGGGTAGTTGTCCCCATCCAACCTGTCCTCAACAGCAAACATCTTGAACACATCTGTGTTGTTGTTGTTAGCCATGGTAAATGCTGCACTTGATGTGAAAACTACCCAAAAATAGGAGAAACGGAGCGGGAACAACCTGTGCTATATAGCACAAACCGTAGAAGACTGTAAGGCACCTGTTATATAGAAAACGGCACTGACAGAAATTTTGCACAAAATGACGAAATAGCTTGTGCAGTACTGCCTGTAGTGGAAACAGAGGCCGAAATGAGCCCAAATCAAAATTCTAAGCAGACCAAGCTCTTTGAGCTATCCCAAAATTTTTGTCAACCTACGAACGCTCGCCAAAGGTCACTGAAATCGGAGGAGGTGAGCAGGCGTGTGCTGGAGCAGCTGGCGACTAAGCCCGGGAGGACGTGACCTGCTCTGACACCAATTGTTGGAATTAGGGTTGCAGAGAAACACACACAGCTTGGAGAAGACAAAGGAAGCTCAAGGCACACAATAGAGAGTGTGTTACTTAGTGTGCAATGGAAAGATAGATAGCCCTAGAGTGATGGGCATATATACAATGCACGGGGGAAAAACTCTCCTAAAGTGGGAAAAAATGCCCCGGCGGTCCTAGTGTGTTCACACACATCACTACCACATGTATATGGTAACAGGGATAGCCTAAAGCGTGATACTAGTCAGGTTAGTTATGTATCATGGACGCATTCATGCATGCTGTTTGAGAAAGGATATTGTATTCATGATGCATCTATAAGTGACATTGATTGATGGTACTTGTTTGACTTGTCTTCTTGAGTGGAAGTGTTTGGTTTGAGTTATGGTAAAGTGTTTGAAGTGTTCAACAACGACGATGTAATTTTATTTTGAATGTTTGTTTTGTAGTAACCAATGGCTCCCAGAGTGACGTCTGAATGCTTTAGCTAAGGGAATGAGGTTTTGGCCATAGTGTTCAACAACATGGAGACACGATTTTCTAGGGGTGAACAAGAACTCTTTTACTTAGAAGTTGGGACCAAATTCTTTGGCATACCAAGAAGGAAAACTTGTTGGAAGAGTGTTGACCGTAGTTACCTTACCCGTCACCAGGAACCTTTCCGTCAATTCTTCATCTATATTGACGACAACCCAAGAGATTGGTTTGTGAATCTTAGACTACTTCAACTCAGAATATGGCTAGGCCTAGAAGACATGTTCTACTACTTGGCGATGCGTTCTCAAATGTTAAGGATTGCCGAAGTTGCCAAAAAGTTTGAAGCTCTTGCAGCTGTCATAGGAAAAGAAAAGTTAGAGGATAACTACAGACCACGTTGTCACGTGAGAGGTCTGAGAGAATAGCCTATTATGAGAGTTAAAAGGATATTTAGAGAATTAGCTCCAAGACACCCATAATACTGTAATGAAATCTTGAAGATCAAACTTTGATGAATAGAAGAAGCATAAACTTAGTTTTGATTCACATGTGTACTAAGTTTTCTCTCTTTCTCTTATTAAAGATGGATCTTCTTAATTGTCTTGATGAACTCCCGAGTGATTTTGCACAAATAATCTTTTTCAATTACGCGGTTGGATTTAGTTTCCATTGGGGAATTGAAGTGACTCGAGTTTCAAAGGGGACTAGGGATTTCCTTATATCCCAACACTTACATAGCATGGGAGTTATATGTTGAAGCTCAGCCCGAACATCAAACACAAGTACCTGATAGATCCGTGACCAACCCAGAGCTTTGGGTGAAGGCAAAGATCCAAGAAGGCGATGTTAAAGTGCAAGGATATGTTCTTTACATTAGCTTATGCTCTCTTTTGGACATACCGAGTCGTGAACTCATACTTTGTAAAAAGGTCCTTATGCTAAACCAAAGATATGGCTTTTGTAAGAAGGTCATAATCAGAGTATGGAAGAAGTCAAATGGCAGCAACCAATTCTATTATGTACCCGAGGATTGGTTCAATAGAGTCTATGGACCCATTCTCAAGTACAACCCTCACAATGTTACCATTACCTTTGATGACTACGAGAAACCAAGGTGCATTAGTGACTTTGCTCGAGCACAACCAGTAGCAGTGAACTTGAGTAGATATTTCTACAGAAATGATGTAAATGAATGACATGCCCATGTAAACTGTTAATAGATTACCACCCAAGGATGTGTCATGGGGGGAAGAATGATAGAAAGAGAAAGACATGACTTTTAGTGCACAAGTTGAAGTGCTAAACTTTGATACCCGTGATGTGAACAAATATAGGGGTAGAATCTCAGTTGTAGGAGCCAAGAATTGGTTCATTGGACCCTTTCGTATTTATGTATCTCCCAAGAAACACTATGTACCTTCTTGATCTTCTATAGTTATAATTTCTTTTTTGGTTTTTATATAATGCATATTATTTTGAGGATATAATACTTGAGTTTGGATCTTGGTTTTTATCCCTCTAACTGACATGAGTGATGGGGTGTGTGTGTAGATGGTTGACATCTTACCTTCAGGGATATGGACGGATATACTCTCTCGCCTTATGGTGGAAGAGCATTTCCAAACTGGAGTGGAAGTACAAAGACTTGTCACTACCACGCATAATGGGGAAGAAACAAAAAGGTTGATGTCTACATATTTCATTGTACCAAATACTTTCAGAGCTTGGTATGACTATGCTGCACGGAATCCCAAGTTTAGACCACCTCAACATAAACCTTCGCCTGTTGGGTGTATCGAGTGGATACATTTTAAGCTCGGAAAGGAAATTATTGTCACAAACCAAATATTGTATATAAATGTGTATGAGCTTACATTAAGACCAACAAAGGAAACATGGATAGCTAGAAATATATTACCCTTAGTAATGGCTATGGGATGTTTCAGCATTGTTATGTTTAATGTATGGGGGCGACAATGCGAGAACAATGATCGACATTCCTATAGTCCAATCCCTTGGAAGTTATTCTTTGAATTATTTGGAAGGTCACTAATCTACAACCCTTGCAATGTAAATATTCTATACAATGCCTACATCAAACCTCAGTGCCTTGTGGATTGTGCAAATATTCAAAGCTCAGTTGGATGGGACACACCGGATGTGTTTCCAAAGGAATCTTCTTTCTTCGATGACTACTTCGGGTATAGGAAGGTGATTATCCACATTGAAATGGGGTACATGTAACAAACAAATCTCTTACTCAAGAATGGTATGACTCACATGCCAACGAAGAGATGTTCCAACCGAAGATCGTAAAGGACTATTGGAGTCAACCATCAGACATACTGAAGGAATGGGACAACTATGCTCCATTGGTGGAAGGATGTCACAATGGATATTACCGAGTACATTATGTTAGATCCACTAGGATTTATTAGAGACTTCCGAAATACCTTGTAGAGTTTTGAAAACCCAAAGTTTTGTGATATTGAAATTGAATTGATCTATTATTCCTTCTCCTAATTGCTTCTCATCTTATCTTAAACGTCTATTCTAATTGATTTAAGGACTTCAAGTGAAATAGAATAGTTTGCTAAGTATGACCTTGGTTGATATGGTGCAGTAAGTTACCATGCCTCCTAGAGGAAATGCGGCTGCTGCTAACGCAAATGCACCTATTGTTTCTCAACATACCATCATCGATGCTATGCTTTGCAAGTCTCAACCTGTAAAGTTTAGTGGGGAAGGCAAAGATGTAGGCAAGATTCTTGAAGATTGAATTGAGCGCATGAATGAATACTTTGATTTGGCTCACTCATCGGCAGTGAACAAGGCTATCATCGCTAAGTTCAAACTGGAAAAAACAGCCAAGCGTTGGTGGAGAGACCATTGCACAGAGAACAATGTTGATCCTAATGATGCAACTTGGGATTATCTTAAGACCCAACTTAAGAAGAGCTATCAAAACAAAGTTTATCATTCAGATCGTATGAATGAGTTTCTTGATTATACTCAAGGGACCAAAGATCTGGAATCATACTACCAGCATTTCTTAACCCTTGTCAAGTATGCTCTAGCGGTGATGACTCAAGAGGTTAAGGTAGCTCAATTCGTGTTAGGACTACATAATCCTATGAAGACTAGGCTCCAAAGTCTTCGCCTTACCAATTTTGTAGGTGTCCTTGATGCAGGAAAACCCATTGAAATAGAGCTCTCTACTATCGGAAAGAGAAAACCAGAACTTGTTTCTGTTTGTGAAATCAAAAGACCTCGTCCAGAGGAGGAACAAAGATCTGGAACTCCACAACAAAGAAGAGAGAGCTTATTACTTATGAAAGCTAGACTGGATCATTTATGCTACACTTGTTTTGATCCTGGTCATCAATCCAAGGATTGTCCCTTTAACAACTCAAGCTTCACAGGATTGGTGGACAATTATGAACATAGAAATTTCAATCCGAATCGGAATTATGGAAACTTTAGACCCAGGCCATTGGTAGTTCATAGGAACTTTAATAAGCAGAACTTTAACCAAAACCAGAGACTGCCTCAAAACCAGGGGAATTTTAGACCAGGCAATCTGCCTTTTGTTCGAAACGGACCACCTGTCAACAATAACAACAATGGGAATGTTAATCGTCAATTCCGTCCAGGAGGAACGCAAAATCAAAGACCTCAGGGAAGACCTCACGCTAACAGAGCTCAAGGGGCTAGAGGTGAAGGAAATCAGGCAAACACGTATGTTCATGCTACAATTGAACATCAGGGAGTGAATGAACAATTTTCAGTTATTCAAACCCCAACGGAGTATCAAGGGTAACCATTTTACCCTATTGGTTGATTCAGGAAGTACCCATTCTTTCATATCTCCTAAGTGCATCACAAACCTCATCTCACTGAACACCCTGATACAGACCTTACAGTAGAATTAGCTACAGGTAGGAAGGTTAGATCTTCTACTTCAGTGGATAATTTGAGTTTTGATTTTGTTATAGTCACGCACGTGTATAAAGAAGCGTTTTTTCGTTTCACGTCATAGAAGCGGTAGGAATATTGTTTTGGTCATAAATCACAAACCATTATGAATCAGCCCGAACTCTTTACACCATAGATAAAACACATCATTTAGAACATTTTATCTCTTATGTGTCATGTGGAAAACACGCACGAGTTAGGAGATATGGTCAAAAAATAGATTGCTGCCCACTACACAACCAAATTTTTTGACTCCAGACTCCTTGGAGAACTACTATATAGATTCACCGGATGGGCAAACCCACTTAACAAATTGAAAAGCTTGATAAAACTTGATGATAAATGAATTTAGGTCTCCGTTATTACTTCGAGAATGCGAGTTATTAATCACTCTAGTATCAGTTTTACCTACACACGTAGGAGTGCTATCAAAGGGGGATACCATATGACGTCGTGAGTTAAACGAGCCGTTTTGATATACTTTATGGTTTTTTTTCGTAAGTTGATTTAAATTATTAGATGGCCCTAAACTTACATGAGAGTATATGGTTAAACACTCCGAACCGCATAGGCAGATATGAATAAAGTGACTTTCTTTTGGGTTTACTGTTTGTTGTGTGAGTATCATATGGTCAAAGTGACGTGATGGAGTGATAGTATACATCATAGAGCTGAACTTGATGCATTGGGTTGAGGCAAATACTTTCATTTGTATGTTTTGCATGCTCCCAAAAATGTCAAAAATGTGTTTTCGCATATGTGTGAAGTTATGGTTTATGGTTGACCTAAAGGTCGAAGTTGTGTTGCATCATGATTATGGTATTGTAATGTTATCATATGATGTATGGGAACTCATGGATTGATGTGGATGCCTCATATGCATGGTTATGATTTCTTTCCACCTTTCTAAGTTAAAACTAGCTCTATGTGCTAGAGTGGTGAAGTGCGGATGTGATTCATCAACTTTGCATGGTTCAATAATATCAAAATTGGATTTTTATATCATGATTAGTCGCTGGTAGGACTCTTTTTATGCATGAAAGAATCACATCTTAAGGGTCACATGTGTGTAGACTCCGATTGATTGCAGGGAATATGTCAAACTCCAAGTGTGGGAGTTGGTTCATTGTGATTATAATTTATGGTTAAGGGCTGAGATTCCCTCATGGATTATGGTTGATATTTTATGGTGGAAGCGAGTGTGGCTTATGGTTTTTTTTCCAGGATTGAGTTATGCTGCCGAAATTTTTGCAGCCATGTTATGTTCTAAAGTGGTTATGCAGGATTGGTCGTGCCTCACCCAAGTAGGGTGGAGAGCTCACTCGTGTGATGTGATTGGATTATAGTTTATGGTTTATGGGTTTTGGATTGGATCATGAAGTGATCAAGATGGTTTATGGTAGGCGTGTAAGGGTAGAGACCCTGTACAGTCTAGCTGTTTGGAAAAGGAATTGTTTGTGCATCTGGGAAGTGCTATTGTGATTGGACTCATGTGTTATGTTTCTCATGGCAACATTGCTACAAGACTAGGATCACCTACATCGTTTAGCCTTAGACTAAAGGGTTGCTGAACTGGGGCTTTGCTAGATTAGGGGTGCTGCCTAGGTCTTCGTCTTTTTGTAAGGCTTATCTACACGGTTAGTGCGTCGGGGGTTGAATGACCTACACGGCTAACACGTCGCGGATCTTGCCTTGGCTTGGCTTAAACACCCGATGCGGGGCATCGAAGAGGCGTGGCACCTAAAATGGTATGGTTGGTGTTGATACCCTTCCACCTGCTGGTATTTGGGATCCTTTTAGAGCTCGGGTTCATGGAGGGAGGCGAAGCGGCCTCACCTATGTCTGGCTCAGGTAGGATGGAGGTGTTCTGGCTCGCTCTTGGCAAAGTGAAATTCTCTCTGTCCGTAGTAGAGCGGAAGTGGATGGGTGGACCGGTCGATCCCTACGTAGGGTCCGGTGCTCTGGTAGTTATTTTGTCATAAATTTTTTGATGTTATGGTATACCCAGATTTTGGTCATTGCATTAATACATGGTTTCCTATTCCATTTAGGGCATTTAAAGATTCTCTGTTGTCAATTTCTCATGTCTCTGTGCACTCCATTTCACCCTCCACTATATTCTCTCTCTCTCTCTCTCTCTCTCTCTCTCTCTCTCTCTCTCTCTCTCTCTCTCTCTCTCTCTCTCTCTCTCTCTCTCTCTCTCTCTCTCTCTCTTCCCGCAACACGGTGGACACATATATTCACCCTCCACAATGTTATATTTTTTCTCGAGTACGCTTTCATTCATAACACCCATTTAGGGGTAGCACTTGTCTCTAGGTACCTCTGGATGCAGTCCGGCTCATGGCCTAAACTCCATGCTTGGTCGGGCGTTGAGAATTCCTCCCCTATATAAATGCTTTCGCAACTCTGATGTATAATGAAAATTGTATAAAGGTGTAAATTGTATGTTCTGTGCATAGACCCCTAGGGAGGGGTATCTGTCACAAACCTACTATCACTGCACCACTACTTGAATTCTTTCAATTCCTTCTACGGTTATAGTACAATTAGAAGAAATCAAGTAGATCACTTCATCAATGCATGTTGCACAAGGCTTATAGATCAAGAGATGAAGTGAATGCACAGGAAAAGCTTGGAAGCAAAATAACGAGAGGCAACCAAAGAGGAAGTCCAAATCTCTCTACAACCTTCAATCAAGGAAATGGCACAAGAGCTTCAAAGATCATCACATTGATTAGAATAGGAAGCCTCTCCAGCAAATGCCACTTAAAATTGCTTATACCCACATCTTGCACAACATAATTTTTTTCCATGCATTGACTGTGTATGCATAATAGGGCTACATTACAAGGCCTACATTGGGGGCATTCTAAATGCGGACCTAATATTACAAATATTAGAGTTTTGTGATTTGTATTGAATTTTTGCCTTTGATTGTGATGATTTTTTTGACAAAATTCACAGTATATGCCCTCATAATAGAATTACAAGAGGAGTACGGGGACAAAAGTCATATATGAGCCCCTAGGGACATGTGTACAATGTACATAGCGTTTAGAATTATACTCAAATAATTTTGCTTTTTTAAGTTGAGTTTTGGTTTTATTTTGTTATTTTTAAGATTTTTTTTTGAAAAAAGAGAGGGAAAAAATCCATAATCTAGATGAAGAAAAGACTAAAGAGTTTCTTGAGTAGTACAAAGAGAAGTAGGTACAAAAAAATAAAGAAACTTCACAAGGAATGTCTCACAAGCCATATGCACAAGGCTATACTGTTAGAGGTAAGAAAAGAATATTGATCATCCTTCAACAACAACATGACACCAAAAATGACTGAGAATGGTCATCAAACTCTGGGGTGGCCTATAAGGACAAAGAAAGCTGGTGATGTGACTAAATGAAAGGACCCATCAAGTATAAAGCTTCATATTATTAGACACTTCATGCGACTACAAGGCCGTATATAGGAAGTATATTTTTATACCGTAAATCTTCTATCTTGTATGTGACTTAGTGAAGCCTGAAAAACAAAAGGGACTAGTAGTATTAACAAGAACACAAGGGGCAAAAATGATAGTTTAGTCATCTATCGTGATAGATGTCTGTAGGAGCAACCAGGGGTCAAGCCAAATTTTCAGTGAGATTCTTGATTGTGGTTTAGTCAGCCTTCTAGAGTTTATGTGTGGGATAGTCTCAGTCTGACAAGCTAAAGAGATTGCCTCCATGCGACTATCATGTCATCTATGTCCTCGATTGACATTATGTTGATCTAGGTTGTGTTCATGCACTTTATGGGTGGTGTGATTTGGTCCCCCAACACCAAGCACATAGAAAAATAAGACCAATAAAACAAACATTAGCCAAATTCCTAAATAAACAAATTGCATTCACATGCTCACCCTCATCAAAGATTGTGGTCTCCTTTCACCATGCAATATCTTGTACAAGTGATCTTGCTTGCTTCTAGCAAGGAAACCTACAAGATTTTATTTTCTATCAAAGCATCATGCAAAGCAATTATTCTAGGGTGGCCCAACTATTACCCCCATTAATGAAGGTTCATTCCTCTAATCCTTCCCTAGCATTGGGTCAACAATGTTGAGAATTTACCAAAGCATAATGTTAGTCAATTGAATGTCCTTAGCATTTATTTTAAAAAAACTCACCAAAAGGCAGTTAAATACCTTCCCAACATGATCTGAATACCTACAATAAAGATTACTCATAATCTTAGACTTCCTTCTTCAAGTCCTCACTAGAGAGCAAGATTTCTTGCTCTTTAGTTTATTGTTTAGCTATTTTGAAAATTGAACCTTCAAAATAAACAAATACTTTTCAACACAAAAATCTTCAATTAAACCATACAATAAAAGAGCTATAAGTTCAAACGCACTCACATAAAAAAGTCTAGCTATATATCTTTGTGTAAGAGGATATCATGGCTCTTCTCCCTTTGTAGTTCTCTTGGGTAGTGTGTTAATTAGTTTTCAATCATTCTTTGGTAATGCATGAAGATAATTCTCATGATCCGTAGAGTAAATGTTTGCACAGTTTACCAACTCATCTTGCAAATAAGATGAATTTGGTAAGTTAAATGACATTCAAACATGGGAAATTTATTCAAAAGTAAAATTTTATAGAGTAACTCACAAATTCATGTGATGCATGCTCATCCAACAATGCTATTTTAGAAACCTTTTATAGAGTCCATGATCATGCATAAGACCCTACAATGTTTCTCCTGTCTATTGTAGAACATTTCTTCAATTAAAACTTTCCATGCCACTATCGTATGGTTTCCTTCCCACACATAGAACATTATGCCAAGTAGTAGCTCCCATTGTGGATGCAACGCTAACTCCTCTCATAATCTTTGTTTATGTCTTTCCAAAATGGGTCCCATATGTCAATGATGTTTTCTATTTTCAAAAACAAAATACATCCCAATTTCTTTTAAAACACCTTCAATTAAGAAAACAAATTGTTTGAAGTCTAAAAAAGTACTTCAAAACATCAATGGATACCTGCCTCTAATGTCTCTCGCTTTTGACATGTTTATAGTAGTGAAACTATAAAGGCACTTGTTTCCTTTATATAACCCTCCTCCCTAGCAAATGCAACTTTCCACCCAAAAAAATTATATCTAAGACCACTTATGCATGCACATGGAATGATCTAGAAGGCATCAAAGGCCACTCAAAACAACCCTTGTGGTTTTGAGAATATCCTCTCCTCTATCCATATGCAAATGGTTGTCATCTCCATCATTTGTAGATGCCCCAACTTTAGGGGTAATATGAAATGGAACCAATTCCAAGGTTTCCTCTTGCCTAGCTATGTGGGCATCCACTTCATTCACTGTCCCCAAGCCAATATCCATGTTCTTGCTTGCATCACCCTAAAGATCATCATCATCAAAGTCCTCTGTGACTGACATGAAGCTCACTTGATCATTACAAGAGTATCATGAGCCATAGATTTTTTTTCTTTTCTACGAGAGTCTCTCCCAATTGTAGAGTACACCAAAATTTGGGCAAAAAACAAAACAAATAAACAACTCCTTCAATCACTGCAGAATCACTTATGAAATTTTTATTCTTCACATTTTCACTACTGAATTTCATTAAAAAACATCATACAAAATTATTGTCAATCAAATTAATGAAACAAAAAAATGCAACCCCTTTATTTCCATTACCAAAAATGCTTCAAACCCTTCATTTCCATAACCAAAAGAAAAAGTGCTTCAACCACTTCATTTCCACGACCAAAAGAAAAAATGAAACCCTTTTATTTCCATTACCAAAAATGCTTCAAACCCTTCATTTCCATGACCAAAAGAAAAAGTGCTCCAACCCCTTAATTTCCATGCCAAAAATAAATGACAGCAGCTTGGTGCCGCCGTCGATGGTGGAGGGCTACCAAAACTATCTTGCACCGATGCGAGAGAGTTCCTCAACATTGGTGGCAAGCCGAGAAAATTTTGTTTTGGTCATGGCACACATAAATAATAAGATGGAGTAGTTTTGTTGAAGATTAGGCCAAAAGTAAACTATTTGATGAATATCAACTCAAAATTGAAACTCTGTGTGATGAACATATTTTTTTAAAAATCCTCCCAAAACATCAACTTAAAATAAAAACTATGTGATAAATATATTTTTCAAAAAAATATCCTTCATCAATGGGTTGAGGAGGATATTGGTGACTTTTGTACTATGCACTAAAGGGAGGAGAGAGAGAGAGAGAGAGAGAGAGAGAGAGAGAGAGAGAGAGAGAGAGAGAGAGAGAGAGAGAGAGAGAGAGAGAGAGAGAGAGAGAGAGAGAGAGATCCACTTTGTGGGCTATGAACATGGTGACATTTTGCTACATTCCCTTTCTTGTGAAGATAATTCAATAGGATGTATTCCAATAGTGAGTGTGTGGTTAGTGCTTGTTGTCAATACACATAGCCTTAGGGCATTAAGGGCTTGAAGATGTTGATGAACATTGTTATGTTAGTGGGTGAAAGTAGTTTAGAGCTAGGGGAGATACAAGGAGACAACTTAGGTGCATATGGTGAGTGGTTTGTAAGGTGACATGAAGCACTAAAAGGATTATGGATGCCTTATGGCGTATAAGGAGTCATCTAAGGTTTGGGGTAGAGTGATTATAGCACTACATTAGGACACTGCTATACACAGTGGTGCCACGGATGGAGGGGAGGTGGAGCATGCATCTGGCTATTGTGAGTGGAATTTCTTAGCATATTTGTCTATCAAAGAGCGGCAAGGTAGCATGCTTCTGTTGTGTTCAACTACAGACAATGGGAGGGTGCAACTTAGACAAATGATAGCAATTCAAACAATGAGCAACAAGGATTGACAAGTAAAATAGCAACAATAGCTTACAACAGTGCAAGCGTCAGAGAGGACTATTAGCATTAGCAACATTAGCATCATCAACAAACCCTACCCCAAAAATCTCATCCAAAATGTAGTGATTTCAAACTAGGGTAGACAAAATACCCACATGGAGATAGACACAGACAATTGCATAGACAAAATATTCATGTGGAGTAGAAACAGACAATCACATTGTTACATGGGCTTTTGGTGTAACCATCATGGCATGGGACTAAGTAAATGTGAAGTTTTCAAATGGGCTTTGAGTGCGGCTGCCATGATATTATTGGTGACAACAACACATTTTTTAAAGTTTCTCTTTCAAGAGCAATAATTTGAGAGTATTTTTGGTTGTCTAACAAAATAAGACGCTTCCAATGGCATTGAAGGTGAATGCATTATGATTTGATTTGAATGTTATTTGAATTTACTAAAAGAATTTAGAGTAAATATTATATTCTCTATAGCCCCTCTATTTGGCATGTTCCATATACATCACCTTACCATCCTCCAAGACACAACTTGTTTTAGCTTCTATAAATAACGAGCTCGCATATTACCATCTATGGACCTCAATAGGGTCAAAAACCAGTTCTTCTTTTTTACATTCGATTACAAAAGATCAAGGTTGACACACTTAAACTACAATTTGATATTCTAGATGAAGATTTATTTATATGTCCTCTGACATTGTCTGGAGAAAATGTGAAGTTGGAACGTGTGAAAAGAATGTTGGTGAACAAATTGTCACCCTTAACCACAAAGTTTCATAGTTCTACAAGATAGGCATCACCTTGAAGTTATTGTCGGACGCTATTGGCTCAAAAGTTTCACCTATATTGATCAAAGACTAACAACTGCAGAAGCTCATGGACAAGGGTCATTGGCATCATTAGAAATCTCCCACTACCAAAAGACCTTATGGTGGCTTTGTGTCAAGTTGAAAATTTTGTGCAAGTCTCTGCGCTCCGGCTCCCAATGGAATGTGATGGGTATGTCACTTGGAGTTTCCACCCCAAGGTGAAAGCTCAGGTATGACGATATGGAACAATGTTTTGATGGACACTCTTGAATAGAGTTTGTGACTTGTAGTAGTGACTTGTTTAAAGGTGTTGTGTGATTTAGTAAATGATTTGGCCATTTGTACTGTGTGAATCTTGACTACTTTCTTGAGAAAAAACCTCCTGAATGAGAGTCAGGAGTGGAAGGGCTGATTATCATGAGCACCACCAAAAGGATTGAGTGCACTAGAATTTGGCAAGTTGGTGTGTGTCCATTGTCATCAAATGCCAAAATTTCTTAATGTTTGTCCAATAGTCATTTATTATTGCATTCCAATTGAAAAATGTTGATTAATTTGCAATGTGTTAAATGTTTGATAGTGGGTCACCAAGATTGCAAGGAAAGAACAAGAAGAACTATATTCATATGTTTCTATGACTATTTTGAAGAGCATAGCAGCTAGTACGGTGGCATCTCCACCTGTCATCACGACAATCAAGAAATCCAAAAAATCTTCCAAAGGAAAAGCTAAAGTTTAGAAAGGAGCATTGTTTGGGTTTGTGGAGTACAAATACAACTCCGACGAGGAGATTGATGATCAAGAAATGGAGGCTTATATGATTGTAGGGGAAAAAATTGGGGGAGAATTTCCCATCAACAAAGACGTTACAATTTGACAAGATATGTTATCAAAGCATCTAGGAATTTTGAAGGTAAATTATAGCTTTTTGGTTAAATCTTATAATAATTGTCCTTTGGATTGGTCTTTGACATATATCACTATCCCGTTTGGTGAAACTGGAAAAAGCAAGACAATTCAGCTGGGATACCAAGCGTTTGCAACCCCTTGTAGATACATTCTTGTTGGAGGGGTATTACGAACCCAATGGAAGCTTCATATTCTCTCTTGATGCACCGTGATATCCAATCATTGATGTGGACAATGATACCAAGAAGACATGGGATCCCTTGTCGCGTGAAATAAACGATGAGTTTGAGGCTGAAATCCAAAACACTTGCTGGAGCAATTTATGCGGTAAAATGTTATATACTTGGGATGGCAACCATAGTCTCATTGCATGCCTAAATGGGTGTGCTGAAAGAGAGTAAGCTAGTTGCATTGTTGATGGTATCGATTTGCGGCTTTGTTAAGAAATACATTTAATAATCCATCTTTATGATCTTAGATGTTGCTTACAAGAAAGATGCACATCTACACCCTTAAGTTCGAGTGGACATAGTCAAAGTAGACTCCACAAATAAAGCCCACATGCTGAGAATAGTGATGCGTATAAACAAGTAATATCTCTGTGGTGTATTTGAGTATGCAATTGTCTTGAAATAGTGCAAGATTGATTGACAAATATTTAAACATTACATCAATTTCTTGTAGATTGAATAACAAGATATATGTCTACATCATATACATACATGTTATGGATGGTGTGGGCAATGGGTTTTGCTTCCAAGGAAGCAATCATGGAGAAACTGCCATGTGTTGTAGTATAGATGGATGCAGGAAGACATGATAAAAGGGTGGGAAAGAAGTTCTCCTACAATGTACATGTAGCTCTAATGTCTCAGCTCCTACATCTAGTATGTGCTTTGAGATTGTTCAATTATTGAGTGTCAAAAAGTTTTAGATCCATAGTTTTGTTTGATCATTGTCTTCATGTCTGCAGGAAAAATATACACTTGCCTTGAAAAAAATTGTGGTAGGGAAAAACAGCATGCTGCCAACCAAGTTTCAAGCCCAATACAAAAAAGCATTCTTTGAAGCAAACGCGCAGTAAAAAAAAATGACAAGATATGCACTGGGGATATTTGACCCTACTTTAGGAGATGAATGGTGGAGGGTTGGTCTTGGCTATCTTTCTAAGCCAGAATAAATACAACTCCTACTACATGTTACCATTGAATCCTTTGGACTCTTGTGTAGGACATTGCCCGCAATCGAGTGGACTAGCCGACCAAAGTGGATAACAGAGGAAAGATTTTATGGGTTGGCGTCTGCAGCTTCATGTTGCATGCAATGACAACCTGTGATCCAGGAGATGTGAAAAGTCTAAACATTCCTCAAAGACTGGTGAGCACATTTGATTGCCTTGTTGTTGGACTATCGAGTTATATAGGTAGATTTAGTCATTTTGACATATCCATTGTTTTCATCGTCACAGGAGAGTCTGTTATTTTTTGAGAGTGGTTGAAGATCGAAGTATTTTGGTATTCCATTTCTAGAGAGGCACATAATCTATACAATTGTACCCACAATATACATTTGCAATCAATGCCTAGTTTGGACTTGGAGTCATTCATTAAAGACGCTGAGTTGATACATAAGAGCAAGACCTTCACTTATGATCTAGGTGTGATGAAAAATGAAATACAGTCCAAGGTGAGCAAGGCATTGGCAGATGCTGAAAAAATATGTCTTTGCAAGTATGCACAATAGCCCTAAACCTTACATGCCGTGAACTATAATATGATGCTAAGTATGTTCTTGCTCATATTAGGTGGTTGCGGGTTTGCAAGTTTAAAAAGATTTTGCAAGCAATGCTTGAAATCAAAAAATTAGAGCATTTTTTAGCCCAATGTAGATAGCACGCAACTTTAGAAGCATAGTCTACCAGGATTTGCCATGGTTATTGGAGTATGGTGAGGGATACTTCCCTTCAAACTAGGAGAAGGCACACAATGATGTTGTGAAAGATAGAGAGGAAAGAGCACATGGAGGCACACAAATATCTACAATAGCAAAGTCAAGTGTCCAAAGACCTCAAATGAAGGGGTATGATACAACATCTCAAGTATGAAAGTTGATGCCTTCGTAATTGTATGGTACCTATCCACAATGTTAGATTTAGTATTGAATTAGGTGTTCAATAATTCTTTGCAGATGGAGCAATCTGGGGAGGCTTCGAGTTTGCAAGGGGCAGCTCGTGCAATAGAGAAACGTAAGAATGCTTACTAACATCTAAATGGTGAACATATTTCCTTAATCTTTGAAAATCGTACCTACCCCAATCGTACCTAGCTAGGTATGCGGCGCCTCCCTCACAGAAGCTCATGATGTTGAGGTAAGTCACAATGTGGGAAATATTGTGAGAATTTGTCCAAAACTTCTTGTGAATATAACCAAGGTTTTGAGAGGTCTCCGGCACTCCTTCTCCGTTCTACCGAGCTTGCTGTTGCATGGGCAAACTTTACTGAATTGGGGTGAACCTTGAGTTTATTGAAGAATTGCCAAGGACACAAGGTTGGTGAATTTGCATGAGCTACTCTCTCTCTCTCTCTCTCTCTCTCTCTCTCTCTCTCTCTCTCTCTCTCTCTCTCTCTCTCTCTCTCTCTCTCTCTCTCTCTCTCTCTCTCTTCCCCCCCCCCCCCAATGAGTGGCTAGAGACAAACCTGGAGACAAAGATTTGGGTTTCTTGTAATGAACCTACGAATTGCTTGTGGATTCTAAGAGCAATTTAGCAGTGCAGAATGCCTTTTTTAATTTTATGGCCTTTGTAGCTATTCACGCCAATTCTTTTATAGAGTTTTTCATAGTTTTTAGAGTTCTTTTAGAGTGTTTTATAGTACCCCTCTAATTTGTGGAAATTCCAAAAATACCCCTCAAATTTTTAAAATTCCCAAAATACCCTTATATCTATTTTTGTTTGATTTTTCAAGATTTTCTAATCTTTACTCCTTTTTGACAATTGACATCTATTTTTGAGGGCTTAGCATCTAATTTTTCAGAAAATACCTTGCGAAAGAAGAGAAATATGTCTTAAAATAATGAAGCTATCCATATCAATTTTTAGTTTTAGCATCTTATATGATAGACAATCAGTCTTCTTATGAAAAAGCTACAATTTATTTATTTTTGGTGAAATTTACGACAAAATATTGTGGCTATTTCAAGAATTTTTGAAATTTGAGGGGATTTTTTGGGAATTTCCACTAACTACAGGGGTATTTTGGTAATTTTCCCTTAAATCTAATGCTCACAAGGTAAAGGAATAAGATTAAAAAAACTTGAACAATCCAACCAAAGTATTTACAAGGGTTTTTTGGAATTTGTGAAATTTGAGTGGATTTTCGGAATTTCCTCACATGAGGGCTATTTTAGTTATTTTCCCTTGTGTTAATTGAAAAATTTAAGCACATTTTTAAGCCTCAATAATTGTAGCTCAAGGATTGACCTCTAGGTCAAACAATCCAGCCAAAGTGGTTACAAAGGTATTTTGGGAATTTGTGAAATTTGACCGGTATTTTGGGAATTTCCTCAAATGAGGAGTATTTTAGTATGTTTCCCTTATGTAAATTAAAAAGTTTAAGCACATCTTTAAGCTGCAATAACTGTAGCGCAAGGATTGACCTTTGGATCAAATTCCACATAGATATTGGAGATGGAGACATATTTCCCAACATGCTCTCACTCAGGATATTAGATAATAGGGGGAGCTTCTAGCTGTAAAGAGAAGGGGAGTATTAGAGGTAGAGTAAGGATAAGAGAGAGAAGGAAAAGAATGCAAAGCTTGCAAGATAAGATAGAAAAAATTTCAGAAATGAAGAGTGAGATAAATATCATAGAAGAACCGATCGAGATAATTACAAGCAATGTCAGAGAGAGGGAAACGGAGCGGAAAAGGGAAAGTAGAGAGAGTGTGTCATTTGCCTGTAAATATAGGATATCAAGTAGACTAAAATATATCTTGATATCTAGCTGCCCTCATTGAATTTTTGAGCAATGGCTTCATCTTCAACGTGCACGGTGAGTTTGTTCTTGAATACTACTAGCAGTGTCTCTATGATGCTTGATTGCACAAAAAGATTTTTCCTACATGGTAAGTAATGACTTAATATTGTATTTCTTATTGTGAGAATTCATGGTTCGAGGAAATGACTTCTGTCTTGCTCTTGGTCCAATTTTGAATGGTGTGCTCTATGGATTGCGAATGATATAATATAACACCCAATGTTTATGTTTGATGAATACCATGGTTTGATAGACCCGCTTGAAGCTAGTAAATTGATGTTTGTTAAATGCCATGGTTTGATAGATGAGTTTTAAGCCATGGAAGTGTGTTCTTTTGTTGGTGGAATGTCATTGCTCATTCTGGTGGGATGTAACACCTTATCATCCCACTTTGTAGGGATCTAAATTTATTCCAAAGAACAAGCTATTTAAAATTCCTAATAACAAAAAAACTCTTGAAGGCACAAACTCCAACCGCGTAGAGAGATTTTGCAGTGCATACACAACCCTAGTAGATATATTAGAAAAATATTTCTCAAAAGATTCCTCCAAAAGCTCTCTCCATTCCCACCCCCATCTAGTACAAAGGCTTGTTGTCCTTTTTAATCCCCCTTCTAGCACAGAAATTGTCAAAGTCCTTGGAGACATACTCTCCACCGTTGTCAGTCATTAGCCTCTTGAGTTTCTTGCTAGATTGATTCTCAATGAGTGCTAAAAAATTACGGAACACAGGAAGAACTTGATCCTTATGTTTCAAAGGATATGCCCACACCTTTCGAGTAGAGTCATCTATGAATGTCACAAAATAGTTGGCCTTCCTAGAGATTTGGTTGACATAGGACCACAAACATCACTATGTACTAAATCTAGAGGTTGAGCTCGCTTTTGACCCAATGGTAAGTTCACGGACCTAGTCTGTTTGCCATAGATACAATGCTCACAAATAGGAAAGTTAACATAAGACAAGACAGGTAAGTAGCCAAAACGAGTCAGAGTTCTCATTCCTTTTTGGCTAATATGACCTAGACGGCAATGCCACAACTCAGTAGACAATAGCTAGGCTATAGATATGTAATCATGACCAACATCTGACACATGCATGAAATACAAGGTACCATGCTTCTGACCTCTGAGTACAACAAGATTACCTTTGCGTACTATCCACGAACCATTGCCAATGTGGTGTTGTACCCCAAATCATCAAGCTGACCAACAAAAATCAAGCTCTTAGTCAACTTGGGCACATGTCTGACATTATATAAAGTAAAGTGCGTGCCATTCCTTAGATGCAATTTGACGTTTCCGACACCCTCAATGTCTAGTTCATAAGCATCACCAAGTGTCATAAAAATTAATATCTAACCAACCCAAATGATTTTCTCATATTAAACTGATCACTTAATGTGGGAGAATACACGGGAATAAGGGTTAAGATATAGACATGTGCTTATAGATCTATCTCAACACGGGGCCAATGGTAAAGGAGCCCAAATGAGAGATGGTCTATCAAAGAGCAAGGCTAACCAATGGAGCATAAGACCTTAGGGTTAGCTTCATTGAAGACCTCCAATAATGTGTGTAAAAGTCCTTTGACCTTAGGTAAGCTAGGGCTGAGCTTGAGGCGTGGGAACCCGACCCAACTCGAGGTGCTTGTCCTGCTTGTCATGCTTGATGACTAAGGTGATTGAGATGCTTGAGGTGCTTAATGATTGAGATGCTTGAGGTGCTTGACATGCTTGAGATGTTAGGGTTGCACTTGAGGTGAGAACCCAGCCCAAGCTTAAAGTGCTTAAGGGCTAATATTGTGGTGGGAACTGGGCCTATGCATGAGGGGTTGAGGTGTCACAAAGTCAAAGATTCAATCCCTACAAGGAGGGGGCAAGCCCTACATGACGGGGGATGAGAGAGAACACCCACACACTCACACAAGGCATGCATGGTACAAAGAAAGCAAAAGAGACACTTGTCAAGTTCCTCCTCATGTTTCCCTCATTGTGTGCCTGAAGCCTATTGGTTGGCCACCCAAGGGGTCCAATGATAATTTAGGGGATTTAATTAATTGATTTTGCATTTATAAAGTCCTCTCTCTCAAAGGAGAAAGGGGGACACTTGTCTCAAGGCTACCCTTGCTGCTTGTAATGCCTCCTACTTATGATTGGCTAGGCCTAGAGGGGTCCAATGAGCTTCAAGCATGAGCTACAAGGGGGGGTCGACCCAAGCAAGCTAGGGGGTTGCTTAGGGGGTATACTCACCCACACACACTCAAAAACACTCTCATGGTGTGCTATGCAAGGTGCAAGAGCTCCATCTCCTTCTCCAAGCTCCTTGAGAAGTTGACAGCCTACACCAACACTCTTGGCTATGGAATGCAAATCCAACAAAGAGCTATGCTTCAATGCTTAAGCTTTCCATCTTCTCCATCTCCATTACTATGCTATTATGTATGCTAAGCAAGAAGAGTGATGATAAGTGAGGAATTATGTCTTTCTCCTATGGAATACTTCTTCTTCCTCTTCCCTACCCTCATTCCCTGCTAGCTCTCTCCACCTTCAAAGGTGTTTGAGGTCTTGGGACTGAGGCTTGGGATAGTTAATGCTTTCTACAAAGTGCATGTTATGATTATTGCAAGAAGGCTAATGGTTTATTGCAAGTAGATTAATTTTATTGCAAGGTAGATTAATTGTTGCTTTAGGCACAAGTTGATGCATTAAAATATACATCTTCATGCACTCAAATGATAGGGAACACAAAGACTAATGATGTTCACAAGTTCTTGATTGTTTTCAAGCTAAGATTGATTATTGATATTATGCAAAAGCTTGGTATATGAAGCTTCCACCTTCATACTACCAAAGAGGCCTCAAGGAACACAAAGATTGTATTTTACCAAGTCTCTCTTAATGAGAGAATCTATAATACAAATCCCTTCTGGAGGGGGGACCAGCTCCACATAAATCCGGTCCTCAACTGTTGTCATATTCTCTAAACTCTCTCTCTCTTGAAAAAGTATTGCTCATGCCTAGTTAATTAAGTGTTATGATTGAGTTGCTACTTCCAATTAAGTTCACCCTCTTTGCTCTCAAAGTTGCTCACTTTAATTCTCTTAATTCCTCTATTCTCTAAGTTCATAGGCCATTTCCATTACACCAAGTCTCACTTGGCCACAAGAATAAGTAGAGAACCACTCTCTACGTGGTGTCACATGGAAACTCGCACCGGAATCTACTATCCAATTTTGTGCATACTGCACATCTTCTATAACAAGAGCCTCTACTGGTAGATCTGCTGTGAAGACCAATAAGTCATAGTTAAGTGGCATAACAACCAGTGGAAGAGTCTCCACAATAGGAGCATTTGAAGACTCTAGCACATTGATATTCTCTAACTTTTCTTTGCCCTTGTTTGAATCATCAGAATTAGAAGTTTCACCGGATTGTTTATCCTTCTTGCTTTGCTACCATTTCCTGCAATCCTTCTTCACATGCCCTTTTTTATGGTAGTGATAGCACTCGACATAATGCATAAAACCCCGAGACTTACTGCGTGAGCCCCCACGTTCCTTGCTTTTAGCATGACTTTGAGTGTGACCCCTCTGTCTATCACTAGCAACATACGCATCACCATCCTTCTTGCCTTTGAGAGATTTCCTGCGAATCTCCTTGGTAAACAGACTCCCAAGGACGTCATTGTACACTAGACCGGTACCAGGTGCTGAGTTGCTAATCATAGTACAAAACGTATCCCAAGAAGAGGGTAAACTGCATAGCAAGAATATACATTTGATTTCCTCATCAAAGACCAAACCTTGAGTGATCAACTGAGTGAAAATGATATTGAACTCATTAATGTGAGTAGAAATAGTGACCTCTTCCTTCATTACAAAGGTCAAACAGCTTCTTCATCAAGAAAAACTTATTAGTGGCATTGTTCTCATAACTGGAACACAACTTATCCCATACATCTCTAGCAGTCCTTTCTCCAACTATAGTAAAGTACACAAATTTGGCCAAATGCAAACGGAGGGTAGATTTGGCCTTAGCATCAAGTTTCTCCCACTCAACATCTGTATACTCACCCTCTCGGCGCTCGATGATAGGACCCAACTGGCATTTTTGTATAAGAACATCTTCAATCTGCTCTTTCCAGATAGCAAAATTTATCCCATCAAATTTTTGGATATTGTAAATATCCTTTTCCTTGCTAGATGACATGGCTACAAGCTAAAGATAATATGGCGATAAACACTGGTAATTCTGGGAAAATTCAGCAGAGTTTTCCCCAAACAACTGACAAAATCTCAATCCAAAAATGTCAAAAGAGATCAGTAATGCATCAAAAGTAATGCTCTCAAAGCATAAGACAGGCGCATCACCCACTAACTGTGCATAAAAAGTCAAAAGCTGACCAAGACTGCCAAGACGGCGTCAAATGCACCTAGCCCTCTCTATGGCGAGGCCACAAAAAGGGGTACTCCAGCAACTTGTATCACCGAAAGGATCTCAACATTTGAGAATGCCCCAACTCAAGAAAACCTCACGCTATCGACCCTCACAAAAGGTTATGCAGAAAAGAAACCAGCCCAGTCTTAGAAAGGGCCTCCGAACCGAGTCTTAGAAATGATCGGGATTGCCAGAAACAAGCCAAGTCCTCTCCACAAAAGGTACATATGGCAGTTTCCACAACTCAACGTACATCCACTGTCAACAATACTACAAGGTGCAGTATAGGCGCTCAAACAGGCACCAAACAAAATGTGCAAGCAGTAAAAAAATCCCAAAACCACTCTCAAAAGAGCTCAAGAACCATCAAAAAGTGCCAAAACAATGCATATGTGCATCAAATACTCCCACTGAAATATGTGCTGATGCTAAACATTGCAACCTGTAAGAAACCTAGATTTCCTATATGTATGCAAGAACCTGTGAGGAGATGGATGCCTGAAAAACCCGAGACAATGTCGATGCCAAATAGTGCTCCTAATTAGCCCATAAACATCGTCTCAATAACACATAATAGCCATAAAACGGCTATATACCATCCCAAATAGTCTCTGAACAACCTGCACTTGTGTCCTATACCTATACCTGTAGCTGTAGCAAAAGTGGAGTTGAAAAACACAACTCCTGAAGCGTAGCTCGGATGAAGCTTTCGGCTGCACGAACAACTTGGAAAGGGGGGTAAAACCTCATGACACCTATTGGAAATGCTCTTGGAACGCTGAATTTGCCGATGCCAAAATCAGAAACTTGTTTGCACTTTTGAAAGTGTGTGCGTGCATGGACGCAAAAACGGCAAGCACAAACCCTGCTCTGATACCAGTTGAAGGTGCCAAGGGAAGCGTGTGTGAGTGCAAGAGAGAGAGAGAGAGAGAGAGAGAGAGAGAGAGAGAGAGAGAGAGAGAGAGAGAGAGAGAGAGAGAGAGAGAGAGAGAGAGAGAGAGAGAGAGAGAGAGAGCTACTTTGGGTGGATCTCACAGTAACGTTATCCTGTTGTAGCTCCTTATTCTATTGTATTAAAGAACAAGTGTATACATGTTAAGTTAGTAGATGGGTTAGTAGTAAGTGGGATGTCCAACCAATTGGCCCGAATCCCAACATTGGATGCCACATTCAGTACCACCATTGCAATCATCAGGACCATCGCCCCCCTCTTCGAAAAAGAAAGAGGGGAAAGTCCAAAACAAGGGAAAAACCATGGAAGAGGATAATTGGGATTCTATTTGGAAAGAGGTTCTAGAATCACCATTACAAGTACGATTGGGATCGTTATTGAAATTGGTTTTGAATTTTCATAACGCTTTGCTGAGTCAAAAGTTCAAAGCAATGAAGGAGATGGAAGTTGATATTGCGGTAGCTGAGGGTGAGTGAAATGATTCAGTCCCGTTGGGCCGGCAACTAGGATTACAAATACACGTATTCTAGAGCTTTCAATAAGATATCATGGCACATATATCGACAAAGTCCTATTAGATGGAGGTGCGGGAGTGAATATTACTACTCAAGCGGTTGGATCCTTGGCCAGAGCAGCCTGAGATAGATCCACAAGAGCTGGCGGAGGTTTACAGGGCCCATCGGCAAGATTTTTGGGGATTTGGCTACATCAATATTTCCTCGTCACCAGAGCGTGAAGAGGAGCAGCAACCGGAGCCTTCAACAGAAAGAGGCTAAAGATGTGGGTTTGCGCAATCCATCGTGCGTGCCAAGTGTTATGGCATAAGCCACACATTGAAGTCCTGCGGATGTCCACACATTGTGGACTAGGAGTTCATGTGGCTTTGGGACAGTTCTTCATGAGATATCATGGGACAAGACAGGGTTTTACACCGTTCTCGATCTGCATTGGAGCAGCGGGTGTATTTGGGGGGGCATACCAGTCTTTGTGGATAAAGTATGTATGGGTGGTAGTAAAGCTAGACATTTTCTTTCAAACTATTTTGACTCCCAAAGTCCCAATGAGTCAGTTGTGGAAAAAGGTGTGTGACATTACCACCTACAAAGGTAATGAAGCAGCCCCTAGGAATAAAGCGTGCTCATGTGTGGCAGTCTATTGATGATATTTTTCATCTTCTTGAAAAGGAAAAGATAACCGATGATGATATATCCATCCTAAAGTTTGTAATCAATAGTTTTACAACACAAACGATGGGTTCTTGGGGGGAGACATGCAAAACACATTACATGGTGTGTTGAACATTTGATTTTTACATAGAAATACATCTGTATGCAAAACTAAATTTGGCTTTTTTTTCCAGCACATTCTTTTTGCACATAGTGCATTTTTTCTCAACACTTATGGTTCATTAGGCATTTGGAGTAGCCAAGTAATGGAGCAGTCACACTGTCAAGCAAAAGCAATGTATTTTAAAAATACACGACATGGAGGTGGAAGAAAAAAGAGCAATGCCCTTCACGAGATGTTCAATTGGTTCTACAAAGTTTTAGCAGGAAGAGAGATAAAGAAGACAAGAAGTTTGAAATGTAGAATAGGAAAAGTGGTTAGCTTGAGGCAATCACAATCATATCATGCTTCGAGTGCAAAAGATCGATTTGGACGTTGGTTGGAGATAAAGCGGCGTGATGGAAGGTGTTGAGTGGAGATTTTTTTTTTTGACACTAATTCTTTCTATTGTAAGCATGCATTGTCATGCAAAGTGATTTGTAAAGGCACCAATTATTAGTCCCATGGGTCAACTTTGGTCTATTTGAAGTTTTTTTTAATTTTCAGTGATTTATTGAGTTTTAAATTTTTTGTAAAATTTTAAGTACTATATAAGTCAAAACTCACAACATAATGTTCATTTCTTGTTTGCACATTTTAGAAGATTCTCTCGAGCCCAAACATACACGCACTCATATCTTGCACAACATGGACGATACACAAGATCACACCACCACACACAACCATGACACCACCGCCACTGACAACACTGAAAATCTACAACCAACATCTCATACATAATCCACCGCTTCAAATCCACATCCTCAACCACAAGTGGATAAACCAACACAACAACTAGCTCCAAACACCAAACCGCTCCCCCAACCTTCGACTACAGAGGATTAGAACACCATGCGATAGATTTTTGGTGATCTCCAACCACCTCATCATGTGAATCACACATCTCTGCCGGATCTCAAACCATTCGCAGCTCTAAATAGACCAACACAAGAAACAAGACCTGGAGCTCAAGCAACGGTAGCATTTGGAGCTCAAGGAATGGCAACGCCTGAAGATCAAGCAACGGCTGCATCTAAAGCTCAAGCAACTGCTACATTAGGAGAAAGTTGGACTCACTTTTGGGCCTTTCAGTTCTAGAGAGAGAGTGGCGCTCGACCAATGAGGAAGAGGCTAACGTTACGTTGAAAATCGACATTTTGGAGTTAAGCTCTTTTCAAAAAAAGGGAGGAAATTTTATTTTGGTTCATCAAATTGCACAATTTCACGCTTTCAAGGCATAAATGCCGTAAGTCGTACTAACTATGTACCGAGGAATTTCAGAACTTTCATTGAAGACTCTATCTAGTACTTTGTTCCCGCCCAAATATGACTTTGAGTAGCTCTACTTCCCTCTCAAAACTTCTTCCCTTTTTTATATTTGCACTAACCTTTCTGTGTATTCATTCTACTGCACACCATGTCTACTTCTCGAAGGCCTAGCACTACCATTGATTCTGTTAGCATTTTTAATAGTTATACTACAGACGATCAAGCATGGATTCCATCTCGTATAACTATCGGAAGTTGGGTTCTACTGCAAACTAGGAGGAGGAAGAGGAGGCAACACAATGATTTCGTGGAGGCTTTCAAGGGTCAAGTTAAAGAGTTTAAAGTGTGTGCACAAAGCAAGCGGGTGAAAGAGGTCCTCATACAACATGATTTCTAGCATGCAGACTTAAGGTTGCAAACATCTCCTCCAAGTTTTCCAAGGCATCGACCCAACTGTAAGTTATTTCAGCATCTCGCTTAGTGCATGATTATGTTCGAATATTAAGTGGTGGATATCATCTTTGGTATGTTTCAGATATTTATCCATCGAATAGGACAGATTGGCAACCAGTTGAGAGTATAGTTGGGATTTTTGATGCTTTCCATGCAAATGTACCGAGCTGGAAGACAACACAAGGAACTTGCAGATAATGGAATTTTCTTTTATGATATGTCATATGTGGAACCGAGAACTTCCATTGGTTGGGGTCGTGTAGCTCCTTTGTTACTTCTATCCTTTGACAGCAAGGATTGGTCCCTACCTACTTCGCAAACTAGTGAAAGATTCAAGAATAAGTTGTTTCAAGATATACAAAAGTCCCTCAAGTATTCAATTGCCACAAAAATAGTTCGGCTCGCAGTATTTATGCCTCTTGAAGTGTTTGCAGATTTTTTCTTCGATGAGCAAATAAGAACTACCGCAACAATGTTCATTTGCAAGTCTGAGAGCTGTTTGGACTTTTTAGATGATAACTAGGATAGGAAACAATCACAGAACAAAATCTGTATTTTGCAAAAGAAGTCCATAATTTGCAAGTTCATTATAAGCTCTCAAAATTTCTTAGTATCGTTTTACTATATTAGATATCATCTTGTTAGTGGGCAGCTTATTCCACTTGACCAAGATACAGAGAACAGCCTCGAGAACAAACCTTTATCAATGGAGCTCTACTTTCGAGACAGCCTACTTACTGTGATAGAGACAATGTCAAGCACAACTCTGGCACAGCTTAGGATAGATCTTACATGTGAAGAACTTCCACTTTTGCCGGAATTGTATGCATTCAGTCTCAACAATAGAAAGGTGCCTACTAAATCGATAAATTTTTATTGTCTTTAATACACTATGACTGCATCTAACTTTTTCTTCTTTTCAGATTCCAAGGCGCAAGGAGAAAACAACATTGTGCAAGGAGTCCATAACAAATACACTTCACTTAATTGCTTCCACCGGAAGCTAGGTCACATACCTTGTGCACGCAAAGAGCTTTGATGCCATGCAAACCATGATGTACTCTTCAAAATGACTAATGCAAAGATATTTTTTGGCGGTCAAACAATGTTTCAAAAATGTACATTTTCAATGTTTCAAAACTTTACATATTGTGTTGTTTCTGTCAAGAGTAATTTACTCCCTTTCCCAGCTATTGTCCTCTCCCCCAGTTTGTGCCACTCGTCCCCTGTCCTCTCCCCCAGTTTGTGCCACTCGTCCCTTGCCCTCTGCTCCGGTTGCTCCCCTGCCCTCTGCTCCGGTTGCTGCTACCTCTGCCTCTGGGGACGCTGGTCTTGGGCATCCTTTCGCGTCGCTTGAAATCATGGGCCTCTTCCATGGCTTCCCATGCTTCTTGCACTTGTGAAGCTTCCCGCTGTTCTTGCTCTTGCCGTCGACGTGCAGCCCATTCCTCTACTTCTACGGCGTCCGCATAATATTGGTGTATTGCTTCTTGCATATTTCAAACTTCTTCTTGAGTCTGATTGTGGCGTTGGGTCATTTCGTTAATGCTAGCCTCTTCGAACTCGTCAGCTCTCGCCGCTTCCTCTCTTGTGCGTCTGTTTACCGAGATTATAATATGCTGGATGGACATTATAGAAAAATGTCGCACATCGTTGTTGGTGTAGTTATGTAATCGAAGTTCCTGTAGAAGCGTGATACAGACATCTGTTGCTTCATACATACGTTGCAGCAAAGAATAAAACAACAGATTACTTACGTTCGGTATATCCATAATTTGACTGATGAGAAACATGGCATTTAAACAGGTTTGCCAGCCACACCTATAGTCATCAGTTTGTGTGAGCACGGTTACCCGTTCGTGCTTGACTACATTTCCTAGATCATGTTCTAACAAAAGATGCTCTACACAACATACAAGTTTTTTCACGGCACTACATACATAACCACTTGAGTCAGCAACACATTCCAAAGAGACACTACACTGCTTTCTAAATGTACCCAAATAGACCTTACGTTTTTACACGACCGTGAAACGCCCTGCTTTGCCCGGAGTTTGCGTAGTAAACAATCTTAGCTTCCATGTCAAATAACATCAGACTCCAATGATCACTACAAAGACACCATCAAAGATGAGGAGAGATTCGCAATGCAAGATGTTTTTTACAAGGCAAGAATATACTCACGATTGATTGTACGCAGTGAGCAGAAAGCGCGCTAGATCAAAGTTGACTCTGCTAAACCAGTTCATCAGACTCAAAAAGGAAACTGAGTTGTTCTGCAGATAAGGCAATATCAGCGGATCTATTACGTATACTTTCTCTTGAACCTTAGGGGGCAGAAGCGAGACAGCGTGGCTAACATGAACAAATGGCAAAGATTAGACTTGAACACCAAGTGAGTCAATACCGAGCGAGTGGGGCAGCTACTATCGAATTCCATACGCCACTGATTTTCTTGGTATTGACCATTGTCTTGGCTGAAATGAAGAACTTGACGACTACCTTAAAGACATGGGTCAATATCGAGCAAGTCAGCGGCGGATTCCAATTCCATAAACAATTGACACTCTTGGTATTGACCTATGTATTTAAGGTAGTGAACCATTATAAAGAAAAACTTGGCAACTGCCACAGAGACATGGGTCAATACCGAGCGAGTAGTACCAAAATTTAATTTCATTACCCACTATCTCACTTGGTATTGACCCATGTCTCGGTAGAGACCCATTTAATGAGCATAAGAATTAAAGAGCATGAGAATTACCACAAAGCAACATTGACGACCTCATTTTTTGTGAGAGAGTCGGTGAAATTGCGCATGCACATGAAGTCTACATTATCGAGGTTGGTAATGCAGGCCTCCTCTGACCTTGCAGGCAGCTATATGTGCGCATGCAGAGGCGCTGAGCTCAACAAAATTCTCAACTCCTCTTCATTCTCCTCGTTGATTTGCTCTAAAATAATTGACTCATCCGATACGTTGAATGGCCCTTCCGATGCAGACCCTTGCCCTTCCCTTTCTTGAGCTGGCTCCCTGGCTGCCTTAGGCTCCTCACTAACAGCCTCCCTAACAGCCTCAGGCTCCGGATCATTTTCCTTCAATATTGGTTGCTCCATAGATGCCTCAGGCTCCACCTTGACCTGCTCTGGTCCCTCATCATCCACGATGGGCTGCGGATCCTCCATGACTTGCTCATTTTGGTGTCTAGCTGGATCCTCGATAGCTGTCTCTATTTCTTCCATGACTGCCTCGGGGTCCACTCTGGCTTGCTCTTGGCCCTCTGCGGCTATCTCAGCCTACCCATCTGTGTCGTTTCTCTCAACCCGTGATCGGGTCCTTCTGCTGTTTGTTTCAGCCCTAGACGGCTCTGTCTGTCGTGCACGAGGATGGAGAGGGGGGATGTTGAGAATATCCATGGTTCTACTATCCCGGATTGGTACTGGCTGAAGCAGCCAGTACCAATCCGGGATACAATGGCTGAAGCAGCCCATTGTAGCGGAAACGAAGCCTACGAAGAGTATCAAAATCCCGCGGCATGATAGTGACCCAGTGTGCATGGGCAGCCAGGATATATCCATCGCTGAAGAATTCCACGAGGTAGTCCTCAGCAATTTCTTGAAGGCAGAGGAGTGCACTGCTGGCCCATCGAATGCCGACTCTCCACGCTCACAAATCTCCCGCACTACTCGCTGGAAAGGGAGACGTGTCATTCTATCCTACGGAGCTCTTGCTGTACACCTCTGTGCGCCTCATATCGGCGTCTTCTTGCTTGAGCATTCAAAGATTCACTGTTGCTCTCCTAGCGCAGGCCTTAACATGAGGCATCTCTACAAATACAATAACACCAAAAGACAATTCATTTGTCAGCACAAGGGACTTCAGATTTAAGGAAAGGTCAGTACCAAGCAAAAAGATGGATAGGAAAGAGTTGCCTTGCCTTATTCGCTCGGTGGTGACCTCAGAAAATAGTAATGGTAGACATGACTTATATGCTCAAAGGTCACTACCGAGCGAATAGGTGCATAGGAAAGAGTTTGCCTTGCCTTATTCGCTCGGTAGTGACTTCAAAAATAGTAATAGCAGATATCACTTACATTTTCTGAGATCACTACCAGGCGAACAGGTTTGCAACCCCTGCAAAAAAATACCTTATTTGCTAGGTGGTGACCTCAGAAAAGTGTACAAGCAAGCGAACAGGTTTGCATCCGCTGATACAAAATAGCAATGTGAAGGAGATCTTAAATCGATGCGGTTCTAACTGTCATGTCGTTCCCTCCGATCACCTCCCCTAATATTGGGGGCATGATACCATTGATTCTCTCTCCCACGTCCACCTCTCATGAAACCTCATGGAAGTACCACCCTCTCATGAAACCTCATGCCCAGGCTCTGCTTTTTAGGCTTGTCTGAAAGTCTATTTAAGAAGCAGTTGTTTCAGAACCTCCCTCAGGGTTTCGCAGAACAACTAAAAGAAGCTTAGGATAGTGGCGATGCCTTTCCAAGGTATACTCCCGCAGCGCCAGCAACACCGCATCCGGGCCCTCCTCATGAGGTCCCCCCTTGGCCCTCCCCCGATGTTACCTTTAATGTTCTCGACCGACACAGCTCGGGAGTGGCTGCTGTCAACACGGGAGTCAATTCTCGAGGTAAGTTGCTGGTAATTCTTTGCTTTCTGCTCCCAATTTCCAAGCTCCTAGTTTGAAGAGCTTACTTGCTAAATGCTCTGTGCAGGATGCTAGCCTGAAGCTGCAGCAAATGCTGATCTTCAGGCAGAGGATCTCAATCCTTAAAAACTCTCTGGAAGCAAGAAGGCCTAAAGACATGCAGTGAGTGCTCGCCGAGAATGGCTCTATGGAGGCAATCATTAATTGGCTTCAAGAAATGAAGGATGAAGTGCTTGAGCTAGCCAGTAAATATGAGGAAGCCATTAACTTTTCAAACATGCTTTGCGAAGAGATAAGCTGGCTGTGAACCCTAAACCCCTAAACCTTAACCCCCCCGAAAATTAATAGGCCACTCTTTGTAAAGTCTGAAGTGTTTTCTAACTCAAACCCGGTGTTCAGTTGTAATTTTGTTTATTTCTTATAAAATCAAAAGGCGTATTTTGCAAAAGAAAGCCCTAAATCCGCAACAAGCAGGGGTTACCTTCCCCTTATTTGCTTAGTATTGACCTCTGTACTAGCAGACATCACTTAAATTTTATTTTGGTCAGTACCAAGCGAATAGGACGCTTTGGACTAGGTGACCTTACCTTATTCGCTTGGTACTGACCAACTACAGCAAATTAAAGCGCACGGGACCGAAATCAAAAGGCGTATTTGGCAAAGGAAAACCCTAAATCCGCAACAAGCAGGGGTTACTTCCCCTTATTTGTTTAGTATTGACCTCTGTACTAGCAGACATCACTTAACTTTTGTTTTGGTCAGTACCAAGAAAATAGGGCACTTCGGACTAAGTGACCTTACCTTATTCGCTTGGTACTGACCAACTACACAAAATACAAGTGCACAGAAGGGTAGTAAGTAGCATACCTCTTCACTGTGTGTAGAGTTCCGCGTTGCTAAAGCACTGCAGAACAAGAGTAAGAGAAGGAGGATGCGCGAGAGTAAGAGGTGATGGAGTTTGCTTACCGCGTAGCGTCGATGGGGGTAGAGTTAATTAGAATGATGCGCAGTAGAGGACGCGAAAAGAGGCAAAATAGTTGAAACTTGAGATGTTTGGCGGGGGTAATTCCTCAACTTAGAATGCTTACCTCGGGGAGGGTGACAAATTCACTTATGCGCGAGATTGCGGTTGGTAAATCATACTGCATGGGAATCTAAGACCATTTAATACTGGTTGTCCTTGAG
Source organism: Adiantum capillus-veneris (assembly GCF_014529385.1). Lineage (NCBI taxonomy): Eukaryota > Viridiplantae > Streptophyta > Polypodiopsida > Polypodiales > Pteridaceae > Adiantum > Adiantum capillus-veneris. The sequence goes on along the minus strand of NC_140949.1, from coordinate 40,306,169 downwards.
AGCGCAACCCACGTGCCTTTTTGAGTGACCGTTGAGGGTCAGACAGACGCCAATCGCCCTTGCAGTCGCCATCTCCATCTCGCACCTTCTGCCTTTGCCTTTTGTGCGCCCTTCCCCTTGGCCAGCTCTCGTGATCCTGCGTTTAGAGTCAGACGCCGATCGCCCTTGCATTCGCCATCGCCTTTGCCTTTTCTGCGCCTTTCCCCTTGGCCAGCTCTTGTGATCCTGCGTTTAGAGTCAGACGCCGATCGCCCTTGCATTCGCCATCGCCTTTGCATTTTTTGCGCTCTTCCCCTTGCCCAGCTCTCGTGATCCTGCGTTGAGTGACCTCCACTGGGTCGAGTCCTTTGCTGCCGCATCGCCATCGCCATCGCCTCCCTACTAGTTCTTGCTGTCGGTGGCCTACATCACCATCCAGCTCGGCACCATTGGATATTGCAGAGACAAGTTCTTTCTCCTTGCCTCTCTCCTTCCTGTGTGTTGTTAACTGTGTGCGCACCGAAGCCACTGCGTTAGGGTAAAAACGCATGCATGGTTGGAATAATTACTCATTATGTGATCGTATCACATTCATGGTTGGAATAATTACTCCTTATGTGGTGACTGTATCACATTCATGGTTGGAATAATTACTCCTTATGTGACCTATAAATCTATCACTTATGCTCTGTTATTATCCACCTGTTCCGAATGCCACAAGACAGAACCAAGCAAATAGGACCCTTCGGAGATTCTTGGGGGCCCTACTTGCTTGGTACTGACTCAACTAATGTCACCACTTATGACATTAACGCACGAGACATAACCCGTCGATATGACATTAGCGCACGGGACATAACCAAGCGAATAGAGTTCTTCGGAAATTCTTGGGAGCCCTACTCGCTTGGTTCTGACTCAACTAACGTCAACTCTTATGACTTTAGCACATGGGACAGAACCAAGCGAAGAGGGTCCTTCATAAATTCTTGGGGACCCTACTCGCTTGGTTCTGACTCAACTAATGTCACCTCTTATGACATGAGCGCACGGGGCCGAACCAGGCAAAATAGGACATTGAGGGGTACTCGAGGCCCAACATTCTCTTTGTTATGACACCAAATAGTTTTGGCTTACTTTTTCTTTCAGTCATGGGGATCATAGTCCTGGAGACATACGTGAGCGATGAAGAAAAACTATTCACATTCTTATATAACGCCCGAGCTCATCACCGTGCACATGAACTATCAGGAATGTTCAATGCAGAGTTTTCTATACAGAGGATTATAGATTGCTCCTTTGAGTACCTACAAAAACATTTTCAACAGTATGAGGCAGTCACTTGTGACAATTCCATGACAGTTGATGGCATGCGATATGTGCATCCTGCCGACCTTGACCCTGACAAGAGTGCTTCAAGGAGACTGAATCACTGTCTTGAAAAGTGTCCCTCCAATGCACTGCTTGTACAAGACAAGTGTATGAAGCACTTAAAAAAATTTCGCTTATTGGAATTCTACCATGGGTTTGTCTGTTACTTATACTTGCAGACGGATGGCGAGTCAGAGACTTCGCAGTCAACAACTTTCGGTAGTTGTCCATTGGCGCCGGAGGAAGAGGTAGAGGATGTGGAGGTGCAATTCAATCCAGAAGAATAGCGGTAAGAGGTAATAAAGGAAACCTTTGATGCGGGTTTAACTCTTGTTTCTCTTGTGGATGCAGCAATAGGGTGCAGGCAAGAAAGCCCAAGCATGGAAGCGACTTTGCCTCTCAACTGTGCTCCCAGCTTTGCTATGGCGGGCGACACCCACTATATTCTGCTCACAGATATCATGCATGAGCTCAATATACGGGAGGACTACTGCCTAGTGGCAATTGAAAATTTTTGTGAGGCAGACATGGGGTTTGTGGACGATGATGCAGTGGACCAATATCTTATTGCTGACACATCTGTCCGCGACTCATAGTTCACTTCAGTGTCGCAACTGATTAAAGATACGTTCAATGAGGCGAAGTCCGGAGAGGACGATTTGCCAACAGATGAGCAGTTTGAATTGACAACAAAACAACTCGGCTTGGAAAACATGGGTAGACACGTGGCACCCGAAGATCATGTAATGAATAGTCAGTCTATTCACTTATGGGGGAGGTCGATGCTGGAAATGGATGAGAATCAGATGGTAACTTTTGTCGAGCATTCAGATAGTATTAGAGATGGCCGAGTGATAAAATATCATGAACATTTTTTTTTGCTGCTAGGTGCTAGTGTATGACGATAGTTTCCTTAGAAGAGCGGGAGCCTCACGCCAAGGGCTTGTCACTGGAGTCCAAGGCAAGGATGCAGCGTTGTCTCACTACATCGGGCATTTCAACCACAAAAAGGTTTGTAGAAACAATTCAAGTAATTGACAATTCTACTCATCTCACTTACGGATAATAAATTGATTGCAATTATTATGTAGATCATAATGTTGGAATTAGGGTTGCAGAGAAACACACACAGCTTGGAGAAGACGAAGGAAGCTCAAGGCACACAATAGAGAGTGTGTTACTTAGTGTGCAATGGAAAGATGGATAGCCCTAGAGTGATGGGCGTATATACAATGCACGGGGGAAAAAACCTCCTAAAGAGGGAAAAAATGCCCTGGCGGTCCTAGTGTGTTCACACACATCACTACCACATGTATATGGTAACAAATCCCCCCTGGAGTGATGCGGTGAACGAGAGCTGGCACATGAGTAATAGGAAGTGCCATGCCCTGAGGACAGGATCAGTCCACAAAGGGGAGTAATCCCAAAGCTTTGCGGAAAGCTTCAAGTTTCTCACGAGACAATGCCTTTGTGAAAAGATCTGCAAGGTTGTCGTATGTTGGCACATAAGCCAAGCTGATCTCTCCTGCTGAGAGCCTCTCCCTGACATAGTGGTAGTGCACCTCAATGTGCTTTGTGCGAGCATGAAAAACTGGGTTCCTCGCAACTGCCAATGCGCTCTGACTGTCAGTGTAGATAGTGTTGGCAATGTCCTGTCCAACACCCAAATCAACCATAAGAAGTCTGAGCCATACACACTCAACCGTAGCTGTGAAGACTACCCTGTACTCAGCCTCACAACTCAAAGTGGCCACAGTAGGTTGCTTCCTGCTCAACCATGATATACATGAACTACCAAGCATGAAACAAAAACCACTTGTGGACACTCGTGTGTCAAAACAACCAGCCCAATCTGATCCCGAAAAAGCATGTAAGTCTGGCGGCAATGATCCCCCATTGGGATAAAACAAGCCAAGATGTAAAGTGCCACTAAGGTAGCGGAAATTCCTCTTGACAGCCTGCCAATGCTTAGACCCTGGGATATGCATAAATCTGCTGACCTGTGAGACTGCAAACTGAATATCCGGCCTTGTGTTGCATACATAAATGAGGCAGCCAACAGCAGTTTGGTAAAGAGTGACATCAGCAGGATCACCAGCATTATGTAGACTCAACTTCAAACCTGTTTCCATGGGAGTGGCAATAGGTTTGCAATCCTCAAGTCCAAACCTACACAACAATGTCTCTATGTAGCTTTTCTTACACAAGGCAATACCACCATCACACTGCTTAAACTGTATACCCAAATAATGATGCAATAGCCCCAAATATTTCATCTTGAAAGTAGCATTCAAATCAGCCTTAAATTTAGAAATATGTCTCTCATTTGGTCCAGTGATAAGCAAATCATCAACATAAAGAACCACAATGAGAAGTACATCACCCTCACGCTTTACATACAATGTGCTTTCTATTGGACTGTTACGAAAGCCTTGTTTGACCAAATGTGTGTCAGCTTTCTCATACCAAGAACGAGGAGATTGCTTCAACCCATACAAAGCCTTGTTACATTTGCACACTTTGTCCTCTTGTCCTTTTATGAAAAAACCGCGAGGCTGCGTTACATAAACTTCCTCAAATATGTCACCATTCAAGAAAGTAGTAACAATGTCTGATTGATGTACATCCTAACCAAAATGAGCTGCCAATGCACATAGAAAACGTACAGTAGTCATACGACAAGTGGGAGCAAAAGTCTCTTCATAGTCTATGCCTTTTTGCTGTGCATAACCTTTTGCAACAAGTCGAGCCTTATGGCGATCGATCTCACCATCCGGCTTGCGTTTCAACTTGTAAACCCACTTCGTACCAATGGCCTTTTTGCCAGGAGGCAAATCACGTAAAGTCCATGTGTCATTTTCTATAAGTGCATCATATTCCGATTGCATGGCAGCCATCCAATTTTTTGAATTCTGTGCTTCATCAAAAGATAGAGGCTCCTCAACATCATGTAAACTAGACACAGCCAAAGCATAACAATCTGATGCATAAGATGCATGGCGAGAGCCTGAACGAGTATGACTAGACAAAGGTGCATCCAATTTACTGTCACGCAAAGTGTGCACCAGCCATTTTGGCATACCTCTAGCCTGCTCATTTTCAGCCCTTTCCTCATCAAGTACATCATGTACATCTGCATCAGTAATAGGCTGATCTAAAACATTTTCAGAAACCCCCATAGGCTGTACATTTGCCTCATTGGAACTTACATTCGTATTTCCACCACTGAAAAGAGGCAACAAAGTGTCATAAATGTCCTGTGAGCTTACATTACTGTCTCTAGTACATGACAGCAAGGGCTGAACAGAATCTTCCACAAACACTACATCCCGAGAAACCATAATACATTTTGTTTGCGGATGATACAACCTGTAACCTTTTCTTTCAGCACTATAACCAACAAAAATACATTTGACAGCCTTATCATCTAATTTTCTGCGCTGCACTTGTGGCACCAAAGCATATGCCAAACAGCCAAAAACACGCATGTGCTCAATAGAAGGCTTTCTATCATGCCATGCTTCATATGGAGTAATAGAATGCAAAGGTTTCGTAGGACACCTGTTAAGTACATAAGTGGCACACATAATGGCCTCAAGCCAAAAAGAATGCGACAAAGCTTGACTTTTGACCATACATCGTGCCATTTCCGTCAGTGACCTGTTTTTCCTCTCAGCAACACCATTTTGTTGAGGTGTATAAGGCACTGTACATTGGTGTTTTATCCCACGACTAGCCATAAATGCATTAAATTCATGAGACATATACTCCCCCCCTCGATCGGAACGGAGGGTGCCCATAGTACATTTCGAGACATTTTCAGCCATAGCCAGAAATTGTTTGAAGCACATAAAAACTTCGGACTTCACTTTAAGCGGAAATACGCATGCATGCCTGGAGTAATCATCAATGAAAGTCATGAAGTACAGGTAAATCCCCAAGGACGGAGTTTGCATGGGCCCACAAACATCACTATGCACAAGCTGCAACCTGCATGTGGCCCGAACTGAACCATCCTTTGGAAATTTAGAACGCTGCATCTTACCCAAAATACAACCTTCACAAAGATGTTTGACAGGTGCTTCAAGAGGCGGCAAAGAAGCAACCATATCAAATTTTTGCAAACGTAGCAAACTGGAAAAATTCACATGACCAAAAGGTGCATGCCAAAGTTTTGCATCTGAAATAGCCCTTGGATCTGCAACAGCATTTGCAAAATTTTGTCCACACTTGTCATACAAAGTGAGCTTATACAGCCCACGGCACAAAAGGCCAGATGCAACAATTTCATCACCAAAACTGAGATCATGAACTGTACATCTATCATCCACAAATTTGACTACAAGTCCAAGTCTAGCAAGTGCGGATACAGACAAGAGATTCTTCTTGATCCCAGGTACATAAAGTGCATCAATAAGTGTGAAGGAACTGCCATTAGCAGCAGTGAGCACAATCTTTCCAACTCCTTGAACTGGATAAGAGGTGTTGTTGGCACAAGTGACTGAATTCCCATGAGGGATAGACTCAAGAGAGGTAAACAATTCACGATGTGAGGTAATGTGCTTTGTAGCACCACTGTCGAAATACCACACATGTGAATCTGCATCAACTGACAAGCATGCATCATGGACAACAGGATTGTAAGTGCACTCTGCGCTAAAAGCCCATTCTACATCAACATCAGCATTATAGTCTCCTTTCACAGAAGACTCAACATTGGCTGCATTTGTAGTGGAACCACCCTCTTTCTTCTTAGCCTCTTTGGCCTTCAACTTAGGACACGACTTGATCAAGTGAGCATTGGCTTTACAATAATGGCATCGCATCTTCTTTTGCCCTTATCACCAGAATTGCCAGAAGAAGTGCTGCCAGCAGAAGCATTATGAACAGAATTTTTGCCACTCGCAGCAGAAACATAAGAAGTGGCTGCATTACTGTTACCACCCTTTCTTTGAGAAGCAATAAAAGCCTGTTCAACTGCACGCTGCCTAGTCCTATTTTTGCTGGAAAGTGACTCTTGCAACAACAATGTGCATAATGCATCAAACTTGACAACTTCAGGATTTCCTTGGGTCATAAGTCTCCAAGTACTAGAAAAAGTCTGGTAGGAATCTGGGAAGGCATCAAGAACAGTCTGCACAAGGGAACTATCTGAAATGACTTCACCTGCAGAAATAAGTTGCTCATTGATATCCTTGACACTAGCAAGGAAAGTGTCCATATCATCTTCCTCATGCATAATCTTCAACTCCAACTCTTTACGCAGCAAAGCAATTTTAGCCTCATTGCGGCTTGCATAAAGACCTGCTAAAATATCCCAAGCCTGTTTTGCAGATTTTGCTGAACGGATGTGAGGAACAATGGTGCGCTTCACAGACAACGCAAACAATGCATGAGCCTGTGCATCCTTAACATCCCAACGAGCTTGTTCTGCCGTAGGCAAAACAACTCTAACAGCTGCAATCCTTGCAGCAAGACCTGCAACATCCTCAACATCGCCTACATCCTCAGAACCAGGACGTACATCAATGCCCTCCACAATGTTCCAGACACCCTTTGACACAAGAACATGTTGCATCATATAAGCCCACATAGGGTAGTTGTCCCCATCCAACCTGTCCTCAGTAGCAAACATCTTGAACACATCTGTGTTGTTGTTGTCAGCCATGGTAAATGCTGCACCTGATGTGAAAACTGCCCGAGAATAGGAGAAACAGAGCGGGAACAACCTATGCTATATTGCACAAACCGTAGAAGACTATAAGGCACTTATTATGCAGAAAACGACACTGACAAAAATTCTGCACAAAATGACGAAATAGCCTATGCAGTACTGCCTGTAGTGGAAATAGAGGCCGAAATGAGCCCAAATCAAAATTCTGAGCAGACCAAGCTCTTGGAGCTTTCCCAAAATTTTTGTCGACCTGCGAACACTCGTCAAAGCTCACTGAAATCAGAGAAAGTGAGCAGGCGTGTGCTGGAGAAGCTGGCGACTAAGCCCGGGAGGACGTGACCTGCTCTGATACCAATTGTTGGAATTAGGGTTGCAGAGAAACACACACAGCTTGGAGAAGACGAAGGAAGCTCAAGGCACACAATAGAGAGTGTGTTACTTAGTGTGCAATGGAAAGATGGATAGCCCTAGAGTGATGGGCGTATATACAATGCATGGGGGGAAAAATCTCCTAAAGAGGGAAAAAATGCCCCGGCGGTCCTAGTGTGTTCACACACATCACTACCACATGTATATGGTAACACATAATATACCACAAGGAATATTCCGATGACAATGCAAAGTTCCCTCTCTTTGCAATGAAAGCTATTACAAGATTGTGTGGTGGGCACCCCCTCCCACTAAACGCAGAAAGAGTAATTCTGATTGAAAAACAGTTTGCTCTACGTGTATTTGGCATTGGGTATGGTTGCCAGGCACTCAGAGTCCCATATTTCATGTCCTACACAGCTCAGGCTCTGACTGCAGGGGTTGAAGACCCGGAAAGCTTAGATCCATACAATAAGCGGCTGTTTCTGAGGGAAAGAAGACGCATAATGCCCTTAGGGATGCTTCCATCAACAGAGGAACGAGCTCGTCTACAGAGCTTGCACATCGAAGAGGTACAAAGTGAGGAGGAAGGAGGTGCATCGAAGAGGATAAAAACAACGGGCTCAGGTCCATCTTCTCCCGCTCCTGACTCGTGACTGGCGCCACCTTGCATGGCGCTCCGCCGCATTTGAAGCTCCCCAAGCCATCTGTTTCTTCTCTTTGCGGATGTGTTGTAAAGACCGTGTAATTTCTGAACTCTTAAGAAGTTCCTTCTGCCTTGCTCTATGAATTAGTCGTCTATAAGTCCATTGGTGTAACTCTAATAGGCTATTGGACTTTTCTTTTCCTCCCCCATGCCGAGTGTGCTTAAAATAACCTGTTCTTGCCATGTAGTGGGTTTTTGCCATGCCTTGTGTGGACCATATTGATAGTGAGCCGTATGTCTTGGCAAAATATGGACCACGGTTGAACAGTATGTGCTGCATTGAAATAGAACAAAATGGTCAGTTGAGTACAATTTAAAATTTTGTTTTGTATATGTAGAATGCCAACCTACCATGTAATGTGTGATATGTTGCCCACCCCACCCTGTAAGGTAAGCCTTTTTCCAATCCAGCAAGGCTGCTTGAAATGATGTGAGCTTTTTGGTCCCAAGAATGTTTTTCAAGGTAGTGGAAAATTTTATCTAGTGATTTCCACACGTTCGCTTTGTGATTCTGGATTGCCCCACCACCAGCATTGTCTTTAACCACTTTATGTAACTGTTTCCATTTGTTGAACAAGATTCTCCTTTCTTCTGTATCTGAATCTTTGAGGCTAAACTCAAGAAACCTTCTTGCCTTCACTCCGCCTATCGATGCTTTCCTCGGTACCTTGTACCGACTTTGAGACATCTTAGGGTCCTCTTCGATTTTGACATTGCCTCCATGCAAACCAATGTCTGAGAGCACTCCCTCTAATGCTTTGATCACTCTTTTCGACTCACTCTCTGGCTTTAATGTCCATGCAAAACATATGTACAAATGAACCACCTTTTCAATTATTCGACAGAGTGCATGAAGTGTACAGACGTGAACTCTACTCAGAGGAATATCAAGCACTAGTTTAAAAGTTTTATCTTGAAGATGTCTGTTGGGAGCTCTAATCCATTGCACACTCTCAAGTGATTGTGCATCAGCCATGCAATATAAGCATGGATTTGCCACAGCTGCTCCGTGTGTTATGTTGTACATACACTTAAGAGTCTTTAAGTCACCTGCCATGTGCCATTCCACTGTGTAGTCGCCAAATCCTTCCACTGAAAGAACGGCTCCGTTTCTTTGTTCACTGATGATAGAAGGAATTTGGGTTTGACTAAAAACCCAATCGAGGATTTCAAAATTTTCCTTATCAACCTGCAATGAAAAATGAAAACACAAAATCAACAACCAAATAATCAATATTTTTGTTATCAGAGATTGAACGAAGTATACCTGAAATGATCCTAGAGATAGAATTTTGTTTTCTGACTGCACGCTGAAGTATCGTGGATCCTCTTTCGTTATTAATGGATCCAGAGCTCTGTTCATGAGGGTAATGGTGACTCTCTCCAACTTCTTGTTCTTCAGGACCTCGTACTCGTCGAGCTTCAAAACAAACTAGAGAACCCCACCGCACTCGTCTCGACTGATGTCAAAGAAGTGAACTGCATACCTTTGCAATGCTTCAAGATCAACGAAGAGGTTGTTGTGCTCGTTAAACTATACCTCTCTGCCGCCCTTGCCTAAGAGCGTTGCTTCAATATGGAATGGTGACCCAAGTTTCTCAAACACCTCATCGTTTACGTGCCGGCGAGCAGCCTTTACATGTGATGGATTTGGCAACAATGATCCTCTCTGTAGTTTATTTTGAGATTTTTTAGCTAATGCTTTGAAGAGTGCCCTGTATCCCATCCGCGAGATGCCACTCTCATCAAGTATTGCTTGCACTTCCATTGGTTCCTGCTGATTCTTGTTCATGAAGGAGGTAAGTAGCCTCCCTTTCAACTTACGAAATTTTTTCTGAGTTATCATCTCTTCAACTACTTCTTTTGGAACTAGACGGCTGTAATGCACCCCGGCATTGAAGCTTGCACCGTTCGAGTTTGGATGCAGTAAAGACCTGCCAAAAAAGCACAATGCGTTATGATCATGTATAGGAAAGTAAGTGTATCCACTTCTTAATGAAGCACATTGAAGAAACAAACTTTGAGTTACCTTAAAGCTCGTATTCGTTTTTTGAGGCCACCACTACCAACCTTCATGTTCTCAAGGTTGCACAAATCTCGTTTTCTTTTCCGACTACCAAGCACGGTGTCTTTCTCTCGCAAACTTGTGATCTTCTTCTCAAGGCCTTGGATTGTCTCTTTGTTTGATGAAATCTTTTGAGAGCATGCTTCATTAAGTTTCTTCAGCGGCATGTTCTCCATTGCCAGGAAGTTTCTTTGCCTTTCCGCATTCAATCCTCTCATTTCCAAATGTTCGGTGTATCCCAATAGCCCATCCTTGCCATCGCCTGTGAAATGTAAGAGGTTAGTGATATTAGCAAAGGGAGGTGGCGCATTTGTCGTAGGATCCTTTGGATAAATAGACCCATCAGTCCACAAATCCAAATGATGTTCCTTGTTTGTCCTTCTAAGTTCTTTCTCCCGTTGAGATAAGAAAGACTCCCTCCTACATTTCTGCAATGGTGCGTACTCTTGCAATACATCAACATGAAGATGATGTGTGTTCTTTCTTTGGGTAAGTGTTAAAGATGAAGGGGCCGAGGATTGTAAGTTCAAATTAGTGTTTTTATTAGGAAAAGATGCGTTCTCCATTCCTAGATTTGATGGAGAAGAAGACGGAGAAATATCTCAGGTTTTGGGAGGGAAAGCCATATTCTCAAGTTTAGAGTTGATAGAGTTCGTGTGTCTTATGTTTTTGGAGGGAACGCTTGTAAGTTGGCATTTCAAATCATTAGTCATACAGTTAGTTGGATTCCTGACAAGAGAACGAAGGATAAGAATGATAAAGACGGCGGCTACCTACCAAATAATGTCATTTTGGCTTTTTGTTGCGCAGAAAAGTATCACATAAAATGCACAAGTTAACATTTTCATTTTCTCTCTCTAAGCCAACGTGGCACTTCTTACAGGGCCCAAAAGTGAGTCCAACTTTCTCCTAATGCCACACCGCAAAATTTCCCCTCGCAGGTCAGACAAAGGGTGATCAAAGTAATACCAAGTGATCCTGTTTCAATAGCACAAGATGCCAAGAGGAGGAAGAGAACGAGATAGTTAGAAAAGAAAGAGGCAGATGATAGAGAAGCACAAAGATTGCATGAAGAACAAAGGAGGTAGAGAGAGCAAGAACAATGCAGAGATCCGAGGCTGAGAGAGCCCACTTGGCTAATTTACAAGTACAAGCAGAGGCAGAGAGGAGAGTGGAAGAGGATAGAGCTCAGGCCGTTGGTCATCGGCATGCATTTTGGCGGTCCCACAGCCTCTGTACACACCCAAAATGGCTTTGTTTTACAAAATATTCATCAATAGGTGGCCCATGTCCCAACGGGTGCTTGGATGGTTGAAGAGGTGTGAACGCATTGAAAAAAACGATTTATTGACCAATATGTGCAATAGAAAAAAAAACACAGGATGTGAAAAAAAATACAAAGAAAAAAATTATTGTATATTGCTTTGGATATTACATCATGGCTGGTTGGTTTTCTTGTAAATTACATTTGTATGTATAGGGTGAATGACAGACTTGACACCAAAGGTTTTGACAATATCCTCTAGGTTTGTCACCCCTTGACCTAGGCTTAAGGCACAATGGGAGAGGGCTGGCCTAGGGTGCTTTCCTGTAAAGGCATACAATGCCGCCTCTCAGTCCACCAAGATACACTTGTGAGCATTAAGGGTAAGGGAATATTCAACAAGGATGGCACTTGATTCTTTTCACTCGAGCAACTCCACAGAACCATGCTTGGAGAACTCTGTGTGAATGACTCAAAGAACGGATGGCCCCAGATGGCCAAGGTAGTGCCACAGGGAGCTATCTCTACCCATAGGAACGTTGCATGAACCCCCAGTACGCATTGCAAACTTATCAACATGGAATGCGGTCTGCAAAACATTTTAAACAACTTCAACACTTGCTATAGGGCACAATAGACTATCAATAAGGTTAAAAAGTGGTTACCTTAGTTTCTTCATCCATCTCTTCAAGAGTTTTCCTTGTAAGGTCGATGCTAGAGCGATCTTCTCCACCCATAATGATCAGCAGTTTGTGTGGATGAAAAGTGCTTTCCGGGATGCTTTCATAAAATGAGACACATAATTTGATTTCCATAAGTGTATTTGCCACGGTTTGTACCAAATTTTTCTCATTTTCACTAGGGAGGAATGAGAGGCTTGGTGGGAGAACTTGGTCTTCAAAGTCAATTTGAAAGTTGAGCTTCTCTTGCTTTCCACTAAGATCTTTCACACCCGCACAGATAGCAAGTACTGAGAGTGACTCATCTTCTCTGAATCCTAGTGACTTTGCAATGTCATCAAGGAACAAGAAGTGACGACCATCCACCACCATTGCATGCAAAGTGAGAATTCGGAGGTCAGGAACTTCCTCCAAAACCTCGTCTCCCTCTATCATCCGATCTTCCTCCCAATTGGAGTTGGGTTCTTGCAGGAGGACGAGTGACCTAGATTCTTTAGTTTGCTCATCAACCTCTTCAATAAATTCATTTGATTCCTCCACAATGGTTACATGAGGTTTGTGGTTGGCCTTTTCCATTGATTTTCCCTTCTCCATGCCCTCAAGCACAAGCAAGATCAGATCCATGTCCCAAGAGATGAATTGGGTGTCTATGCACCCCATGCCCAAGTCTATGAGGTCATCCTCATCCTTTGTCCTATATTCTTGCTCATTAAGCCCCTTCATAAACCTCAACAAGCGATGATAAAAGTTTTTGTCGACCGCATAGAGGTGCTTGAGAAAATCCACAGGCAACCTCGCCATGTCGGATCCCTTGAAGACTATTTCATATTCTTCCATGTGCTCCATCATGTAGTCAATAAAGCTTTGGAAACCCTCTACATGAAGGTTAGTAGTGGCATGCATGTTGATCGTACCCTCAAACACACTGACTAATTCATGTGCACGATCTGCAAGTCCTATCTTCTATAGTTGTGTGAGAAGTGCATCAGAAGATGTTGCCATGGGTCTGTTCGCAAAGAAGATGGGAAGAGAGCTGAGAGCTAGTGTTTTGTGAATGTGAGAAATGAAGTTTAAAATCTAGAAAGTCACTTTTGTACTCAATGTCACTTTTTAAAAGCACTTAAAATTAACGTTAAATTAACTTAAAACTATAATTATAAACAAAATCATGTGACAAGCCATTGAAAATCACCAACATTGAAAGTATTCACGCTCCAAATTAAAAAAGTTGCACATTTCAAAATCTTGAAAAAATCAAAAATAAAAAATAGATTCAAAACTCCATATGTATTAATGGGAGCAAAATCACTTTAATCACAATTATATACATCGCGGAAAACCAATGTTTTCACACAGAAATCTCTTCTCTTTTATGGAAGAAACGACCTTTTCATTGATTACAAAAACATATTGATTGGGCAAGGTATATCTAAGATTAAGATACTCAGGAAGGTGACTGAGATTCCATTCGTTATTCACCGAGATGTCGTGCACCGCATTATCGTGGAGGCATATTTGTAGATCAATTGATTCTCGAGGAGCAACATCAGAGTCTAGTGACTCCATTCTCCCTTCATCAACTTCCATCTTCTGTAGGGAGAGACAATTGACAAGCTTTGCTTTGCAATATGGTATCTGCATGCCACATTCTTAGAAACTATAGAGCACTTGATTGTATGTCCTTTGTGGTTGACCACCTTAGTCTCCCATCCAATTGCAAAGAAGCCATTGATCACACTCCCCCTTGGCAAGTCCACATAGTTGGTGTCCTGTGAACACTCTACAGTCTAAAGATAAACACGAACACATGAAGGGACATAAACCAAGTTAGGGAAGCTTTGTGGGAACCATGAATGCACATCCGCCTCGATTCTCCTTTTGGTTGTTGTGATCAAGGAAATATAAATCTTAGGGCATTCCATACTCTACAAGGTTGGTGGATGAAATGGAGAAAGATTAACATACCCAGTTTTCCTAGGTGTTACATAAGTATGGTTATAAAAAAAAATGTCCCGTGAGACAAGCTCCACAGATGGACAACCAACATAGAGCAGCTTGCCAAGGTCAACATGGATGGCCTCAAAAGTTGTTGTGAAGGACTCTATTGGCTCCCACTCTACAAAATCAGATGGGAATACATATGCAAACATGAACAATCAATGAAAACCGTATAGACATCAAAGCAATATATACAATAGAAATACAAAATATACATTCTAAAAACTTGAAATACAGAGGAATGAAATTGCATTTTGCTGGAAACCTTGATGGAGCCACTATCGTCTCTAGCTTTAACTGGGAAGCAACATACACATGTTGCACCTTTGCAAGTCGCTTGCCATCATGGGTTTGCTTGAAATCCATGATCGTTCCCTTCCAATGGTGTGCTTGAGAAGCCATGTGTCTCCTTGAGACCTTGTGTGCATCTCTTGAGTCGGGCTGCATTGTCACCCACATCAATCGTTTGAACTCCATTGTCACCCAACATCCACTGTCGTCTTGTACATTGCTGCATGAAATGGAGTCAATGACACTCCTACGTTGTCAAATACCTAATGATGCCATGGGGAATAGTGACATAACCTGCAAGAGGCAAACACTTATGATTAGACATTGCACATCCATGTTGTCAGCTGTATAGAGCAAGATTCTGGATGGTACACAAAGACAAAGGATGCCACTTATTGCTATACTGCTCCACCTGCTTGTTGGCTTAATAGGGAGGATAATGTTGCAAAGCTTGAGAGGAAAGTAGATACTCTCTAGAGAGCACAATGGAAAAGGATCATGAAACCTATTGAGGAAAGAAAGAGGGATGATCTAGTAGAAGAATATGCTGCAGATCTTCAACTTTAGGTAGAGGTGTTTAGTGAGTCTCTTGGAGAAAAGGATAACTTTAGCTTGATGAGAATCCAACAAGCTTGAGGAGAATGCAGTAAGCTTGAGGAGTAAAAGAAGGTTCAAACTTCTACTGCAGAGCTTTTGGGAGGGAAAATTGAAAGGAAGGAAAGAGAAGCAACTCTTGCAAGGTGAAGTGAAGAGAAGTGAGAGATGGTACAGTAGAGAGAGAGGGAGGGAATAATCAACACGTTTTTGGAGGGACCCCTTTTTAGGAGAGAGGGGATAGAAACTGACAGCCACTAGAGAGAGAAAGGATTGGTTTCTACTCAACTATTTAGAGAAAAGTTCAATTTTTTGAATTTATAAGAGATTTTCTCTTTATATTTTATAAAAGAGTACAAGTTTGACCACCTACTTTTAGGCCTTGCCATACCCACCATTTCAGACCACATGCCATCCACCCATTTGCCCCTTCCATAATCCCATGGAAAATAAAGAGGCCCCCTTAGACCCCATTCCCTTCCCCTAATGAAAAAAATTATCGGGTCGATTGTCATACCCTAGCACAAGATCTCCGTCATTGATTCTTTTGTCCTTCAGTTTCTTGTCAAGCTTCTCCTTTACTTTTGTGTAGCTTTCCTCTTGTAGCACTCATAGGCTGCTTCTCTTTTTCCACTCAAGCTCCACTAATGTAAGAAGTCAATCCACCCATACCTCTTGATCATCTTGTACGCCTCTGCTATGAAGCCTCATTATTGGGATGTTGAGCTCAATAGGCTGTAAATTCTCTTGACCATAGACCAAGTGAAATGGTGTGAACCCTGATGCCTCCCTATACGTGGTTCGATATGCCCTCAATGCTCCATCGAAGAATTCATCCCACAACTTTGTCTTGTTTTTCACGATCTTTTTGATGATGCTTGCAATGACACCATAAGCTGTTTCTACCAAACCATTTGACTGGGGATAGTAGGGTGTACTCTGACGATGTAGGATGTGAAGTTCTTCACAAACTTCTGTGAGCAAGTCATGTAAACTCTCAGCCATTATCAAAAACAATCTCTAAAGGTGTGCCAAATCTACAACAAATGTGAGTATAGACAAATTTTATCATTGTCCTCTCTTTAACCTTTGCCACACTTTGTGCTTCCACCCACCTAGTCATATAGTCTACATCCACTAGAATGTAGACTTTACCATTTTTTGTCCTAGGCAGAGGACCCATAGCATTAATGCCCCACTTTTCAAAGGTTTCATTTGCAGGCAGGATTGGCCTTGGACCATATACCAATCTTCTATTGCCATTTACCTGACAGTTGTGATAACTTTTACACCAATGTTGGATAGCCACATGCAGACTTGGCCAAACATACCCCGCAAGCAAAATTTTCTTCATAGTTAACTCTTGAGTAAAATGACCACCACATGCCTCTTCATGAAAACCTTTTAAAATGGCTGGAATTTCCTCAATAGTTGGTACTCTTCTGCACACTTGATCCTTCCCTCTTTGATAGAGGGAGCCTTCTAGGAAGAGATACACGCTTTCCTTCTTCACGAGTCTCCTCTTTTGAGATTTTGTGAAGTCTTGTGGAAACGCACCCTCCAAAATGTAGCCAATAATGGGAGCCAATGACTCCAATTCCTGGTAGCTCGGTTGCTTGACAAAAGTTGCCACCATGATGACGCGCACTTCTTTCTCAACACATGCAATTTCTTGTTGTGCAAGTAAACCAGCATCCTCATTTTCTTTCCTAGGAATACGATATAATGCACCTCCTCAAAAATATTGAATAGCCTACGGATGGGATGAATTTTGGCCCTTAGTCTTTCATTTTTGCATGCCCAAATGACTAAAATCTGCTTCACAATGAGAAGTGCATCCCCCTTTACCATGAGATGTTGTATACCTTGGCCAACGCACATTTTTAAACAATGATGTAGTGTGTCATATTCTACTTCATTGTTGCTAGTTGAACCTGGTAGATTGACCTTCTCTTTCATGACCACCTCTCCACTTGGGTTGAGCAACACTAGCCCTCCCCCTGCTTTTCCTGTGGCTTGTTGAAAAGCTCCATCAAAGAACAAGGTAAAAGAATTAGGAATAATTTTTGGTGGTGGCAATGGTAGGGTCTTTATGCACCTTAATCTCCTTATCATGTACCCTGTAAGTGAGAATCCCTGCCAATTGTGCACACACACTATCTTCTGCCTTGAAAGATTATTGGAACTTTTGCAACTCCATAATCCACTTTGAGATCCTATTACTAATATTCATTTGAGATGAAACCCAAGGGAAAAAATTTTCCGCAGTGAGAATTACAAAAGGTTTTGGTAGCAAGTATGATCTAAACTTTCTCACCACCACAAACATGAGAGAAAGCATCATGGGTTCTTCCTCTATGTAGCGTGTCTCTAAGGCATTCATGAGCCTACTAGCAAAGTAGATGGGTCGCATCCTGGTACTGTGTGGATCTTGTTGTAATAAAACTACACTAATTTTTTACTTCCCAACACTAGAGCTAACAAAGAATGTGTACTCCCAACAAGGAGGCATGAGTGTTGGTAATCCTGACAGAATGACTTTAATGTTACAAAGTTATTCTTCAAGATCATCAGACCATACAATCTCAACTTGTTGTGTCAAATTTTGCAAAGGATGAAGTAACTCTGAGGCTAAGTAAATGGAACTGAACATATACTTCACTTTTTGAAAGAATGAGATGACCTCCTTGAGATTCTTAGGTGATGTTAGCTCAATAAGAGACTTTGCCTTTGAAGGATCCACCTCAATACCTTTATAGGAAACCTTGTGACTGAGCAAGATCACTTCATCCTCACCTATGTGACATTTTTGGGGATTGAGCTGACCTCCCATGTCGTAAAGTATTTTTAAACCTTCTTCTACCTTTTGTAGATGCAATGATTTTGAGCTATAAATGCAAAAATCATCAATAAAAACCCTAATGGACTTTCCAAAGAATTCTTGAAACACCATGTTCATGAAGTGTTGGAAAGTTGCAGGAGCATTTGTTAGGCCGAATGGCATGACTCTAAAAGCATAACAACCCAAGATGTGATGAAGGTTGTTTTCAATTGATCCTCCAATGAAATACCTATTTGAAAGTAGCTGGAGTAGCCATCCCAGATAATGTACTTCTTGTGACCAGCTACCTCATTTAGTATCTCATCCTAAAATGGGAGGGGAAAGTGATCTCTTTTTGTTGCCTCATTCAGTGGAAGGTAGTCCACACACACCCTTCACTTGTCGTTCTTCTTGGGAGTGACACCAATGGGAGAGACCCATTCTGAATTTTCCACTAGATAAATGAAACCTGTTGCTAGAAGCTTTCTTACCTCCTTGAGTAGAGTTTGCTCCTTGATAAGTCCTAGCCTTCTTGGCTTAAACCTTACCCCCATGACTTTGATGGAAGACTCCTCTTTAGTAATGCTGGTGCTACTTTCTTCTTCTGAAGTGCTATCGGTCCCACTTTGAGATGATTCTTCATGGATCTCCTCTTGGCATTTCTCCTTCATGATTATTCATGGAGCTCCTCTAGGCGTTTCTCCTTCATTTCAAAGACAACCTTCTTATGATTTTCATTCCTACAAATCAAATTTACACTCTCCCAATCCTGCAAAGCTCGCATTTCATTAGCCATGGTCTTCCTAGGATAAATGGGTAACCATTTCCTTTGGTAGACATGACATAGAAATCCACTGCCTTATTAATGCCAAAGGCCTCCACAAAAACATCTTTACAAATGCCTATGCACCTAGCATTGCTATTGTTTTTTATTTTCACTTTGATTTCAAGTGTCTCATGGATGTGCATGCCTAGTTTCTGCATGAGCCTCTCTGTCATGATGCAAATTTGTGCACCTCCATCCACTAGGCCTTTCCTAAACAACCTTCCTTTCATATAAAAATTTAGCACAGGTGTAATATCCTCATTCATTTCATCTTGTGCAATTTTTACAACATGCACGCTCTCTTTTATCTTTCTCCTAGTGCTTACTGCCTTCGTTAAATCTCTCCTAACTTGTAAACACAATGCAAGATATTGAGGACCCTTACCTCACGTGTCTTCCAACAGGTTTTATGGAGCCATACCACATCCAAGAGGACAGTCTTGGAGTCTGGTATGACATCGAGTCCTCTTGGCTTCCTTGGTCTCCTTTGCCTTCTTTCCTTGTCTATGGCCACTCTGTGATGTGACTCCTTCTTTCTGTTTACCTTTTCCACGGCCACGCTTGATGCCAATCCTTCTTTCCTTGTCCATGGCCACTCTGTGATGTGACTCTTTCTTTTGGTTTACCTTTCATGTCAATTTCATTTGATTTTGTCACCTCTACCACATGCACATTTGGATCTGACAAAGGTGCAACTCCCTCTACCCCTTGTGGAGGTGGTCTTGCTCCATTTGGCCTTTGTAGAAGCCTTGGTTGCTGACTAGTTCCTTCACCTGCATTCATCATTGGGTAATTCAAGTTAGGTCTCCCTAGCTCCCCCATGGGGCCAAGGAAAATTATACATTCCATGTCCAGACTCTCCACAATTTCAACATTGCAAGACTCTCCTAGGTCGTGGCTCTCACTCTTCTGACTTGTTTGCTTGTCCCTTTGGACCTACACCTTGTGCAAGGTGAGTTGACAGGCTGCTTAAAGATTCATCTAAATTCTCAATCAATTCAATTGTTACCTCAGGAAGCTCCCTAGGTGTTGCTGCTTGTGACTTACCTTGGGTCTAAGACCTTCTATTGGAACCTCTCCCCTTAGGCACTTGAGCTTCCTATACTTCTTGGAAGCTCTAATTTTAGCTGCATCATAGGTGGCAGGTGCATCCGCCTCCACCTTTACCTTAAGATCAAGAAAGAGTCCGGCTATGAACCTCTCCTTCTTTAGAAATTCTGCACCATCACCAAGGTTAGAAACATTTTGTATCCATAGAGACCAAAGATGTAGAAACTCTTGCTTGTACAAGTAGTATTCATCTAAGAATTTTTGCTTATGAGAAACAATGTCTTGCCATAGTTTTTGAGTGTTTTGGGGATAAAAGAAGTATCTCTTGAAATGATTCACAACTTTTGTGTAATTCCCCTTAACTTCCTCAGGCCATTAGGTGAAACTTGGACTCACAAAGGGGCCCTTTAAGGAGTTTGACTTTACCTCTCTACCAAAATGAGTGCATCGATAAATTTTTGAAAAACTACAAATTTGGTAGAGGTTTGACGGTTAGAATGTCCTCTTCAAGCTCTATCTACTGATATATAGCACGCCATGAGATTCCTCATATTTTAGAAGATTTGTTTTTTTTATTCACCTATGATGTGACAACTCTCTGGGAATCTAAGTGAAGCAAAAAAAGAATCTTCTAAAATATGAGGAATCTCATGGCGTGCTATATATCAGTAGATAGAGCTTGAAGAGGAAATTCTAACTGTCAAACCTCTGCCAACTTTGGAGTTTGTTTGCAAAAATTTATCCATGCGTCCATTTTGGTAGAGAGAGATAAAGTCAAACTCCTTAAAGGCCCCCTTTCTGAGTCCAAATTTCACCTAATGAAAGAGTCAAACAAAGTGCCAAAATCTTTCCTAAGGACCACCTCAAATATTTCTACACGTTCTTGATCAATTACTATCCTCTTGATACAGCAAGACATCTTGAAATTTACTAAAGATAATTTTGCATCCTCTCCAGGCTCTCCAAAGAAAAGAGGATATCCGGACATTTGGCATTGGCTTTCCATTATTATGAAAAATTACAACACGAATTACAACAAGGGATACAATAGAGATGCAAAACCACTCGCCTGCAAATGAAGAAGTAAGAAAGTACCACTCTAGGTTTTCTTCTTCAGCTATCCAAGCTTCAATGAGGTCTTAATTTTTTTTTATCAAAACAAAAAGGTAGACTATTGATGAGCTCTAAAAAAGGTTGAAATTCTTCAAAGCTAAGGTGATAAATGGAAATCTCTAGGAATTTGTTTTTTGGATCCAAAAGAGCAACCACATCCCAAGTGATGAATTACACTTGCTCTACAATTCCCAACGCACAAGCGGTTTCTATAAAAACTAGATCTTCATGCTCGTTGAAGGTTGTGAGAAAGTAACAATTGACTAGAAGCTCCTTCCCTTCGAGTTCCACATAGTCAGAGTGAGGCAACCTTCTCACAATCTCATAAAGAAAATTATCATCAAGTCCAATCAAGTTTGCAAGATTTAAATATTCCACTTGTGCTACAAAATTCCCGGACAAAAACTCCTTAGGATTATGGTTAAATCATTCATAAGCATAAAGAGATTTACAATGTCTCTATGAACCAAGTGTCATAGAAAATAGAGAAGGATGTCTCTACGCTCTCTTTATTAAGACAAGCTCTAAATAGTTCCCTATCTCCTTTGTTGAAAGTGAAAGGAAGACTATTAATAAGACGTAGATGAGGAAAAACTTCATCAAATGCGAGTCTATGAAGTATGAACTCTGGCCGCAAGTCTTCCTCAAGAGTCTTCCTCAATGGTGAAATGCACTTGCCAAACACCAAATTTCACTCTATTTACCAATCTTAAGACACTGTCTTCCTTAGTGCCCAACAGCAAGAGGAAAATAGAATCCACACGTAGGACCTTTTGTCTTAACTTCACCACCCTCTTGTTATGAGGGAGACACTTTACTACCTTCTCCTGCAACTCAATTGGTCATAGGGCTAGAACTCTAAGAATTGAGCTTTCACTGCACACACATTCTTTGTTAGAACAAATGATCGTTTTTTTTTTTTTGTAACAAAGTTGGACAAAGAAAAAACAAACATACACAATATTTGTTGGACTGCACTTCATTTTGAAATAAAATGAATACATGTACATCAAAAGAAGTGTGATAGTTGATAAGAGGTAGAATGACAGGTTGTGGAGATGCAATAATTTCTCTTGTTCTTTCAGCCCCAAACATAAATACCATACATCACGGAAAATGTATCTTTCTACTGAGTGCAATATCTATCCTAATATGTGGTGTGGAGTTAAAAGGGAAAATTTTTGGGCCATTATCCATGCTCTATACATAACCTAATGCTTAAAATAGAACAAAGATATATACATCCAAACTAAGATTGTACCTAATGAGAGGTGAAATAAAGGATTTATTGAAGCATTTATTCCGGCTAGCCTAAAATTCTACGAATTACACGTTGAAATTGCAACTTAGTACTAACAATTATGTGTACCTTTTGCCTTGCAATGGGAATGAAAGGATCATACTAATTCTCATGATTCATGTAAACTACTTGACTATTTTAAAGGATGATCCTACACAAAAACATACATAAATTGCCCTCAGTGGGGACACCAATTTGAGGAAGTCCGAGATGATAGACAACATAAGAGTGGCCTCTAAGAACCCTTCTAGGCTCCCGTGCTGCTTAATTGGGTTGGGGTTGAAAAAAAACAACAAACACACACACCCTAACCCTACACAAATTTGAAGCACCATCTAGTTTTGGATGCAAACTAGGACGCATACACACACA
The DNA here is from genome assembly GCF_014529385.1 of Adiantum capillus-veneris. Lineage (NCBI taxonomy): Eukaryota > Viridiplantae > Streptophyta > Polypodiopsida > Polypodiales > Pteridaceae > Adiantum > Adiantum capillus-veneris. Next base: position 40,283,699 of record NC_140949.1, on the reverse strand, counting down.
CACAGAGAGAGAGAGAGAGAGAGAGAGAGAGAGAGAGAGAGAGAGAGAGAGAGAGAGAGAGAGAGAGAGAGAGAAAGTGATCATGCTGCCTTGAAACATATCTACAATGATCAAGCAAACATGGATATACACGTAAGAAAGAGAGAGAGGGGAGAGGAGAGTGCTTGTTGCCCTAAATACCTGCTTACAAATCAGTCATGACCAATCAAAGTGAGATTAGCATTGGTTCAACATAAATTGAGTAAATTACACCGCAACATATCACGAAACAAGCCACCCCAATCATTGTCTTAAGGCCAAGGGAGTCCTCTCCACCCTGTTTCCCTCTTACATTATGTGGGATTAATGGCTAAATAGCTAACAACACCTGAAGACAAGCTATCAAGAGCTTAAATAAAACACCAAGACACTTTCACATCATTGTTGTCCATGACTTCACGTTGGAAGGAAGACAAAGTAGCCATGTTTAGTCCAAATCCACCTTCTTGATTCAGCAAAATGGATATTTCCTTCAAAGTTTGATGAAGATAATATGGTTGATAATGTTCTCATAGAAGAGTTCCTCCCATACTTGTTTCAACTTGACAAGAGCAAATACATGCATGAGTTCATTGACTCTAATCGTTATGGACAAGCCCCAATTTCCTATCACAATGAATACAAAGGTCTCATGGACTATTGGAAAGATCAAAACTCAAGATGGTCACAAAAGGAGGGGTTAATTTTATTTGAGAGTTAATCAATTCGTGTTTTTTTGCTACAGGTGATGCTTTTTCGAGTTTATAGAAGCATGGATTCCACTCATATGTATGCTCTCTAAGGTGGCGTTGTGGTATGTTAAATAAGTACCGAGGGAAGGAGAGAGAAGAAGGATTAGACGGAGAGTGAAAAACATACTTGTGAAATAGGGGGATCGGGGTGTGAGAGTACCGACAACGAGAGAGAGAGAGAGAGAGAGAGAGAGAGAGAGAGAGAGAGAGAGAGAGAGAGAGAGAGAGAGAGAGAGAGAGAGAGCCTGAGAGTGGGAGATGAGGGGGAGAGAGGAAAGATAGGTTCAAAATGAAAAAAGTCCGGCTATAGTTTGGGCAAGAAGGTTCTCAAGCGAGTTCAAATTATTTCATTTAGTAACTTGGTATAGAATTGTTTGTGTTGGTTTAATGTATATATTTTATAAATATCCTACATTTTAATTGAGATGAAAGAGGAGTTAAGTAAAAGTGGAGTTTTGTTGTGAAGAAGGAGGTTGTGTGCACGTTTTCTACTCACATGTGTGTGTGTGTGTGTGTGTGTGTGTGTGTGTGTGTGTGTGTGTGTGTGAGAGAGAGAGAGAGAGAGAGAGAGAGAGAGAGAGAGTGGGAGATGAGGGGGAGAGAGGAAAGATAGATTCAAAATGAAAAAAGTCCGGCTCAAGTTTGGGCAAGAAGGTTCTCAAGCTGGTTCAAATTATTTCATTTAGTATCTTGGTATAGAATTGTTTATGTGTTGGTTTAATTTATATATTTTATAAATATCCCACATTTTAATTGAGATGAAAGTGGAGTTTTGTTGTGAAGAAGTAGGTTGTGTGCACGTTTCTACTCACGTGTGTGTGTGTGTGTGTGTGTGTGTGTGTGTGTGTGTGTGTGAGAGAGAGAGAGAGAGAGAGAGAGAGAGAGAGAGAGAGAGAGAGAGAGAGAGAGAGAGAGTTTGCCTGTTCATATGCGTGTGAAAAGGTTCCAAATCCGGGTCCACAAATAATGTTTTCCGAGCCCTTAGAGAGGCAGTTAGTGGTGGTTACTCATTGCACTATTATATGCCTATAGTATTCATAGAAGAATAATAATCATAGTGTTTCCCGAGCCCTTAGAGAGGCAGTTAGTGTTGTCTACTCATTGCACTTTTAGATGATTATAAATCTTACAGGGGAATAATAATCGTAGTGACAAATCATGCATATTTTATTGCACACCCCACTTTAAAAGTTAGTGGTGGAGTAGTAGACGATTATAATATTCATATTGACAAATCGTGCATATATTATTGCACGCTCCAATTTAGCAGTTAGCATATGCTGCGTGGGACCCCTCATGTCACTAACACATGCCACTCTTCCATCACTATCAATGCTTTTTGAGAGCATGGTGCTTTAGCCTATATAAATGTTACAAGACAAGCACCATATGCTGCACAAGTGAATCGGAGGTGCTAATCAAGAGAGATTTTTTCATTTTCCCTGTACTTATACAATGCCTATAGGATATGCAACTACTGGTAATGAGGTAGCTACAAAAATCCATGAAGAGCTTCACAAACTCCCCCCCAACGCACCCCTTGAAGAAAAGAAGACGTTTACACAGAGAGAGCGTGACACAAACAAGGCGATCCGGATGCTCAACCACCTTAATCGCGCTCGCAACACCGGAGACCAGGAACTCAATGATGGCTTTGAGACAATGCGAGAAGCTCTGGGCAAGTGGGAGACATGGGGGTACATAGATAGCTCTCGAAGGGCCGCTTTACAGGCGGAGATTGACCATTTGCTTGTCTGCAAACGCACAATCAACCTGGTCGACATCTCTGGCTCTAATGTGGTTGAAGATTGAGGAAAGATTTAAATAATTATGCACTAAATAATATAGTTAAATAAATATGCACTAGCACATGATAAATTGTACTAGTGTGATGCAAGTTGTACTGTGTGTGTGTGTGTGTGCAGGTTTGATTCCCTACCTAATCATGTAAACAACTTATTTTAATTATATGATGCTTATTTTAACTATATGATGGTGTTCCACTCTTCAGTGCCTTGGCGAGAATAATTCATATGTCTCTATCTGACTTATTATTATTGAAGTGGCTGTGATACTTTTAATCGGCCTGGTCTACTAACACATCTTCAAGATCTGTCATAATTTAGGGTATTGTTGATATCTTGTAGCTAAACTGAACTGTCAAATGTAACTACAAGCTGTTTGAAAGCCAAATGTAAAGAAAATCTATGTGAGTTTTTTATATAATGCAAGAAAAATATGAGCATGTCTTTAGTATTTACCCTACTTTTAGTAGAATATACTTTCCTGTCCATGTAGGTGTTGTTGCAAACAAGGATGAATGCCTAATAAGCCAATTTGAAACTAGGAATCTAAAAAATATTGATGGTTGTACTTGTTTGGGCGAAGACCTCAAAGTAATGATACATGCATAGACTCTTGCATATAAAATAGTAATTAAGAACACTTTACTGAGTTGAAGAACTGCATACGTACATAAACACACACATATAAATAACTATATATATTGTATAAACAAGTACTTAAAAACACTTTACCGAGTTGAAGATCTCATTACTTACATAAACACACACATATAAATAAATAAATAAAAAGATATTATATATATATAATATAAATATTATATATAAAACTATATATATTCTTAGATCGACAGTGTAAAGAAATACTGACAAGCAAATGAAATTTTGACAGCATAACAACGTGAAAAATAAAAATAAAACCATTCCATACTTGCTTTTGTGAAAGCTTGCCTAACTTTTGTTAAGCTTTCCTATTCTATACTTGCTTCCGTGAAGCTTGCCTAACTTTTGTGTATACATGAAACCATGATTATGTTTCTAAACATGAACAAAAAGCATGATTATATTCACAAGCAATCAAAATTTCGACAGCATAACGGCGCGAAAATACAAACAAAAAAATTTCCCATTCCATACTTGCTTCCGTGAAGCTTGACTAACTTTTCTGTATACGTGAAATCATGATTATGTTTTCAAACATGAACAAAAAGCATGATTATATTGATAAGCAATCAAAATTTCGGCAACATAACGGTATGAAAATTCAAACTAAAAAAATTCCCATTCCATACTTGCTTCTGTGCAGCAGCGAATACTCACGGGAAGAAGAAATTACATAAGCAAAAAAGCATATGTTGGTATATTACTTTGGTAAATCCAAAGCTCTCAACAAACTTCTATCTAGTATAATAAATATGAAATCATGGCTGAATTGATAAGGACGATCAACATCAACAACATGTCTTCAGTAATACCAAAAAAGTGGCACCCAAACACCATGGTCACACGTCGTTCCATAAAAATCACAAACTAGAAAAAATGATAGATAATACCAATGTTGATTTCAATCAAGGGCAATGTGATCCGGGCTCATATTGTTGCCAATCAGTCTCCTCATCGCTATCTACATCAACTGCTGAAATAGCACGTACACATGGAGCCTTGAAGCCTGAAAGATGTTGATGAAAGACCTCTGGATCACTATCTATGCAGAGACAGTGTCTAGACAACTCAACGCAAACATTGCCCAAGCCACCACATCCAGAAAACATATCAACAATGTAGGTGTGCTCCGCAGTAAATGTCCGCACAAGCCAGCTAAAAAAAGCAAAAATATGCGTATTTTTACTTTATGTAACATAGTCCAATAACGCATAGTAGGAAGCTCTTACCGAAAGAAGTCAAGGCTACGCTCGGTGGCACCTCTAAGAGCGTGTCCTCCAATGTACTCTCCATCGGCGTGCTCCACCAGTATCCCAGACTTGGCATCGAAAGAGTTGTTGTCCACGCTCTCTCCATCTCGTCGATCATAGATAGGACGTTGACCCTTACGATAAAACAATCCTAGCAATAGTGTTTCCACCTACAAATTACAATTAGAATGTGATCTAATTGAAGAAAACTACAAGCATGCTTTTCAATCAACAAATAAATTCACTTACTCTCTCAATCTCAATGGTCTTTCGCACATAACCATCGGGGATCAAAATAAGGATGGTGTGCATCATTTTGAATCCCATCTCGATGGCATGGCTAGACACAATGCCAAAGTGATCAGTGAAGCTTAGGGTGATGTACCACCCATTGTCTGCCACATACTTTGAAGCTATTACGGCCACTTTCTTACTTAATTTTCGAGAGAATTGATTCCATGGAGGGACCTTCATAATACGCATTGTTAATTTAATTAAAGTTCCAAAACTATCATAGACTGTCCATTGTGGTTTTGAAGGATGCATACCTCGTTCTCTGAAAAATTTTCAACTTTAAAGTTTGTTGGAAAATCCGCAAACAAAAGAGAGGCCACTTCATTGCTCTTTTCCCCATCAACATGGGCTGAATGAAGAAAATCCAAGATCCTGCATACGATCAAATAAATGTATTTCAAACATTCACAACACACACCACACATAATTAGTCTTTCTTTTCACATGTGTTTACCATTTCTCATCATCGAGAGAAATTTTGTAAACATCTAGCATGTTCCCAATAACGTTCACATCACAATCTATGGAAGGCATTGCATAATCAGAAAATAAAATATTTCATCAAGAATTGTTGAGTAGAAAGAAAGTGACAGCTAGATATCTATACAAGCAAGTTTACCTGTGGAGCCTTGAGCACCTTTTTGGGAGACTTCTTGGGCTTCTTGGATCTAACAAAATCCAATCGTTTCTTTATAGAGGAGATTGTACTATTGTTTACTCTTTTCGAAGAGGTGGCTTTCTTGGAAGCTGAGCCAATCTCCTCAATACCATTTTCATTTCTTTCAAGAACGTGCTCTAAAGCAAACAAAAATATATTTCTCACAAACATAATCTAAATAGTATGAGCACTTTAACAATTTTGTAGTTTTTATAAATGCCAAAAATAACCTTTATATAAGTTCCCTTCATCACGTGGATAGGTGCCTTGAGTGTAATCTAGCCACCAAGGACAATACTCAATTTCCCAAGCAATCAAACCATGATCTCTCATCCATAGTGGATACATACACTCCTCACAAGAGAGGTCCCTCCAACTTTCAACAGCAATTGGCAACTTCTCCAACAAAGTTTGATCGTAAAGCTGAATTAGCCATCTACATAAAATGCAGTTAACTTTATTTGAGCTCCTTTCCTAAGTGACTTATTTATTATACAAACTCTAAGTAAAAAAAAGAATAACAACCATAAAGATATCAATTGTATTACCTGAATAATACTCTCCTTGAAGATTCCATAAGCTCTGGAATTTTTTCATCCGACTCTTTTGTGTTGAGCTTTCTCCAAAGCTCCACAAAAGCTTTATCAATGTGGTCCCTCAATTGGTGATGAAACCATGCTTCAAAGCCCTCCAGCATTTCTTCAATCATTTTCCCTTTGATCCTCAAGCATTGCTTCAAGATATTACTTCCCCAATACCACTCTTTACGCAAGTACATTCTAAATTTCATTGCACTAATATAACGCTCAGAAGTAACATCATCTACACAGCAATGCATCAAAGAGTGCAATATTTCCTTTTTCCTATAGAGCAAACAATAAACAAACCATAAATGCATTGATTCATTTGATGCTTTCATGTGTATTTTTTATCCAAAAATTATTACCTCTCTGGTGATATTTTAGAAGTTGCCAAAGAGTGGACTTTGTCTCTTGTAAGGCCCACTTGATCCTTTTCTCTTATCCAATTGAAATTAAATAATAAAGAGAAGAACCCTTGGCCATTGGCAGGGTTGGCAATGGCCAACATCTATGTTACATTAGCACGAGATCAAATCAAATCAATTTTTCAATCAAATATATCAAATTCAAATGACATGTCAACTTACAATTTTGTAGAAATTCAAACATAAACGGGGAGAAGAGAAAGTGTTTACCTTATAAGCTCTTTCTTTGAATATTTTTTCTACTCTTCCTCGAGCAACCATTTCCTTTTCTGGCAGTGAAATCGAGGGATCATTGATCTCTTGCATCTCTTTGATAAGAGACAAGTCAAAGTCTTCCTTTTGTAGAGTAAATGAAAAAAAAAAGTAAGATTTTACAAAATAATGTCAAGCTTTAGAAATTACATAAAAAGTGTACTTTAAGGCAAAAAAATATACCTTCCATATGAGCATTGCTAATAAAAGATCAGGAGCGTTGTACCAACTCCCTTTAGATGCCTTCTTCTCACAAGCAAGCTCTAACTCTATCCATCGAATCCAATCTTGGGGAAAGTCTTTCATTAAAGAATCTTTGCTTGCCATAGCCAGTTTTTGGAACAAGAAGATCTCCTGCCCAAAATTTGTGCTCACAGTGGTTCTACCAATCCTAAACCACAATATCTTAAATTAAATGGCAGTAGAATGACATCGATAAAGTAATAGCAATAACGTTCAAAACAACAAATATGCTTACTCATTTTGAGAGCGCAAAGCTAGCATAAGCTCCCCCTCTGCACTTCTATCAACAAAGACAAATTGACATTTCACAGAACAATGTCTCCACTTTATCATTGAAAATTCTACAACAACAAAAAAGAAAATTAGAAAGCATAGAGTAATACAAGTCAACTTTACATTAAACAAAAAAGAAATCACTTACGTGTTTTTATTAAGCGCATCCAAGTTTTCAAACGGTGATTACCATCCCAAACGATAATTTTTTTTTCCCTTAAGTCTTCCCACTCAAGGGGAAGGGAATTATCAAAATCATCGCTTATTTCTCGCCAAATAGGCCCCCATTCATCTTTGTCTAAGTCGGAAACATAATGTTGATAATGGCCTGGCTTCTTAAATGACACAAGAAATGGAGCTCCAAGCACACTGTATCCAGACATCTCAAACCTTTTCACCAAGCCCTCAGTGCCTGGACCCACCGCTCTAATGGCTTCATTTTCCATCAATCTGCAAAGAGGAATTCGAGGAGGTTCCCCACCTCTCTTTACAATAAAACCCTCTACAATCTCCTCCAATATTCGACCATGAACATCCTTTCCGAATACTGTTGGATGATCGGGAGGTTTAGCAACAATTGTTGTTGCTTCAGACACGCTGTGAGCCACCAATTCACCTTGTGTACCATGAATATCTATGAACACCTCTTCTTCATGCACATCACTCAATATATCCTCTTCTTCATGCACATCACCCAAAATATCCTCCTTTCGATGGACATTGGAAGAAGCAATGGAAGATCGTGCATTGGCCCTATGCCCTGTAGTGCCAAACCTTAATGTGTATCCTACTCCTACAAGCAAAAGACAATAAGCACACAAATAGTTTAGTGAGTATGATGAGACAAAAGAAAAGAAAACAAATAGCTTAATGTATTTGAACTTACTTTGAGAGATACCTGTCCTGCCACGTTTAGATGGTGTAGGAGCCATAATCTATTAACCATAAACAACAAAAATCTTCTTAGCAATGACAATACAAATATAAAATTCTAAATTTCGGCAGCATAATGGTGTAAAATGCAAATTAAAAAAGAAAACCATTCTCAACTTGCTCATGGCAAGGAAAAATACAAATCCACTTTGACATTTGTATACCTCTTCTCTACAACGACCTGTTCTTACATCATTGTAATTGTTACTGTAAGTGTGTGAATGCAAGTGTTTATATGTGTGTGTGTGTGTGTGGATGTATGCATGATTGTGTGTATGAATGTAAGTGTAATATGTGTGTCTTTATGCATGATTGTGTGTGTGTTTGTGCTATGTATGCAAGTGTGTTGATGTTGTGAATGCAAGTGTTTATATATGTGTATGTGTGTATGTATGCAAGTGTGTTGATGTTGTGAATGCACGTGTTTATATATGTGGGTGTATGTATGTATGTATGTGTGTGTATGCAAGTGGATGTGTGCATGATTATGTGTGTGTAAATGTAAGTGTAATATGTGTGTGTATGCAAGTGTGTTGATGTTGTGAATAAAAGTGTTTATATATGTGTGTGTGTGTATATGCTTGACAATACAAATATAAAATTCTAAATTTCGACAGCATAACGGCGTAAAATGCAAAAAAAAAAAAAAACCATTCTCAACTTGCTCATGGCAAGGAAAAATACAAATCCACTTTGACATTTGTATACCTCTTCTCTACAACGGCCTGTTCTTAAATCATTGTAATTGTTACTCTAAGTGTGTTTAATATGTGTGTATGCAAGTGTGTTGATGTGTGTGAATGCAAGTGTTTATATGTGTGTGTGTGTGGATGTATGCATGATTGTGTGTGTGTGTGAATGTAAGTGTAATATGTGTGTGTCTGTATGCATGATTGTGCTATGTATGCAAGTGTGTTGATGTTGTGAATGCAAGTGTTTATATGTGTATGTGTGTATGTATGCAAGTGTGTTGATGTTGTGAATGCAAGTGTTTATATATGTGGGTGTATGTATGTATGTATGTGTGTGCATGCAAGTGTAATGTGTGTGCGTATACATGATTGTGTGTGTGTTTGTGCTATGTGTGCAAGTGTTTTGATGTGTGTGTATGCAAGTGTGTATCACTGTGTGTGTGTGTGTGTGCTTACCTGTGCACGCTCGCCCGATCCACCGGAGGAGGTCCAATGGAAGCTCCATTGGAGCTCCTCCATGCCTTGAAAGGCATGGTGAGAAAGAAGCGCGCGCGCTGCCCTCTCACCATGCCTTTCAAGGCATGGAGGAGGTCCAATGGAGCTCCTATTGGAGCTCCCCCATGCCTTGAAAGGCATGGTGAGAAAGAAGTGCGTGCGATGCCCTCTCACCATGCCTTTCAAGGCATGGGGGAGCTCCATTAGGACATCCATTGGAGCTCCTCCGGTGGATTGTGCGAGCGTGCGCAGGTAAGCACACACACACACACACACACATACACACGTGAGTAGAAAATCTACACACACACACAGTACCTTGTCTTCTCTTACTCCTTCTTCTTCACAGCAAAACTCCACTTTCTCTTCACTCCACTTTCATCTCCTTCTTCACAGAAAAACTTCACTTTCACTTCACTCCACTTCAATCTCAATTAAAACTCCATTTAAACTTCACTCCACTTTCATCTCAACTACTACTTTTTTCACACACACCATATATTACGAAAATGATATTGTGGTATAAACACTCACACACACACATTCATTTATATGTATATATATGTATATACACACACAAAGATATACACAAAATGGATTCATATATATAGTTTTACTAAAAAAATACTATGTTTTTTACACACACACACACACACAACCATATATTTAAAAAAATGATTGTATGTGTTTGTGTGTATAAAAAACGTAGCATTCTTAAAGTTAAGTTATGCACACACACACACACACACACATACACACACAAAATGGAAAAACTATGTGCACAGTTAAATATCTTATGTGCACATACACTCAACTTAAATATCTTAACTTAAACTATGTGCACATACACTGAACTTAAATATCTTAACTTAAAAAAATGCTACGTTGTTTACACACACCCACAAAATCATTTATACACACGCACAATAATGTATATAACTTAACTAAAATAATTATATATACACACTACCAAAAACACACACACATATATATAAAATGGCAAGATGGAATCATATATATAACTTAACTAAAAAAATTGCTACGTTTTTTATACAAAGTCAGTCATATAGAATGTTATGTTTTTTATACACACACTCACACAATCATATATATATATATATATATATATCTACACACACACACACACACACGCACACACACAAAAGATGGAGACACTATTAGACTGCATTAAATGCAGTCCTTGAACCACCATTTAGAAATTAAATGGCCCCTCAAATTTGATGACATATTCCACTGCACATACATTCACAACCGTCATATATTAAATGCACTTCTTCAATTATGATTTTCATTATTCTTTGAGCCGTCACAAGATCTTATGCAACTGTCTTTTCGTCTATCTACCAATCTTTCACTTTCATTAACCTCACATCTTTCATTAACTTTTACCAGTTTCATTAACCTTCACTTTATCTTTAACTTTCATTAACCTTCACCACCTTCACTTAATCCACCACAGTTTTCTCGTATCTCCACCCTGTAATCTGTTGCTTGAGAGAATATGTCCAACATGAAAGTAGCAATAACTTGGAAGGTTGGTGGTCAGGTAGTCAACCACGACATTCAGTTGAAGGGAAACTCATTGTTGCTTAGTGCTTACTATTTACAGAGTTTACTGCCTCCATCTTGCCATTTTCAGTCACTATCTGCTCTTATTGAAAGTGATTGTGGCCTAACAAAAGTCTTGCTGCAACCACAGTGGGATATAGAAGGTCATCAACATTTCTTAATAGATGGTTTTTTTTCGAGCTTATTTGAGATGCTTCATTCAGACACATTTATACAGGTATCTGACAATGAGAAAGGAAATGACAAAGAGATATCTGAAGATGTTTTAAGAATTGTGCATCTTGAAAGTAGTGGTGACGATATAGGACAGCTCAAAACTCAGTCAATCGTCATTTGGATTCAAAAAAATCCAGGGGCAAAAAAGTTAAATGATCTGTTAACATTATGTGGAGCTCCTTTGCAAGTTGCTGAACTTCCACAACATTATGATGGAAATTTGTGTTTTGAGTTACCTGCGACTCAGGATAAAACAAAACGAATGACAGGGATGGAACAACTCTTTGATGGTCACTTGTGGACTCGCCCATCTGTGACAACCATGGCAATAGCATGCACAATTCGTCTAAGCCACTATTTGGGATTCATGCAGTGCAATTATTCAACGTGTCCTCATTATATTAAGGAACAAGAATTCAATAGTAGAGATTTTCATGGATATTTGAACAGACAGGTGAAAAAGGACTACCTTGCAATGGAAGAGAATACAACAATAACTTGTCATTATTGTCAGAAGGTTGTTACTTGTGTTGCTGCTTGTCCCTGCAAAATCTATTATGTTTTGCCTAGAGATGGTACAATGTCGCGACTGGAAATACATGTTGGTAAACATTGTCATAATGTTAAGGCAGGAACCTCTAGGGCTGCTATTTCAAGAGTGCGGAAACTGGTAGGTGCAGTACTAAAAATAGAAAAGGGTGGCCCAAGAAAAATTCAAATGTTGGTGGCTCAACAACTTGTTCTTCACTCCTTGATTGGTGAGGAAGTTGAAGCTACATCCGATGTACAATTCAATGATTTTTTGGAAGAAATGATGCCACTGGTTCAAACCAAAGGGTAAGAAAACTCAATTTGGTCCCTTGAATTTGTTAATTTTTTAACTATTATAAATTTAGCCTTCTTGTGATGCATCGTGTAGGTTTTCTTCAATTGTTTCAAAGGAGAGGAAGAGTCAAGGTTCTGTTATTGGGGATGGATATGATAATATTTTATTGCTTCAAAAAAAGTGCATGTTTTCTTTTTTTCATGGGAGTAGATTTCTTGGACAGGGTGAAGAGGATGACAAGTGCTTCCTATTTAAAATGTCCACTAAAGGACCAGGTTCTGGGATTGATCTAGTAAATCGGATGAAAAGAACTGAAATTGGTGACTTGAGAAATGCGTGGGTACATTTTGATTTTACCCATAGAATAGATGGATGGGCAACAATGTCATGCTCAATTTATGATCCAAGGTAATCTTTAAGTATTTAAATATCTCGTATTTTTTTATCATTAAATAAAAGAAGATGTGTGAAAATGTTTATGTTGAATATCTTGCAGCATACGATCACTACAAATAATTGCTATATGTGAAACTAAAGAGGAGGATGCAAAGACTCAAGTTATTTTTTGAGTAGAGCCTTAATTCAACAATGGAAAAGTACGGACATGGTGCAGCTGACTTTGCAGGTTTTATGTCTGATGAAGCTGGTGCAAATTGGAATGCTATTCGAACAGTCTTCAATGGCGGGCCAGATAATATCATGGAGGGACGTGAACGATCATGCCTATTTCATTGGGAGCAGAGTCTCCACAAATATGCTAAAAAGTGGATACCTCAACATCTAACAAATCAACACATTGATATGTGTGAGGAATGGAGAGCTTGTAAGACCATTGTGCTTGCATCTCAAAAGGCACTTTCAATTCAAAAGTGGTGGAGACAACATCTATCTACAGAGAGCATCACAAGAGTGAGCAGATGGTTTAAATGGTGGGAGCAACGAATTTCACACTGGGGAGGAATTGGAACAGATGTAAGTACCTTTATGACAATCTATATTTTTAGAAAATTCTTTTTTCATACATGAAATTTATAAATTTTAATTCATGTTTTTTTGCATTTCATAGAGTGGTCTAAGTCCATGGGAGCAGGCACAAATTCCCAATGTTAATTTATCAGAAAGTGTACATGCCAGTTGGTTAGCAGGTGAAGGTGGAAAGAGAAAAATATCCTTGTATGATGCATGTGTAACACATGTTATAAACTCATATATTTAATGTGCAAAGCGTTTCGAATATACTACTGGGCGTTATATAGGAACGGGTCCCACAATGGAGACCTTGCTTTCTCGAGTTGAATCTCAGCAAACTCCAACTCCAACCAACGTGGCCCATCTATTACACGAGGCTGTTGCAGGGACTCCCATGTATGCACAGCCAATTTTGCATGGAGACAAAGAAACAGTACAACGCAAAAAGAGGGGCAGAACAGGAACAAGTAGCTCCCATCGGCCGGAATATGTCATGGAATCTAAGCAACGAAACCATCGTGGTCGACCAAAAAAAATCAAATTTGATACCCAAGGACCAGGTATTTCTAACATTCCATTGCAAATTAGTGACAGTGATGATGATATTGGATCTCAAAAAGAAACAACCACACCTTTGTCATCTCAAAGAAACAATGTGTTTGAGAGTGATGTGCCATGCACTCAGTGGGCCCTCAGGAGAATGCCCATTCAAAGTCAAAGAAAATGTTTTGGAACAGTAGGGAGAAAAAATTGTGACAATATCTTGCATAGTCGCTCAATTGGTCTTGTTGCTCCATGTATATGGTCCGAAAGAATGTTCAAGGGTAAAACAATCGAGCAATGGTTATGGTTTTGTAATCATGATATTTTGCATACCCAATCAATCAAAAGACAAGTCAAAGATTTACCTCCTGCTCCAAATGTTTGGCCAGTAGCAAGAGGGACAGATATCTCCACACAGGAACTTGCCGCGCTGCATCAGAGTGGATTTCGGACAGAGAATTCAATGGTAAATCCACAACCTCTTGCTGGCGACTGCAAAGAAGGTGGTGGGAGCTCAAGGAAGAAAAAGTGGAGGCATGGAATCTCTAAAGAGGCTATGAAGAAATTGGAAGCATGTAATAGTATGACAATTATATTTTTGGATGAAGTGAAAAGTTCTCAAGAGCATGTAATTTTCCGAGTTCTCACTGAAAATAGTTATGAGATTCATATAAAACAGAGTCCAACATGCACGTGTCCGGATTTTCAAAAGCGAGAGAATACCAACAAATCCTTTTTGGCATGCAAACATATGTACCATGTGTACACAAAAGTGCTCGGACTTGAACCTAAGGAGCACATGATTATTCATCAGCCAACCCTCTCACCAATGGACATCGCTTTTATTCTTGGACAACCAAGGAGGATTTCTCCCTCCATTTAATTACAACTGGTTTGGTATGCTTCTTTCACTCAACTAGAATATTGATCTATGATATGAAAGTGTTTTTCTGTATTTATTTTGGTTTATTATACTTGTGATTATTTATCTTGAAAAAACATTGTTTATGCAGCAAAGGATTTCAAATTTCAAGCAAAAGATATGAAGCATCTTGCAAGCTATTTGGGAGCAAATTACTTGCCTTTTAGAGTGACCATTACATTTATGGAGACTATCCTTTTTTGTACTCTAATTTTGATCTTATCCTGTGGTAGTTTTGCGAATGTACTTACATCCTCAAACTTACGTTGTTTCAAAAAGAAATTGCTTGGGAAAAATAGTATTGTCTCTATCTGGCATTATTTTTGACTTCATCACATTTATATATGCTGTGGATTATATTTAACTCTGAAATTAGTGTTGTCTCTATTTTGCATGATTTTTTACTTTATCACATGTTTATATGCTGTGGATTATTTGACTCTGATCACATGCGTTGTGAGCATATTTTACTCTAATGGCATGAGATGTGAAATGGTGATTTTATTTGTTTACATTTTTGCCGTCGTTATGCCCTCTCAGTCTCTCTCTCTCTCTCTCTCTCTCTCTCTCTCTCTCTCTCTCTCTCTCTCTCTCTTTCTCTGCGTAGTGATATACAACTCTATGATTAAACTTTTTCTCTCTAGAAGAGAAGTCACTCTCTCTCTCTCTCAAGGATTTATGATCTCTTCTTCCAATGGTAACTCGCATAAATACTATCTCTCTAGAATTTATACTTTCTCTCTCCGTCAACCACACATATATGGAGTCTTATGACGATTGAAAATTACATTAAATAGATACTTTATGCTATGACACATATTTGGTTAAAAAAACTCTAAAGATTGCTAAAATTGTCAAAAAAACTTGAAATGAAAAACTCGCAAATGTTAAATCCCCCAAAAGGAGATAACCACAAATAAGCTACCTAGGAGACCTTGTTGGCAAGCAGGAGGAGTCAACTAATCCAAGCAGGGAAAAGGAGATTAGAAGGAACAAAATAGTAGAAATAATGACAAAAGAAGAGAAAGAATGAATATACACTCTTTACAAGAGAAAAAGAGGTGGAAAATGTCTTCCAATCCTTTCTTGCATCTAGAACACTTACCATTTGACTTGCGTATCCTTAGAGCTTTGTTGCCACACCAAATTCCCTTATGAAGAATGAGCCAGAGTATTGTGTTTGGAGTGTGTTTTTTTTGTGAGCTTCTGAGTTTGAGCTTTTGCAATCAAAACCAATTTTGCAATTTTTTTCACTTTAGTTTCAGAGCCTTTTCTAACGCCACAGAAAAAGTTAGTACAAAACAGAGACACTACTATACAATACACACCAAAAAACATGTATCATTTTGCAATAACTTGGCTTTAGATTGAGAGCCTTTTCTAACGACACAAAAAATGTCAATTTAGAATAGAGACATTATATTTAAGATACACACCAAAAATATGTACAAGTTTCCAAAAGAACTAATTTTGTGCTTGTACATTTGGCAAGATAGACACCACAAAACATACATCTATAGCTAAAAGGGATTCAACAAAAGTTTCAAAAGGTGGGGGAAAGTAATTCCACTGCTCACACATAAGATAGGTCTCCTTCGATTCCTTTTGGTCCACTACACCACAGGGTTTATCTTGCGGGTTTTCCATAATACAAATGCAAAGTCTATGGGAGTTAGTGCAGGCTGATGAATGACCATGTGCTCTTTTGGTTGAAGCCCAAGTATATGCACATACACATAGTACATGTGTTTACATGCAAAAAAATCTTTGTGTGTGGATTCTCTCTTCTAAAAATCAAGGCAAGTGCAGCTAGGTTCTACCTTAATGTGTACTTCATAACAGCTCTCTGTCAAAAGTCAAAAGACTATGTGTTGTTCACTTTCTAGTTTCTCTTCCAAGAACGTTGCAACCATACTTGCAGCTGACTCCATTCTCTTTTGTACTTCTTTAGAAATACCATGTCTCCACCTACTCTTTTTGCTACTAGAACCTCCATATGCAAGAATAGCAAGCGTATTGTTCATGTTCCATAGTGGTGTTGCAACATCTCTAAATTGAAATCCACTTTGCACTAAGTTTTCACTCTCTTCCCTTGATAAGTTGGTTCCAATATCCACTCAGCAGAATGCAGGAACAATAGGCAATAATTTCATTTGTCTCTATACTTTTTGTGTGTGGCTGAAATTATAAATGGAAAACCATATCCACTGTGAAATCTTCTTGTCTTTAAATAATATCTCTAGCCAAAAACATGGTACAACCAATATCACTTGATGGCTTTGTAATTTGTTATCACAATTTTTATTGCCTTCCATTCCAAAACATTTCCCAACCCAATTGACTGGCATCCTTTGTAAAGCCCACTCTTTGCATGCAACTCTGACCTCTTGAGCACACCATGCTGAATTCTCTCCTTGCTTCATTGAATTGCTCTCCCCTGCCTCAATGCCAGTGACCACATATATCTCTTCATTATTCTCTCTATCAAATAGTATACTTCATTGTCTACCTCTAGTTTTGCATTGCCTTGCTTCCATTATATATCCAGGTTTATGTGAACTTGTATTAGTGCTCGGGAAGGTCACCTAATAAAAATGTAACCTATCACGTGAGTTCAACAGAAGGGTATTTAAAGTTCTTGAAGCTTACATAAATATATATACAGAAGGGCATTATTTTTTCAAATTTGAAAAAACTTACAGATTTCAAAAGAAAAGGGTACATTATATTCCTAACAAAAGTCACAGATAAGGGGTTTTACAAACATGTCTTGAACGCATGTGATATGGTAGTTTTACACATAGTGAACCCCTTGAGTATAGTGGCACTTCCTTTCTTCTTTTGTTGCATAGTCTCTTTGTCACCTTCCATTACAGGCTCCTCATACAAATGACTACCAGCAACCAAACCTTTCAATGTAATTGCAATTTGAGTGGGATTTGGAGATTCTCTATGTTTGGCATTGGCCATCATTTCTTCTATGGAAGGGCCAGTTCCCATAAATCTTCCTGTGGCCAATTTCCACCTTCACCTACTATAGCCAACTTGCATGGATGCTCTCTAACAAATTTATGTGCTAGGAATCATAGCTTCCTCCCAAGGACTCTTGCTAGTTTGTAAATAAAATTAAAAAAAAACATACATATGTTAATCTCAGTTTTCATCTTTATTATATGAGCCAGAAAAAATATTGATATACGCATTGCTTCCACCAATTAAACCATCACTCTAAAGCCTTTATATTATACCCTATCACATTTTTCACCCACCATTCTTGTACCTTGGAGGCTATAAGGGAGGCCTCATTTGTTGTCTCTTCCAAGCGCCATGCCTCACACATTTCAGTGTGATGCATTTGTCTATCTGGAGTGACATGTTTTTTAGTGTGTTTATGCAGAGTCTACTCCCAATGGAACAAGCATGAGTGCTCCCTCCCTATCATCACAATATGCATTCCTCCATTGTATACAACCCGTATTGCCAACTAAATAGTTCCAGCTTTGTCAAACATGAATCCAACAAAGTTTTATGGTTCATGCCGGCATCTCTCCATCAATGTGTTTAAATTTTTCCAAAAAATGTTTGTGTCTCCTCGTCTTCCTCTTTGCTTTCACATATTGCAATCACCTGCAGTGGTCTCATGTTGTATTCAAAATAAAAATAAGTATAAAAAGGTGACTCATATCAAAATATGATATCTAATATGTTTTTATAAGCTCGCGTACCTGGGATCATAAACTGAGCATGACATAGTTGCCCATCCTTCAATCCGGTGGGTGTGATCAAAATGCACCCATGCACTCTTCAAATCTCCTATCCCTCCATGCCTCATTCAATTGAAAGGCTCGAATCTTGAAGTAGGTCCTTTTGTGGACATTTTGAACACGTAACATTTTATCATTAGGTCCACCCTAACCAGGAAAATGATTTCCATGAAAGAATGGAAAAACACACCAATTCTGCAACATTAGAATATTTTCGTCTCCATCACCAACAACTTCACTTTGTTTATCTTTCTCATTTGAAACAATAATTTTGAATCCTTTATTCAGAACAATTAAGTGGCATCATCTCCTCAAGAAAATGGATAGGCTCTACATCAATGGCTTCCAAGTCATCTTCTTTAGTCAACGATTAGAATAACATTTGAAGTGCAAAAAACATCTATACTTCTGTAAGAACCCCCTTCTCAATCTTCAAAATTGTTTTAACAATACTGCACACCTTTTCAAGGCCTGCCCTCCTAGTACCTGGCTCAACATTATGCTCATGCACCCAAAGATGGATCACCAAACGTGTTATTGTGGCTTCCTTAAGCATCACATAATAGATTATACACTCGCAAACATTTGAACAGGTGACCATTTTCTCACAATAGTGATGGGTTATTTTAGCTTTACCTTTGTTAGCAGGATAGCCCATGTTGATTTGTCTATCCAGGTGACCATGAAAGAAGGCATCATTGTATCTTATTTCACTAAAGTAAAAAGGGCATGTCACCCTGCAACATTGAAGACTATGAAGACAATAGCTTAAATGCATTTTTCAATCTATGGACATGTTGGTCGATGTTGGTCTAGACCAAAGGTGACCATCGTACTTTTGTTCCATCCCCAACATCTTTTTATTTTCATGTGCTGGAGGAAGCTCAGAACAAACATTGTCATCATAAAGAGCTGGGAGATCATCAACA
The DNA here is from genome assembly GCF_014529385.1 of Adiantum capillus-veneris. Classification (NCBI taxonomy): domain Eukaryota; kingdom Viridiplantae; phylum Streptophyta; class Polypodiopsida; order Polypodiales; family Pteridaceae; genus Adiantum; species Adiantum capillus-veneris. The sequence continues at coordinate 40,264,609 of NC_140949.1, read as the reverse complement.
ATTTTTGGAGTTCCACAAATCTATAGTAGGTTGTACAACTTGCAGGATGTACCTTTATCTTTCATCCATGCAATAATGAATGTATCCTTTGAATACTCCTGCTTCATTGGCTCAATCGACTCTTATGCATCTAGACAGGGTTTTGTTGCCATGGTTGTTTCCACAGTCTCCGAAACAACTGCATCTACATCTTCATCGGTATCAACATTAGACTGTAGTGGAGTTGATCTTTTGTCACATGATGTAGCATAGATTGAATCATCACCAACATCTTCATTTGTGTCTCAACTATTAGAAACATAAACACACTCATCTGAATGTAGAATGTGATAAGATGAGGACAAAGTATGTTCAAGTATGTAATATTTTTGGTCTTCAAGATCCCATCTTCACAACACATTGAACTTAGACACAGAGCTCTGTGTCTACACGATGGCTTGTAGCCCTTCAAATTTAATAAAGGAGGTAACAAGCTTTGAAGTAAATATTCACTAGGCAGAAGCTCTCCATGTCATAGTGAAACACTATATTCTACACGAGCACCTTTATGAAAGCTTAGCTGGAGTCGTCATGTTTGAAATAGACAAGTGGAAGGAATGGTTGAGGAAATAAGTGACAAAAAGAGATGACAGGGAGTGTGTATAAGACATAGAGGAAGAACTACAAAATAGAGCTCAAAAGAGTTAACGCATTCATTGAAAACAATCTTTAATAGATTTGGAATATTCACTTTGTAAGACATGTCACTTTCACAATCATTCAAATTGACATCTCTTCAAATCTTTCAGCTAAAATACGTTAATTTTGAAATCTATCAAAATATTTATGTGCGCATATATCAGATTATCTTATTTTCATGTTTTATTTTAAATAACTTTCAAAACTAATATATTACTATTTTATTGTACTTCAAATCTATTGTGCTATACAATATATGTAATGTATATTACATATATAGTATACACTATATTATATATCTAACAATATGTATAGATTATATACTATATAGTATGTATAGTATATATAACATTGTATAAATAGAATATATTTATTATGTATATATTGTATAATGTATAGTATTTTATATACTAACTATACTGTATATATTATGTATACTATATAAACATAATACTATGCATACATATATACTATATTATATAATATACATTATACTATACCATATACATTATATATATTGTGCTATACAATATATATACTATATATATCATATACATTATATTATATATACTATACTATATATTGTTTGTAGATATTATATAGAATATATATTCTATGTTGTATAATTTATCTTATATATTATGTAGTAGTTTGATTTTAATGAGTTAAAACATTGAAACTTTAGCCATTTATAGTGTGAAAATAGATAGCTAGGGTTTCTACAACTTGTGATGTGATGAAGAAGAGTCTTGTTTGAGGAACACTCATAGAATCCCGACTCAGAGGTATGGTTGATGTTTTCTTCTCGCTCTTATTTAAGTCTCTGTGTTCTTTCGTCCCACTTCACATTATTGTGGTCGTCGTTACCCATCTAATGAAAACCGCAACAAGGAAAAATTTGGAACAAAAAGGGGGGCAGAAGCCCCCCCCCCCCCCCCCCATCATCCGCACACGCGGATGATGGGGGGCTCTACCCCCCTTTTTTTCAAAATTTTGCTTGCTGCGTTTGCAACATTTTGTGCAAAAAAGGGCTAGATAATTTGAAGAAGTTTTTTTTGGTAAATCCGCAAGCTGCAAACTTGCAAAATGGGTAGATTTTCTAAATCCACAAACTGCAAAAAAAGGGGGATCAGATCTCCTCCATCATCCGTGTGTGCGGATGATGGGGGAGCTGTGCTCACCCTTTCTTTTTGCAAGTTTCAAGTTGCCGGTAGCGGCAATCTACACAAATTTGCAAAGATTTGATGAAGTTTTATTTCAACATTACAAGAAAATGAAAACATCAATTGGATAAATCCACAAAATGCCATTCAAAGATGGTCTAAGTCTGCAAAATACAAAAAACGGGGGGGGACAGAGACCCCCCATCATCCGCTTGAGTAGCTGATGGGGTGGCTATGTCCCCCCCTTTTTTTGCATTTTGCAGACTCAGTCCATCTTTGAATGGTGTTTTGTGAATATTATTTTTAAAAATACATAGATTTAACTTGCTATATAGTATACAACGTACATATATAGTATATAACATTATAGTATTGTAAATAGTATATATTGTATAATATAGTGTGTGTGTGTATCTATATATATATATATATATATAATATCGTATAGTATATAGTATAGCACACTACATAATATAGCTATATAATATATTGCAGTATAGTATTGTAAATAGTATATACTATATAATATAGTGTGTGTGAAAAAATATATATAAATATAAATATAAAATATAATATCGTATAGTTTATAGTATAGCACACTACATAATATAGCTATATAATATATTATAGTATATTATTGTATATAGTATATAGTGTATAATATATAATATAGAATAGTATAATACATAGTATTGTATAGTATATAGTATAGAATACCACGTAACATAACTATATAGTATATTGTAGTATAGTATCGTACATAATATATTTAGTATATTATATGATATTAAATATATGCATACCACATGACATAACATAGCTATATACTACTTACTACATAGTATGAATAATATAGTACTATTGTATATAATATAATTATAGTACTATAAAACATAACTATATGGAAAATATTACTTACACTATAAGAGGAGTTGTCTATAACGGTGTCCATAGCCGTGGAAAAAAACAAAGGAAAAAGGAGAGAGAAAAATTTACGGGAGCGGCAATAACCGCGGCTATGGACGCAGTAGTGGTTTTTCAAAAACAATAAAAGCGATAATAGTCATGGCAATATACCCACTGCTATTATCGCATTAGTTGTCACATTTATTACCGTGCTTATTGCCTCTACACGCCAATTCAAAAATAAAGGGGCTCATTTGGGCCATCCAATTTTGGGTGGCCCAAATGAGCACCTTTATTTTTTACCTACATAAAACAATGAAACATCAATTGTTTTTTGGAAGAGTACAAAAAATACCAAAGAATTGAAATTGAATTTACTTTACCTTGACAATTTAAAATGTAGAAGATTAACTAATTTAAAAAAGTTACAACAAAAAGTAAATAGTTGTATATAGATTGTGCCACATTGGGACTTTACAAAAGTTTGGACAAAATATTTTCCTATCTAATCCTCCTCTATCTCATCGTCGTCCAGAGGCACGTATGTTTGATCACTTTGACTCTACATAAACCCAAACCAAACTAAACAATGATAAATAGCTCAAAACAATTGATACAAAATTACTTGTTTAAACTTACCACTTGTAGTGATCCAGCAGCCACGTCGAATTGCTCGCGAGAGATGTGGTTGTTTTCAAACAACCATCACCAAGTATCAAATTCTATATGTCGCTCCCGATACTTGACCATCTCTCTGGTTGATCGAGAGAGAGTGAAATTTTTCTAAGTTAGCAATAACAATACCAAATCATCAACTACAATCTTTATAATCACCGATTGACGTTATAATTCAATTAATCTTACATATTTACCCTTCCAAGCTCTCTTGCATCCTGATCCATAGTGTATGGGAGTTTGTCTTGCGCGAGCCTCGCGTTGTTGTTTGTATGATGAGCTTGTCGTAGAACTTGATCGCTCTTTTCTTGAATTTCCCACTCCCACTCTACATCTGCCATGTTGCCATCACGGTAATTCCTGTCTGGATCTCTGACCTAGTTGGCTGCTGCGCGCCGCACACTGGACTGCTTGTTTTTCAAAAATTTCTTTATGTATCCTTCCAAACATTGTTGCGAAAAACGTTGATTGAGGGCGTTTGGAAATCTAGCTAACAAAATGTCCTCAATGTACCGTGCATGATCGGGTAGTTGGTCTCTAAACTTTATAAAGCAGTTCTTATACGTTGAATGTATAAGAATTTATAGATGGAATCAAAATGCCCTGCCCTGTGCTATGCGAAAGTCCACCTCCCTGCCATATTTAACTCTGTAGTAGCACCCATGCGTGTCTGGCACAGGTGCGTCAATATCCTCATTCTCTACGTCAGGGGTGACACGCTCTGAAAGTGGGGACTCTGTTCCCCCGCCACTATCAAAACATGCAAAACCACAAGATTTACCACCGCTTGTCTCTCACGGTGTTCTCTACCCTTAGACGAGCATCAATGCGCGCTGCCAGAGGAAGTTTGTTGATGATGTTCTGGTGAAGCAGGAGTGGAATGGAGTGGTAAAGGACCCTGTGATGCCATGGGAGTGGGAATCTGTGATGGAATGGGAGTAGGACAATAGGAAGGGGCTGTAGAGTGAGGTGCCATCGTTGCGAGGATCTGTAGATAAGAACTCCCTCCCTGACTCCCCCATGGTGTTTTTGTAGAGAAATACTGTAGGTCGCAAGCTGATGTGGATTGTAGCAACCAAACAAATCCTCCGTCGAACGGAGGTACTGCTTTTGTAACAAGATAGCCCGTTGTAGGTCTGGATCTACGATCAGTGGAGGAACTTGAGAAGGGTAGGTGTAGGATGGCCATGCCTGCAAATAACAAAAATAAACCTATGACACTCATGGTTTAGGGTTAACTAGAAAGAAATATTATTTATTTCTTTGCTTGTTCTCACCAACTCAAGACTCGGGCCCACTGGAGGCGATGTCCACCCCCGGGTGGGAGCCCACCTGGGATGTGAACCAACCAAAAGAAGAGCCAGCTGGCTTCTCCCCACCAGTTGGTGTTTCATCTCACATCTACATTACAAAGAGCAATATAAGATTAAGCTTTCTACCCTATTCACTCATTTATAAATACGTACACAAGTATATTAGTAGACAAACACGTAGATACATATACATACTAGTAGACCTAAGTAGAGGCTAGTAGTGCCAAAGGTCAAGTGTACTTCTTTAGATATCATCACAAACCGTGGTAAAACCAAAGGTACATTGCGGTAATCCATGCATGAGTTGATCAATGACAACAACTCCACGATTAAAAAAGGACTATACCCAAGAGGAAGCATCTAACCTTTGGGTGCTATGCTCCCATACTTAGTGCCTACATACATGCATAAACAAATAGATATATACACACAAATATATATACATATACGTAATGTAGCCATTGTTTTGAGTAGAGATAAAGAGTTACGGTTGTAAATATAGCCATTGTTTTGTGTTGGCTTGTGGGACGCATGTCTAACCTCACCATCCTATCTTATTGCATTATTAGCGAGAGCCACGATTGAATTGTCAATCCATGGGACGAAGCTGAATTACTAGTGCATATAGGCTACAAGAGGTTGTCAAAGTTTCGGAAAACAACTAACAACTCGCATCTAACTCAAGCTACACTCAAGTGGCTGAAATCACCAAAAGCCAATCGCTCATTGGCAAACAAATCACATCCATTACAGCATCAAATGACATCCAAACGTAACAAAACTTCTAGGAAATGTTTATAAGACCTAAGCACACATGCTTATAGTCTCAAACGCCACTTTAGGTCAAGTTCCAAAATCGCAATTATTAACAGCAGTGGATTTTTGACCTAGTCATTTTTTATCGAGAATGCATCTAAACGCTTAGCAATGATGCCCCAATACCCCACCTATGCTTAGTTTTTGATTTGAAAGTGTGAATTCCTAGTTATGATGAAATTAGGCCGTGGGTTAGCAACGCCAAAAACTACAAATTACTGTGATGTGTTTACATCAATGCTTAGAGCTCTTACCTGCGGTTGCAATGCAACAAACACAACTGCAATGTGACAACCGGGGAGGGAGTAGGAAGCGCGAGAAGGAGAGGAGTGAGCGCCGTTAGCTCATGTTGTGTATTTCATTATCCAAAACTTAATAGTAACTTACAAAAATTGGCTTTTATACCTTAGCAAGGTTTTTGGTGGTCAAAACTAATAATTTGGGAGTTTTACCAAAGATGTGTAATGACAAGTTGATACAATCTAGAAGCTTGTAGCCCTGGCTCATTAATTACAGAGTTTATCCGAGAAAATAGAAGTTATAATATTCTCGATTTATCAAAATAATAAGTGTTTTACAATGAGAACTTCAAAAAATGGTATCTGTGTTAGCTTGCTGCTGCTAATATTCCCCCCCTCCTCACCTGTGTCGTCCCTTGACACAGCTTTATGGTCTGAAGTAGTCTTTGGGTTGGTGGCTGGGGAGGCGGTCTTTAAGCGCACTTAGTGCCTTTTGGTATCTGATCTTCCTTTCTTTATCTAGCACTTGCAAAAACTGCATAGTTACTCTATTTTTCAGCTCCACCGCTGAGTAGCCTACAAACCTTGATGTGAGGTTGCTGATCACTGGTGCAAATATCTTCGTTTTCCAAGTGAATAATCCCGTGTAGAACACTTCCTAAAACGCCAGCATATTGTGTGAAGGTAGAAACATGCATCTAGAGTAGAAGCCATAGAGGACTTCTTCGGAAGGTTGGCCACTGAGATCAGAGCACAAACCTTTGTTACCCTCAAGGAATGACATCCAACGGGAACCTGCTTGCTTTGGCTCATTGAACACTTCGATGCAGGTGAGCAGCATTTGGTAGATTTTATATAGAATAACACATGACAAATCTGGTAGACTTTTAAAGAATGATATGGCACCCTTTAGGGTTTTTACCATGTATTCTTTAGTTGCTGGTCCCTTTTCTGGAGCAAGCAATCTGGGGTAGTTTAGCCAAGGTAGCCGCTTATTGAGTAGTGCCTCATGTGCTATCTAGGTCCTTCCTCTTGGTACATGACAGAAAGTTGGATCTTTTTGCAGGGCCGTAGGTGCTCTCATGAACAGAATCAAGTATCTTGGGTTTTTGTTCAGCCAGCTCAACCTCCACTTCAGGTGGTCTTTATTTGTACCCTTGACTTGCATGTTTTTGTAAAGCCTTTCTTTTATCTGTAGCAACTCAACTTTAATCAGAGGGTAGGGCAGGGACTGTTGGTGCCATTGCGCACTTATTTGATTGGGAGTGAGTTGTGTGACATTGACAGAATGAATTACTCTCAGCTCCCAATCCATTGCTGCCTTCCAGTCCTCATCTACCTCTTGTGTAACTTTTTCTTTTCGTGCATCTTCTTTAGCCTTTGAGAGCTGGACCATGGGCACTGTGTCTTCTTCTCTAATGGGTACCTCTAACTCATCCTCGCCACTCAGCTCTATTGTGGATTGTGTCTCCATTCTAGCAAATGATACTGAGGGGATTTCTATCTGAGTTTGCTCCGAAGTGCCTGCCTCTTCTTGCGTTTCCGGCCTTCCCTCTCTCAGTAGCTGGTTGACTCTTTGGAGTTCAACCAGTTCGTCTTCTCTTTGGACCCACGTCAAGGCAAGGTCTTTGCGCTGAGATTGCTCTAACTTCAGCTTCAGCTTCAGGTCTTTATTTTTCTTTTCTAGTTCCTTGTAGACCTCGTTTGTACCCTTGATCGAGGCAACGACTGGATTTTCTCGTATTTGCCGCAAGAATATCACCTGATCCTTGATTCTTTGTTCTTAGTATTGTAGAGAAGCATTGGCCACATCTAATTGTACCTGGATCTTTTGAGCTGATAGGGTGGTAGTGAGAAGTTCATTTGTAACTTCCGTCAGCTGATCATCCTTGGCTTTGCATGCATCTGATAGCTTGGTAAGCAGCTCCCCCAGCTCCTCCATTTGTTTTTATTGCTTATCTTTAATGAGCTGATGTTGTTCAGCTTCTAACTCTTAACTCTTGCACTTGCCTCTGAAGATCGGTGATGACAATTAAGTCTGTCGTCTAACTCCCCTTAGAGTGCGTCGATCAACATCTCTAACTTTTGGCCCTGGTGCTACGGCCAAGTGCTGCTGAGGGAAGTCTTTCTGTCATCTTTTGCTTTTGCTTAGCATATTTGTTTACTTGCAGGATGACTTCATCATTCAATTGCCAATCTTTGCTTTGTGTAATTTGCCTTGATGTTTCTGCAGATTCTTTTACCTCTGGCTGCATCATGGCTGTTGGTTGCTGTTGTTGCCCTTGTAGCTGCTAATCTTTCTCTGTGGAGGTAGAGAGTTGTATCTCAGCCTTATCTTGCTGTGTTGAGGTAGAAGGTGTTTCCTCGGCCTCCTGTTCTCTTGTGTGCTCAAATCTTGCGGAGTTCTCTTCTAGTGCAGCACTGGCTGCCTTTTCGGTCTCTGGCTCTTTCTCTGTTTGCTTCTCTTGATTAGAGACATTTGCTTGTTGTGCTGTTTCCGCTACTTCTTGCTGTTCAGATTATTGTGCAACTTCACCTGTTTTTTCTTGTTTAGCTTCTGCTTCTTTTGTTGGCTCATTTGTGGTGTCTTTAACTACCATGATGGTGGTGGGCTTGGCGTTGGTTGATCTTGGTGTTCAGAGACAGGAGAAGAGATGCGGGGAGACACATCACCTTGGGCATGTTGTGCTTCTCCTTGTGCAGCGGTCTCCTCTTTTGCCTGATTTGCTGCTTCTTCGGCTTACTTTAGCTTTAAAGCTTCTGCTTCTTAGTACATCCGTTCCATACTTTCGCGGGTTCTTCAATCTACCTCCTGGTGTGATGCTTGGTCCTTGGTCCCTTAAGCCTACTAGGCATCCATTTTTTCAAGTCCTTTCCTTGTGCTTGTTGGCTGCATTGGTATGCGTGTTTCTCTCTTTCAAACCGGGCTTGCTTTTGCACAGGCTTTTCTTGGTGTGTTGCCACGGCTTTTCTCTTCATTTCCTCCCTTCGTGCTCTCTTTTCTTCATTATCCAAGCTTTCACTGCTGTGCCTTTCTGGCGAGCTTTCAATCGATTCTTCATCAGATTTGTAGGATCTCTTGGCTGATCTTGTAGTTCCAGGAGATGGTTGAGCTAAAAATATCCAAGTGTTTTGGTCTGGGGTAGGTGGTAGGTTGTCGCCCATGCCGATGGCATGGTATGCAATTCTTGTCAACACCTCTGGTGCACCCAAGTATGTGATCTTTTCTTCTTTCTCTACTGCTTCCAAAGTGGTCAAGACATATTGTGCGTGGTCCACCGGTTGCCTGGTTGTTGATTTGAGGACTTGTGTGACGGTGGTGGAAATCGGATGATTAGGCATGGTATACCTTGGTGGCCTCTTAGCAAGGAAATGGAAGTGTTGGTGGTATAACCTGGCTAGCTCTTCAACCTCTTTGTGAATAAGGTAAGTAAAGGTGACTGCGGCAGTTTCTTTGGTGAAAGTACCTACCGTTTTCCTATCCCTTGCCCTCATTGTCATACCTTCTGTGGGCAGTCTTAGTGCTTCTGCCACTATTTCCTTGGCTATCACCACTTCAACTTTATTCCCCTGAGGCTCAAAAATCTGTGCAGTTCCATCTTCTTTGATCGTGGATAAAAGCTCGTGAGCTTTTTGGAAATCCACACCGCACGGCTCCTGTTCATAGAAATCTCTGAGTCCTAGCCTACGGTTGGCTTCTTTGGTCTCAGGCTTCACGACGACGTCATACACTTCTTTTGATAGGAGTTGCAACTCTATCTAATGTCCCTCCTCACTATTGAATCTGCCGATGAACATTGTGGTGTGATGCTCTTCTAGTTGTTCTTTTGAAAGATAGGCTGCCTTGGCGGCTTTGACTGAATCTGGACCCAGTTGGTATGCGGATAGCTCCTGCAACTTTTCTTTCTGGTTGAGCTTCTTCTTGGACCTCTCTGCTGCTTGCATGGCTCCTGTGCAATGAATGGAGGGTCAAAGTTAGCAGATTTGACGGATTTTTCTCTGAAATATCCTTTAGTATGAAATGCTGACAATTTTGGTCCAATTTGCTTCAAATCAATTTTTGAACAAGCATAGATGCATAAAATAATGCAAGGAACAAAATTGTAAAGTCCAAACAAAATTTTGCAACCAAAGTAAATAATCGCGATTATTTACAACCGAGTCTTTTTTTCAACATTTTGGCATCACAGGCTTGAAGTATATACCAAATACTTACTCTGAGTGAAATATGGGCTCATTTGGAGGAATTGGGTGAAAATGCTACCAGATTTTGGCTTTAGGTCTCTGAAACAGTAGATATAATGGAAATTTGAGATGTTGAGCTCCAAATTGGTTCAAACTTGGTTAGTGGGCTTAACACATCATGTACTTTGAATGTATGATGGCAAAATATCAAAATTCCCCCATTTTGGCTAGGAAGTAAATAATCGCGATTATTAACATTTCTACCAAAATCAACATTTTTTGGTACAAATTGGTTCTAGCCATTGTATAGACTCTGTGTATGAGGTATGAGGTAGAATCAAGAAATGTGGTCCATAATCCAAAAATTGGCTTGCAAAGGCTTCTTGGGTTTTCTGGCAAATTTCCAAGTTATAGATGCTCATTTTGGCTCATACTTGATTTTTGGCATGTAATAGGTGTGTACACATGATAGGTGAGGTGATGATACAATTTCCAAGAAAAAATAGTGCAAAAGTAAATAATCGCAATTATTTACAGCAGTCATAATTTTTTTGCAAACGAGCTAAACACATTCTATACACCTAAAACAAGTCCTAGATTGAATTTGGTCAAGTTTGGTCTATTTTGGTCTTGCCGGCATCACTTTGTGCTTTATTGACTCTGAAATCTTTGATTTCTATGACTATACTACTTGTTAAGCTGGTCAATCAATTTTGAGGCTTTGGACTTGTCCGCAACATAGTTGTGAAGTAACTCCTCCAATTCTGGCTCATTTGGAGTCAGTTGACCCCATATGTCGAATTTGACGCTTTGTAGCCTTCGAGCCATTTTCGGCTTTTTGAGGGATTTTCTTGATTGATTTCACTAAACCAATCATATACATTGTATATGAACCTCGTAAGCAAGCTGTCTGTGGAGTCAGATCCAAATTTTGGCATTTGCAAAAAACCTAGCTTTTCTACTGGGGACCCCCTCGACCCCTGCCGAATGGTCAACTGATGATATAGAAAGGTTCCATTATGTTAGGGCATGCTACATTTCAAATCTCATCCGATTTGGTTGAGCCGATAGGCCGCTATGGTCAATTTTTGGTCGTAGGTCTTCGTGCACTTCTCGGTTTCTAGGGTTTTTTAAAGGGGTTTAGACTAGCTACCGGCCATACAAAATGGATCATTGATGAGTAAATAACTTACCCCTCATGTCTCCTGTAAGATGGCGCTGAAAACGGGCAACTGTAAACTCTAGAAAAGACGCGCGAAAGAGGTCGAAAAGCTCTCTCTGCAAAGGCAGTGGAAATGAGGTGGTTTTAGCCTACCTTGTGTTGGAATTAGGGTTGCAGAGAAACACACACAGCTTGGAGAAGATGAAGGAAGATCAAGGCACACAATAGAGAGTGTGTTACTTAGTGTGCAATGGAAAGATAGATAGCCCTAGAGTGATGGGCGTATATACAATGCTCGAGAAAAAAACCTCCTAAAGAGGGAAAAAATGCCCCGGCGGTCCTAGTGTGTTTACACACATCACTACCACATGTATATGGTAACAAATCCCCCCTGGAGTGATGCGGTGAACGAGAACTGGCACATGAGTAAATGGAAGTGCCATGCCCTAAGGACAGGATCAGTCCACAAAGGGGAGTAAGCCCAAAGCTTTGCGGAAAGCATCAAGCTTCTCACGAGACAATGCCTTTGTGAAAAGATCTGCAAGGTTGTCCTGTGTTGGCACATAAGCCAAGCTGATCTCTCCTGCTGAGAGCCTCTCCCTGACATAGTGGTAATGCACCTCAATGTGCTTTGTGCGAGCATGAAAAACTGGGTTCCTCGCAACTGCCAATGCGCTCTGACTGTCAGTGTAGATAGTGTTGGCAGTGTCCTGTCTAACACCCAAATCAGCCATAAGGCGTCTGAGCCATACACACTCAACCGTAGCTGTGAAGACTGCCCTGTACTCAGCCTCACAACTCGAAGTGGCCACAGTAGGTTGCTTCTTGCTCAACCATGATATATATGAACTGCCAAGCATGAAACAAAAACCACTTGTGGACACTTGCGTGTCAAAACAACCAGCCCAATCTGATCCCGAAAAAGCATGTAAGTCTGGCGGCAATGATCCCCCCTTGGGATAAAACAAGCCAAGATGTAAAGTGCCACTAAGGTAGTGGAAAATCCTCTTGACTGCCTGCTAATGTTTAGACCCTGGGCTATGCATAAATCTGCTGACCTGTGAGACTGCAAACTGAATATCCGGCCTCGTGTTGCATACATAAATGAGGCAACCAACAACAGTTTGGTAAAGAGTGACATCAACACGATCGTTAGCATCATGTAGACTCAACTTCAAACCTGTTTCCATGGGAGTGGCAATAGGTTTGCAATCCTCAAGTCCAAACTTACATAGCAATGTCTCTATGTAACTTTTCTGACACAAGGCAATACCACCATCACACTGCTTAAACTGTATACCCAAGTAATGATGCAACAGCCCCAAATCTTTCATCTTGAAAGTAGCATTCAAATCAGCCTTAAATTCAGCAATATGTCTCTCATTTGGTCCAGTGATCAGCAAATCATCAACATAAAGAACCACAATGAGAAGTACATCACCCTCACGGTTTACATACAATGTGCTTTCTGTTGGACTGTTACGAAAGCCTTGTTTGACCAAATGAGTGTCAGCTTTCTCATACCAAGCATGAGGAGATTGCTTCAACCCATACAAAGCCTTGTTACATTTGCACACTTTGTCCTCTTGTCCTTTTATGACAAAACCGCAAGGCTGCGTTACGTAAACTTCCTCAAATATGTCACCATTCAAGAAAGCAGTAACAATGTCTGATTGATGTACATCCCAACCAAAATGCGCTGCCAATGCACATAGAAAATGCACAGTAGTCATACGACAAGTGGGAGCAAAATTCTCTTCATAATCTATGCCTTTTTGCTGTGCATAACCCTTTGCAACAAGTCGAGCCTTATGGCGATCGATCTCACCATCCAGCTTGCGTTTCAACTTGTAAACCCACTTCGTACCAATGGCCTTTTTGCCAGGAGGCAAATCACATAAAGTCCATGTGTCATTTTCTATAAGTGCATCATATTCTGATTGCATGGCAGCCATCCAATTTTCTGAATTATGTGCTTCATCAAAAGACAGAGGCTCCTCAACATCATGTAAACTAGACATAGCCAAAGCATAACAATCTGATGCATAAGATTCATGGCGAGAGCCTGAACGAGTACGACTAGACAAAGGTGCATCTAATTTACTGTCACTCAAAGTGTGCACCAACCATTTTGGCATACCTCTAGCCTGCTCATTTTCAGGTCGTTCCTCATCAAGTACATCATGTACGTCTGTATCAATAATAGGCTGATCTAAAACATTTTTTGAAACCCCCATAGGCTGTACATTTGCCTCATTGGAACTTACATTCGTATTTCCACCATTGAAAAGAGGCAAAAAAGTGTCATAAATGTCCTGTGAGCTTACATTACTGTCTCTAGTACATGACAGCAAGGGCTGAACAGAATCTTCCACAAACACTACATCCAGAGAAACCATAATACGTTTTGTTTGCGGATGATACAACCTGTAATCTTTGCTTTCAGCACTATAACCAACAAAAATACATTTGACAGCCTTATCATCTAATTTTCTGCGCTGCACTTGTGGCACCAAAGCATATGCCAAACAGCCAAAAACACGCATGTGCTCAATAAAAGGCTTTCTATCATGCCATGCTTCATATGGAGTAATAGACTGCAAAGCTTTCGTAGGACACCTGTTAAGTACATAAGTGGCACACATGATGGCCTCAAGCCAAAAAGAATGCGGCAAAGCTTGACTTTTGACCATACATCGTGCCATTTCCGTCAGTGACCTATTTTTCCTCTCAGCAACACCATTTTGCTGAGGTGTATAAGGCATTGTACATTGGTGTTTTATCTCACGACTAGCCAGAAATGCATTAAATTCATGAGACATATACTCCCCCCCTCGATCGGAACGGAGGGTGCCCATCGTACATTTCGAGACATTTTCAGCCATAGCCAGAAATTGTTTGAAGCACATAAAAATTTCCGACTTCACTTTAAGCGGAAATACCCATGCATGCCTGGAGTAATCATCAATGAAAGTCACGAAGTATAGGTAATTGCCCAAGGACGGAGTTTGCATGGGCCCACAAACATCACTATGCACAAGCTGCAACCTGCATGTGGCTCGAACTGAACCATCCTTTGGAAATTTAGAACGCTGCATCTTACCCAAAATACATTCTTCACAGACATGTTTGATAGGTGCTTCAAGAGGCGGCAAAGAAGCAACCATATCATATTTTTGCAAACGCAGAAAACTGGCAAAATTCAGATGACCAAAACGTGCATGCCAAAGTTTTGCATCTGAAATAGCCCTTGAATCTGCAACAGCATTTGCAAAATTTTGTGCACACTTGTCATACAAAGTGAGCTTATATAGCCCAAGGCACAAAAGCCCAGATGCAACAATTTCATCACCAAAACTGAGATCATGAATTGTACATCTGTCATCCACAAATTTAACTACAAGTCCAAGTCTAGCAAGTGCGGATACAGACAAGAGATTCTTCTTGATCCCAGGTACATAAAGTGCATCAACAAGTGTGAAGGAACTGTCATTAGCAGCAGTGAGCACAATCTTTTCAACTCCCTGAACTAGATAAGAGGCGTTGTTGGCACCAATGACTGAATTCCCATGAGGGATAGACTCGAGAGAGGTAAACAATTCACGATGTGAGGTAATGTGCTTTGTAGCAACTGACAAGCATGCATCATGGACAGCAGGATTGTAAGTGCACTCTGCGCTAAAAGCCCATTCTGCATCAACATCAACAACACAGTCTCCTTTCACAGAAGACTCAACAATGGCTGCATGTGTAGTGGAACCAGCATTTGCAGTGGAACCACCCTCTTTCTTCTTAGCCTCTTTGGCCTTCAACTTAGGACACGACTTGATCAAGTGATCATTGGATTTGCAATAATGGCATCGCATCTTCTTTTTGCCCTTATCACCAGAATTTCCAGACGAATTGCTGCCAGCAGAAGCATTAGGAACATAATTTTTGCCACTCGCAGCAGAACCATAAGAAGTGGCTACATTGCTGTTACCACCCTTTCTTTGAGAAGCAATAAAAGCCTGTTCAAGTGCACGCTGCCTAGTCCTGTGTTTTCTAGAAAGTGACTCTTGCAACAGCAATGTGCATAATGCATCCACAAATTTGACTACAAGTCCAAGTCTAGCAAGTGCGGATACAGACAAGAGATTCTTCTTGATCCCAGGTACATAAAGTGCATCAATAAGTGTGAAGGAACTGCCATTAGCAGCAGTGAGCACAATCTTTCCAACTCCTTGAACTGGATAAGAGGTGTTGTTGGCACAAGTGACTGAATTCCCATGAGGGATAGACTCAAGAGAGGTAAACAATTCACGATGTGAGGTAATGTGCTTTGTAGCACCACTGTCGAAATACCACACATGTGAATCTGCATCAACTGACAAGCATGCATCATGGACAACAGGATTGTAAGTGCACTCTGCGCTAAAAGCCCATTCTACATCAACATCAGCATTATAGTCTCCTTTCACAGAAGACTCAACATTGGCTGCATTTGTAGTGGAACCAGCATTTGCAGTGGAACCACCCTCTTTCTTCTTAGCCTCTTTGGCCTTCAACTTAGGACACGACTTGATCAAGTGAGCATTGGCTTTACAATAATGGCATCGCATCTTCTTTTGCCCTTATCACCAGAATTGCCAGAAGAAGTGCTGCCAGCAGAAGCATTATGAACAGAATTTTTGCCACTCGCAGCAGAAACATAAGAAGTGGCTGCATTACTGTTACCACCCTTTCTTTGAGAAGCAATAAAAGCCTGTTCAACTGCACGCTGCCTAGTCCTATTTTTGCTGGAAAGTGACTCTTGCAACAACAATGTGCATAATGCATCAAACTTGACAACTTCAGGATTTCCTTGGGTCATAAGTCTCCAAGTACTAGCAAAAGTCTGGTAAGAATCTGGTAAGGCATCAAGAACAGTCTGCACAAGGGAACTGTCTGAAATGACTTCACTTGCAGAAATGAGCTGCTCATTGATATCCTTGACACTAGCAAGGAAAGTGTCCATATCATCTTCCTCATGCATAATCTTCGACTCCAGCTCTTTACGCAGCAAAGCAATTTTAGCCTCATTGCGGCTTGCATAAAGACCTGCTAGAATATCCCAAGCCTGTTTTGCAGATTTTGCTGAACGGATGTGAGGAACAATGGTGCGCTTCACAGACAATGCAACCAATGCATGAGTCTGCGCATCCTTAACATCCCAACGAGCTTGTGCTGCCGTAGGCAAAACAACTCTAACAGCTGCAATCCTTGCAGCAAGACCTGCAACATCCTCAACATCGCCTACATCCTCAGAACCAGGACGTACATCAATGCCCTGCACAATGTTCCAAACACCCTTTGACACAAGAACATGTTGCATCATATAAGCCCACATAGGGTAGTTGTCCCCATCCAACCTGTCCTCAGCAGCAAACATCTTGAACACATCTGTGTTGTTGTTGTCAGTCATGGTAAATGCTGCACCTGATGTGAAAACTGTCCGAAAATAAGAGAAAAGGAGCGGGAACAACCTGTGCTATATAGCACAAACCGTAGAAGACTATAAGGCACCTGTTATGCAGAAAACGGCACTGACAGAAATTTTGCACAAAATGACGAAATAGCCTGTGTAGTACTGCCTGTAGTGGAAACGGAGGCCGAAATGAGCCCAAATCAAAATTCTGAGTAGACAAAGCTCACTGAAATCAGAGAAAGTGAGCAGGCATGTACTGGAGCAGCTGGCGACTAAGCCCGAGAGGACGTGACCTGCTCTGATACCAATTGTTGGAATTAGGGTTGCAGAGAAACACACACAGTTGGGAGAAGACGAAGGAAGCTCAAGGCACACAATAGAGAGTGTGTTACTTAGTGTGCAATGGAAAGAAAGATAACCCTAGAGTGATGGGCGTATATACAATGCTCGGGGGAAAAAACCTCCTAAAGAGGGAAAAAATGCCCCGACGGTCCTAGTGTGTTCACACACATCACTACCACATGTATATGGTAACACTTGGATATCTATACCCGAACTTCCGGAACTAATTTTCCCTAGATTCCCTTGTGATTCCTACTAGGCTGTGAATTGTATGTTAGACTCAAAAATTTCCTTGATCGGATTCCTCTAGCTCATTCTGCAAGAATTTTACAAAAGTAGGTCTAGCCGCCTAATTTAGGCTTCCCGCTTCCATCTTCTGATTTCATTGAAATTTTTTGTGCTTGTCCGCCTTGTCTTTATGATCACATCGTTTCTTCCATTTTTCCATATGAGCTTCTTTGCTATTTATTATTAATTTTTGACATGTTTATTAAAAAATCAAAGAAAATAACAAAATGCTCTAAAAAGTAAAGTAAAAATCCAATAATTAAGAAAATCCATTGAAAAACAGAGCTTTATTGTTTTTTGTTGGATTTCTCTATTTTTAAGTCTCATTATCAATAAAAATGATGAAAAATAACCAAAAAGGACTATTTTTTAATGATTTTCTGATAGTATATACACTCTTTACACTCGCTGAGAAGATATTATCAATGAATTTTTTCTTGATGATGAATTATAAGGGCATTATTAGGTAATTTTGCAAAAAATCACACGTTAACATCGAACTTTCCCCTCCCTCTTCAAACATTGCCCTTAATTACTTAGTGCCCTCCAACCCCTCCTAGATGGCGTACTCCGGAATGACTATGTGCATGGGCTGAACAATTGTGTCTATGCATAGCCATGGTTGGCTCTATCATGATTTGAAGATCAATGAAATTCAAACCACTATGCTCTGCAAGATCTTGGTCTTGAGTAATTAACTCAAGGGTGTCTGATGTCGAGGCTTTCTGATGCTGTCTTCCAAAGAGCAAATCTTGTAGCTTGTGTGCTCTCTGTTTGATTGTACCATCAAGATGCTTTAGCACGCTGATTGCCTGAGCTATTGGTAGCACTTTTGACTGTTGTTGGGCTTTTTCTCACCATTGGTAGCTTGGTTTGCTTGGTGCTGTATGGTGTGGTGGAGTCTTTTGAGACTTAACTCGCCATTGCTTGATTGGTTTTACAGTTTGTGGAGAAGATAAGTGCTCCTTTTTCTTCCAAATCCATTTCAAGTTAGGTTCCTTTCTCGGAGATGCTTGTCTCTGTGTTATTACCCTTGGAACCTTCTTTTGTTTTTTCGGTGATGTTCTGGGCACCCAGATTTGAATCGGCTTATCCTTAAGCTGTGCTTTTGGTACCCAAATTTTCCTGACTCCTTGCATGCTACTTGTAGCATTTGCTTGTCGAGGGGATGGAGAAGACCCGGGGCGATCACTTTTTAGAATGTGTATGATATCACGTGAGTTAACCGGAGAGGATTATTAAAAGACCAAAATGTATAAAAATGTATACATACAGAGGGGGGTGGCGGTTTTTCAAATAGACTCACAGTGTAAGTATAGTATGTATATTGGGGTATTATTAATTACCTCTTGAACGCACGTGATATAGGGGTCTTTTGATAAGTGACTGCCCCGGGGGAGAAGATTGATTACGTTGTGGTTTGGTCTGCTGATTGCTTTCTTTCCATTCGTCCTTGCTTGGTGCAATTGGGAAAATGAGTTACCCACCTTTAGGTGATAGCTTGAGGCAATTTGTATCCCAATCTAGTACTGCTTTGTATGTCCGCATCCAGCGAATTCCAAGAATCATTGTCTCATTCATGTGTTCATCTGGTAAGCATACAAACTGATGAGGACATGAACATCCATGTACTATCACGTTCAAGTTTACTACTCCCAATGTTGGGGTTGGGTTCTTGTCGCATCCTTTGATTGTCGCTATCCCTGCTCTCAATGCTTGACTTGTTGCCTTCTTGTACGTGGAATAACTGACTGCATTTACTCTAGCTCCTGTGTCGACCAAAGCATTGGTGCTATGATTGTTGAGGTGTACTTTGATGTGCAGGTCCATTGCGTCTAACCAGTCATCATCATTTGAAAATGCATCTTTAGGTAATTCCCATTATCGGTCATCTATTTCCAGAGTGTTGATGGGAATCGGTATTTGTTGATTCTTGAGAGAAGCTTTTTGTTTGAGTACCCAAAACCGAGCTTCCTCTTGGGTTTCATCAATAACCTGCGGTCGTTTAATCCTCCTTTGCATGGCTGCATGCATTCTTTCTTGCAATTCATTGGTTAGTGGAAAATTGTATTTCTTTAAACGACATCCACTAACCCAATTAGCCATTGGTTCACCATCTTGGATAGACAATATTACTGTTCCACTTGGAGATACATCTTCAATGATAAATGGTATGTTTCCCTTTTTATTAAGCTTGGGAATGTGTTGCTTAAGGGAATAGACTAAAACTAAGTCCCTTCTCTTGAAGATTTTTGTGATTAAGTGGGAATCAAAAAACTGTTTTTGTTTCCGCTTTTGTGCATAGATGTGAGCTACAACAGTTATCCTTTGCTCATATAGCTTTTCCAAATCTTCAAGTCTTTCTGACAATTCATGTCCAGTCTACTCAAGATTCCTTGCCACCCTTAATGTCGGCAATAGAAATTCTATTGGTAGTATGGCATCAAGACCATAAACAAGGTTAAAGGGTGTAGCATTTACAACTGTTTTGAATGAAACTCAATAAGCTCATAGATCAGCATGGAGATTCATTTTCCAGTTTGTCCTTCCTAAACTAACCACTTTTGTCAGCACCGAGCTAAGAATTTTGTTCATAAGCTCAGCTTGTCCGTTTGCTTGTGGGTGATAGGGAGCTAATTTGTTATGGATGACCATAAACTCATTAAGCAAATACTTGATTACCTCATTGAGGAAATGAGTTCCGCGATCATTGATAATTTCTATTGGTAGTCTATATCTCGTGAATACATACTCATATAAGAATGCAGCAGTGGTTCTTGAATCATTCTTTTGAGTTTCTTTAGCCTCAGCCCACTTGGGCAGATAGCCCGTAGCTACAATGATATATTGAGCCTGGGTTCTATAAGCAGGTGGCTGTATCGGCCCAACAAAATCTATACCCCATTTTGCAAAATCTCTAGCCCCCATCATTGGTCTTAAGGGCATGCTATCTACACGTGTTGGCATTTTTGCTCATTGACAAGCATCACATCTTTGAACATATTCTTTGGCATCTGCAAAAAGTGTTGGCCACCATATACCTACTGAGGCGGTCCGGGGCGGGCAACAAGAAGAGTGGCCTCTAATAACTTTTCTAGGTTCCCGTGCTGCTCAATTGGGTTGGGTTGGAAAAAAAAGCAAACACATACACAAACCCGCAACCTAACCCTACACAAATTTGGGTCACCACCTAGTTTTAGATGCTAACTAGGACGCACGTGAAATCTCCTTGTACTCAAATGCACAAAGAGAGGGGAATGCAAGATAGCCACACACACCAAACACAAACATTCACCATGCCAGAGAGAGTTAAAGAGAACAAATCAAATTGAGCAACTAAGTCTTAGCCTTAAAGACTAGATGCACACAAAGCTTGATGAGAAATAGAGAGACAACACAAAACTTGACCTTGCTGCCAATACACAAATTGTCTTAGGGTCACGGGAGCCCTCTCACCGAGCACCCTCTTACAATTGACTTTTTAGGCAAACAATTCAACAAGCCCTCAAACCATCAAGCATGAAATAGCACAATAGACTTCAAGGCCAATATACCTTCAACCACCTGATGAGTCAACTTATCAAGTCAATTTGGAGAGAAGAGTAGTAGTTTGCAGCATACAATTGCACCCAAAACTATGAATCTTATTTATGGACAAGAGTAGGCTACAAGTGTGATGCAGAGTATGGTATCACTCCACTCGTCCAGATGGCATAACTAACTTCAAGCTTCTCCATGCACCTATGAGTAGTGATGGAATAGAGCACTCACAATGCGCACACTCTACACAACTAGGCTTGAAGAGTGGTGTGTTATGTGTTGAGAATGGTGTGGTGTAGTGTGATCATGTGTTGATTCACAAGGGAGAGAAGGGCTCTATTTATAGGTTTTAGAAGCCCCAATTAGGATTAGACCAAGGGCTCTATTTATAGGTTTTAGAAGCCCCAATTAGGATTAGACCTAATCAAGTTTATTTGAAGAAATCAAAGATTATGCATATTTTATTTATTTTTAAATAAGGGTGGGTCTCTCTTATCCTTTGAGTCACATGGATGTGGGCTCAAGGGAAGAGAATTATTGAGGATGAAAGGAGAGAGGGATTGAGTGAATAATTTGGGAGTGCCTACTCTAGTAGAGGGTGCATTTTACAATAAGGTTAGTGGTTAGTAGTTAGTAATTATCACTACAAAATATTTACAAAATCATTCACCAAATGGTGAGATATATGATGAGAAAAGTTAGAGAAGGGATAAGCTTGTACAACAAGATTGAAGCTTGGAGAAGTTGACATTCACCTCTTTACAGCACCGATAGAAGAAGCGGTCAGCATGGCGAAGTAACGCGTGTCGATGAAGCTATGTTATCTTCAAACCTTGGAAAATTCATGATAAAGCCTTCATTTGCATAGGTTAACCTTGGATTTTTGCTGATTTTTTGAAGTTCTTTTTAGAGTTGAAGAGAGTATGGTAATATGGACATATATGTAGAGAGAAAGGGGGACACCTAGGCTGTAGAAATGGAGGATGAAGGCTATGGAGGTGTGAGAGAAGTGGCAATGGTGAAGAGGGTGAATTAGGACATGGGAGTTGCAGGTTTGGGAGTGGGAAGGAGAGGGAGGAGTGTGTGTGAAAGAGGAAAATGATAAAGTGGAAGAGGGAGTGTGGCTGCATAGCATGGGCAAACTGGGGTCCACCAATAAAATCATAGCTCACAGCTCGTAGCTCAAAAAAACATGAAAACATTTGAGGTGAAAGTTCAGCTCACGAGCTAAAAATTTTGTTTGTATCACCTTTTCAAATTCGGGGAGCATGTGATCTTTAAAAATTCAGCAAAATTGACTTTTTTTTTTCACTGCAAAAAATCCTTGTGAGGTCCTTCTTTGGATGATTCTTTTGAATACCTCCAAGAGTGAGCTCCCCATGGTGCATGCGTGCATGCCACATACCCTTGACCTTATTTGGTAGGTCTATAATTGAAGATATTATTGAGATCATGATATAAGTGAATAGTACAACTAAGAAAATCAAATATTGGGGGGTCTAAAAATATATGTATATGTCAAATATAAATAATATAGGTGGAAAAAATATAAAGGGGTCAAAATAAATCTCTCTCATTATAAGTCTTCCATAAAAGGATGAATATTTTTTGTGGTCTAATTTATGAGAGTAATAGAGAATAGATGTAGGAAGGAAAAAATGACAATAGTGAAAAAATATACACATAAATAAACTAGTTTTTTTGGATTTTTGTTGGGATGGAGTTACACCAAAAATAAGAGAATCTTGCATGAAATTATTTTTATATGGAATAAAGGGTACGCAAAATGGTAAGAGAAAATATGGTAATGTTGAGTCAATGTACATGGCATAAATAACACACACGTAAGTATAAATATTTAAATAAATACCAAAATAATTATGAAAAAATCCTTTTATTTAGGCCCTATATACAATGAAGTATTTACACACAAATGGGCCATAATATACTTATATTTTTTTTATTTTTATTTTTTTGGCTCAACGAGCCTAGTGACTAGCTAATTAAGGGTTTTTAAGAAAATATGGGGAAAGTCCCCTAACTCACACACACCTATATACAGTGAAATGGTAGGGATAGCCACAGTGTTTGGATGATTTTGGTAGGGTGGGCTAACTAACTATGGCAATTACAGAGAGCCAAAAAATGGCTATCATTAGCCCTCCCCCAGTATGATGGTATATTCATGTACCATCATAGAGCATCTTTTCCAAACAGAGTGGTTCAGAGTCCTTGACGAGATCTTCATTGTTTCGCCCCTCAGAATTTTGGTTGGAGTTACACTCATGCTTCATGTAACAATACTTACATGAGACAGCTGCCCTTTGACAGATCTTTGGTAGATCCTTTGGTAGAAGGTGACTCAAATAGGGCTTCAAGCGATAACCATTTACTTTCCTAGAGTGCTCTTTCCCATTCAAGTCCATAAGTTGATAGTAACTTGAATTGAAAGCCTTCTTAACTGTGTATGGCCCCTGCCATCTAGTTTCAAATTTGGCATCAAAACGATTATCGAGTCGATTGTCATACCTTAGCACAAGATCTCCTTCATTGATGCCTTTGTCCTTTAGTTTCTTGTCGATCTTCTCCTTCGCCTGCGTAGCACTTGTATTTTGCTTCTCTTTTCCACTCAAGCTCAACTAAGGTAAGAAGTCGATCCATCCATGCTTCTTGATCATCTTGTGCTACTTTGCCATGAAGTCGCATTGTTGGAATGGTGAGCTCAATTGGTTGTAAAGCCTCTTGACCATAGACCAAGTGAAATGGCGTGAATTCCGTGGCTTTCCTATATGTGGTTCGATACGCCCACAAGGCGCCATCCAAGAAGTCATCCCACAAATTTGTCTTGTTTTTCACCATCTTTATAATGATGCTTGCAATGACACCATTAGCGTTTTCTACCAAACCATTTGATTGGGGATAGTAGGGTATACTATGACGATGTAGAATGTGAAGTTCTTCACAGAATTCTGTGAGCAAGCCCTTTCTAAACCCTGGACCATTATCAGAAACAATCTCCAAAGGTATGCCAAATCTACAACAAATGTGAGTGTAGAAAAATTTGCTCACTGTTCCCTCATTTACCTTTGCCACACTTTGTCCTTCCACCCACCTAGTCATATAGTCTACCGCCACTAGAAAGTAGAGCTTACCATTTTTTGTCCTATGGAAAGGACCCATAGCATCAATGCCCCACTTTTCAAAGGGTCCATTTGCAAGCACGATTGGCCTTGGACCATAAACCAATCTTCTATTCCCATTTACCTGACAATTGTGACAACTTTTACACCAATGTTGGACATCCACATGCAGACTTGGCCAAACATACCTCGCAAGCAAAATCTTCTTCACAGTTAACTCTTGGGAAAAATGACCACCACATGCCTCTTCATGCAAACCTTTTAGAATGGCTGGAATTTCCTTGATAGTTGGTACTCTTCTGCACACTTGATCCTTCCCTCTTTGATAGAGGGATCCTTCTAGAAAGAGATACGTGCTTGCCTTCTTCATGAGTCTCCTCTTCTGAGCCTTCGTGAAGTCTTGTGGAAACTCACCCTCCAAAATGTAGCTAATAATGGGATTCAATGACTCCATCCCTGGTATCTCGGTTGCTTGACAGTTGCTGCCACCATGATGACCTGCACTTCTTTCTCAACACATGTAACTACTTGTTGTGCAAGTAAATCGGCATCTTCATTCTGTTTCCTAGGAATATGATATAGTTGCACTTCTTCAAACTGATTAAACATCCTACGAATGGCATGAACTTTTGTCCTTAGGCTTTCATTCTTGCATGCCCAAATGCCTAAAATTTGCTTCACAATGAGAAGTGCATTCCCTTTTACCATGAGACGTTGTATACCTTGGCCAATGCATATCTTTAAACCATGAAGAATTAGGAGATTTCGGAGGTCTTTTGGAGGGCCTTTTGGAAGAGAGAGGAAAATAAGCTCCTCCAATGAGAGAAGAGCCTACGTTACGTAGAAAAATAGATTGATATTAACAAAAATATAAAAGGTGTCCCTCTCCTCATTTAATAATCTAGTGGTCCTTGAAGACGAGCACTCTCTTTCATTTAATGCGAGCACCTTTTTCAGAAGGTAGATGCGGTGCATTTGATATGGGCTACGTCATCACTAGAACTCAAAAAGTCACAAAACTATCAAGTGGTGGAAGATTTTGAAACTTTTGATATTGTCAATGCGTCCGGAACGCACATATCTCATAGAAATGAATGTCCAATTGCCTCGCTCAGACACCAAAGAGGCAAAAAAATGTCAAAAAGCCCTAAAGGAACATTTTACTAACGGCGCGCGAGGGGCCATTCCAAAATTTTGTAATGCCTCCTCGCGCGCCGTTAGTAAAAAGCCCCTTTTTCCTCTTTTTAGGAAGCTTTTTGAGAGGAAAATGTCCAAAAACCTCTAAAAAGGGGCTTTCTGGAAAGATAAGTGTCCAAAAATCACTAAAAGGAGCTTTGTACTAACGACGCGCAGAGGGGCATTCTAGAATTTTGGAATGCCTCCTCGCGCGCCGTTAGTAAAAAGCCCCTTTTTCCTCTTTTTAGGGAGCTTTTTGAGAGGAAAATGTCCAAAAACCTCTAAAAAAGGGCTTTCTGGAAAGATAAGTGTCCAAAAATCACTAAAAGGAGCTTTGTACTAACGGCGCGCAGAGGGGCATTCTAGCATTTAGAAATGCCTCCTCGCGCGCCTTAAGTAAAAAGCCCATTTTTTGGGGTTTTTTGACATTTTTTGCCTCTCCGGTTGTCGGAATGAAGCAAGTAGACATTCGTTTTTAGGATATTTTGGCGTTCTGGACGCATTGGTAGTGTCAAAAGCCTCAAAATCTATCACTATTTGACAGTTTGTGACTTTTCAACTTTTAGTGATGACGTAAGCTGCATTGAATGCGCCGCACCTGCCTCCTGAAAAAGACGCTCGCATTAAATAAAAAAGTGACCGTTTTCAAGGACGATTGGGAATATAAATCTACTTTTTAGAGTGTCTGGTTGTCCTTTTGGACGTACTCACAAGGTGCAAGTGCATTTTATAAAAAGTTTCTAGAGAGAGAAATACAATTTCTTACAGGCCCTCCAAATGACCTACGAAATTTTCTAATGTAGTGTGTCGTATTCTGCTTCATTGTTGCTAGTTGAACCTGGTAGATTGACCTTCTCTTTCATGACCACCTCTCCACTTGGGTTGAGCAATACTAGACCTCCCCCTGCTTTTCCTGTGACTCGTCAAGAAGCTCCATCAAAGAACAAGGTAAAAGCATTAGGAATACTTTTAGGTGGTGGCAATGGTAGGGTCTTTACTTCAGGCACCTTAATCTCCTTCTCATGTACCCTATAAGTAAGGATCCCTGCCAATTGTGCACGCACACTATCTTCTACCTTGAAAGAGTATTGGAACTCTTGCAATTCCATAATCCACTTTGAGATCCTAGTGCTAAGATTCAAGGAAACAATTTTTCTGCAGTGAGAATTACAAAAGGTTTTGGTACCAAGTAGGATCTAAACTTTCTCACCGCAAACATGATAGAAAGCATCATGAGTTCTGCCTCCGTGTAGCCTCTCTCTAAAGCATTCATCCCTACTAGCAAAGTAGATGGGTTGCATCCTGGTACTGTGGGGATCTTGTTGTAATAAAACTGCACCAATCGTTTCCTTTCCAACACTGGAGCTAATAAAGAATGTGTACTCCCAACAAGGAGGCATGAGTGTTGGTAGCTCTGACAAAATGACTTTAATATTACAAAAATACTCTTCAAGATCATCAGACCATGCAAATTCTACTTGTTGTGTCAACTTTTGCAAAGGGTGAAGTAACTCCGAGGCTAAGTGAATGAAGCGTGACATATACTTCACCTTTTGAATGAATGAGATGACCTCTTTGAGATTCTTGGGTGATGGGAGCTCAATAAGAGACTTTGCCTTTGAAGGATCCACCTCAATGCCTTTATAGGAAACCTTGTGACCAAGCAAGATCACTTCATCCTCACCTATGTGACACTTGTCGGGGTTGATTTGACCTCCCATGTCGTAGAGCTTCTTTAAACCTTCTTCTACCCTTTGTAGATGCAATGATTTTGAGCTATAAATGCAGAAATCATCAATGAACACCCTGATTGCCTTTCCAAAGAATGCTTGAAACACCATGTTCATGAAACGTTGGAAAGTTGTAGGAGCATTTGTCAGGCCAAATGGCATAACTCTAAAAGCATAACAACCCCAAGGAGTGATGAAGGTTGTTTTTAACTGATCTTCCAATGCGATACCTATTTGAAAGTAACTTGAGTAGCCATCACACACAGTGTACTTCTCATGACCAGCTACCTCATTTAGTATCTCATCCTGAAATGGGAGGGGAAAGTGATCTCTTTTTGTTGCCTCATTGAGTGGACGGTAGTCCACACACACCCTCCACTTGCCGTTTTTCTTAGGAGTGACAACAATGGGAGAGACCCACTTTGAATTCTCCCCTGGATAAATGAAACCTGCTGCTAGAAGCTTTCTTAGCTCCTTGAGTAAAGCCTACTCCTTGATGACTCCTAGCCTTCGTAGCTTCTGAGCCTTAGGTGTGGCCTCTGGCTTCAACTCAATTTTGTGTTGAACAACATCTACTCCACGCACATCGGTGTAGTCTTTAGAAAAAAGCCTAGGAAATTTCCTTAGCACACATTTGAACTCCTCTCTTTCGTCCTTTGTAAGTGTTGTAGACAACATTCCTTCATCTTGCACATTTTGGTTCTCTTGGGAACCTACCTCTTCCAAACCTGGGCAAGAGGTCTCTTGGTTGTTTGGATTAAACCTTACCCCCATGACTTCGATGGAAGACTCCTCTTCAGTAATGTTTCTGCTACTTTCTCCTTCTGAAGTACTATCAGTCCAGCCTTCCTCCGCCTCACTTTGAGATGATTCTTCATGGAGCTCCTCTTGGCATTGCTCCTTCATGTCAAAGACAACCTTCTTATGATTGTCATTCCTGCAAATTAGCTTTCCACTCTCCCAATCCTGCAAAGCTCGCATTTTCATTAGCCATGGTCCCCCTAGGATAAATGGGTAACCGTTTCCTTTGGTAGACATGACATAGAAATCCACTACCTTCTTAATGCCAAAGGCCTCTACAAAAACATTTTTACAAATGCCTACACACCTAGATTTGCTATTGTTTGCCATCTTGACTTTAATTTCAGGTGTCTCATGGATGTGCATGCCTAGTTTTTGCATGAGTCCCTTTGTCATGATGCAAATTTGTGCACCCCCATCCACTAGACCTTTCCTAACCAATCTTCCCTTGATGTAACAATCTAGCACAGGTGTAATATCCTCATTCATTTCAGCTTGTGCAATTTTTACAACAGGCACACTCTCTTTTACCTCTCTCCTCGTGCTAACTGCCTTTGTTAAATCCCTCCTAACTTGTGGACATAATGCAAGAAATTGAGGCCATGAGATATCAGGACCCTTACCTCTCATGTCTTCCAACAAGGTGTATGGAGCTATTCCATGTCCAAGAGGGAAGTCTTGGAGGTTGATACGACATCGAGTCCTCTTAGTTTCCTTGGTCTCCTTTGTCTTCTTTTCTTGTCCATGATCACTTTGTGACGTGACTCCTTCTTTCTCCTTCCCTTTTCCACCGCCACGCTTAATGCCATTTGCTTCCATGTCAACCTCATTTGAGTTTGTCACCTCTACCACATGCACATTTGGATCTGGAAAAGGTGGAACTCCTTCTACCCCTTGTGGAGGTGGTCTTGGTCCATTTGGTCTTTGTAGAAGCCTTGGTTGTTGACCAGTTCCTTCACCTGCATTCAAGTTAGGTCTCCCTGGCTCCCCACGGGGCGAAGGACAATTATACATCCCATGTCCACACTCTCCGCCATTCCAACATTGCAAGACTCTCCTCGGTCGTGAATCTCGCTCTTCAGACTTCTTTGCTTGTACCTACAGCTTGTGCAAGGTGAATTGACAAGCTGCTTAAAGATTCATTTAACTTCTCAATCACGTCCGCCGTTACCTCAGGAAGCTCCCTAGATGTTGATGCTTGTGACTTACCTTTGGGTCTAAGACCTTCTATTGGAACCTCTCCCCTTAGGCACTTGAGTTTCCTATATTTCTCAGCAGCCCTAGTTTCAGTTGCATCAAAGGTAGCAGGTGCACCCGCCTCAACTTTTACCTTAAGGTCAGGATAGAGTCCGGCTATGAACCTCTCCTTCTTTAGAAATTCTGCACCATCACCAGGGCTAGCAACATTTCGTATCCATAGAGCCCAAAGATGTAGAAACTCTTGCTTGTACAAGTAGTAGTCATCTAAGTCTTTTTGCTTATGAGAAACAATGTCTTGCCATAGTTTTTGAGTGCTTTGGGGATCAAATAAGTATTTATTGAAACGATTCAAAACTTTTGTGTAATTCCCCTTAACTTCCTCAGGCAAAGAATCAAACCAAGTGCTAGCATCTTTCCTAAGGACCACCTCAAACATTTCTACACATTCTTGATCAGTTACTATCCTCTTGATATGGCAAGACATCTTGAAATTCGCTAAAAATAATTATGCATCCTCTCCAGGCTCTCCAAAGAAAAGAGGATATCCAGACATTTGGCGTTGGATCTCCATTGAATTGATTTCAAAGTGACACATTTTTGTTTTTTCTTTCTTTAAAAGATTTACACAATAATATTTTCTAAATTGCATTCTATTCTACAACAAAATAAAAATATTCACATCAAATGACCTATGATAATCAATAAGAGGTAGAATGACAGGGTTTGGTGACGCGAGAATTTCTCCTACTCTTTGGGCACCAAACATGAACACCATACGTTGTTGAAAATGGATTTTTCTACTAATTGCAATGTTTACTCTAATGTGTGGAGTGAAATGAAAGGGGAAAACCTCTATTCCTGGGCCATTATCCATGGTCTATGCATGACCTAATTCTTAAAACAAAACAAAATATAGACGTCGAAAGTAAGGTTGTACCTAATGAGAGGCAAAATAAAAGGATTTACTGATACATTTATCTCTACAACCTAAGAGGACCTAAAATTCTACGAATTACACGTTGAAATTGCAACTTAATACTAACAATTATGTGTACCTTTTGCCTTGCAATGGGAATAAAGGAATCATACAAATTCTCGTGATTCATGCAAGCTACTTGATTATGCTAAAGGTTGAGCCTACACAAAACATACACAAGCCGTCCTCAGTGGGGGGCACCAATTTGAGGCAGTCCGGGGCGGGCAACAAGAAGAGTGGCCTCTAAGCACTTTTCTATGCTCCCGTGCTGCTCAATTGGGTTGGGGTTGGAAAAAACAGCAAACACACAC
Organism: Adiantum capillus-veneris; assembly: GCF_014529385.1. Lineage (NCBI taxonomy): Eukaryota > Viridiplantae > Streptophyta > Polypodiopsida > Polypodiales > Pteridaceae > Adiantum > Adiantum capillus-veneris. The sequence continues at coordinate 40,234,522 of NC_140949.1, read as the reverse complement.
ACAAACCCGCAACCTAACCCTACACATATTTGGGACACCACCTAGTTTTAGATGCGAACTAGGACGCACGTGAAATCTCCTTGTACTCAAATGCACAAAGAGAGGGGAATGCAAGATAGCCACACACACCAAACACAAACATTCACCACGCCAGAGAGAGTTAAAGAGAACAAATCAAATTGAGCAACTAAGTCTTAGCCTTAAAGACTAGATGCACACAAAGCTTGATGAGAAATAGAGAGACAACACAAAACTTGACCTTGTTGCCAATACACAAATTGTCTTAGGGTCACGGGAGCCCTCTCACCGAGCACCCTCTTACAATTGACTTTTTAGGCAAACAATTCAACAAGCCCTCAAACCATCAAGCATGAAATAGCACAATAGACTTCAAGGCCAATATACCTTCAACCACCTGATGAGTCAACTTATCAAGTCAATTTGGAGAGAAGAGTAGTAGTTTGCAGCATACAATTGCACCCAAAACTATGAATCTTATTTATGGACAAGAGTAGGCTACAAGTGTGATGCAGAGTATGGTATCACTCCACTCGTCCAGATGGCATAACTAACTTCAAGCTTCTCCATGCACCTATGAGTAGTGATGGAATAGAGCACTCACAATGCGCACACTCTACACAACTAGGCTTGAAGAGTGGTGTGTTATGTGTTGAGAATGGTGTGGTGTAGTGTGATCATGTGTTGATTCACAAGGGAGAGAAGGGCTCTATTTATAGGTTTTAGAAGCCCCAATTAGGATTAGACCAAGGGCTCTATTTATAGGTTTTAGAAGCCCCAATTAGGATTAGACCTAATCAAGTTTATTTGAAGAAATCAAAGATTATGCATATTTTATTTATTTTTAAATAAGGGTGGGTCTCTCTTATCCTTTGAGTCACATGGATGTGGGCTCAAGGGAAGAGAATTATTGAGGATGAAAGGAGAGAGGGATTGAGTGAATAATTTGGGAGTGCCTACTCTAGTAGAGGGTGCATTTTACAATAAGGTTAGTGGTTAGTAGTTAGTAATTATCACTACAAAATATTTACAAAATCATTCACCAAATGGTGAGATATATGATGAGAAAAGTTAGAGAAGGGATAAGCTTGTAAAGCAAGGTTGAAGCTTGGAGAAGTTGACATTCACCTCTTTACAGCACCGGTAGAAGAAGCGGTCAGCATGGCGAAGTAGCGCGTGTCGATGAAGCTATGTTATCTTCAAACCTTGGAAAATTCATGATAAATCCTTCATTTGCAGAGGTTAACCTTGGATTATTGATGATTTTTTGAAGTTTTTTACAAAGCTGAAGAGAGTATGGTAATATGGACATATATGTAGAGAGAAAGGGGGACACCTAAGGTGTAGAAATGGAGGATGAAGGCTATGGAGGTCTGAGAGAGGTGGCAATGGTGAAGAGGGTGAATTAGGACATGGGAGTTGCAGGTTTGGGAGCGGGAAGGAGAGGGAGGAGTGTGTGTGAAAGAGGAAAATGATAAAGTGGAAGAGAGAGTGTGGCTGCATAGCATGGGCAAACTGGGGTCCACCAATAAAATCATAGCTCACAGCTCGTAGCTCAAAAAAACATGAAAACATTTGAGGTGAAAGTTCAGCTCACGAGCTACAATTTTTGTTTGTATCACCTTTTCAAATTCGGGGAGCATGTGATCTTTAAAAATTCAGCAAAATCGACTGTTTTTTTTCACTGCAAAAAATCCTTGTGAGGTCCTTCGTTGGATGATTCTTTTGAATACCTCCAAGAGTGATCTCCCCATGGTGCATGCATGCATGCCACATACCCTTGACCTTATTTGGTAGGTCTATAATTGAAGATATTATTGAGATCATGATATAAGTGAATAGTACAACTAAGAAAATCAAATATTGGGGGTCTAAAAAATATGTATATGTCAAATATAAATAATATAGGTGGAAAAAATATAAAGGGGTCAAAATAAATCTCACTCATTATAAGTATTCCATAAAAAGATGAATATTTTTTGTGGTCTAATTTATGAGAGTAATAGAGAATAGATGTAAGAAGGAAAAAATGACAATAGTAAAAAAATATACACATAAAAAAACTAGTTTTTTTGGATTTTTGTTGGGATGGAGTTACACCAAAAATAAGAGAATCTTGCATGAAATTATTTTTATATGGAATAAAGAGTACGCAAAATGGTAAGAAAAAATATGGTAATGTTGAGTCAATGTACATGGCATAAATAACACACACCTAAGTATAAATATTTAAATAAATACCAAAATAATTAGGAAAATCCTTTTATTTAGGCCCTATATACAATGAAATATTTACACACAAATGGGCCATAATATACTTATATTTTTTATTTTTTTGGCTCAACTAGCCCAGTGACTAGCTAATTAAGGGGTTTGAAGAAAATATGGGAAAAGTCTCCTAACTCACACACACCTATATACAGTGAAATGGTAGGGATAGCCATAGTGTTTGGATGATTTTGGTAGGGTGGGCTAACTCACTATGGCAATTACGGAGAGACGAAAAACGGCTATCACTACCATCAAGATTTCTCTTGTGGTGGTCTCACCAGAAAAGTGACCTCCAGCTAATCCAACGTGTGATTGTTCTGTAATCGAGATATACTCGTCTTCATTTGCACAAAGATGCAAATGTTGATCTTTGCCTCTCAGATACAATTGGTTCCTAATAAGAGCATAGTCTCTTGCTTTAGTTTCAATTGTTCTTTGATGTTGTTTACTCATATCTTTAAGAAATGTTTGGCTTGATAAGTAAGTAAACAGATAGTCACTCCACTTAGGAACATGTGACATTTGGAACAATGTTACATGAGGTATGGGTGTTTGTTTTGACATTGAGGACAATCCTTTACAAAAGATCGAACATCACTCCTCATAGTTGGCCAAAATACTTCAAGTCTCAAGATCCATTTCATAGTTTGGTCTTCTGTAAAGTGAAGTCCTACTAGGGTAACATGTGCTTGACTTGGGTACTTTTTTTTTCCTTCAGGATTAATGCATAAGAGTAGTATTCCATCTCAATTTCTTTTGTATAGCCTACCAGCTAGTAATTGATACATAGCCAATTGCTCAATTAATCAGATCATAATAGGAAGTGATATTTGTTAATCCACTTAATCCACTTGATCCACTTGATCCAACCATCGAGGTATCATTTTCACGAAGAACAAATAGGCATCTTGTAGATAATCATCTACCCCTTTAGGTGATTCTCCTAAAACAATCCTTGACAAATGATCTGCTTGTTGATGTGTAGTGCCCTTTTTTACAACCACAATGAAGTCCAATTCCAGAAGAATGATGAACCATCTCACTATTCTCCCTGTGATGCATGGCTTGTTGACCAAGTACAACAAAGCTTGGTGGTCCACAAAGAAAATAAACTTGTTGGCTAATAGGTAATGTCTATACTTTTTAACGGCATAGATCATTCCTAATCCTTCCCTTTCGGTGGTGGTGTAATTATTTTCCACCATGTTCAATTGTCGACTAGCATAAGAAATAGGAAAGTCAATTTTCTTGTCTCCTGGTTGAGCTAGTATACAACCGATAGCAAATTTGGAAGCATCTACAGAATATCTTATTTCAATCTTGTGCTTTCAATATTGGAGCTGAGGTGAGATCTTGCTTAAGCTTCATGAAGGATTCTTCACATGCCTCGGTCCACTCAAAGTGTGTAATCAAGTTATACATGGGTTTTGCAATTATAGCGTACATGTAGATGAACCGTCGGTAATATCCACAATGCCCCATGAGGGCTTGTACCTCCTTGACTGTTGTTGGTCTAGGCAAATCAGCAATGATATGAATTTTTTCAATATGAGTAGCTATGACATTTTTAGACACTATATGTCCAAGAATTTTTCCTTGTCTACCCATGAATGTGCACTTTTCAGGATTTAAGCAAATCCTATAAAAGTCTACATTTTTCAAATACCTTTTTGAGGTGTTCAAAATGATCAGCCCAGATTGATGAATGTATGCATAGATCATCCATATATACTTTCAAGAATTTCCTAAGATATTCTTTAAAAGCATGGCTTATTAACCTTTGAAATGTGACTGGAGCATTAGTTAACCCAAATGGCATAACCCGATAGGCAAAAATACCCCATTCTGTTGCAAAAGCAGTTTTATGCTGATCTTTTGGGTCAACCAAAAGTTGATTGTATCTTGAAAAGTCATCTAAGAAGCTGTAAACTTATTTTCCTGCAACTCGTTCCAAAACATGCTCAATGATTGGAAGAGGAAAGTTGTCTCTATTGGTAGTTGCATTCACTTTTTTGAGATTGACACACTCGTAATTTTCCATTCTTCTTGGGTACTACCACGATTGAAGACACCGAGTCTATGTGTTCAATTTTGTAAATGAATTCAGCTTCCTTTACTTTTTCCATCTCTTGTTTTATCTTCCTGGCAAATGTTTCATTATACATGTATGGCCTCTGTCTACTTGGTTTTGCATCATCTCTCATGGGTATGGTATGTTGATAGATTTCTGGATCAACACCCTTGAGATCCTTGTAAGACCAAGCAAAGATATCTCGGTATTATTTTAGCAAGCTCAACAAGAGCTCTTCTTCTTTCTCTGTTAGGCCTTTTGAAATGAAAGCAGGTATAGGCTCCTCTCTTGGTTCAGCCAGGTCTATCTTTTTAGCATTTTTAGGCCCTTCGTAGGACTCGCCCTGTTTTCGTAGTTCTCGAACAAGTTGTTCGACTATGATTTTTTGATCTTGGAGAGTATACTTTTTGTAATGGGATGGAACACTCATTACATCCTTACCATCCTCTTTCATTGTTTCTATTTTGATCGTATATATCTCCTTTATAGATTTTTGTAACTCTTGATATTTCTTTTTTTGTGCAACTCGTGTCATGATTGGCTTCTTATACTGTTTGTTTGCTTGAGTATCCTTCCTTGTTTTTCTCGATGTTTTAGACATTTTTGGATTTTTTTTGAAGGATATCTGCCAGTGATTTTTTCCTTGACACAATCATTTACATCTATATGCATCAGGAATTGTGTTCTACTGGAGACTGATGGCATAGGTCGTTTTTTCGCATTTCCGGTGTCTCTTTTCCATCTATACCATTTTTGTCTTCTTGATTTCTTGTTGGGAAAGTAAAAAAACTCTTTCTCCCCTCCTTTCAAGATTAGCTTAGTTCTCACATGTTATTTTTTTTACCCCAAATTTTTTGAGATAGCTGAGTGTTCATCTAACTCATCTATTGCATCGTAGTAGAGGTCTGAAAAGATTTGTTGAGCTTTCAACAAATCTTTGGGTTCCTTATCTTCATCTTCAATGTTGAGGGTTGAAATCATTTGGATGGGAATTATGTCGTAGCCATCCTCATTGCAAAATTGAGCAGGCATAGACGTATTCACACATATATCAATTATCGCTAAAATTTGAGTCCACTCGAATGGCTCAAACAAATGCTCTGGAATTGGTTTAAGTACATAGGCTTCGTCTGTGCAATCCCTTTCTAGAAGACATTCTTCTCATTTTAAAATCTCATTCTTTGAAGCTCCACACATCCAAATAGGAGTGTCTTTGTTTAACAAGGATGGAAGCCTAGTTTCAGCCAAAGACACTAAATCAAACTCTTGTATGGGTGTTTTCAAGACATCTCTATAAGTGTGTTTTAGATTTACCCTTGTAATAGATCCCACTTGCTTCAAGTACAGATAATTGTTTCCCCAATATTGGATGAGTTGTACCTGTCACATGAAAGGTCTTCCCAATATGATTTCATAATTTATTTTTTTCCCAAAGTCTACTATGGCAAAAGTGTGTTGATATTCAATTCCATAGGAATTGACTATCACTTTTTAAGCAGTCCTAATGGTCTCTCAATGTGTCCGTCAGCCAATTGAAATTTCATTCGAGTTTGTCGAATGGCTGGTTGTCCCTAGGATTACCATACTCCTTTCGTGGCTGTGGCTATGCCTACTCCACTATTTAGTATTGCCATGGTTTCAATGTCATTATATTCCACTGGAAGGGTGGTGTTTCCTTCTTCCCCTTCGTAATATTCTCCGACTTTGTTCATTGGAACAGATCAAATCTCTTTGTTGTCCATTTCGTTTTTCAAAATTTCCAATTTTTTTGAGATTAGCCCCGTTATCCCCACCTTCTCCAGGGTTTTCCGTAGATCATTCCATAAGTATGGTCTGAGTTTTAATTGTTCTCCCAAGGTAAGAGTGCATCGGATGGGTGTAGACATGATTGAATGAATGTTGTCTACTTCTAGGGTCTGTTCAACTCTTTTTTCTTGAGTGGTCTCACACACTATGGATTCATCTTCGTTATCTCCCAAGTAAGAGGGTAATGTTTTCAAAGTCAATGGTTTTGACATTCCTGAAGCTTCAGATCTGCAATCCCCATACAAGGATTGTACATCCATATTCATATTAGAAGGTAGGTTATCCAACCAAACTTCCTCTATAGGAGCTGGCTTTAGAGTTAGGCTCCCATAATTGATCTCTCTAACTTTTTCCCATAAGTGTCCTGGCAAATCTTCCTCTACGAATGAAATTCCGTGTAAGGCATCTTCGCTATCCGACACTATAAGTTCTGGTTCTTTTGTTTCAAGGTGGGATTCTGCCACCACATCGGGTTTTTCTTTAGTGTCTCTTACCACAAGCTCTTCAGGTTTTGCGATACTTTCAAGCTTGGGTTTTTGTTTTTCTAGCATTTCTTGCATGATTCTTACCAAATTTTGATAAGCTTCCAGCTTAGTTGCTTCTATGTCTGGAGAAGGATAGTTTTTCCATTTGTTTTTCATGTTTTGGCCTTCTTTAAGTCCTGCTTGGTAGGCTTCCAAGGTTGCATTAATAGGCTCAAAATTTTTATCAACCAAAATGGATCCTCCAGATTTCACGGTTGTTTCCTTGATTTCACTTCCAATTTCTTTCTTCCTTTTCTTGGAATAGCTTTTTTTCTTTCTCCTCGATTTCAACCCGTTGTTTTTGTTTTCTCATCTCATATCTTTTGTTTTTGCTTCTTTTGATCCTTTGAGAGGAAACTTTTGTATTTTTAGAATCATCAGAGGAGTTGTGTTTCTTTTTCTTGGCCTGGGCTCTAGTGATTACCCTGATTGGAACAATCGGTTCACTCTCTTATGAGCTACTAGGTATCACTTGGACTACATTTACTACTGTTTTACCCTTGTTTAAAGGATTTTTAGGAGAATCTTCCGGAAAGTGTCCTCCCTTTTTGCAAAATTGTATGCAATAGGCTTTAACTAGTTTGAGGTTTTTGTTAGGCTCTGGACATGCATTTTTCCAATGATCATCTACACCACAGTTGTGATAGTTTCTCGTTCTTGGCTTAATCATGGGTCTTACCATGGGAGGTATGACACCTTGATTAGCTACATAATACATTGGTGCAAGCTCTAGTGGAGCATAAGTCACGGTTTCTTCCATTGGTGGTGGATGTAAATTATACCAATCTCCTTCTACCATTACTGTAGATGGACTAGGCTCTGCATAGGGTGTAACAAGCACTAATGCTTGTTCATCTATGACTCCTTTGGAGTGCATGTACTTTACAGAAACTGTATTATGTCCTGGGTACGAAGGTTGTTGACCCAACACAGGTTGAGGTCTTTCCATACCCATTGGTGGTCTTTGAGCTTGGGACATATTAGGCTGATATCTATACATGGGTTGTCCTTGTGGCCTCATAGGCACGTACTGAACATTTCCATCATACTTTGGTCATAACTTGTGGGTCTCATGGTTGGTCCATTTATCCTCAATTGCACACCATTTTTGTGGTGTAATTGGTTGTCCGTGTTGAGGTATCCCTTGTCCTGGTGCCCTCATAAATTCTTTTTGCATGTTGTTCATCATGTCGTTCATTTTTTGAGCATATCTTCTATGGCTGAAAGTGGTGCAGCAGCAACCGTTTCCACTTGTGTTGATTTAGTGGATGCTATTTTCTCGCTTTGGTTATCCTTAGGGACATCTTCTTTGTTAAAAATCACAATTGTCTCATAAGTCAATAGCATCTGACACAGGTTGTATGCTTTTTACTATATAGTATAGAATGCAGTTCTTTGTTTAGCAGTCCCTCTAGAAACAAAGATACGAGTCGTTCTTCTGTAGGCATCTCTAGCCCTGGGCATTTGGAAATGTATTGTTTCATTCAAGTTGCACAATCCCTAACAGACTCACCATGTTTCTGTTTGAAGCTGTAGATATGAGCTACCATATTATGTTTGATCCCCGTTTTGAAACAATTAGCTACAAATCCTTGAGCTAATGTGTTCAAGTCCATGATTGACCTTGGTGGAAAGTTTTGGAACCATGTCAATGCTTTTCCTTCTAATGTCATTCCAAACCCCTCGAATTGAGTATAAAAATTGAATATATGTTCTGCTCCTAGCACTTGCTTAAAGCTTGCTAAGTGGTCATATGGATCCCCTGATCCACTGTATTTTCTGACCCCTTTTTGAAAATTAGCTGGTATGATGCATCTGTTTAGTTCAACTCCTGGTCTCCTGGCAGTTGGTCCCGTTCCGAGTTCTTCAAACCAGTCTATTGGAAATAGTGACTCATGTAGCCTTGGACTGGCCTTAGTGTCACCCGGTTTTCTACATGATGAGGTGGTTTCTGGTTTCTTAACATTACTCTCAGATGATCTCTCAGAGTGTTTATCTCTTGTAATTGTTTTTGGTCCTTGTCCCAATATCTAATCCCTTATGGAATAACCTTGGTATTTGGTTTGTTCTACCTCCGCAGGAGTCATTATAACAAAGTTGTTGTTATAGCAATCCCTAAACATGTAGGTTGGTAGGTCTGCTGATCCCTTATCTTTGATCTTGAAGATATAGATGATCTTCATGGCCATTAGCTGTCCTGATTTGGCATGCGAAGTCCACAAAAGATCTTTTCCATTTCTATTCTCCCAACAATAAACTCCGACCCTAGGATTATTCATACTAAGCCGTTTCAAAGGCTTCAAATCTACTTGATCGTATCCCTCGAATTCTAAGGTTGGTGGTCCTTCTTTTGCTGACATATCTGGGATTATGGTGTTTAATTCTAGCCCCCATTTGTCTATCACATCAGGGTTTTTGACTTGTACATACTGAGTTCCGTTTCTGTCCATGTACATTTTTCCTTGTTTTTTTGCCCTAATCTCTTATTCGAACTCAATGCCATGGTCATCAATGCGAAAAGCATACTCCTTGTTAGGGTCCAGGTAAACCTGAGCTCCATGGCGGTTAGTTTTATTAAAAAGAGTATATGCTTATAGCACATTGTCGTTCTGGTTTTCGAGTGAGTTGAGTAAGAAGACATTTCAGATGTTAAATATGAGAAAGTGTCTGAGACTTCTTCAAGAATTGTGTGCAAAGAATTGCCCTGATTCACACTTTCTTCAGTGGATACTCTACTGGAGGTTTTTCCGAATGTGCCTTGATTTCTTAGTATACGACCAGATGTAAGGTTCATAAAGACTTATGAAGCCCTAGATAGAGTACTTACCTTTGGATTGGCTTGTCGTCAATTTTCACTTGACATGATTGCAACCTCTGCTGAATTATCGATTCCTCGTATGCAACCTGATTCTTGTACAAATTGGATCAGGTTAGCTATTCTTCTATAAAGACAATAGAGTTTTTGCTAACTGTTGTGATTGGTCTATGTGTATCACTTCAAATCGAGCTATGGGAGTCAACAGTTGACTTTCAGATTTGACTTTAGCAAAAAATCAAAGGATTAATCAACAACCTGGAAACTGAGTGAACATGTACCAATTTGGAGCTGATTGAACCCAAAATTTCTCGGTGGCTTTGTATTATGCTGGTCTAACACTTTACAAGTTCAAAAGTCAAAACTAATGTCCCTGGGTAGCAGTAGTAAATAATCGTGATTATTTACTTTTGCTAGTTTTTTGCACTTTTTTGGCTTGGTTTGGCAAGTATACAACCTGTTCAAGTCCTTGGACAAGTTTCAACAAGTTTGGACAAAATCTGATCAAGTTTATCAACTGTTTTGTGTCCGTAGACTCTGATTTCAAGAATCTAACTTAAGTCTTACTTTTGTGATCCAAATTTCACCAAAATTGATTTGTGGGGTCTACTTGATATGATTGACCTTGTTGTATACTCAAATGTGAAAAATTTTCAAATTTTGAAGCAGATGTAAATAATCCCGATTATTTACTCCAGCTAAATTTTTGCAAATTTTTGTCCCAACTTTGACACATATCTGCTAAGCACCTCAAGTTAAGGTCCCTAGCCGAGTTTCATCAAGTTTGGACAATTTTTGGTCAAATGGTTATCAATTTTCTGTTCGCAGACTAACTTTACAAATTTGGTCATAATTTTCAATCCAATGATCCAAATCTTATCAAATTTGGTTTGTGGGCTTATTACAACATGGTAAAACTAGTGGTATGCTGACTTGGTCAAAAAGTTAAAAAAATGGGACAGATGTAAATAATCGCAATTATCTACAACTGACAACTTTTTGTATCTTTTTGGTCAACTGAGCATGTACACATCTTTATCACATCAATATACGCCTATGAATCAAATTTCAATAAGTTTGGACAATTTTTTCCCAAATTTACACTCAAGATTTAGAAAGTCAGTACAAACTTTAGTTTTTACCCAGTTTTTTGCCAGTTTGGTGATCCAAATCTTTTGTGCCTTTACAAAAGTTGTTTGTACGCATGCAATGAGTCAATGGTATGAACCTTGGTCAAATCTGAGCTAAAAGTTAATAATCACGATTATTACTTCAGGCTTGAAATGAACTAATTTTTATAATTTTTCAATGGACAGTCTTTTTATGAGCTATTTTAAACCTATGAATAAAGTCAAAACTTACTTTGGCCTAAAATGTCAAGAAAAAGTAAATAATCTGAGTTTTGGCCAACTCTGGAAATTTTTACCTCGAAGTGTCCTTGAGCTTACCCACTGGTTCATACAACTTTTATGCTTACTCTCCAGTCAGATTGAGTGGTTTCGAGTCTTTTCGTGCTATTTCTAGCCGTAGACCTAAAATTCTGCAACTTCCAATAACAACTCACAATGATTCTTTAAGAGAGAGCAATATTCTGAAATTCACCTCGGATCCTACTTACCCTACTCCTAGAAACTCATGCGATTGGGTTGTGGAAAGTGTCCACGAACACTCATTTTCTTGTCTTTTATGGTTTTTTGAGCATTGATCTTAAGACTTGTTTCATCTACCAATCATCCTCAAAATACTAATCTATTTCTACAATCCTACAATCCTAAAGTACGATTACGTCCAAGCTACCTCTACACAGCAAAAGACGACAATCTTAGGCTATGCGGTTTCTAAAAGAAAGTTTTGAACTCTAGGCGATCCTAGAGGAAGTTAAAGGATAACTTCACAAGACGCTCCTGTTTTTTCCTAGTTTCGGTCTCTTTGATCCCCGGCAGTGGCACCAAATGTGGGACGCATGTCTAACCTCACCATACTATCTTATTACAGTATTAGCGAGAACCACGATTAAATTGTCAATCCATGGGATGAAGCTGATTCGACTAGTGCATAGAGGCTACAAGAGGTTGTCAATCTCTCGGAAAACAACTAACAATTCGCATCTAACTCAAGCTACACTCAAGTGACTAAAATCACCAAAAGCCAATCGCTCATCGGTAAACAAATCACATCCGTTACAGCATCAAATGACATCCAAATGTAACGAAACTTCTAGGACATGTTTATAAGAC